>NW_024062646.1:0-614694 GCF_006381635.1 Hibiscus syriacus | reverse complement strand
AATCGAAACTAATGCATTTTTGTGTAAATATTTAATAAGATCTTGGTACGTTTCTTAAATCTCAAGACATTTATGCTTGTGCATGGGGTTTGCTGTCTAATAATGAAACATGGAAACACCTTGAGTTCTACACCTCTTTTGTTTTGTTTGCTTTTTCTCTTTGATTCAATGCTACGCCACACAATCATGTATGCATGCAAATATTCTATCATTTGATCGTGTTTTGCAGTCTATCAGCAATTCAGAAAACTGCAGAAGGTTGCCTACACAAGAGGCCGACCACTAAAACACCAAAACAGAAAATTGCTTTGGACTAAACTCATGGAAAAATGCATATTGTTCCTTTATAGTTAAACAACTAAAAATATAAAATCGGGATCAGCATATATTGACATTGAACAACTTTGCAAAGAACACACGTTAACCCAACACAAGGAATTAAAAAGGAAAGAAAGAATGAACGTCATTAGCATGATCAAGAAGGCAAACAACAATTTAAGAATATAAACGATGAGCCGATTTAAACACGTTTGCATATATATATATATATGCAAGGAATGGTTATCTAGGAATCAATGGCTTCCGAAGATAAGCGCCAAATGTTCTACCATATATAATGCAAGTGCTGGTTGTTGAAGTTGAACTGGCTTTCAGTTTCACACTCCATTGATATTGTAACAAAAGAACTTACCATTTTTATTGGAACACTAGGATCCATTACGGAAAGAGTCAAATCCTCATTCCACTCAGGATTAACATCCTTCTTTATTACACGAGTCTTCAGTTTCTGCAAAAGATATTGTTACATACAGAATTTGAACAAGGAGCAATTTGCTCCAGAAAATATTCATCCCCGGGCCATAACATCAAGTTCGATTATCGCAGTAGGCAATATCAAATTTATAATTTAATATGCTAAAAATAATACAAATAGTTACATTCAAACCAATTACAAACATCAAATTTAATTAGTGATTTCCAACACATTAATCAATAGAGCTATTCAACGTGAAAGTCAACTAGGATAAAAACAGGACTGCATAGGAATAAAATCTTTGAGATCCATCAATCAAAGGAACCCTATCTTCACGTTGTTAATTCTCATATACAACCAGGAATCAAATTCAGCCAATGAAATAACAATTGCCTCCGAGTCCAGAACTCTGAATTTCGATAAGAACCCAGAATTTCGAAGCTTTTTAAGAGGGAATTACATTGCATCGAAGTGATCTTCATAATTAAATATAGAGTTCTACCAAAAAAAAATTCCAGGCAAAATTGTCCGTAAAGGTCGCTGCTTGCGGACATCAGGAACGAAAAGGAACAAAAAAAAAAAAGAAACAGAGGAATAACCAAGGGAGAGAAGAAGAGAGACGGAGACGTACAGACCTGTTTACCCATCTTAACAACAACGTAAGGGTCGCTGCTTCGGACATCACGAACGGCGAGGTTGACGCCCCGTTTGACCCGAATCCGTAGCAGACCCAACAATTCGTCCATCAACAACGAGCCCTTTGTTTTTTCTTCTTTTGGAGTTTCTGCCATTTCGTTTCGGTCTCCCCTCCTATAACATAAAAGGGACCCACCTGACCTCTCTTCTCTGGGAGTTTTGTTTTATCTTAAAGTTACTAGAAAATATTTGGAGGGAGCGGGATGGTGGGGCCCATGGCAGGGTAAGTAATATCATATGACATGACCGAGGAATCCGGTACTCTGTATGGGAAACTACTGGACGTGAATTCGTCGTTGTATATTTATGGAGGGGATTCGAGTAAAATACGCCCCTCAGTTTAAATATGATAAATAAATGTTTAGTTTTTAAATTATCAGTTTTAGTTTTTTATAGTATTTAATTTTTTTTAAATAATGTCTAACATTATTTTTTGTTTTATTTTAATACTTGTCATTAAAATCTTAATGGATAGATTGATGTGATATAATTTTGATAGACAGACGACTAATTCGAGCGATGGACCATAAGAGAATAACAGGCGACCAACATAGTCAAATTCCAAGCCCATCGGATAGTAGACCATGAAGATCAAGATGAAGAAATCGAAGAGTTCATCATCGATTTAAGGATATTGAGGCGTTCCCCAGTGAAATGGAGACCAGAATCACGTTTAGGACATCGAAAAGGTGCATGTTGAAAAGTTTGGGTTTCATCGGTTGATGGATGCGATGACCGACGATTGTAAGCGCGACAACCGACGAGCCCGTCCGTTAAATTTTTAACGACGGTACTAAGATGAAATAAAAATTAAATGTTAAGTATAATTTTGAAAAAATAAAAGTTTAAATATTAAAACAAATTAAAACTAATAATTTAAGTACTAATCGCATAGTTTACCCCTTTAAATCATAAGATTTAGGGTAAACTATACGGGAGACCACCAAACTATGATCATTAATCAATCTTGCCACCGAACTATTTTTTGTCTCAATTCGACCATCAAACTTTTTAATTAATTCAATCAGACTACTCTCCGTTAAAAAAACGGAGAGTCCGACGTGACTATTAATAATTGACATAATTATATAATTGGTCCTTAATATTTACATATTCTATCAATTTAGTCATTATTTTAATTTAATTAAATAAATTTAACTATCCAATTAGAACATGACACATGTCAATACATGATTGGAAGGTTGTATTTATGAATTTAAAATTATTTAATTAATTTATTTTTTAACCAATCAAGTGGTGACACATGTCACCACCTTGATTGAAATGAAAAATTGAACAACAAAGTTGCACCCAAGGGTTTTCAACCCAAGGGGGAGAAAATTCCCAAACGCCCAAACCATTGGGCCAAAGGTCTCCAATAATTCTAACTTACAACAATTTGTATTGGACTTGTACTGTTAAACAAATTATTTTGTTAAATAAATTTCAGTTTGATTAATGGTTACAAAAAAATATTCAGTTAATTCGATTTGGTTAATAATTTTCAAATAAATTTCAGTTCGATTAATGGTTAAGGAAAAAATAATTTATTTTAAAATTATAAACCGAACGAAATTAACCGAATTTTTTTCTTTAACATTAATCGAACCGAAATTATTTGACAGTTAATTGAACCAAAATTTATTTGAAAATTATTAACCGAACCAAATTAACATAATTTTTTTCTTTAACATTAATAGAAACCGAAATTATTTGACCGTTAATCGAACCGAAATTTATTTGAAAATTATTAACCGAATTTTTTTCTTTAACCATTAATCGAACTGAAATTATTTGACTGTTAATTGCACCCAAAATTATTAACCGAATAAAATAAATTATTTTTCTTTATCCGTTAACCGAACCGAAATTTATTTGAAAATTATTAACCGAACCAAATCAACAGATTTTTTAACCATTAATCGAACCAAAATTATTTGACTGTTAATCGAATCAAAATTTATTTGAAAATTATTAACTGAATAAAATAAATTATTTTTCCTTACCGTTAATCGAACCAAAATTTATTTGAAAATTATTAACCGAGTTTTTTTTGTAACCATTAATCGAACTAAAATTTATTTAACTAAATAATTTGTTTAACGGTACAAGTCAAATATAAATTGTTGTAAGTTACAATCATTGGAGAGCTTTGGTCTAATGGTTTTGGCGCTTGGGACTCTTCTCCCCCTTGGGCGCAACTCTGTTGTTCAATTTTCCATTTTAATCAGGGTAATAACACGTATCACCACCTAATTGATTAAAAAATCAATCAATTAAAAAATTTAAAATTAATAAATAAAACCTTTCAATCATGTATTGACACATGTCATATTTCTAATTGGATAGTTAAATTTATTTAATTAAATTAAAATAGTGACTAAATTGATAGAATATGTAAATATTAAGGACCAATTATATAATTATACCAATTTATTAACAGACACGTTACCAAATTAACGGCTACGTCGGACTCTCCGTTTTTTTTAACGGAGAGTGTCTGATTGAATCAATTAAAAAGTTTGGTAGTTGAATTAAGACAAAAAATAATTCGGTGGCAAAATTGATTAATGACCATAATTTGGTAATCTCCTGTGTAGTTTACCCTAAGATTTAACCGCTTGGGGTGTATATGCTACAAGGATTTGATATTAGTATATGAATTGTAATAAAAATTTAAAAGCAACTTTATTTGTAAATTATTTGAGTTAGGTTAAAAAATAAAATTAACTGATTTTGAAATGGATTTTTAACAAAATATTAATTGAAAAAAATATGAATGAATATTTCCTAAAAAGTCAGATTTTGTAATTTATTTCACCGTTTTGTATGAAAAATATAAAAGAATATTTAAATTATATATATTTTTATTTTATAAAAGTAATTAAAAATGTGGAAAACTAGAAATTTACTAGCTAGAATAACAGAGCACAATTAATCAAGAATCGTCTTTCTCCATATATAATAGAATAACAAAAATGGAAGCAAGCTAAGGCAGTAAAAGTGAAGTTAGGATAACATGATAATCCGTTTCAGTTGCCAGATCCAAGAGTACAAAATCCCTATTGCACAATACATCGAGATCAACATTAGTGGTAGAAAGGGAAGCTTATCACCGAGAAGGTAAGGATGCAAAAATTGGCCCCATATCTCTACCACCACAACACCTAAGAGGTAACTCTTTGCGACCCAACCGAGCTTGAACCATTGTTCCACGGCAGAAGTTCTGGAACTTCCCTTCGACTCAGATTGAGTGGCCTTCTCTTATCAGCCTGCAAAGAGCCCTTCGTCGCTACGTTCTTCGGGAATAGTGTGCAAAAACAGAACCACATCAGGATTGTGTGTAGTAGCAACAGCAATACTTTTATAGGGTATTCTTGGGCTTCGAATAGAAGGGGAAAGAGCGAGTAGCAAGACACTGTTACGACATATGTGGAACAAAATCCGCGTTAGTTTTCGAAATTTTATTCTCCTAAGTGATAAACTACATGTCAATATTTTATTTTGATGCCATACAGACTTGATATACATATTCATTTCAAGTTATACACCTGATAACAAAAATTATACAAAAATGTGAAAGAAAGCATTATACTAACTAGAAAAGACTAGGTAGCAGCTGAAACCATGGATGAATAGACAATGTCAAGGCTCTGTTTAAGTTTAATATCTGGACAAAATCAAAAGTCAACCGAGAGAGAACATAGAGGAGAACCATTACCTACGGATAACAAGAAAAAATGCTTTGCGTCCTCCAAACTTTCCACGGCAACAAGAGCAAGGGGGATGGATATGTGTAGTGATGCTTTCTCATGAACATGCCACCCAAATAGAAAACCACATGTGTATGCATAGGCGACCGATCTGGCGATCAGCCTCGGCCTGGGATCCCTCCAAGTTTTAAAAAGACACGGAGATAAGGCAAGCAGGACCATAATGAAGGTTGTCATGGGTGTTATCTGCCATTTCATTGAGATCCAATATGACAGATTAATCAGTAAGTTTACCATAGACAAAACGGAAATAGCATCTCATCAATTGTTAAATTAAAAGAAGGAACAATATCTAACAATACAGCTAGCAGCCAATGCCTTTACTCGTTGCTGATGACATGATAATCAAAGAGGTAAGGAAGTGGGGATCGGCATGAGCACCAAATTGGGTAGATCCAAATATCAAATTGATTGAAAATTATGTACCAAGATCCATCCTACGATATATACCGAGTCTCCTTACCTGAGGTAATACGGCAAACGGGGATGCATCACCAACTAGTCCACCTGTAAATGAAGCTACTGGTGCTGGAATATTGAAGCCAAATTTCCTCAGCAAGAAAGCAATTCCTTTATCTAACATTATATAGAAAACCCAAAAGTTTGGAGCCCAGTAAGCATGGCAGAGTCCCCTGCCAAAAGGAAACATGCGGCGGATGACTTGTTGTATCTGCAAGGTATTTGATGCACACTTAATTCACAATACATAACAAGGTAATTAATGGCTTCAGACATTTTCACTTGCAGCATGATTAATAATTGAAACTAGAAAATTTGCTAAACAATATGCACTTCCCTAACTACAATAAATATGTGAAGCAAAGCTATCGTTTTTTATATCAAGCTCTTTCCAATATTTAATTATCTAAAAATATCTGACAAAATTCAACAGTATATCAATCTCTTTACAATAAATCTAAGATGAATTACCTGTCCATAATACACAAAAGGCCCATATGCTGCTGCGAAAACCGCCACAACAACAGCTCCCAAAACAGAAAGCCGAGCAAAACCCCGAACCAGGCCACCTCGACAGTAATGCCTCAGCAAGTAAACAAAATAAACAGGAGCCGCCACTGCAAACAAATGCTTAAAGCACAACAACACAGCAAACAGAAAGCCACCCATTAAATCCCTTCCTTGCGCTATAAATGAGATCGACAACAACAGCCAGCCAAACAAAAACCCATTGTACTGAAAATGGAGATGGTCCACAATAAGGAGTCCCGGAGACCAAATCACAAACACCCATACCAAATACCGCTTTAGAGAAGCCAAATTTCGAGTCGATATGTGAACCCCATATAGAAGAAACAAATCTGAGATGATCACTGATATCCTCTGGAAATAGATGGCGGAATCGGCTTTGTAATTGAGGCCGTGATGGAGATGGACGATCCGTGGGTCAATTAGATTAGCAAAAATGGAGAGGAAGCGTTCGAAGTAGGCAAAGAATGGAGGGTAATCGAGGGTCCATTCACTCGTCTCGTCGTAGTACCATTGACTGAGAGGAAGAGAGTGGGCAATGGCAAGCCAGTGGCGGTGGACTTCCAGGTCAGTACTGTGGTAGGCTGGGATTAGTAGCAGCTTTACGGTGGTGGCTATGCCGAAAAACCAAAAGAGTTGTTTTACGCCTGCCGGCGATCGTGGACTCTCTCGCAGTTCCATCCCACGATTACAATACAAATTACAAAGCCGAGAAAACCCTACGGATTTCACGAACTGGGTTAACGGCAACGTCAAGTAACAAGTAATGAAAATTGACAATTCTACCCACTTTAAAGGAAGTATCTTGTTCTCGATTCTGAAAGGCTTAATACATAAATTGATCCCAAACTTTGTAACTTCTATTATATTGATCCCTTAAATTATTTGTGTCAGATTGGCACCTAAGATTGGTAAAAGGTACGCAAGTTAGTTCCCAAGATAAAATTGTTAGGATGTGGCGGCCCAACAGCGGTGGAGGCAGCATTGGCGTTCCTATGCTGCCACTCATGAAGGTAAAGAACACCGAGAAAACATACAGATAGGGTAAATATTGTGAACATTTCGTTCCTCCGTTATCACGTTCTCAACCCATGCTTCCACCATAGTATGCACTTCATGCAGGGAATCAATTAAGTGGATCGAATAAACACAAAAAAACCACCCGGTTGCGTTAAAGATTGAATTGTCGTCGTAATTCTTTAGTTCCTGATCGTAGCAATGTTTGGCAAGATGGAGGTCCAAAGGAAGTACTTGGCCATGCCTGTGCATGTAACCCGAGGTTGAATATGGCTTGTGCATTGTTGGATTGGGATTTTGTGTGTATGTAGACTTCGGATGTACGTTCATGAGTGGCAAAGATACCGACTCGACTCGACTCAACCATAGTAATATGCATTCCCTATAAGCCCAACACTAGTGTGAAATGTCTTAGCCAATTGATAGAACGCCTTTGGTTGAACAGCGTGCTTTAAAGGCATTTTTTTCTTAAAGAAATTCACACATATTTTAACTAAAGTTACTGCCAATTTTTTCAAGTTGGACTTATCAATAACATTATAGAAATAGATTATCAAATTACATCAGAAATTGTATTTCAAATTTAAACATAGTAGAGGGACAAACCATCTGTAACCCTTTTATTTAATCTAATTTGAGAAAATACTATGGAAATGCCAACCAGCGTTGCATTCAAATGTTCATAACATTTTTTGGTTCAAATTTTTATCTTCTTCTTTGGTGCACTGACGCTTGCACTCTTCTTCTTTGATCTCCAAGAAGAGTATTTCTAGCCTTGTTAAATTATCTCAACACGCCTTTGATATTCATTCTTTCACTCTGTCGCGACCGTCTTTCGGTTGGGCCCGAAATTAGATTTCGACTTGGATTAATGTGGTTAGAGTCGTCACCGACCATTGTAAAACGAATTTAGGTGGGTCAGACACCATCTTACATGATCTGCGTTTTAACAGAAACGTGTTGGGTTCGGGAGTCGGTTATGGTCAAGGAAGGATTAACACCCTTGAATCGCCATTTCGATACCAATTAATTTGTTGGTTGTCTTAAATTGAAAAAATTAGAAAATTAAAATTAAAATTTAAAACATTCTATTCGAATTACTTACCTTAAATTGGTTGGAATCACTAAAAAATGTGTCAGATGACAAAATAGAAATAAATGTGAGAAAAAAAATCAACATAATGATATAAAGAAAATAGATAGGTGAAAAATAAATGTAATTTAGTAAAAAAAGAATAATAAAAATAAATAAAAAATAAAAATATTAAGGAAATAAATATTAGCCAGAAAAAAATGAAAAAATAAATAAACAAAAAATGATCAAGATGCAAAAACTTAAAATGACAGTGACTAAATTAGAAAAAAAAGTGACTAAATTAAAACATGCATAAATTCCTAGACTGTTTTCGAATAAAACATCAATTAAGGATTAAAATGCAAATATATTAAATTCGGGATCCAAATTAAAATGATGAAAATTAAATCCAGTGATGAAAATATAAGTATTACAAAACCTTAAGACTTCAAACGAGGTTAATCCACTCTCAAAATTGCACAACAGTCCCTCCCCAAAACGACATCGTTTTGGGAGGGACAGATATAGGTGTAAAAGGCTCAAAATTAGCCCTCAATCCTCATTTTCTCCCTTCTCACAAACTAGAACCCTCTCTCTTCTCTCAGATTCTCCCCAATGGCCATATCCGATTGCAGCTCCGGTGACCTACCCGCCATGCCGACCACCGCGTATGCCGCCGACGATGGTGGCTGGAAAAACCCAAATAGACTCAAATTACTCATCTCGACACCGTGAAACCAAAACCGTAGCCTAAATCACCAAACACCCTATAGATCGGCGTAGATCTAGGAAAAGAGCTTCGGCTTTTTACCTTCTTTGAGGACCGTTCGCTTTTTCCAAATATACTCCGGGTGGCTTTCGGCGTGTTTGCTTTTTGTCTTGCTGGTCTTTTGATTTTTTGTATTTCTTTCCTTTGGGTTGTGGTTTTTACTGCTGTGGTTTACGATTTGTAGTGGGTTTTGATATGGTTTTTTGGTTTTATGGTTGTTGTTTAGTTTGGTTTTTCAAATCTGTTATGTTGCTCGATGGTGGTTGTGGACTCACTGTCTCTTGGCCTCGTGTTGATCGTTGTCCCGTGGTTCGAATCCTCTGTGGGTTCTCTCGGTGTACTGTTTTATTTGTGATTTTTGTCCCTCATCCTTGGCAGTGGCTTGGTGGGGTATTTATACCCCCACCGGTGGCCTGTTGATTCTGAAATAGGGGCGCTCGTGGCCGTTGTGACCGACCACCCCAGGATGGGTCAGTCCTGGGATCTCAGTCGAAAATCTCGCGTCGTTTGTGACTGTTGGCGTGACTTGGTTTCCCTGACTTGTGGTGCCTTGACTGAACGTGGAAACCCTAATCTATACTCTGGACTGGGTCAGACCCACTCTTCAGACTCTTGCTGGATCGCTTGGACTATAACATGGACCGAAAAAAAAAAGAAAAAAAGAAATAATAAAACGAATAACTAAAATAATAATAATAATAGTATACTAATAAACTATATAATATATATTTCAAAAACATCTTTAAACCATATATTATATTTTTTAAAACAAGTTTTCCAAACTATATATTATAGTTTTTCAAAACAAATGATTTAAAAACATTATATCAGTTTAAAAAAATTATTTTAAACATTATATTATATAATTTTTCAAAAATGTCTTTTTTAAAACTATATTTTATATAAGTTTTTTCAAAAGGTTTTAAAGAAGCTATACATTATATATTTTTTCAAATTGATTTCAAAAACCATATATTATATATTTTCAAAATGTTTTTTTTAAATTATATACTATATATATTAAAAAAAAAACCATTTTCAAAACTACATATATCATATGTATGTTAAAAACATTTGCAAATTATAATATATAAAATAAAAAAAATCGGACAAAAATGGGTGTCTACAGCTGCCCCTCTTTTTCCTTTTTCGTGGAACGAAAAATAGGACAAAGATAAAAAGACACAAATTTTCGTTCGGTGGAGTTGAAGAATAACTCCCTGTCGAATTGGATGGCCCCTCCGTCGCGAAGTCGAGTCCATCTTGAAATGATATGGAAGCCGTAGTTCTGAATTTGAATTAGGATGTGGCTTCTCGTTGCCAAATTGTAGTCAACTTCGTCTTCTTCTCGATTTAAAGACCTTGGTTAAAAATTCGACTGTAAAGTAGTTCCTTGACTCCACCGTGTGGTTGATAGGTCTCCCAGCTGAATGAAATCGAACTCGAAAGGTCCTTGTCGATAGATGGCTTTTCTCGACTTAAGTTATACTGTCGGAAAGTGGTTTTTTGTCACTAAGGTATGGTTAACCAGAGTCTTCTTCTCGACTTGAAAACCTCGATTGTATCCGGACAATAGTGTGATTGAAGTGTCATCGAGCTGAATGGAATCGAACTCGACAACTTTATTGATAGATAGCCCTTCTTGCCTTGAACTGTTCTGTAAATTTGGGTTTGCCTCTGAGGTGAATGTAATCGAACTCGAAGGTCTTCGGTTGGCATATATCTTCTCGACTTAAGCTATGCAACAAATGATGTGCCTTGGAGCTGAGCGTAGTCGAACTCGAAGGTCTTTTGTTGGCAGACAACCCTTTTAGACTTAAGTTGTGCTGCAAATGATATTCGTTGGAGCTGAGCGTAGTCGAACTCGAAGGCCTTTTGGTGACAGATAACTCTTCTAGCCTTGAGTTATGCTGTAAATGATGTGCCCTCGAAGCTGAGTGTAATCAAACTCGAGGGTCTTTGACATATAGCCCTTCTCGACTTAAGCTATGCTGCAAATGATGTGCCTTGGAGCTGAGCGTAGTCGAACTCGAAGGTCTTTGGTTGGTAGATAACCCTTCTCGACTTAAGTTATGCTGTAAATGATATGCCTTGGAGCTGAGCGTAGTCGAACTTGAAGGTCTTTGGTTGGCAGATAACCCTTCTCGACTTAAGCTATGCTGCAGATGTCGTGCCTTTGAGCTGAGCGTAGTCGAACTCGAAGGTCTTTTGTTGGAAAATAGCCCTTCTTGCCTTGAGCTATGTTGCAACTGATTTCTTTAAAAAATGGCTTCCCTTCATGGGTCTATGCCGGTCATAATTCTTCAGGTGGTTCCTCTGAGCGGATCTGAACCAAGTAATATGATTTTTGGATGACTCCCCTTCACAGGAAAGTCCACTTGATAAATTTTGCTAGCCGGATATCTTCCGCCGTGGAATTGAAATCTGGCTTGAAAATGTCAATCGGGAACTAGCCACTCGTCGTTAAGTTGAACTAAACACTTTCTGAATTGGTTCTCGAACTCATCTAAAGTTGATTATCGATATTTCAATCTGTTGAATTGGTTGAGGTGTGGCTTATTACTGTTGAGTTAAACAACCACCATCAGTCTTGAAAGGTACTTTTGAAACGAGTATCCTTCATCCTGAGGTCAAAACTTGACTCTAAAAGCTGCAAAAATCATGTATGCTAAAATGATGAATGTGATGCACCTAATTATGTCTAAGATGCATGTAACATGAATGAATTATGTGTTATCTCTATTACGGAGTCTCGTTCTTTGTCGGCCAATCTAGTCCTTGGAATCGATCGTGCCCCATTCTCTTTTCGAGCTTTGGCTTTACAGACCTTTCAAATCTGAGATTATTCTGTTTGAAAATGTTTTTTTTCTCCTTTTTCTTGTTTTAGGAGGGAAACAGATAAAAAATGTTGTAAAATATTGCTCATTAATTCATGTTCGCAATTGAATAAACATGAATTCAAAGTATATCAAAGGAAACAATAGCTGTTTTAATGCTTTCAGAGTTATAGTTCTTTGAAAAATGTTCGAATGGATGAGTTGTCTTTAGGTTGACCTAAAGTTTCAGCCATAAAAAGGTCATTTTTTCGGTCATTGCAACATATTTTTTCTCTGGCTTGGCATTTTAATTGGATGCAGACAAAATGACGTAACTAACATTATTAATTACTAGACCCTCTATTTTGGTTCTCTAAAATCTTCCATTTGTTCAAGCTTTGTAGGCCCCTCTAACAGAGGCAGTGCAAAAATATCGGTCTAAAAATGAAATCCTTGAGTGCTCGTGTGAAATTGACTATAACATGTGTTCCTTAACTCCCTTAGTCATTTTTACCGAAACTCCTTATTTAAATTTGCCATTAAATGGCTAGCTGGATCCATAAAGCCGGGGCATTTAACCAATTGCTCTAGAGGGACATCTTAATATATAAACACTTTTATCAGGTTAGCTGAATCTTATCCATAAAGCCGGGGCGTTTAACCAATTTCCTTAGAGGGACAGCTCAAGCTTCATTGTATAGTATAATTACCTTTATCAGGCTAGCTGAATATTATCCATAAAGCCGGGGCGTTTAACCTATTTCTCTAGAGGGACAACTCAAGCTTTATTGTATATATATAATATTATAATATGGGCATACGGATCCAATTTCTTAAGTTTGTCAAGAAGAACCTGTTATAGTCTAGGTGTTTTTGAAAGTCAAGGAATCTCATCTTTAGTGTTTAATTTCCAAGCAACTGACCTAAACTAGATTTACCTACTTGACTATTCCACCTGTGACGATCATGATCATCACTGAACGTCTTAAATAAAAAGCATAG
The DNA here is from genome assembly GCF_006381635.1 of Hibiscus syriacus. Taxonomy (NCBI): domain Eukaryota; kingdom Viridiplantae; phylum Streptophyta; class Magnoliopsida; order Malvales; family Malvaceae; genus Hibiscus; species Hibiscus syriacus. The sequence continues at coordinate 601,805 of NW_024062646.1, read as the reverse complement.
TAATGTCATATGCAAAAGGATGCCCCATGTTGTTCGCACCTTATGAAAGGAAAAGTTTATATTGGCTAATTGTAAGAGCAGGGTACGGTGTTTGAGGGTATATTCTAAGTAAGGTCAAGGTCCTTATTTTAAATCATGTTACTTTGTCAAAGATCTGTAACTTTGAACCATTTACAAAGTTTCTTAATTCAGTTGATATTCAAAGAATTGCAAGTTTGCAAATGTGATTCATTGCTCGTCATTATTAAAGTAACATAAATTTATTCAAATGTTCTTACAAAAAACTTGAGAAAAGATGAAAAAAACAAACTCAAATAGAATGCCTCAAAATTGAATAAGGTCTCATCAGGATGCCCCATTTTCCATGACTCTTTTTGCTTTGGGAGTGTCATTGTTTTCATCATAAAATTCCAGCTCTTTTCTGTCCATCATTAGCTGGATCAAGGCTTTAAATTCGACACATTCTTGTTCATCATGTCCATCTTCATTGTGATAACAGCAATGACTGCCACCTTTGAAATCTGATGTGCTAGGATGTGGTGCAAGAAACCCCGCATTTATCATTTGCCTCCTTACCCAAGCAAGCAAGCAAGAGTGTTTTCACTTCGGAAACTCTGGTTTTGGCCTTTTTACCATTTTCCTCGGTGATTGCACTTTCCTTATTCTCTTGATGATTAGGTAGAGGGTTCTGTGCAACGTGGGGTGATTATGAATTGTTAAAATAAATCCAACCCCTGTTGTGCATCCTTTGGATAACCCTCTTAAAGGGGAGGCAATTTTCAATAGTATGCCCCGGAACACCGCCATGATATTCACAATGCACATTTTTGTCATATCACCTGAGGTATGGGGGCTTTAGAGGTATCTCGGGATAGGGTGACACCACATGTGCGTCAAACAGTTATTGGTAGAGCTCATTATATGTCATGGGAATGGGATCGAAATGCTCATTTTCTCTCCTTGGTTCTTGCCTAGAAGAGGGTACAACTGCAAACGATTTTGAAATGTTGATGATCTCTTTTTCATTCTTCTTTAGATGAGGCTTTCCACTCGTCCTACCTCCTGGTTTAATGGTAATTTCTACCCTCGTTGTTTTGACCTCTTCATCAAATTTCAGAATGCAGTAACTATCCGAATTATCTTGAAGTCCTGGTAAGATTTTGGGTGAAACAACCACTTGCGTGGTAGGTGGCATGGTTACCCTTTCCGATGAGCCAACCCCAGGAGCATTTGTCTGACGTAGGCCAGCTAACTTAGCAATGATCTGATCGACCAATGACTCGTGGCCTTTCGTGATTGCATCTAGGGTACTCTGGCTATTCTAATTTATCTTTTCTTCTAACTCTCTCTGGAGCTTCAACATGTTCTCTTCGATCTGAGTAATTCTGGCTTCTATCTTTTTTTTTCCAGTTTAAATGAGGATGACACATGTCCGAAGCTTGTGGAAGTATGTCTAGTGTTTGTACCCTTCCGTTATGAAAATCTCTTGTTAGTTCATGTGAATGCAAGGAAAAAAGAAAATTATGCAAAATAGGCAAGAATGCATGAAATGTTTGAGGTATTAATCCAAAAAATGTGCCTGTTATTCTAAATAATCTTATTGAGGACAAAAGTGTTACGTCTGAAGAGACAAAAAACTTTTTGATGGTATAGATCCCGCACAGCTTCTGACAAGTTGATTCGTCTTCCGCCTTTTTTCACCGGTTGAATATCCTGTCGAGCCATTCTGGTTCCTTTGGCTAAACTTGTGCAGGTGACGAGCTGCTTGCCCCAAAAAAGGTCTCGAAGGACTGCATCTCCAGCTTTCACTCTATGCCAAGCTTGTTCCGAACGAAAGTGTCATTGGAGCCCTCCATCCAAAGTTTATTGACTTGTTTCTAGAATTCGTCAATAATAGTCTCCAGCTTAGCAGGGTTTCGCCATCTTGTTCTCGTAGTTTTCGAAATGACTCTCTGGGTAAGTAACTTTTTCCTCGTCTTGCCCCTGCAACCTTTGCATCTGAGTATTCTTTGACCATTGTTGGGCTTCTGAGCTTTTTATCTCTTTGTATTATAACCCCTTTGTCTATTAATACAGATTTTTCATGTTTAACAAACACATTTTTGTGGATCAACACCTCGTTTTAAATTATGCAAACGATGAAAACAAAATAAAAGAGAACAAAAATAAAAATAGTTAGTAAGGTAAATCAAAACAATAATAAAAATGAAAAATCCTATCCCACATGATATCTACCCCACATGCTTATTGTTCTTACCCGGACATGATCTCTATCTCGCATGCTAATTTCAAACAAATCCTAAACCGCATATTTGTCTAGTTTGCATGCTTTGAACAGAAAGCAAAGCATGAAATAAAATCAAAGCAACTGTTGAGTTAATCGATTGACTGAATCGGCCAAGAGGGGGGTGAATTGGCAATAAAAATTTTGGTGGAAGCTTTTGCAGAAAATTAAAAGAAATTGCACAGCGATTTAGAGTGGTTCGACTTTATCAACCAAAGTCTACGTCCACTACCTTAGCTATCCACACTAAGGATTTTCCAACAAATTCACTAATTTGTTCTTTCTTTTGAGGCCAAAGAGATAACCTTACAACTCCCTCAAGAATATACCCCAATTCTTGAGAACACTCTTTTCTCAAAGAGAAATACAAATTTGCAAACTTACAAGAAAAACCTCACAAGGCAAATGTGTTTGCACAATTCTAGAACAAAGAAAGAACACTCAAGAATAAATACAATTGATCACAATAAGTGTTCTTGAAAGCAAAATGAATATTGAATGAAAAATAGGCTTGAAATGCTCAAACTTGAGGTTTGATGTTTTCTCTTTGATTATCTCTTGATTCTAATTGCTTGATGTTTCTTGTTATTGATCAATGGCTTCTAAACTTGTTTAAATACTCCTTGAATCAATTCTGAACGTTGGTGATAATTAGTGGAGTCAATAGAGCCGTTATTGTGTGAAAACAATTAATTTTCTGGGTGGGAGCGTCTCATGCATCGATGCATGATCAAGGATGCATCGGTGCATCAGTGTAAAATTCAAATATTTTGACCGTTGGGACACTTAGTGCATCGGTGCACTAAGGATGCATCGATGCATAAAATGCACTCGATGTTTGAAAATATTCTGAGTGCATCGATGCATGGAGAGTGCATCGGTGCATGAAACGCATTCGATGTTCAATTAAATCATAGGTGCATCGATGCATGGTTTGAAGCATCGGTGCATCACCTTGAATAATTGTTTTAAGGCTTGATTTTGGTTCAAAATACTTTGTGAAAATTATTTCAAAAATAGTTTAAGTACAAATCACAATTTTACACATTTAGTAAGGATTAAAATTGATCTTCAAAGACTTGGAGTAATAATTTGATATTCGATAAATTGAATCGAATATAAATTGTAAAATCATTTGTAAAAATCTTAAAATTCATTTAACTTAATTTGTTATATCGAAATATCAAAAATGTTTTTAACAATCTCCCATTTTTTTGATATAACAAAACACTTGGGAAATTTTAAGATTTAGAAAATTATTTTTGAAATCAGCTTTTGAGAAATTACTCCCCCTTACTATGACACACATCTTCTCTCCCTTTTTGTTAAATCAAAAAGACTCTATAAAACGTTTTAAACAAGAATGTTTTGAAAAACTTAAGCCAATTAATTTATTAATTATAAGCTGCTAAGATCACAATCAAAAGAGAGGTTAGCCATTAGTTCCATAAATCAATATTCATAATAAAATGTGAAATGGCATAATTGGTCATATATCTAATGATGAAAAAATAAATAAAGTTCAAACCAAATATATTAAAATAAGTTTAAACGTCCAAGCATCCAAAACAAAAAAATATCCAAACAAACATAAACATCCAAATCAAAATGTTTAACAATCCATGTATTTAAAGTTCAAAACCAAACATAAGTAAATAGAGTTCAACCATCCATAGCGGGATCGGGAGGAGGATGAGGATATCGAGCTCGTATCTCGAGAGAAAGACCATCCAAACGCTCGTTCATCTCTCGTTGTTGAGTTCCCAAGGACGTAAGGTGAGACTCAATGAAAGAAAATCGAGACTCCATGGATGCCGTATGCAAGGAAAAAGACTCAATAAAAGATAGAAAATATGATGGCACAGGGTCTTCTTGTCGAGCGGGTTCCGTAGCCGGAGGAGCATCGTAGGGAACTTCCTCATCAATGTCTCGCATGAGCTGCTGAAGTTCCGGATCGTCGTCCGTATCTTGTGCCGGAGGAGGAACGCGAGAAGAGCTAGGAGCAGCTCGTGAAGAACTAGCTCCCGGGGTTTGCTTACCGGGTCGAAAAGACCATAATCCGGTATCCTCATCCAATTTCCAATCCGATTTATTTAAGGATGTGATATTCATTGGGTTTTGGAGCGGAATAGGATTGTCGAGGGAGACATCTAGGCCGAGTTTGATAAACAAATTGCTTAGTAGACAACCATAAGGTAGGGTTTCTACATGCTTTGAAGGAATGATGTTTATGATATCGACAAGCGCGCTAAAGACAATATGTGGAAAATTGATTTTCTTTTTGTTCTTTATACTGTGCATCCACCATAAGTCCCTAGTACGTAGTGTGGAGTACCGACCTACGGATGGTCTAAACCACCAAGAGATCATTAAGTGAAGAAATCGATCGTGGTGAGACCTAAGGGTACTGACACTAGAATTAGGGAGATATGGATATTCCACATCTTCCTTCTCATTATACAAACCATCATCATCTAAACCAAATTGTGTTGCTATAGCTTGGGAGTCAATAGTAACATATCGTCCTAATAGATAGGATCTAATCGCTATAGTACCACACTGAGTTGTGTTCTGAATACACACCGCATTGGAATAAAAAATGCGGATAAGTTGGTGAAAGACAATGGGTTGGAGAGAAAATAGTTTATCAAATTTCCATCTTCTAAGAATAGGGAGGTATTCAAAGTCAAGTTTTATCATAGCTTGTAGTGAAGGGATACGCTCTTCCCTAATACGATAGGATTGGAAGGAGTTCATGTACCTAGAGTACAATTCATCCCTACGGTTTTTAGGCAAGTTAAAACAAGTACTAATGGGGGGTGAAGGAATATTGGATGGATTTTGGGGTCTTGGAGCGGGAGGACGGTTTTGGTGAGACCGACTCGAGGATGACCTAGGGCGTTTGGGATTAGACATGGTTAGGGAAATTGGAAAGGAATATCACATGTAATTTTTAAAACACATGTATGCACAAAAATCAATCCCAAAACTCAAATGAGTCCTCAATAATTCAAGGTTCTCTAACATAATCCTAATGGGCAAAGTTTTGAAAACTATTTTAAAATAATATCATAATATGTATAGTTTTCATGAAAACAACACAATTGAATAAAAAACTCACTAATTTTAATTTTTTTTAATTCAAAATTTTAAAAAAATTGAGAAATTGTGTGTTTTTGATGAAATTGATTGTTAAAACTAATTTAGAATCATCATATAACCAATGCCCGATAATAATTTCAAACTAGAACTAATCTAAACTAGTCTTAAGTTCAAAAATTAATAAAATAGAGTTTTTGAAAAAATACCTTGAAAAATTCGGATTGAGGGGAATGAGGAGTTGTTTTGTGCATTTAATGATTGTAGCAGGTTTGTAGGATGAAAATCTTGAAGAATTCGATGATTTCGAGCAAAAATAAAGATTTGAGGGAGAGAGGGGCCGGTTTGGAGAGTTTTGGGGTTTTAGAAAAATGAAGAAGATGAAGCAATTTAACCTAAAACCCGACGGATGCATCAGTGCATGGTCTTATGCATCGATGCATATTCAAGGCATGCATCGGTGCATCATGCGGATGCATCGATGCACATTCAAAGGGATGCATCGATGCATTGTTAAATGCATCGGTGCATGAAGCACAAAAATGTCAAAAATCCGTTTTAAACACTTAAAATGCTAAATAATTTGGCTCTAATGGTATTGGCTACTCATATATCATAAATTAATTATGTTCAATCAATCAAATTAATCTTCAAACTTTATTTGAACATAAAATTAATTTTCACTAAGAATCACAAACTCCCCCTAACTAATAGCAAGAATGCAATCAAAAATTATTATTATAAGCATTTTTCATTTATTCTTAAAAGTGCTAAAAATTATTTTAAACACTAAGTGAAGATAGGTTGGCTAAACCTAATTCTCTCCTAAGTGTCCAAAATATTTCTTTGTCTAAAGGTTTTGTAAAGATATCCGCTAATTGGTGCAAAGTATCAACAAATTCTAGAACTACATCTTCCTTAGTGACATGGTCTTTAATGAAGTGATGTCTTATTTCAATGTGCTTAGTTCTAGAGTCTTGGATGGGATTTTTAGTGAGACAAATAGAACTAGTATTGTCACACTTGATAGGAATGGTACCAACTTCAATTCCATAATCAAAAAGTTGTTGTTTCATCCATAAAACTTGTGCACAACAACTACCAGCTGAAATGTATTCGGCTTCAGTAGTAGATAATGCAACACAATTTTGTTTCTTTGAAAACCAAGAAATCAACATATTTCCAAGGAATTGGCAAGTACCGGAGGTGCTTTTCCTATCTAATTTGCATCCTCCATAATCCGCATCAGAAAAAACATGTAAGCTAGAGTCTCTAGGATATCAAAGTCCTAAACAAGGAGTGTCTTTAAGGTATCTAAAGATTCTCTTAACAGCTAGTAAATGTGATTCCTTAGGACATGATTGAAATCTAGCACATAAGCAAACACTAAACATAATGTCCGGTCTACTTGCAGTTAAATAAAGTAGAGATCCAATCATTGACCTATATAATTTAACATCTACACATTTACCTCCTTTATCTAAGTCAAGCTTTGTTGAAGAGCTCATTGGAGTGTCATGAGGTTTCCCATTTTCCAGTCCAAACTTCTTGAGCATATCTTTGACGTACTTAGCTTGATTGCTGAAGATGCCATCTTTTCTTTGCTTGTTTTGGAGTCCTAAGAAAAATGAGAGCTCTCCCATCATGCTCATCTCAAACTCACTTTGCATTAGCTTAGAAAATTCTTAGCAAAGAACATCATTAGTAGAACCAAATATTATATCATCAACATAAATTTGAACTACTAATAAATCTTTACCTTTATGCTTCAAAAACAATGTAGTCTCAACCTTCCCTTTTGAAAAACCTTTTTCAATTAAAAAATTTGACAATCTTTCATACCAAGCTCTAGGAGCTTGCTTCAAACCATAAGGAGCTTTTTCAATTTTAAAACATGATCCGGAAAATTTGAATCTTCAAAACCTGGAGGTTGTTCTACATACAATTCTTCTTTTATAAAACCATTTAAAAATGCACTTTTAACATCCATTTGATATAATTTAAATTCATTGAAACATGGAAATGCTAATAACATTCTAATTGCTTCCATCCTAGCTACGGGAGCGTATGTTTCATCATAGTCTATGCCCACTTCTTGAGTATACCCTTGAGCAACAAGTCTAGCCTTGTTTCTCACTATATTACCACTCTCATCAAGCTTATTCCTAAATACCCGTCTAGTACCTACAGTAGATTTATTACTAGGCCTTTCAACTAATGTCCATACTTTACTTCTCTCAAATTGATTTAACTCTTCTTGAATAGCCATAATCCAATTTTCATCATTTAATGCTTCTTTAATATTCTTAGGCTCTATGCATGAGATAAATGCAACATAATTACAAATATTTCTAAGAGAAGATCGAGTTGTTACCCCTTTTGATGGATCACCTATAATTTCACCATCCTTGACATAGTTGTACTCTCTTGGATAAGATACTTCCCTTTCTTCAATGGTTGGATTCTCAAGAGGATCATGAGTTTCCTCATTTTTCGTTTCTTCCTTTGATGATGGTTCTCCAACGTCATGTCTAACTTCATTTGTATTTATAACACCTACATCATCATTCACACAAGAATCCTTCCTCGGAAGGGGATTATCATCGAAAACAACATGTATAGACTCTTCTACAACTAAAGTTCTTTTATTAAATACATGATAGGCTTTAGAATTTAAGGAATAACCTAGAAAAATTCCTTCATCACTTTTAGCATCAAATTTGCCAAGGTTTTCTTTACCGTTGTTTAAAACAAAACATTTACATCCAAAAGGATGAAAATAACTAATGTTAGGCTTTTTATTTTTGAAAATTTCATATGGAGTTTTCTTTAAAATTGGCCTAATCATTACTCGATTTACAACATAACAAGCGGTATTTGTGGCTTCCCCCCAAAAATATTTTCACAAAGCATGGTTCTAGCCATTTCTTCTAAAGTTCAATTTTTCCTCTCAACAACTTCATTTTGTTGAGGGGTTCTAGGTGCTGAAAAATTATGGCTAATACCGTTAGAGTTACAAAATTCAGTAAATCCAAGATTTTCAAATTCAGTTCCATGATCACTCCTAACACTAGTTATAGAGTAACCTTTTTTATTTTGGATTACTTTTGAAAACGTGATGAATTGTTCTAATGTTTCATCTTTAGTATTTAAAAATAGAACCCAATTATATCTAGAATAGTCATCTACCAAGACAAATGCATATTGTTTTCCACCCAAGCTAGTAGTTCTAGTTGGCCCAAAAAGATCTAAATGGATCAATTGTAAAACTCTACTAGTTGATACATCATTAATGGATTTAAAAGAAACTCGCTTTTGTTTTCCTTTAGCACAAGCATCACAGATTTTATCATTATCAAATTTAAGCTTAGGCAACCCTCTTACTAGGTCTCCTTGAATTAACCGTTGCAAAACACTCATACTAGCATGTCCTAGTCTCCTATGCCATAACCAACTATCATGTTCATCCTTAGCAACTAGGCATAAATTAGTCATATCAAAAGAATCTAAATGCACCACGTATATGTTTCATATTCTATGACCAACAAGCATAATCCGATTAGATGCAATGTCAATGAATTTACAACCATTAATTTCAAATAAGACATTGAATCCTTTATCGCATAATTGACTAATACTCAATAGATTATGCTTTAATCCATTCACATATAAAACATTTTTAATTTGTATGGAAGAGGTATTACCTATTGTACCAATACCTTCAATGTGACCTTTTGAATTGTCTCCAAAAGTCACTTCTCCTCCATTTTTGGCGTTAAGCTCAATGAACCGACTTTTGTCTCTGGTCATGTGTCTTGAGAATCCACTATCAAGGTACCATGAATTTGAATTTGTTTCTCGTGCCTTGTAGCAATGCTCATTTCCCTACAAACATAAATTAATTTTTGATTTTTGGTACCCAAATTCTTTTGGGTCCATATTCATTAGTTTCCAAAATCCTAGTCCCCTTAGGTATACATTTGTGTAGGATATTTTTATCTTTAGTAGTAATGAGTTCTTTAGGAACCCACATACTTCTAACGATTTTTCCATTAGAGGTTCTTTGGGGACCTCTATGATTGTAGTTTCTAAAACTTTTTCTAACAAAGTTGGATTTTTAATTTCCACCTTTTTCAAAATGTTTTGTTCCAACTTTATCAAAAGAAGTTTTAAGATCATCAATTTTCTTTTGATGATCATCATTGATCTTTGAAAGTAAATTTTGCAAATCTAAATTTTTCTTTTCAAACTCTTCTAGTCTGATTTGCAAATCTTTGATTTTACTTTCAAGATCGTTGTTGGTTTTGGATATGAGTTTGTTTTCATTTTTCAATTTTGAAACATCACTTTTATATTTTAAAAATAATTTCTCATAATCCGAAGCCAACCCATTATATTCCTCTAATAACTCATCATAGGATAAATCATCAAAATCGGATGAGTTAGAGGTTACCTTGGAATCTTCCCCAAATGCCATCAAGCACAAGTTAGATACTTCTTTTTCCTCTTCATCGGAACTTTCTTCATCGCTCCATGTAGCCACATGAGCCTTGTGCTTATTCTTTGATTGACCCTTTTTCTTCAACTGTGGGCAATCATATTTGACATGCCCTGGCTTTTTGCATTCGTAGCAAATGATTGGGTCCTTCTCTTTCGGTTCATTTTTTAGGCCTTCATTTCGTTTGAATTTTCTTCCTCGATAAGGTCTCATCATTTTTCTGAACCGTTTGGCAAACAATGCCATTTCCTCGTCATCGTCATCGTTATTCGAATCACTCTCATCTTTTGTGGATTTGAGAGCAACTCTCCTTCTCCTTTGGTGTCTCGTCAATCTTGTCGAGGTCCACCTCATCTTCAAGCATCATTTCATGAGTGAGGAGTGACCCAATTAGCTCTTCAAGAGTTAAGGACGTTAAGTCCTTAGACTCGATGATTGCCGTCTTCTTTGAATGCCATGATTTTGGGAGGGAGTAGACTAACTTCCTCACAAGCTTTTCATTTGAAATGATCTCTCCATATGATTTGAGACCATTGACAATCGTTGAAAATCTATCCGTCATAGCTTTGATATCTTCATTTGGTTTCATCCTAAAATTTTCATAGCTATGCGTTAGAATACTAATTTTAGATTTCTTTACCTCATCGGTACCTTCATGAGTGACTTGAAGTTTATCCCATATTTCTTTGGCGGTTGTACACGATGAAACTCTTCCATATTTTTGGTCCAAGAGCACAAAAAATGATATGGATGGCTTTGGAGTTGAGCTGGAACATTCTTGTCTCTCCTTCACTCCACAACCTTGGATGAGTGAGAGGTTTGATGTATCCTTCTTCTACAGCATTCCATGCTCCCATGTCACTTGCTTGAATGAAGTACATCATTCTATTCTTCCAATAGGCATAGTTAGTTAGCTCCATTGAAGAAAGGAGGCTTATTTACGGGCATCGAGTCGAGACCGGAGTCGAAGTTTGAAGCGGAGGCCATTGATGACTTTGATTATCGATATAACTCTTCCCGAATCGACTCAAGAGGCGATTAAACCTTCAAATGATTTAGGCTCTAATGCCAATTGTTGAGTTAATCGATTGACTGAATCGGCCAAGAGGGGGGTGAATTGGCAATAAAAATTTTGGTGGAAGCTTTTGTAGAAAATTGAAAGAAATTGCACAGCGATTTAGAGTGGTTCGACTTTATCAACCAAAGTCTACGTCCACTACCTTAGCTATCCACACTAAGGATTTTCCAACAAATTCACTAATTTGTTCTTTCTTTTGAGGCCAAAGAGATAACCTTACAACTCCCTCAAGAATATACCCCAATTCTTGAGAACACTCTTTTCTCAAAGAGAAATACAAATTTGCAAACTTACAAGAAAAACCTCACAAGGCAAATGTGTTTGCACAATTCTAGAACAAAGAAAGAACACTCAAGGATAAATACAATTGAGCACAATAAGTGTTCTTGAAAGCAAAATGAATATTGAATGAAAAATAGGCTTGAAATGCTCAAACTTGAGGTTTGATGCTTTCTCTTTGATTATCTCTTGATTCTAATTTCTTGATGTTTCTTGTTATTGATCAATGGCTTCTAAACTTGTTTAAATACTCCTTGAATCAATTCTGAACGTTGGTGATAATTAGTGGAGTCAATAGAGCCGTTATTGTGTGAAAACAATTAATTTTCTGGGTGGGAGCGTCTCATGCATCGATGCATGATCAAGGATGCATCGGTGCATCAGTGTAAAATTCAAATATTTTGACCGTTGGGACACTTAGTGCATCGGTGCACTAAGGATGCATCGATGCATAAAATGCATTCGATGTTTGAAAATATTCCGAGTGCATCGATGCATGGAGAGTGCATCGGTGCATGGAGAGTGCATCGGTGCATGAAATGCATTTGATGTTCAATTAAATCATAGGTGCATCGATGCATGGTTTGATGCATCGGTGCATCACCTTGAATAATAGTTTTAAGGCTTGATTTTGGTTCAAAATACTTTGTGAAAATTGTTTCAAAAATAGTTTAAGTACAAATCACAATTTTACACATTTAGTAAGGATTAAAATTGATCTTCAAAGACTTGGAGTAATAATTTGATATTCGATAAATTGAATCGAATATAAATTGTAAAATCATTTGTAAAAATCTTAAAATTCATTTAACTTAATTTGTTATATCGAAATATCAAAAATGTTTTTAACAGCAATCTAGGGTTTGTAATGAGGTTTTGGGGTGGGCTCTAATTCTTTGTACTCTTTCGGTTTAGGTTCTAAAAAAAGGGTACCCGAGTTCTCCTTGTTACTGCTCCCTTAGGCTTGGCAGAACCTTAATCCTAAGCATATTAAAAGCTTATGTGGACTAAGTTAAACTCGAGAGGAAACATTCCTTTATGCCCGCACGGTGAATAAATTCACACGAAGACATAAGGTATATGAATCCCGAAGGCTACTTACTAGGCCCGCATGGAGAATAAATTCTCACGAAGGCGTCGTTTTCACCCCCAATTAAATAGGGTTCAGAGTTCGGGTATAGAGCCTTAGATGAAAAAAAGTTAAAGATCTGAAATCATTGAAAAAAGTCAGTACAACTATTTACTTGAAAAAATAATCAAAGATAAATAATTAGAATCGAATAAATAAATTAAACTTTAAAATTGAAATTTTTGCTAAAAAAAAGACAACCAAAAATTAATTTCGACCTGACTCATTTACCTGGCCCAACAGAGTCGCCAAGCTGTCACAACCGTCTTTCAGTTGGGCCCGAAATTGCGCTTTGACTCGGATTAATGTAGTTAGAGTCGCCACCGACCATTTTAAAACGAATTTTGGTGGGTCGGACACCATCTTACCTGATCTGTTTTTTTTCCTGAAACGTGTTGGGTTTGAGAGTCGGTTACAGTCAATGAAAGATTAGCACACTTGAATCGCCCTTTCGGTACCAATTAATTTGTCGGTTGTCTTAAATTACGAAAATTAGAAAATTAAAATTAAATTTTAAAACATTCAATTCGAATTACTTACCTTTAATTGGTTGGAATCACTAAAAAATGTGTTAGATGACAAAATAGAAATAAATGTGAGAAAAAATATATCAACATAATGATATAAAGAAAATATATAGGTGAAAAATAAATGAAATTTACTAAAAAAAGAATAATAAAAATAAATAAAAATAAAAATGTTAAGGAAATAAATATTAGCCGGAAAAAAATGAAAAATAAATAAACAAAAAATGATCAAGATGCAAAAACTTAAAATGACAGTGGCTAAATCAGAAAAAAATGACTAAATTAAAACATGCAGAAACTCCTAGGCTGTTTTCGAATAAAACATCAATTAAGGATTAAAATGCAAATATATTAAATTCGGGATCCAAATTAAAATGATGAAAATTAAATTCAGTTATGAAAATATAAGTATTACAAAACCTGAGGACTTCAAACGAGGTTAATCCACTCTCAAAATTGCACAACAGTCCCTCCCCAAAACGACATCATTTTGGGAGGGACAATATAGGTGTAAAAGGCTCAAAATTAGCCCTCATCCTCATTTTCTCCCTTCTCACAAACTAGAACCCTCTCTCTTCTCTCAGATTCTCCCCAAAGAGCGATATCAGATTGCAGCTCCGATGGCTTACCCGCCACGCCGACCATCGCGTTGGCCGCCGACGATGGTGGCTAGAAAAATCCAAATAGACTCAAAATGCTCCTCTCGACACCGTGAAACCAAAACCGTAGCCTAAATCACCAAACACCCTATAGATCGGCGTAGATCTAGGAAACAAGCTTCGGCTTTTTACCTTCTCCGGCGACCGTTCTCTTTTTCCGACGATGCTCCGGGTGGCTTTCGGCGTGTTTGCTTTTTGTATTGCTGGTCTTTCGATTTTTTGTATTTCTTTCCTTTGGGTTATGGTTTATACTGATGTGGTTTGTGATTTGTAGTGGGTTTCGATATGGTTTTATGGTTGCTATTTTGTTTGGTTTTTCGAATATGTTATGTTGCTCGATGGTGGTTGTGGACTCACTGTCTCTTGGCCTCGTGTTGATCGTTGTCCCGTGGTTTGAATCCTCTGTGAGTTCTCTCGGTGTACTGTTTTGTTTGTGATTTCTGTCCCTCCTCCTTGGCAGTGGTTTGGTGGGGGTATAAATACCCCCACCGGTGGCCTGTTGGTTCCGAAATAGGGGCGCTCGTGGCTGTTGTGACCGGCCACCCCGGGATGGGTCAATCCCGGGGATCTCGGCCGAAAATCTCGCGCCGTTTGTGACTGTTGGCGTGACTTGGTTTCCCTGACTTGTGGTGCCTTGACTGAACGTGGAAACCTTAATCTGTACTCTGGGCTGGGTCAGACCCATTCTTCAGACTCTTACTGACCGTTTGGACCATAACCTGGACCGAAAATAGAAAAAGGAAAATAAAAAGAATTAATAAAACGAATAACTAAAATAATAATAATAATAGTATACTAATAAACTATATAATATATATTTCAAAAACATCTTTAAACCATATATTATATTTTTTAAAACAAGTTTTCCAAACTATATATTATAGTTTTTCAAAAAAATGATTTAAAAACATTATATTAGTTTTTTTTAAATGATTTTAAACATTATATTATATAATTTTTCAAAAAAAAATTTAAAACTATATTTTATATACGTTTTTTCAAAAGGTTTTAAAGAAATTATATATTATATATTTTTTCGAAATGATTTCAAAACTATATATTATATAAGTTTTCAAAATGTTTTAAAAACCATATATTATATATTTTTAAAATTATTTTTTTAAAATTATATACTATATATATATTTTAGAAAAACCATTTTTAAAACTACATATATCATGTATGTTAAAAACATTTGCAAATTATAATATATAAAATAAAAAAATCGGACGAAAACATATATCAAGATGTTGTCGATGCCTCTGTTGCTTTGACCATTTTGATTGTCGGCTGCTTCATCTTCAAAACTGAGCCAAGTATCAACTATCTCTGCCACATGATCAGGCTGTTGATGATTTGAGTTTGACTATGGAAATCAGATATTAGGTTGCAACCCAGAACCTTAAGCTGGAAATCAGATATTAGGTTGCAGCCGGAAATGAGAAATTAGGTTGCAACTGGTTTTGTCATGTATGTCAGCTGTAATGATGTCTATTAGTTGTGTTGAGTCTGTTTTAAGTTAAGTGTTTCTTTTAAAGTAATGCTCGACAGCTCTACATTTCAGATTATTGTGTTTTGTAATCCTATTAAATGAAACGGTTAGAATGATGAGAGTGTAGTGAAAACCTCTCTTTGTTTAGGCCATTTGCATTCTCTTCTCTTTTGTTTTTCTGCTGCACCTCTCCTTTTTGCTTTCAAGCTTGTTTTCTTGGTTTAACGTTAATACAGGCATGGCCTTCTTAACATACTCACGTAGGCTCAACTCTCCGGTAAACATGCTATCAGTGGCTCAACTCTCCATGTATCGATATTTCCTTTCCCATTCCATATTCTGCAACTCCAAACATTGGTCATTATGATGAATATCATTATATCAAATACAAAAATGCATCAAGTTTACTAACGGAATCACCTGGAGGAATATATCCCACGGTTCCTCTTATTCCCATCGAACTGCTTTGCTCGGTAATGGATTGCTCAGTTGCCTCTGAAAGAAATCTTGTTAGGCCAAAATCACTAATATGGGCTGTAAGGTCGGCATCGAGACGAACATTGCTCGGCTTTAGATCAGAATGGAGACTGACTGGTTGAATTGGGAATGAAGATAATCTAATGATGAGGCAATATTAATGGCTATGTTGAGCCTCTAAATTAGATTTAAGGTTGGTGAATTGTGTAACTCGGTTGAACTTGGATGTAGCCAAGTTTCTACCCATTTGGCATGAGCTTGAACACCAAGGCTTTGAAGTTGTTACCTTGAAAATCTATGTTTGAGCAAGAAGTAATGACCTTGATGAGATTTCAATGCCTAAGCTTCCCGAGGGCTTCACATTCAGCCTTGAAAGTCCGATCGATACCCTACTGTTGAAGATTGAGTACTTTCACAGAAACATCATTTTGATCATCAGAACTTAGAATCACTTTATAGACTGAACCATATGTTCCCTTGCCAATTAAGTTGGCAGAAGAGAAACTGTTGGTTGTATAAAGGAGCTCAGCGTAGGAAAGTTTCAGATGTTTTTTTATCAGGTGTGGCAATGTCCTCTTTCTTTTTTGAAAAGCTGACCCGTCCTTTGATTGCAAAGAGAGAAATTAAAAACAAAACAACGAAGAGGATAATACCAGTCGCAATTATCGCTTTACGTGGAAAGTTCTTCCCTTTCTTTGTAATTTCTGTAGGACAAGTAGGCAATAAGAGTGGCTCCTCCGAACTCGTTTCTAACAACCGAGAATGCACTGATGTTGTTGAACACTCCTTTTGTTGGCACTTTCCCTTCAAAGCTATTGAAAGACAAGTTGAGATAGGTGAAAATGGGAAGTTCAGCTAGAAACTCTGGTATTAGGCTGACAGATTATTGTGGGAAACATCAAGAACTTGCATGCTTCTTAATTTTCAAAACGAAGAATGAATAGTTCCTTCAAAAGAGTTCCTCTTCAGGTAAAGTGATTCTAACATCACACAGTTTTCGAGAGAGCTTGAAATTTTCCCATGTAGTTTGTTACTTAATACATCCAACATGTTCAGATTTCTGCAGTTTCCAACCTCTGGTGGTAAAGTTCATGTTAATCTATTTGAAACGAAGTTGAGGTCTCTTGAGAAGGAACATAGACCGATAGCTTCCTCAGGTATGGTGCCATTAAGATGATTCCATGAAAGATCCAATCCTTCCAAGTAACTACAGTTACCCAAAGATGCAAGTATTTCTTCTCTTAAAAAATTATCAAATAGGCAGAGATCAATTAGTTCGGTTATATTTCCCAAAGAACATGGAATTTCCCCTATGTTTCTTTGGTATTGGTCCTGACAAAGCATTCTCACCCTATCAAGGTCTAAGAGCTCTGAGAATTGACTATTGATGTTGGAATTGGCCCTGAATTTGTTTTCCCCCAAGATAAATGAACTCAAGATTAGGAAGGCTCAAGCCTAAATAAGGAGGGATCTGGCCATGTAACTTGTTACCAGCTAAAGAAAAGAGATATATGGTTGAAATATTATATAGTTGTTTTGGAACTGTACCTGTCGTAACCGGTTTTCGTCCGGGCACGAAATTTTAAATTTGGCGGGAAAATTGATGTGAATAAATGGTTTTGAAAATAATTTGGGAGTCGCCATCGGCCTTTTGGGTCAGGTAGGTCGAATACCTAAAAATTATTTTTTTTTAAAAGAGTTTTAAGAAAACACCAATAAAAAAAATGAACTGATCTGCGTTTATAACCAAAAATTCGTTCTTTTTAATAGTAAAAAGGGATTCGTGGTCGATTACGTTTAGGGAAGGATTAGCACCCCTACAATGCCCAAAATTGGTACTTTTTAATTATAAATTGTCTCTATTATTAAAAATTAAAAAAATTCAAAATATATTTAATTTATAATCCTATTATTTCAAAATTATATAAAAAATATTTAAAAATATCGGAAAAGGACTTCTAGGTGCCTTAAGACAGCTCTTTTATTTGATATTGATAAATATTAATCTGAATAAAAATAATAAATTTTTTTATAATATTTAATTTTAAAATACCAGAATAGGACATCCAGTTGTATTAAGACTGCCCTTTCCTTTGATATTGAAAAATGTTAAAAATAATTTATTTAAAAAAATAAATATTTATTTATTATATATATATTTATGACTACATAATAATAATAAAAATATTTAGACAAGTAAAATTACAATAATAAATACAATTAGAACTATGTATTTAAAAGCAATAAAAGAAATAAAAAAACATTTAAAATAAGTGACTAAATTATAGTAAAATTAAAATTAAAAACCTAATTCATAATTAATCAAAATTATAGTGATTAAACATGCTATTTTCTTATTTTATTAATTTAGTGACTAAAATAAACTTATCTAAAATTTGAATATAAGATTAAAATAAATTAAAAATATAAACTAGGGATTAAAATATTATTTATTAAAATTAAGGGATTAAATCTGTTATTTATCCTAAATATATTATTTTAATATAAAGGACTAAAATAAATGAAATTAAAATTAAAGATCTGAATTAAAAAGATTATAAACTTGATTTAATGACTAAAATGTAAAGTTTACAAATCTTGATGGCTGCGGACGGGATTTAACAATTTAAAATTGCACAAATAGTCCTTCCCGAAACGACGCCGTTCGGGAAGGCCTATTTAAGGTCCAAAACGGCTGGCCCGAAGGGCCAGCCTTCATTTCCTTTTTTTTCCTCTCAAGCAGAGAGAGCCAGAATTCTCTCTGGCCTCTCTCTATATTCCCTCATCGGAGGGAATCCGGCAGCCGTCTGCCGCCGTAAATTCCCCCGCCGACCATCGCCTCCGGTGGTCGAAAATTCTCCAAATTCACCTAAAATGTAGATCTAAACACCCTAAGACGAATCCGGCCTTTGTTTCTCCAAAAAGACTCCTAATCGGAGTAAATCTATGAAAATACCTTCGGTATTTTCTGTTCTCCGGCGATGTTTAGTGTTTCCGGCGATGGTCAAGGCTTCTTTGGTAAGCTTCTTTCCTCTTTTTTTTTTGTTGTTGTTGCTGTGTTGTTGTTGACTGGGATCGTTGGTAGTTTTTGTATCTCTCTCTGTCTCTGTTGTTTCCTCGTCTCTCCCCGTTCTTCTCTGTTTTTGCTTGCAAATGGGGTGATGGCCATCGGACCGGTCCCAAAAGGGCTCTTCGGTGAGTCACCGGACTTCCAGTGGTGACTCACCATTTGGGGAGACGTGTGCGGTTAGTGTTGAAGCAACAAAGCTTCTGGATTCTTCAGCAAGGCGGCGGCGTCGCGGCGTGGCACTGGCAGCTGGGACGTGTCCCTAGGGTTATGATACCCTAGGGCTTCCTTGTTGGGCATCTCTGGACCGTTGGATCTTGCCAGATCCAACGGCAGCAAGCTGAGGCGGCTGGGAAGAGGGAAACCCTAATCTGGTTTAGGGTTTCCATTGGGTTTCTGGATTTGGGTCGGTTACTGTTGGATTTGGGCTTGTAATAATATTTAATAATAATATTAATAATAAATAATAATATTAGTAATTATAATTATAATAATAATAATTATATATAATAATAATAATATAAATAATATTTAAATGAAAAATGAGTATCTTCAGCTGCCCCTCTTTGCTTTTTCTTGTGTTAACAAGAATAGAGCAAAGACGAAAAGATAATAAGTTTTTTCATTTGACTTCACTTGATTAATATGGAAATGTTGAATAAATTCTTCTCATTCTTCAGATGAGTTCTTCTCATTATGAACTTTCCGCTGGGGATGATGTTGACCTATGTTGACCTATTTCCTTCTGTAATAGAGTCATTCAAAAGGTTGAACAAGCTCTTTCATTGTGAACTTCTTTTTTTCAGATTAGTTCTTCTCATTATGAACTTCTTCTTCCTTCTTCAGATGACGAGTTCTTCTCATTATGAACTCTACCTGGCAATGTTGATCCATCAAATGATGAATTCAAACAAAAAGTTGAACAAGTTCTTCTCATTATGAACTTCTTCTTCCTTCTTTAGATGACGAGTTCTTCTCATTATGAACTCTACCTGGCAATGTTGATCCATCAAATGATGAATTCAAACAAAAAGTTGAACAAGTTCTTCTCATTATGAACTTCTTCTTCATTCTTCAGATGAGTTCTTCTCATTATGAACTCTACCTGGCAATGTTAATCCATCAAATGATGAATTTAAACAAAAGGTTGAACAAATTCTTCTCATTATGAACTTATTCTTCCTTCTTCAGATGAGTTCTTCTCATTATGAACTTTCTAGAAAAGCTGATCCATCAAATGATGGATTTGAGCAAAAGATTGAGCAAATTCTTCTCATTATGAATTTCTTTTTCTTTCTTCAGATGGCGAGTTCTTCTCATTATGAACTCTCTCTGGAAAAGCTGATGATCCATCAAATGATGAATTCAAGCCAAAGGGTTAAACAAATTCTTCTTATTATGAACTTATTCTTCCTTCTTCAGATGAGTTCTTCTCATTATGAACTTTCTCTGGAAAAGCTGATCCATCAAATGATGGATTTGAGCAAAAGATTGAGCAAATTCTTCTCATTATGAATTTCTTTTTCTTTCTTCAGATGACGAGTTCTTCTCATTATGAACTCTCTCTGGAAAAGCTGATGATCCATCAAATGATGAATTCAAGCCAAAGGGTTAAACAAATTCTTCTTATTATGAACTTATTCTTCCTTCTTCAGATGAGTTCTTCTCATTATGAACTTTCTCTGGCAAAGCTAATCCATCAAATGATGGATTTGAGCGAAAGGTTGAACAAATTCTTCTCATTATGAATTTCTTCTTCCTTCTTCAGATGAGTTCTTCTCATTATGAACTCGAACTGGAAAAGTTGATCCATTGAATGATGGATTTAAATCTTTGCCAAAATCTTTGAAATTCCTGTTAAAAATTCAGTATGGATGAAAAAGAATGAAAATGCACCTATTTTTGCAAACAACTAAATATGATGCATGAATGTTCAGTTTATTTGATTTCAGATTGGTGAATTGAGTCTTTCTTCAATTGTAAAAACCCAATAGATCTTTCTTCTTCAAAACAGAGAAACTATCATCTTTGACAAATGTAGATGTAGATACACAACTTCTTGAGAATAAAACTCAATAGTATAGGCTCTTGAAAAGCTTGCCTTCATGTGACATGTTGATTCTGATAACAACTCATCTGATTATGAAATGTCCTTTCAAGATGATTTCACAGATATCGATAGTTCTTTTAATACCAAGAAATCTTGAATTCTGATTCTGATGAGGAGAATAAACTGTTATACTTGACAAAAATGGGATTCTCAGAGGCTGAAGCTTCAATAGCCATGGAGAGATGTGGTTCAGATTCATCAATTGTAGAATTGACAAATTTTATATGTACTGCTCAAATGGCTAAGGCTGCTAACACATTTTTTTCGGTAAAAGATGGGAAGCTATTATGCAATGATCCCAATTACAAGCAAAGGCGAAACTTGGGCTATGATTTGTGGAAAAGGAAAAAACAGAGGAAGCTTTAAAAAGAAGCTTCTTAATGAAGATGATCATGCAGTTCATCTTTCAATTCCAATGATCGGTTCTAGGGTTCCTACCGAATCAGATCAGATAATTCAAAGAACACTTCCAGAAGATGCTATTGGGTCTCCTTATTTTTACTATGAGCAAATTCATCTTTTAAATTCAATGATTGGTTTCGGGGTTCATACCAAACCAGATCAGATAACTCAAAGAACACTTCCAGAAGATGCTATGAGCAAATTCATCTTCCAATTTCAATAATTGGTTCTGCCAAACCAGATCAGATAACTCAAAGAACACTTCCAGAAAATGCTATGAGCACATTCATCTTTCAAATTCAATAACTGGTTCTGCCAAACCAGATCAGATAACTCAAAGAACACTTCCAGAAGATGCTATGAGCACATTCATCTTTCAAATTCAATAACTGGTTTTACCAAACCAGATCAGATAACTCAAAGAACACTTCCAGAAGATGCTATGAGCACATTCATCTTTCAATTTCAATGATTGGTTCTGCCACACCAGATCAGATAACTCAAAGAACACTTCCAGAAGATGCTATGAGCACATTCATCTTTCAATTTCAATGATTGGTTCTGCCAAACCAGATCAGATAACTCAAAGAACACTTCCAGAAGGTGCTATGAGCACATTCATTTGTTCCAGTTAATGTTTGGACTGGGATATCACAATACTTATTAGATGTAGAGCCAGATTTTGTAGATTCGAAGCATCTTCATGCTACTACACTAAAAAAGGCTATATTCATAATTCTGCCAATTAAGAACAGATATTCTCTTATTCTGCTTCCTCCATGTGCTGATACTTTTCCATTGGCAAAGAAATGATGGCTTTCTTGGAATCTAAGAACAAAGTTGAACTGTTTATAAAAATGTACAGGAAGTGCCAAATTGACAGAAAGGATCTGTAAGGCTCTTGAAGCTTATGACAAAGAGCCACATTCGAGTGTCCAGAAGTATGTTCTTGATGAGTGCTGAAAATGGAATCTAGTATGGGTTGGAAGGAATAAAGTTGCTCCACTTGAACCTGATGAGGTGGAAATGCTTCTAGGTTTCCTTAAAAACCATACACAAGGATCTGTATAGAGACATGTTTCCCAGTGATATCAATGTCTTGTTTTTTTTACTGGAATCAGTGCTGTAAAGTCGCCTTCTACTGTCTTAGTATATCTTTGAAGACAGATGTGCAAGAACTGAATGGTGATCGGTTGGAGCAATTGATAAGTAGATTTGGCGGATTCGACTTTGTTGTCGGTAGCATCTCGTGTAACAATCTTGTTGTTCATGGCTTTAAGATGGTGATGATTTGCTTACTTTATATTCCATGCTTTTAAAAGGTATTAACATAAAGTGATATTCAGAAATCTTTAAATTATTTCAAAATTATGTTAATTCAATAAAAGAATAAATTGAATTTTCGAAAATAAATTGAATCTCAAATAAATTGAACTTGAAATAGATAAAATTGTATTCAAAGTTATGGCAAGCATAAGAATGATAAAAATTCAAATGTCTCAACAAATTATTAGCATAAGTATTTCTAAATTAATCAAGTTGACACAATTTAGAGAAATGATGTAAGCTTTTGTCTGGAAGATCTCAAACGTTGTCAAAATGCTTGTAGATGTGAAGTTTCTCCCAAACTGTCAAAATCTTAAGAGGATTCAATTGCCAGATGCCTAATATCAACCTGCATTTGAGCCGCCTTTTCAGGTTTTCAACTCAAATCCTTCCTTTGGTTACAAGATGCCCTTTGCGAGTTTTCACCTTGACCCCCCATTTTCTTCTTTTTTCTTTTTTTTTCTTTTTTTTCTTTTTTTTTTCTCTTTCTCTTTTTTTTTTCTTCAAGCATAATATTTCTTGACAGAATCCGAGTTTATTGGGTTTCTAGAATTTTTCCATCCATTTCTGCCAAGATCAATGCTCTCCGGAAAAGGCCTTTTTTACAACGTATGGCCCTTCCCAATTAGGCATCCATTTCCCACGGAAATCTTTATGTATAGGCAAGATCTTTTTTAGTACTAGATCACCCTCTTGGAATTCTCTTGGATGTACTTTTTTATCATGAGACTTCATCATCCGTTTTTGATACATTGTCCATGGCAAATAGCTTTCAATCTTTTCTCTCAACAAGGTTCAATTGATCACTCTAGCTTGGATCCATTCAGATTCATCCAATTTTGTTTCTCTCAATATTCGAAGCGATGGAATCTCAACTTCAATTGGTAAGACTGCTTCCATCCCGTAGACTAAAGAAAACGGTGTTGCCCCAGTAGATGTTCTAACAGTAGTTCGGTATGCATATAAAGCAAAAGGTAACTTCTCGTGCCAATCTTTATAAGTTTCAGTGGTCTTTGTAATGATTCTCTTGATGTTCTTGTTTGCTGCTTCAACTGCCCATTATCTTTGGACGATACGCCACTGAGTTTGCATGTTTGATTTTAAACTGTGCACAAAGTTCGGTCATCATTTTGTTGTTCAGGTTCAGAGCATTATCTGTAATGATCCTTTCTGGTAGACCATATCGGCAAACTATCTCTTTCTTTATGAATTTATAGACTGTGGACCTCTTAATATTGGCATATGAAGCAGCTTCAACCCATTTGGTAAAATAATCAATTGCCACAAGAATGAAACAATTCCATTCGATGCTTTAGTGTGATTGCACCAATGACATCTATTCCCCACATAGAAAATGGCAGGGTGCTGTCATTACATGTAAAGGAGATGGGGGTACATGAATCTGTCTGCATATATCTGGCATTTATGACATTTCCTTGCATAATCAATGCAATCTGTGTGCATGGTAGCCCAATAGTATCCATATCTCTTATTTTTCTGGCCATGGAAAGACCATTTGCATGTGTTCCACATATTCCACTGTGTACTTCTTCAATGATGCTTTTAGCTTCGCTGGTATTTAAACATCTCAATAGCATTTGATCATTGCTTCTTCTATACATAATCTCGCCATCAAGAAAATATCCAGCAGCCATTCTTCTCAAGGTTCTTTTATCAATTTCCGATGCATTTGGTGGATAACTTTGATTTTTGATATATTGCAGAATATCATGATACCATGGTTTACCATCTACTTCTTCTTCCACACTATAACAATGTGCAGGAATTTCATATACTTGCATTTTGATTGGCATCATATCAACTTTCTTAGTTGCTTGAAACATAGCAGCTAATGTAGCCAAAGCATCTGCCATTTGATTTTCTTCTCGAGGGAGATAATTGAAGGTAACTTTCTCAAATTCTTTCACTAATTCGAGGGTAAAATTTCGATATTCCAACAATTTGGGATCTTTTGTTTCCCATTCTCCTCGCAATTGATACACCACTAACGATGAATCTCCATATATTTTGAGACATTTGATTTTTCTTTCTATAGCTGCTTTCAATCCCATAATACAAGCTTCGTATTCCGCCATATTATTGGTGCAAAAGAACTCCAGTCTACTTGTAAAGGGATAATAAATATTTTCTGGAGAAATTAACACTGCCCCAATTCCTCGTCCCAAAGCATTAGATGCTCCGTCAAAGTAAAGCTTCCAAGTTGCAAATGCATCATTTGTTCTGACTTCTTCATTCATGGATATGCATAATAAATCTTCATCGGGAAAATTGAAACTCAAAGGCTGATAATCATTTGATACACGACTGGCCAGAAAATCAGCTATTACACTTCCTTTTATTGCTTTTTGGTTGACATATACAATATCAAACTCAGATAATAACATGTGCCATCTAGCCATTCTGCCTGTCAAAGCTGGTGATTCCATTAAGAATTTCAAAGGATCAAGTTTTGATATCAACCAAGTAGTATGGTATAACATATATTGTCTGAGTCTTCGAGTAGCCCACACCAAGGCACAACATAATTTTTGTATTGATGGATATCGAATTTCACAATCAGTAAATTTCTTACTCAGATAATAAATAGCTTTTTCTTTTTTTCCAGATTCATCATGCTGTCCTAGTACACATCCCATCGAATTTTCGAAGACCGTCAAGTAGAGAATTAATGGTCTATCAGGCTTTGGTGATACTAAAATTGGGGCATTGGATAAATATTTCTTAATAATATCCAAAGTTTCTTGACATTCTTCATTCCAGACTTCAGGATTGTTCTTTCGAAGTAATTTGAACACTGGATCACATTTGTCAGTTAATTGAGAAATGAACCGAGATATATAATTTAATCTTCCCAAAAAGCCTCGAACTTCTTTTTTTGTATTGGGTGGTGGAAGATCTTGAATTGCTTTTACTTTATCTGGATCAATCTCGATTCCTTTTTTGCTGACCACAAATCCCAAAAGTTTCCCGGAAGTTACCCCGAAAGTGCATTTTGCGGGATTGAGCTTTAATTGATACTTCCTCAATCTCTGGAAAAGCTTTCTCAGATTTTGAACATGTTCTTCTTCAGTTCGGGATTTGGCAATCATGTCATCTACATATACTTCAATCTTTTTGTGCATCATGTCATGAAACAAAGTTACCATGGCTCTTTGATATGTTGCCCCTGCATTTTTCAATCCAAATGGCATCACTTTATAACAGAATGTGCCCCACATGGTTACAAATGTTGTTTTTTCCATGTCTTCAGGATTCATTTTTATTGATTATCTCCTGAAAAACCATCCATGAATGAAAACCATGCATGTCCTGCAGTATTGTCCACCAATGTGTCTATGTGGGGTAATGGAAAGCTATCTTTCGGACTAGCTTTGTTGAGATCTCTGTAATCCACACACATTCAAACTTTCCCATTCTTCTTTGGTACGGGCACAATGTTGGCTACCCATTCTGGATATTTAGATGCCTGTAGGAAACCTGCATTGATCTGTTTCATTACTTCTTCTTTGATTTGCAACAACATTTCTGGCCTCATTCGTCTGAGCTTTTGTTGGACCGGTTTATATTCTGGATTGATTGGAAGCTTGTGTATCACTATATGTGCTTAAACCAGGCATATCTTGATAAGACCAGGAAAAGATATCTTTGAATTCTTGAAGGAGATTTATCAATTCTTGTTTTATCTGGATTGTCAGAGTAGTACCAATTTTCACCTCTTTCATTTCTTCTTTTTGTTCCCAGATTCACAGTCTCAATCTCTTCTTTGTGGGGTAGAATTTGTTTGTCTTCTTTTTCTACCAATCTTAATAGTTCAGTAGGAACATCACATTCCAGTTCATCCTCACACCCATTGATTTCTTCCAGACATATAGGCTGCTCTAAATTTATCACTTGATTAAATTTAGGAATAAACATGCTATTAACATGGTGACACCTGCAAATTTAAGTCGGACATTTTTCCGAAAGAATATAGTAAATTTATGAAATAAATAAATGTAAAAATGTAAGAAAATGTAAAGAATGATTGCCATCTGAAAATTTTAAAGAAAATTTATTATATTTAACATAATTTCCTTTACAAGATAACAAAAAGTTTTCATATTTTTGAGCTAAACATAAAGATTAGTTCTGAATATTACTCTGTGTTAATATTAAAAACTATAGGAAGATCTTCAGTGGTCCAATTGTTGAGTGTTTCTCCAGGAAAACATGGGCGAATCCTATCCAAGTATTTGTCAGTCTTGTTGTCATTCATGATCATGTTGATAAATAATCCATTCATAGCTTCTTCAACTATGTCTTGATCTTTCGTCAACTTTTCTTCTTTAAAGGCTTCAACAAGCTGCTGTTCTACATTAATTGTTCCCCTGATCTGAATATGTTCTTCAACTGTGGGAAAGACATGTGTTTCCAAAGGATTTCTCCCCCTTTCAATTTTGCCTTTCTGTCTTCACATCTTCTTTTCATCTCTTTGTTCTTTTGCTGAAAATTGGGCTTAAATCCAAGCCCAAAACGATCTTTCTTCATCTTTATACTGACAGGAACTGAAATCCCTTGAAGATTCTTTCCTAAACCTTTCCTAGCTTTAGCTCCGATGCCTAAAGTTTGTTGTACCGTCATTTTGGTGCAATCAGATAATCTGGGATATGGAATTTTGCTTCCTTCTGCAATAAAGGTTGCATTGACAAATTCAAGAGCTCGGAAAGAGCATTCAAGAGCATCATCATTGGTTTCGATATATGGAACATCGCTTGTTACAGATGCAATGATTTCTTCTTCAGCTCCGACGCATATTAGTTGTCCATCAACAACAAATTTCAATTTCTGATGTAATGAAGAAGGAACGGCTCCTGCTGAATGAATCCATGGCCTCCCTAATAAACAATTATATGTAGGGTGGATGTCCATCACCACAAAGTCAATATTGTACACGACTGGGCCAATTAACAACGGTATTTCCATTTTCCCAAGCACCTCTTTTTGAGTACCATCAAAGGCTCGTACTACATTCTGATAGATCTTCATGTGTGATTGATCCACAGGCATTCTTTGAAGTGTGACTAGAGGCATCAAGTTGAGAGCGGATCCATTGTCAATCAATACTCCTGGCAACACATGACCATGACAATGTGTCGTGATATTCAAAGCTTTTACTGACCCCATTCCGCCTTCCGGTATTTCATCATCCGTGAACGTTATGTAATTGTCAGCGGCTATATGTCCCACAATTCTGTCAAGTTTATTGAGGGATATATCTTCAGGGATAAATGTTTGATTAAGAATTTTCATCAAAGCATTTCTATGTGCTTCCGAATTCATCAATAGATCAAGAATAGAAATTCTCGCTTGTTGTTTGTGTAGTTGTTCAACCACACTATATTCACTATGTTTCAGGAATTTCAAAAATTCTTGGGCTTATTTTTCTGTCACAGGCTCATTGAATGCTGGAGGGAATTCATCATCAAATACCTTTTGAGGTATTACCATGGCTTTTCCTTTTACTTTCACTTGTTCTGAAGCATTGGATGTTTCGGGAGAATAACATCTCCCACTTCTTGTAAAGAACCCAACTTCGCTCACTGCTTCAGACTTCGATGTTGTATCCAAACTCTGTATTTCTCTTCTGTTTTTTCTAGAGAAACAGATCATCCTACCATTGAAACATTGGTAGTATAATTCCAAGGTACCCTACGGGTATCTTTGTATGAAATGGTAGAGGAGTGGTGATAACTACTTTCGGCTTTATTGGTGCAGGAATCGCCGTAGATGATTTCACATTAATGATCACAGGATCATTTATTCTTTGATTAGGTTTAGAATCCTCTGATGAGCAAACATCATCTTTTTTTTCCCTGGTTTTTCTTCAAAGAATTCTATTTCTCTGTTGTTCATCAATTTTTGCACCAAATCCCTAAACTCAGGACATAGTTGAATTTTATGCCCTTTCTCTTGATGATATTCACAATAATTCTTCCCTTCATTCTGCTTTGGCCTGAATTGTTGTGGAATTATACCGGCTAAAGAGAGTTGTTGGAATACCCAAACAAAAGGAGATTTAATTTCAGAAATATCAATTTTTGCTTTCTTTCTGTTCTCTTCCTGAATTGCATTCTTGTTTTTATCTCTATGATTTGGCAATGGATGATTTGATGCAGATGGTGTATTGAATTCCAACTTTCCAGTGTTGATCAAATTTTGAACCACCCTTTTGAATGCCAAACAGTTTTCAATAGAATGACCCGTAATTCCTTCATGGTAAACACAGTGTGCCTTTGTATCATACCAAGGAGGGAATGGTGGTTGCATGGGAACCAAAGGATAGGGTCGTATGACATCTGCTT
Organism: Hibiscus syriacus; assembly: GCF_006381635.1. Classification (NCBI taxonomy): domain Eukaryota; kingdom Viridiplantae; phylum Streptophyta; class Magnoliopsida; order Malvales; family Malvaceae; genus Hibiscus; species Hibiscus syriacus. The sequence goes on along the minus strand of NW_024062646.1, from coordinate 573,016 downwards.
TTAACACCGAATCATAGATCTCCGCATATGGTACTGGTAAAGGTGTAAAAGACAACCTTTCATTTTCTTTTCGAGATCCTCTGGACTCTGTTCGATTAGTGTTTGTTTCCTCTTTCTTAACCCTTGGCTGGTTATTGTAACACTTTTCGATGAATCCTTGTTGTAAGAATTTGCATTGTTGACTTCGTTCTCTTTTTTCTGGTACATATGTCTTTTGGAATTAGACCCTTCATTTGATTCAATTTTGCCACTTTTCAAGACATTTTCTATGAGTTCTCCAGAAATGACCAAATCTGCAAAATTTCTGGTTGCATTCCCCATTAGATGATTTAAATAAGGAGCCTTCAATGTATGGACAAATATTACTGTGGCCTCTTTTTCTGACAAAGTGGTTGAACTTGGGTACTGTATCACGCCATCTCTGGGCATACTGTCTGAACGTTTCATTATTCTTTTTCTCCAAATTTTGGAGAGTCCATCTATCAGGAACCATGTCTGTTACATGACGGTACTGCTCTAGGAATGCTTTAGCCAAATCTTTCCAGGATCTAATGTTGGCTTTGGTCAATTGAGTATACCATTTTAAAGCTGGTCCTGTCAAACTATCCTGAAAGCAGTGAATTAACAATTTCTCGTCCTTCACATATCCTGCCATTCTTCGACAAAACATAGTAATGTGGGATGAAGGGCATGTAGTACCGTCATATTTATCAAATTCAGGAGCTTTGAACTTGATGGGGAGGATTAAGTCTGGAACCAAACTCAACTCACTAGCGTCAAATCCATAGAATGATTCAGTTATTTCCACGGATTTCATTCGTTCTTCTAAGCTCTTGATCTGTCTGGTCAATTCTTCATTTACTTTTTGTTTCTCATTCAGCTCATTCAAATCTGGGATTAAATGCTCAGTATTCAATCCCCTATTTTCAAATATGATATAAGCGGATTTTTGCTTGAAGATGCAAGATCCACTTGTTGATTTTCATGTGGTTTGGCTTCTTGTAATGCAGATGTACGAGCATTGATTTGTATAGGTGTAGTACCAGAATGATAAATTGGTTCTGGTGGAAAACCTAGAGGATACATAGGTTCTTGGTCGAAAGATACAGGATTTTCATGCATTTTTCCAATGATAGCCTGCCTTTTAAACATGTCCTCTATTTTCTGCATCATACTGTCTTGTGAATTTGCAATATTGGCTTCAATTTTCTCCAGCTTCATTCTCATTTCTGCTTGTTCTTTATTATGTTGTTCCTCAATACGTTGTATTTTATCCTCCATAATTCTCTTAGTAGCTTGTCTAGTACCGTAGTGATGTTGTATTTCTCTTTTTGCCAGAATAACTGCGATTGAAAAATCTTTTAATATTATTTTTTCCAAATTTTAATTAATGAATTTTATCCTAATAAATAAATAATAAAATTATTCATAAAGAAAATTATGAAATGAATGATGAATGTATGCAAAATGTATGTATGCAAAAAAGGTATTGATCCCAAAAAGTTAACTGTCATAGAACAACTTTCATCGGCATACAAAAGTTTCTTATAATAGTTCATAACTACAGATAAGGCGTAGCTTTCCTATTAAGCTCTATAATTTCTTTCATTAACCATGACACCTTCTTTCCGCACTTAGAAACTGGATCAACGTGATGCTCAATTATTTTGGCTTCAACAGCTAGTTCCCCAACATATCTAGCAACTTCGCTCATTTGAACCATGGCCTCGAACACCATATTACTTCTTTCTTCGCTTCTTTCAACATAGAAATTAGTTGACTTTTGCCATTGTTCATTCGTTCCTTCAAGAGTTTGCTCTAACTCAGTGATTCTGACTTGACAATTGTGCAGAATTTTTTCAAGATCTCTAATGCGTCTTCGCAGTGAAGCACTTTCCTCATTACTTTCTTTGAGATCATTAGGTCCTAGACGAACCTTTTCTTGAAACAACGATTCTTCAAGTTGTAAAATGTAAGCATTAAACTCTGAGTTTTTATTTCTAGACTGATCCAGATCTTCTTCAAGTTTTGTTCGTGCTTCTTGCGTTCTTTGATTAAGCTTATGGATTTGAACATCCTTGTTTCTGCATCTTTGCATCCAATTGCTAGCCACTTCCTGCTCTACCTCAAGTCTGGTGTTGAAATTTTTTCTTTCTAGCTCCCATTTTTCTTTTTCAATATTGTATTCTTCCATCTTTTGGCCTCTGACTTCAAGTTCAGCAATCAACTGGTTCATTTCAGATTCAAATCCCCTGAACATAATATTTTTCTCACCTTCAAATTTATCAAAGATGTCATTCTTTATCTCTTCTAAATCTTTGGCTCGATCCCTTTCTCTTTGCATTTCATTCATGATCTCGCGGTGTTCAGCCTTGCTTTTTATAATTCGCTCTCTTCTGTCAACCTCAAAATCTTCCATTTTTTGCTTTCCTTTCTCAAGGCTTTTGAGTAGACGACTATTCTTTCCTTTCAAATCTTCAACTCGTCTTTTCTCGATGTTCAATTCTCTGGTCATCTGTATTGTTGCCTAGCTTGATCCTGATGCTTTCCGGGATTTATATAACTCCTGGTAATTTTTCTGTAATGCTCTGAATTCATCATCAACTTTTTCTTTATCTTTTCTCAACATTGCACATTGTGATGAATGAAAGTCAATGTCAACACCCAACATAGCTTTATCTTGTCTCATTTGCTCTAATTCTTTCGACCAACCTTCTCTTTCTGCTTCAAACTCAGCTCTCAGGATTTCAATCTCTGATGGAACCACCTTAATGCGATCTTCCATAGAGATATCCTCATTTTGATCTGGTAGAGGAATATTTTCATTTTTCCTGGCTGATCTCCATTCTTCATAATCAGGAGTTAGCATTTCTTTTGTTGCTTTAGCTCGTATACAAAAAGTTGTTTTCCAAGCTATAACGGCTTCCATGATATTTCTTTTATAATTTTTGCTGTGGAATGCGAACTCAGATGACTGTAATCCAGCAGTGACAGGTACAAATTGACGACCTTCATACTGTCTTATGACCAGAAGTGGTGCATATCCAATTCCTCCCCATAATCCGAGCAGCATTATCCAGTTGTAATCTCCACATTTGTAAAAGAATTCCCTTTTGATTTGCCACGGGGCTCGCCAAACAATGTCATTGCTTTGCAGATTTCGAAAGGCATTAATCCACATATCTTTCTTAATTTCTTTCGGCCATTCCTGCTCCAGAAATTCTTTTAATGGTGAATAATCCGTATTAAAGCGTCGGTATGAAACCTTTTCTATCCTCCAGAAATGACTACGGATCCAAACATATAACAACTGGGTACACCCTGAGAATCGTCCACCTCCTAGTTTTCTACAAACATTTAACGATTTGAAGGTCTCTGCTAGGATTGCAGAAGCAGGATTAATCTTTTTCGGTAGTTGTTCAAACAAATCTACCACTGCAGCTTCAACATATCCCAATACTTTTGGGAAGATGACCATACCATACATACCCAGAGCAAATAGATCGAATCGTACTTTAGTATCTGGATGACTCTGAATAAGTTCTTTAATGTTGGTCCAAGCAATGCCTTCGCTTTCGCCTTTTTGTTTTGTACGGGATGCCACCCATTCTTCTCGTACCCCGTCAATCTTTGCTAATTTAACTCGAAAGGGTTGAGTTTTAATTGACTTTGAATAGATTCGATTCTCCAAAGCCCCATCTATATGTAGCAAAGTTGTGTACTCTTCAATAGTAGGGACCAAATCCTCTTTATTGATAGTGAAGCAATTGTACCCTGGATTCCAGAATTGAACTAGGGCTCTGAGTAATTCATCATCAACTTCGACATAGAGCAAATATGAGATGTCTCCGTAAGTCTGATAAAACTGCAATTTTTTGTTTGAATCCCAACTTTCCCAAATACTTCGCAAATCTTGCATATCATTTCTTTTTAGCGAAACTGGAGCATAACTGGCTAAGTCAGATACATAATCATCCTGCAGACTGTCTCCTTCTTGTCTTTGTAAGTCCTCAGCCCACTGTCTTACTTCTGAGTTTAGAATTACTTGATTTGAACACTTTTTATCCATGGATGAAGGCTTTCCAATGAGACAATTAACACAAGGATCAATGCCTTTTATCCTGTATGATGCTATGCAAACAGAAAAATAAAGAACACACAAAAAGAAATGAATTAGTTTACATAATAAAGAAATTTAATAATAACATTTACCTAAATATTTTTATTTAAACATGCTTTTTCATAATTTAAATAATTTAAATGTACATGTAATTTAATCAGTAAAGAAAATAAATAAATTAACAGGAAAGTTAGAATTCATTTCTCCTGTGTGTACACCTATTTTGGACAAAATTTCGGCATGACTTCGGATCGGAAGAGTTTCTAGGGTTTATTATATACAGGGTTTCAGATCTAAGAATAAAGGTACCCGAATTGTCCTTGTTAGTGCCCCCTTAGGTTGCTAACCCTCAATCCTAGTCCATCACAGACTAAAATGGATCGAGTTCAATTCGAGGGGATACATTTCTCTATGTCTGACACGAAGAATAAATTCTCACGAAGACATAGAGCATATGAACCCCGAAAGTTACTTGCTAGGTCTGACACGAAGAATAATTCTCACGAAGACGTCGCTTTCACTCCCACTTAAAAAGGACAACTCAATTATAGAGCTTTATGTTATGCAATGCAAGTGTAGTGTGTGAGGAGAAATGTTCAAACCTTTGACAGATAAATACATAAAGAAATAAAATACTTACAAGTAAAATGAAACATATAATAAGTAAATATAAAATTTTGAAAAGAAAGAATTAAAAATTAAATATATGAACTTTTAATTAATAATTAATAGAGACAATTTATAATTGATTTTAAAGTTTGACCAGTCCCCAGCGGAGTCGCCAAACTGTCGTAACCGGTTTTCGTCCGGGCACGAAATTTTAAATTTGGCGGGAAAATTGATGTGAATAAATGGTTTTGAAAATAATTTGGGAGTCGCCATCGGCCTTTTGGGTCAGGTAGGTCGAATACCTAAAAATTATTTTTTTTAAAAGAGTTTTAAGAAAACACCAATAAAAAAATGAACTGATCTGCGTTTATAACCAAAAATTCGTTCTTTTTAATAGTAAAAAGGGATTCGTGGTCGATTACGTTTAGGGAAGGATTAGCACCCCTACAACGCCCAAAATTGGTACTTTTTAATTATAAATTGTCTCTATTATTAAAAATTAAAAAAATTCAAAATATATTTAAAAATATCGGAAAAGGACTTCTAGGTGCCTTAAGACAGCTCTTTTCTTTGATATTGATAAATATTAATCTGAATAAAAATAATAAATTTTTTATAATATTTAATTTTAAAATACCAGAATAGGACATCCAGTTGTATTAAGACTGCCCTTTCCTTTGATATTGAAAAATGTTAAAAATAATTTATTTAAAAAAAATAAATATTTATTTATTATATATATATTTATGACTACATAATAATAATAAAAATATTTAGACAAGTAAAATTACAATAATAAATACAATTAGAACTATGTATTTAAAAGCAATAAAAGAAATAAAAAAAACATTTAAAATAAGTGACTAAATTATAGTAAAATTAAAATTAAAAACCTAATTCATAATTAATCAAAATTATAGTGATTAAACATGCTATTTTCTTATTTTATTAATTTAGTGACTAAAATAAACTTATCTAAAATTTGAATATAAGATTAAAATAAATTAAAAATATAAACTAGGGATTAAAATATTATTTATTAAAATTAAGGGATTAAATCTGTTATTTATCCTAAATATATTATTTTAATATAAAGGACTAAAATAAATGAAATTAAAATTAAAGATCTGAATTAAAAAGATTATAAACTTGATTTAATGACTAAAATGTAAAGTTTACAAATCTTGATGGCTGCGGACGGGATTTAACAATTTAAAATTGCACAAATAGTCCTTCCCGACACGACGCCGTTCGGGAAGGCCTATTTAAGGTCCAAAACGGCTGGCCCGAAGGGCCAGCCTTCATTTCCTTTTTTTTTTCTCTCAAGCAGAGAGAGAGCCAGAATTCTCTCTGGCCTCTCTCTATATTCCCTCATCGGAGGGAATCCGGCAGTCGTCTGCCGCCGTAAATTCCCCCGCCGACCACCGCCTCCGGTGGTCGGAAATTCTCCAAATTCACCTAAAATGTAGATCTAAACACCCTAAGACCGAATCCGGCCTTTGTTTCTCCAAAAAGACTCCTAATCGGAGTAAATCTATGAAAATACCTTCGGTATTTTATGTTCTCCAGCGATGTTTAGTGTTTCCGGCGATGGTCAAGGCTTCTTTGGTAAGCTTCTTTACTCTTTTTTTGTTGTTGTTGTTGCTATGTTGTTGTTGACTGGGATCGTTGGTAGTTTTTGTATCTCTCTCTGTCTCTGTTGTTTCCTCGTCTCTCCCCGTTCTTCTCTGTTTTTGATTGCAGATGGGGTGATGGCTTTATAGCCATCACCAGTGTGGCCATCGGACCGGTCCCAAAAGGGCTCTTCGGTGAGTCACCGGACTTCCAGTGGTGACTCACCATTTGGGGAGACGTGTGCGGTTAGTGTTGAAGCAACAAAGCTTCTGGATTCTTCAGCAAGGCGGCGGCGTCGCGGCGTGGCACTGGCAGCTGGGACGTGTCCCTAGGGTTATGATACCCTAGGGCTTCCTTGTTGGGCATCTCTGGACCGTTGGATCTTGCCAGATCCAACGGCAGCAAGCTGAGGCGACTGGGAAGAGGGAAACTCTAATCTAGTTTAGGGTTTCCATTGGATTTCTGGATTTGGGCCGGTTACTGTTGGATTTGGGCTTGTAATAATATTTAATAATAATATTAATAATAAATAATAATATTAGTAATTATAATTATAATAATAATAATAATAATTATAATAATAATAATAATAATATAAATAATATTTAAATGAAAAAATGAGTATCTTCAGTACCATTGAGCTTGTTTATAGCCAACTGAAGAAATTTCAAGTTGGAGAGCTGCCGAGCTCTGTAGGAATGTTTCCTTCGAGTTGGTTCTGCTGGAGAGAAAGAGAAATGAGAGAAGAGATGTTCCCTAATGAAGTGGGAATTTTTCTTATGAAGTTCCCGGATAGTAGAAGACAACGAACCAAGCTCAGCATGTATTTCCCCTCCGAGTTCATTACTGGTTAAGTGGACGACTTTCAGTTTAGAACAACGAGAAATGTTTCTCGAAAGTTCACCTCGGAAGGAGTTGTTAGCCAAAACCAATTTCTCTAGACGATGCAATCGAGTAACTTCTTGGCGTATCGGACCACAGAAGCTATTGTTCCCGATATTGATCACCCTAAGGAACGTAAGGTTGGCTATGTAAGGAGAAAGGTCACCTCCCAACCTAAGTGATGATATATGCAGGGCAGTCACTCTTTGATGCCGTCAACCGCATGTTACTCCTCTCCAATTGCAGAAATCTTGAAAATCATTCCAAGAACTTAACACCCCGTAAGGATCAACCGGTATTCGAGCCTTGAAGGCAAGCAATGCTTGTATTTCAATCTCATTCCTCGTTATTATCCAACTTGATCCAGCTTACAAAGAATGCAAAAGAAGAAAGAAGAGAAACTTAGTAGCTTTACGATCATAGTGTTAGTAGGCAAATTCAAACACCAATGCTCCTCCATCAGCATTGCTTCGTTTTTATAGGATATTAAAGTGTCCAAATATTTCAAGGTATACTAAAAATATCCACCAAAGTCATACGTAGTAGGAAATTTTGCAGACTGACGTAAAACGTTATTCATATTAACATATCCAACTTCAAGTCTTCAACTTACCTAAGACTAAACTAATGCCAAGTTCCATCGTCAAGCACCAACGGCAGTGGACTTTTGCCCCATTGCTTTCAGATTTTGACATGGAAGAATGATTATTTCAGTATCAATTTAGTTATATTTTTTCAGACATTAGATATAAATTCGATTTGATATATATAATACATACTGAGATTATAATATATTTATACTTACCATATGAGTAATTCGAGTTTAACATATTAGATATTTCATTTTTTTCAACACATGAACTAGAGCCAAAAAAATTGATTTTGTTACTAATAGGTCACAACGTTAGTTCTTTTTTGGGGTTAAAGTAATGAATATAGACTTCTTTTACTATTTTTCGATCAAACCTAAATCCATAAATAAATATTAAGGATTAGTAGGGGTGAGCGTTCTATCGAGTCGAGTCAAAATTTTTTGAGTTATTGGAGTTGACAAGTCATATTTTATAACTCGAACTTGATTTGAAATTTTTTCTAATTTCTGTTTAAATTTAATTGTAAATATTTATAATATTATGATACTATTTATTTTCAATTTAAATGATTTTTTTATAACCATATACAATACATATATATTTCATCATATATTTTTCGTATGTGATATACATACAGAGTCGAATAACTTGACTCAAATTTGAAAACCAATCCACTAATCATTAAAATTTTGAGTTATTTGAGTTGTATTTTATAACTCGATTTGAACTTAAAATTTTTTCGAACTGAGTCGAATTTATTAAATTACAACTTGAAGTCAATTCAAGTCGAGTCGAAAAAATCGATTTTTCGAGTCGAGTCGAGTTTTGCTCACCCTAAGGATTAGTGCTAAAATTTCACATCATCGTTTATTATTCGATTAGCCAATTCATATAACGGCTTTGGTTGAATTGTATGCTTTGAGGTATTTTTTTTTCTAAAAAATATTCCATATCATCAATTTAGCTAAAGCAACTGCCAATGTTATCATTTTAGATCTATATAATATTATAGAAAAAGATAATCAAATTTTGTCAAATTAGAGGAATTATATTTCATATTTCAGCATAGTAGAGGGACTAAAACATTATTTAGCCCTTTATTTAATCTAATTTGAGAAAATACAAACTATGGGAATGCCTAGCAGCATTGCATCCCCATATCATATTTATAGCATTTTTTGGTGCAACTTTCTATCTTCTTTGATGCACTGACGCGTGCACTCTTCTCCTTTGATCTCCGAGAAGAATATTTGTAACCTTTTGAAGTTCTCTCAGCACATCTGTGATGAACATGTTCATTCTTCATTTTGCGAATCAGCCGAGCATGACACTCCTATGCTAAGAACCGAGACCAAGCATTTCCAGATGTTGTCGATGCCTCTGCTGCTTTGACCATTTTGATTGACGGCTGCTTCATCTTCAAAATTGAGCCGAGTATCAACTATCTCCGCCACATGATCAGGCATGGCTGTTTTAACATACGTAGGCTCAACTCTCCCGTAAACATGCTATCGGTGGGTCTTTTGCCTGTAAACAACTCCATTAAAACTATGCCATAGCTGTACACATCACCGTGTGTAGATATGTCATTAGGATGAATATCATTATATCAATACAAAAATGCATCAAGTACTTTACTAATGGAATTACCTGGAGGAATATATCCCGTGGTTCCTCTTATTCCCATTGAACTGCTTTGCTATGTAATGGTTTGCTTGGTTGTCTCCGAAAGAAACCTTGTTAGGCCAAAATCACTAATGTGGGCAGTAAGGTCAGCATCGAGAAGAACATTTTTCGACTTTAGATCACAATGGACGACTGGCTTGTCGAATTGGGAATGAAGATAATCTAATGCTAAGGCAACATCAATGCCTATGTTGAGCCACTGAATTAGATTTAAGCTTGGTGAGTTGTGTAAATCGGTTGAACTTGGATGTAACCAAGTTTCTAAGCTCCATGAGCTCGAACACCAAAGCTTTGAAATTGTTACCTTGAAAATCAATGCTCGAGCAAGAAGTAATAACCTTGACAAGATTCCATTGTCTAAGCTTCCTAAGAGCTTCACATTCAGCCTTGAAAGTCTGATCGGTTAAGTACTTTCACAGCAACTGCTGTTTGATCATCAGAACTTAGAATCCCTTTATACACTGAACCATATCTTCCTTTACCAATTAAGTTGGCTGAAGAGAAACTGTCTGTTGCATGGAGTAGCTCGGCGTAGGAAAGTTTCAGATGTTTATTCTCCAATGGGATGGCAATTCCCTCTTTCCTTTTCGAAAAGCTGACCCGTCGTTTGATTGCAAAGAGAGAAATTAAGAATTAAACAACAAAGAGGACAATACCAGTCGCAATTATCACTCTAAGTGAAAAGTTCTTCACTTCCTTTGCAATTTTTGTTGGACAATCAGGTAATCGAAGCAGCCTAATCCCTCCGCATAACTCGCTGTTTCCAATGACCGAGAATGCACTGATGTTGTTGAACACTCCTTTTGTCGGCACTTTGCCTTCAAAGCTATCAAGAGATAGGTTGAGATTGATGAAAAGAGGAAGTTCACCCCAGAAACTCTGGTATTAGGCCTGACAGATTATTGTGGGAAACATCAAGAACTTGTATGCTTCGTAATATTTGGAATGAAGAGGGAATAGTTCCTTCAAAAGAGTTACCCTGCAGGTAAAGTGATTCTAGCATCACACAGTTTTCAAGAGAGCTTGGAATTTCGCCATGAAGTTTGTTACATGATACATGCAACGTATTGAGATTTTTGCAGTTTCCAACCTCTTGGGGTTAAGTTCCCGTTAAACTATTTGAAGCAAAGTTGAGTTCTCTTGAGAAGGAGCATAGACCGATAGTTTCCTTTGGTATTGTGCCATTAAGACGATTCCCTGAAAGATCCAATGCTACCAAATAACTGCAGTTACCCAAAAATGCATGTATTTCTCCTAACAAATTATCAAATAGGCTGAGAACAATCAGTTGAGATAGATTTCCCAAAGAATGAGGAATTTCCCCTATGATATTGTTTCTGTAAGCATATAAATATTTCAACTTGGAAAGTTTTCCAATAGAATCAGGGATGCTGCCTGTCAGCATGTTTTCATATAATGCAAGGAACTCCAAGCCTACAAGGTTTTCTATCTCTTTCGGTATGACACCTGATATGTAGTTGGCTCCAATCAGTAATTGATTGAGATTTGTAGAGAGATTTCCAATTGAATCTGGAGAAACACCTGTGAGGTTGTTTTTGGATAACCATAATTGATTAAGATTGGTGCCATTAATCAATGAAGTGAGAAAACTTAAATCATTGGAACTCTCAAGGAAGTTCTGGCCAAAGTTGATGTTTTCTAGATTTTAAAGGCTTCCCAAATTTTTTGGTATTGGTCCTGACAAAGAATTCAAACCCATATCAAGGTCTATGAGCCCTGAGGAACTGACTATTGAGGTCGGAATTGGTCCTGAAAACTTGTTTCCCCCAAGATAAATGCCTTAAAGATTAGGAAGGGTCAAGCCTATGTAAGGAGGGATCTGGCCTTGTAACTGGTTATCAGCTAAAGAAAAGAGATAAATGGATGAGATATTATACAGTCGCTTAGGAACTGTACCAGAGAGCTTGTTTATAGACAACTGAAGAAATTTCAAGATTGAGAGTTGCCCGAGCTCCGTAGGAATGTTTCCTTCGAGGTGATTCCGTACCATGGAAAGATATAGGAGAGAAGATATTCCCTAATGAAGTGGGAATTGTTCCTATGAAGTTGTTTGCTGCTAGTAGAAGAATTTGGATCCTAGACAAAGAACCTAGCTCATCTTGTATTTCCCCTCCGAGTGCATTTCCGTTTAAGTTGATAACCTTTAAGTTTGAACAACGTGAAAGGTTTCTCGGAAGTTCACCTTGGAAGGAGTTGTTGACCAAACTCAATTCCTCTAGACGATGCAATCGAGTAACTTGTCGGGGGACCCGAGATCAATCACCCTAAGGAAGGTGAGGTTGGCTATGCGAGGAGAAAGGTCACCTGCCAACTTGAGTGATGATATCCGCAAGGCGGTCACCCTTCGATGCCGACGACCGCATGTTACTCCTTGCCAGTTGCAGAAATGTTGAGAACCATTCCAGGAGGTGAAGACCCCATAAGGATCAACTGGTATTCGAGCCTTGAAGGCAAGCAATACTTGTAATTCAGTCTCATTCCTTGATGTCCTGGATTCAACATGATCCAACTTACAAAGAATGCAAGAGAGGAAAAGAGAGCAAATTAGTAGCTTTGATATCATGGAATTAGTAGGGAAATTCAAAAACCAATGCCCATCCATCAGTATTTGGTTCCATTTTAAAGGCAATTACAGTGCCTGTAAATATTTCAAGACATACCAGAAATCTGCAGCAAAGTCGTCATTCATTAATAGGAAAATTTTATTGGATGGTATTGAATATTTAATTAAATTATAAAAATAAAAGCAAATAGGATCATTTTTAGATTAAATAATTTTAAGGAATTAAACTGAATAAAAATAAAATTTAAAAGATATATGATCTCATTTACACTTTTCATTAAAATCAATCAGTCAAAATTATCATGTATCACGTTCTCATTCATTAACTTTTTAACTAATCTTAAAAATTCGACAACCGAGATAATATTTTAAAGTTGAATGTACATAATATTTCAAAATAAATATTTTTGGAATAACTCGATAAAAATACATCTTAAGAAATAAACATATCTTTCAACTGATAAATTTTAATTCTGTTTCCAGTAATAAAATTCTTTTCATTTGAAAACATATGTCAACACAAATTTAAGAAAATATTTAATATAAAAAATAAAGAAAAGAAATATTATTGGACGTTGAGTAGGTTGCACATTCAAGTTCTTTTCTTTGACTTTTCAAATTTAGAAATTTTAATATTTTAAGAGTTAATTGTATCATATCCTTAAATTATAATTTTTAATTTAAATTGATTTAAATTTTAAATCATTTCAGTTTCATCCCCAAATTTTTTGTATATGCCAATCAAATCCCTTTCCTTAAAAACTGTTAATCATGAGAAATTTTATACTAAATCGATGAATCAAGATACCAGAAGAATAACTTGAGGCATGTACAAAACAAGATCTTTAAAGACATTTCCTTATATAATTTATCCTTCAAGATTCAAAAGCTCTTTTGTTATAAAAAGGAGACTAAAAAAATTAATAATATTTTTTTACATAAATATCAGCAAATTCAACCGGAGAGAACAAACAGAAAAGGTGAGATGCTCAATTTTGATGCTTTTGTTATTATTTTACTTTTGTTAAAACTATTTATTTAATTATTTAAATACTCTATACTCATAAAATGACCTCTGTGGTAAATGAGAAGGTTATTCTCCTTAGAGATCCTGAATTCAAGTAGCTGCGTCTGCAAGGTATGTGAGCGTTGTCTATAGGTTAAGAAAGTTTTGAACATGTACTACCTTGTAATTCCCTAGACTATTAAAAAAAACTATTTAAATACTCCACATGGATGATTTCAAGACACTTAACAAATTTATAAGCAGTTTTATTAACAAAGATAATAAATCGATATACTAATAATTTAAGGATGAAATTGAAGTGAATTAAAATTTATATGTCAATAGGTTAAGAAAATTTTGGACTATTTTGCCACATGTAAGCAAATGTCAACGCTTATGCCTAATCATTATTGCATGAAATTAATGTTCAACCGCATTGTTCAAGTCAAGTCATTACAATGACAAATAAGTTGCAATTCTTTTAGCTGGTTGAGATGGATTGAGGGGTGGAAAAATTTTGATGATAATAAGAAAAATTATATTTAATTTCGTTTGTGTAACATATTGTGAAAACCTAATAGGCATGGTAACATGTATTGATCGACATGAAAGAGTGTTTAAATAACTTATAACGAATGGCACGAATTAAGCATCCTCGGTGATTAAATAAATAGTTGTTATTCTCAGACGTCAGAGGTTGTCAAATGATTGAAAGTATTTAGAAAATATACTATCACTTGTAAGCATCTAATTTACTAAAGAAAAATTTATGGTGAATGCAATCATTATTTGATTATACAATTAGCATAATATGAAATTTTTATTAATTATATATAAAAATAACAATAATTTAAATGTTAATTGAATGTGTTAAATACATTTTTCTTTATAAATATTACCCAACCATTTTAACTAAAATAAATATCAATATTATCGATTTGGATTTATTAGTAATATTATAAAAGTAAATAATCAAGTTATGTCAAATCAAAAGAATTATAGTCCAAATGTTAGCATACTAAAGGGACTAAAATCATATTTAGCCATTAAAATACTATGGAAATGTGTAGCATTGGATTGCATCCCCATATCGAATTTATCATAGGTCTCGTTTGATGCAATGAAGCCTGCCATATGAAGCACATTTCTCAACACATGTATAGGGATGGTAAAAGCTAATCCAATATGTAAAATTGACAGAAATTAATTAGAGGGTCGGAACTGATGTTGACCTGAATACAAATTGAACATGAAAATTATGGATCTGAACTCGACCTACACTCGATATGATAATTATCTGAACCTGAATTGAACCAAAAATATGATAATCGAACCCGACCTGCATCCGACTGATATGAAACCAACTCAATATTAACCTGGTAAATAATTGGTATTACCCGACCTGTTTTTAACATGACATGTTTTGAACTTGACCTGTAATTGACTCAACATGTAAATGATCCGACTTGTTATTGAACTGATATGATATTTATCTGACTTATAAATTATCATTGATGAAATTATAAGATTTTGAGGAAGTTGTGAGATTTTGAGTTTATAATAAATAATGTTAATTAATATGATTAATTTTTCAATGCTATAATAAATTATTAATAATATAATTAAATTAATAAATTTACTTATTATATTAATTATGATTCTATTATTATAAATTTTAATCATTATCATAAAATTAATTTTATTAAGTATTTTATGTATTGAACATGATTAATTTAATTAACTTAAATATTTATTAGTTTAATTTATGTTTTATGTAATGATTAATTAATAACGTAAAGACAAATTATCATAAAATTTGAACATATATATAAAAGATAATATAAAAGATGAATTTACTTAATATTGAAAATTTGAATAACATGAGATTAAAAATTTGAATAACATAAAACCTATAACAGTTAAATACAATAAAATGAACAAAAACAAATGTATTAAAATCTAAGCTATCAGATCTTATAACAAAAGTTTTATAAGGTTAAAAGTCTTACTTTGCTATCATAAATTTCTTCATCGAGCTTTTATCTCAAAAGATATAAATGATGCCAACATTATTAAATTACGGGAAACTTTTCAGCTTTAAAAGCCGAAATGCCACCAACAGAATTTAACACGAGCAACATTTTGACAAAAAATTTACAAGTTACAACAATTTATTCCAATCAAACCAATAATAATTTACAAGCCAACAACAAGCAGCAATAAACATCATTACATCAATTTATTTTTGACTTTATCAAACCCTTACAGAATCAAACATTCAACAAACATTTCTAAATCAAGCAGAATCAAGACATAATCATTCAAGAAGCATTTAGCATGATGCTTGTAGTAACTTGTAAGGCACCTTACAAAAAAAAAAAGTGTTAATAAATAATTTGAAAAATTAATTTAATAAACATAATAAATACAAAAAAAATAAATTACCTTTAAAGGGATGGGAACAAGACAAAATCATTCACAAACCAAATCCAATGTTTTGACTTATTGTAAAACACCCTACAAAATTAAAAATAAAATCATGAATGCATTTTTCTTGCTTGATCCATTTTTCTTTAGGATGGGACATTCATATTTGATATGTCCCGTTCTTTGACAATTAAATAACACCGGGGCACTCTTCTTCTTGCTCGATTCATGCTTCACTTCCTTAGAAGTCATGAATCTCTTGAATCTTTTGAAGAGCTTGACCATCTCTTCTTCTTCATCATCGTCTTCATCTACCTCTTCGCTTGAATCTTTATTGCTCTCATTGGTGGATTTGAAGGCAATGCCTACCTCATTCTTCTTTTGTTTTGCTTATATTCATCTTTTTCTCTTCCTTCACCATCAACTCATGAGTGAGAAGAGGACCAATAAGTTCATCAAGAGTGAGAGACTTTAGATTATTGGCCTCAATGATAATTGTCTTCTTTGATTGCCAAGACTTTGGAAGAGAGTATATCATCTTCCTCACAAGCTTCTCATTAGAGATTACTTCTCAAAATCCTTTTAGACCGTTGACTATCACGAAAAATATATTTGTCATAGCTTTGATATCTTCATCCGGTTTCATCTTGAAATTTTTGTAGCTATGGTTGAGAAGACTTATATTTGTTTCCCTCACTTCATCGATTCCTTCATGAGTGACTTGGAGCTTGTCCCATATCTCGTTGGCATTGGAACAAAAAGAGACTCTTCCATATTCATCAATGCCTAATGTAAAAAAGAGGATGTGCATAGCCTTAGCATTGAGTTGGAACTTCTTCTTTTCTCGATCACTCCAATCATATATCTCACCGGGTGGAGTGGAATAACCCTTCAAGATAGAGTTCCAAGCTCCTAGATCATTGGCTTGAATGAAGAGCATAATCTTATTCTTCCAATAGGCGTAGTTTTCTCCATTAAAATACAGTGGCTTGTTGACCGATTGAGAATGTTCAAAATTGTAAGAGCCAGAGGTCGAAGCAATATTCTTGTCGATTATATCGAGAATCGGTAGAGCCTCTTCTAGGATCGTCTCAAGGATGTGAAGCATTCTAAAGAGTTAAGCTCTGATACCAATTGTTAGGATTTCGAAACTCAATTTAGACAACCGAAAATTGTACAAGGGGGTGAAATGGTAAATTGTGTTTAGGGAGTAAAGAGAAAGAAAATATAGAAAAATTGGCATATTGATTTATAGTAGTTCGGCTTCTCAACTAAGTCTACATCCACTACCTTAGCACCTCACTAAGGATTTTCTAACAAATTCACTTATTTATTCTTTTTTTTTTCAATGAAAAATAGATAACATTTACACAACTCCCTTATAACACCCGTAACCCGTATATTTATACATATACAGATTACAGATGTCACCCGTATTTTCTAAAACCATTTCAAAATTCAAAAGCGATTTAAAATTTATTTTCTTAAAATAGTAAATGATATTATAAAAATATCATATCATATAAAATTACGTTTCATTATAATAATTTAATTCAAATATTTTTAATTATGAATAGTGAATAGTACCCGAATAGTGAACAGTGAACAGTGGGGGAATCGATTCCCTGTAGCAGGGGAATCGGTATCCTTTTACAATCTGGAAAATTTGGTTTAAAACGGGGTTACTATTCATGCTACAGTAACTTTCGAAAATTTCATATATAAATCTAATAAAAATTAACCTTTCATCACTATAAAAATTTTCAAAATTTATTCAACAAAATAAATTTAACATTATCAAATTACATGCCACTATCTAAATCAAAATCCATCGTAGGATGTCTTACTGATATTTAAATATACCTCTTGATGCTTGCTGTCGTTCTGAACTCTTTATTTTTATTCTTTCCTTTTTACCTACGCGTGAAAATCGTCACACGCTAAGTATAAACTTAGTGAGGCAATTTAAAACATTTCATAGTGCAATACAATTCATGCATGATTTTCAATATCAAATATCAAATTTCCATAAAATCATTTACTAACATATCCAATATTTTACCATGATCAAAATAATATAAAATCTCTTACCATTTATCCCATAAGCTCGTAAGCTTATTTTACCAAAAATACTTACCATTTAAATTCCATAAGCTTGTAAGCTTATTTTTCCTATATACTTGTCATTATTCCGTAAGCTCATAAGCTTATTTGCATGGTTACCATTTATTAACCAATAAAACATAATCCATAGCCAATAAACCGTAGACAATAGCCCAATATAACACCCTGAGGACCCTGGGTATACGAGTAAAATACCTGCACCGTAGGGCTAAACCTGCACTAAGCTTACGCCATAGTGCTAATCCGGACAATACACATAAGGTCGTGCCCACCACCTACACTAAGCTTACGCTATAGTGCTAATCCGGACATAAACATGCACTTAGTGTCCTTACACACTATAGTGCTAATATAAACCTGCAGCTGTTATACTCTATGGCATGCCAACTATACCATGTCCCTCAATGACTTACTTTGGGCATATAGTCTATTTTTATTCGATCCATCCATGACAAAGTATATTATCAAATTTAACATTGGGCAATTCATACCCGAAAACATTCATGGTAAAATATCACATTTTGTTTTCATGATCAATGCATTTTAATTTCATACTCTGACATCTCAATGTCAATTTATAAAAAAATGATATAAAATCATGTCGATATAAACAAGGTCGACTTATCGCAAGTCTTCCTTATGATGTATAAAACATCCATGTATAATTTCATGCATGTATTGCACTCACCTTGACACTTTATGTCTTTCAAAATATTTGTGCCTCACTATTTTCCACAATATACCCTTTTTATACTTGACTTGCTTCAATTGCAAATCAACCATGATCTGTATAAATCATCAATTCATAATAATCCATATGTTAGTATTTTACTAACATAAATACATTCCACCATATCTCCATACTATATTTGAAATTCATCATCTATCAACATATTTAACTCTTAATAATTTTCTTATAACATTGGAACCTACTTTTCCAATTTACTCAAAATGGTCTTCACCATTTTACCACTTAAATTCTTAATACCAATAATTCCAACATTGAAATTATTTCCATTCAAATGCTTTTACAAAAGCATAAATACTTTTACGTATCCCAACTATGCAATTGTTGTACTTAAATCACCAATCATTTCAATCTTCCCAAAATAATCAATTTCACATTTAACACTCATTTCAATTCTCAAACAAGAATTCCAGCATAGTACATCAATTATATAACACTTACACAACAACCCATTAATTTTCCAGAATTCAGACAACTCGTACTACCTTTAAAGAATCATTAAACTATATTGTTACACACATTTGAATTTAATTCCGTTTTTCCATTGAAAACTAGACTCGAATAAAAATCTATCCATATAAAGAAATCATTCTAATTCATTCTGTACAATTTATGGTGAATTTTCAAAGTTCACCAACAGAATCTATTTTCTGCCGAATTCTGCTGTCCGATTTTTTTCTAACCCTTCCTTGGTTAAAAATTCATATCTATTTGTATACAACTTGAAATTGATTCCCGTTTGTTTTAAACAAAACTAGATCCATTTATGAACACAATATATAAAAATAACCTCCAAATTATTTTTATATATTTTCTGGTGAATTTGCGAACCCACTGTAATTCCCAAAATCTAAACTGTTTTTCTTTAATCTCATCCTTATGTTCTTCATCAATTCATACAACCTCAAAATCATCAATAATCATCATCAATTTCAAAAACCATTGTATAAACCCAAATCTCCAGATTTGGGGATATTTGAATCAAGCAAGATTATCATGCAATATTAGTACCAAAAGATAGCGTTTTTCGCATATAACGATTTTCTACTTGCAACATACTCAAAATCCCAAGTAAATTACTTGAAAAATTGAGTTGAAAATTTTCTCTTACCTTAAGAGAAACCCACGGCTTGGAGAAGAAGATGAGCTGAAAAATGCTTCCCCATCATAATACTCTAATATTAAATAAGTCTAGCACATGTCTTATAATAGAATTATTTTATTCAATTCAATAGGAAATTCCATTTTTGCCCTTAATGAATTTCCATATTCACCATATAACCTAGCAATATGATATTACAAAGTCAAATATAATTTAATTTGACTTTGACCTACGAAAATATCCTGAAATTTTCAAAACTTGCGTTTTAGTCACTAAATTTCACTGTTTATGTTAAATCTAAAAAATTGCATATTTCCCAACCAAATTTCTCTGATCCAAAATATTAAAATAATATTTCCAACCATTTTATAAAATCCTTCAAATTTTTGTAATATTCCAATTCGATCTGAAATACCGATTTCCTTACCGGCTTTAACCCTTTCTCGTTTTTCTTTACTAAAATTCCAATCCAAAAATATAATTTCTATAAAAATCCACTCTCAAGAGTAAACCATCTATTTATGGAATAAAGTTCTTTTTAGGAAATTTATCACTTAATTCCCTAAACTTTTCCCAAGTTTTATACTTTGACCATCAAACTTTCAAAATTTTCATTTTGGTCATTGTCTAAATTTTTGGGGTATTACAATTCTCCCATTCTTAAGAAAATTCGTCCTTGAATTTTAAAACTTTCTATGAAAACCATAACTTCTCTTTTATGAGAATTGCACTTTCTATTGTAGATTTATAACCCTAATTTAGGGTTATACGAACTGGTAAGACATAATCTCGTCTCATACAAAAACCTCTTCTGTCAACTTCTTGAATTTCAAAATTTTTTCCACTTTACTTTGAGAATTTTGTAAAGATCATGCACACCATTATATTTTGAACTTGTTTAATCAAATTCTTCAATTTGATTTAAAAATATCTAAACATTTTCATATCACCCTCTTTATCCCAAGTAACGTCCTCTACATTATGATTTTTCTGAATCACTTTAACTAGAGAAATCATCTTGTTACGTAGTTCTTTGATTTCTCGAGCTAATATCCGAACTAGTTTTTCTTTATAATCAAATCTAGTCGGATCTTAATTTCGTCTGATGAAATGACATATGAAATATCCAATCGATACTTTCTAAGCATCATCACATGAAAAAAAAATATTTTATACTTTGTCCAACTCTGGTTCTCAATTACCTCCATAGTTAATGCTAACTGATAATCCATCAGTCAAAACTCTTTTTAATATCTCATAAATTCCAATAAATCTTAGAATTATTTTTCCTTTGCGTTTTGGGCGCAAAATATTTTTTTCAAGATGATACATTGAGAAATACTTTATCACCTTCATAAAAATTCAATCTTTTTTTTCAATTCAAGTCTACATAAGACTTTTGTCGATCCAATATCATCTTGAGATTATCTTTACTTTATCTTCAACTTAATTCAATAAATCTGAGCGAACAAGATTATGATCTTTTAACTCAAACCCATTCATTGGTGTTCGGTATTTTCTCCCATATAAAGTTTCATACAGAGCCATCTTGTTACTCAATTAATAACTGTTATTGTAGAAAATTTCTACTAAAATTAAATACTTTTCATTTCCCATGATTCTTTGGAATAAATCACACATGCGCTCATCATATCTTCAAATATATGAATAATACTTTATGACTTACCATCCGTCTGTGGATGAAAGATCGCACTGAAATTCAATCAAGTACCCAAACTTTATGCAAATATTTCCAAAATCTTAAAGTAAACTTTGGATCCCTGTCAGATATAATGGATACTGATACTTCTTGTAATCGAACTATCTCCTTGATATACAACTCTGTGTATATTTATCCAATGCATAGTCCATTCACATCGGAATGAAATGTGCCGATCTAATTAACCAGTCACTATTACTCAAATGAAATCCTTTTTATTTGATGTCAAAGGTAGTCTTTTAACAAAATCCATAGTGACTCTTTACTACTTCCACTCTGGAATAGAAATCAGTTGTAATAATTCCGAAAGCACTTGATTCTCAGCTTTTATTTGTTGACATGTCAAACATGTAACAACAAACTCAGTAATGTTTCTTTTCATACCTTGCCACCAAAATAACTCTTTACATCCTGATACATTTCGTTCCCACTTGTATGCATAGTCAGTAGACTATAATGTGCCTTAGAAAGAATATCTTTCTTCAACTCATCATTATCAGGAATACAAATTATTCCTCAATAATTTCCATCAAAGTTGACTTCAAAGTCTTTAGTCTCGCATTTTTTTCCACAAGTGAAATATATTTTTTTTCATCTCTCATTTTTTTCTCTTTTTCTTTTCTTTCTCGTTTTCATTTTTTTCTTCTTCGTTTTCTTTTTCTTTTTCTATTTTTTTTCTTCTATTTTTTTCTTCTATTTTTTTCTTCTTCTTATAATATATATTTTTTAGCTCTTATGCCATATACCGAGACAACATGACTAAGAAAATCAACTTCTGATAGCCAAAACTCACTCTTTGACAGTTTAGTATATACCTTTTTATCCTTAAGTATTTCGAATACAGTACGAATATAAGCATCATGCTCTATCTTTGTATTCAAGTATACCCGAATGTCATCAATACAACCACCTCAAATTAATCCAAGTAAAATTAAAATACTTGATTCATCAAGTTTATGAATGCTACCTGAGCATTTTTCAAACCAAACGGCTTTACTACGAACTCGTAGTGACTATACCATTTCTTGAAAACTATATTTGGAACATCTTCCTCTTTAAAATTTAACCGGTGATATCCCATTCGAATATCAATTTTAGAAACATTGCTGCTCCTTTTAAGCTGATAAAACAAGTCATCAATCCTCAAAATAGGATATTTGTTTCTGATAGTTACTTTGTTTAACTATCAATAATCTTTTCAATAATCTATGCATAGTTGCATATATCCATTTTTCTTTTATAACCAATACCGATTTACCCAAGGTATAAAATATTCAGTCTAATGCATTCTCCATTTATCAACTCTTGCATTTGTTTATTTATTCTTTTAGCTCAATCACAATCATTCGATATGAATCCATAGATACAAGATCAATGCCTTAATAACCCTTAATATTGAATTCCACCTCTCAATTTGGAGGTAACCCATAATAATAAATCTAAAAAGACTTATGGAAATTCCCAAGTTATGGAAATATCATTTGATCTTACTTCAGATACTTAAGTATCTATTACCTTAGCTAGAAAAGCTATGCATCCTTTTTACATCATCTTAATCGTAACCATTGCTGATATCACTTATTGATGATTTCACTTTTTCATCAATCATTAAAATTTTTAATTTCTCTGCATTTTTTTCACTTCTTGCGACCATTAACTCAAACTTATTACAGAGACCACCAACTTATGATCAAAATGGTTAATGATAATCCCATCAGATTCATCACTAACATAAGCTCCTGAATATTTATTGAATCTTTATGATTTGTCCGTTTAACACTTGTATCATGACCGTGACCATGACCATGACCATGACCTATGGGTTTATAATATCACTCGATATCAAGTAGAATTGAATATTTCTACTTTAGAATTCCTTATTTCATTCTTAAGGAAATATTTATAACTTTTCCAGATCCATAGGAATTATTCTTGAATAATTAAAACCTTTTCCATCTCCAAGGAAAGTCATAATGTTCACATCGTTCAATAAGAAAACTTGATAAATTTGTAGCAATAACTTCATAGCAGTTAATGCTAAAATCACACTAGTAAACAAATTTACTCCTTTTCTTATCATTAGGAACTTGACACTTTTAAAGTTCTTGAGAATCCATCTCAATCTAAACAATAATTCATTGTAGCATGGAAAGTTGGACAATCCATTTTCACATATTTACCTTCACAAGGTAACTCTATCCAATTTTATGGACTTGATTTTTGTTCTCATTGATTCCCTAATAATTCAACTTTCTTTAAACTTTTAGCGGAAATCATATTTACCGCTTACTCAATTTCTCTTACTCAAATCATCAATGATTTAAACAATTTAATGCTTAGCTTAAATATTTCTCACTTATTTAAGCTTACCTGAAGAACCTCAAAATCATTCACTAGATTCAGATATCTCCTCTGGATCCTCATCCGATTCGACTTTTCTTGTAAGTCGTTCAAACTTTTTAATCAATTCTTCTAATTCATAAACTTTGTTAAACACTGTGACAATTCTTCCACAGAATGAAGAAAAATCCCTTAAAACATCCTCCACCCTTCTAAGGTGTTTTACATAAGCCATGTCAGTTCCTTTTTGGTCGATTTCAATCTCGACTTTCTTTTTAACTTTTTCGATTTTCTACCTTTATCTTTAATTCCAAAATCTGAACATAGTCAGAATCATCATACATTAGTAAAGAATAACTTTACTCCCAATAAACATCATCACAATATATATACAAATATCAGTAACTTTTGACATCCTAGTGGCATGTATACACTTTTTAACTCAAAAACAACCTCGGTTTAGTCCTAGAATCGGCTAAACCTGTAGCTCTGATGCCAATAAATATAACACCCGTAACCCGTATATTTATACCTATACAGATTACAGATGTCACCCGTATTTTCTAAAACCATTTCAAAATTCAAAAGCGATTTAAAATTTATTTTCTTAAAATAGTAAATGATATTATAAAAATATCATACCATATAAAATTATGTTTCATTATAATAATTTAATTCAAAATATTTTTAATTATGAATAGTGAATAGTACCCGAATAGTGAACAGTGAACAGTGGGGGAATCGATTCCCTGTAGCAGGGGAATCGGTATCCTTTTACAATCTGGAAAATTTGGTTTAAAACGGGGTTACTGTTCATGCTACAGTAACTTTCGAAAATTTCATATATAAATCTAATAAAAATTAACCTTTCATCACTATAACAATTTTTAAAATTTATTCAACAAAATAAATTTAACATTATCAAATTACATGCCACTATCTAAATCAAAATCCATCGTAGGATGTCTTACTGATATTTAAATATACCTCCTGATGCTTGATGTCGTTCTGAACTCTTTATTTTTATTCTTTCCTTTTTACCTACGCGTGAAAATCATCACACGCTAAGTATAAACTTAGTGAGGCAATTTAAAACATTTAATAGTGCAATACAATTCATGCATGATTTTCAATATCAAATATCAAATTTCCATAAAATCATTTTACTAACATATCCAATATTTTACCATGATCAAAATAATATAAAATCTCTTACCATTTATCCCATAAGCTCGTAAGCTTATTTTACCAAAATACTTACCATTTAAATTCCATAAGCTTGTAAGCTTATTTTCCTATATACTTGCCATTATTCCGTAAGCTCATAAGCTTATTTGCATGGTTACCATTTATTAACCAATAAAACATAATCCATAGCCAATAAACCGTAGACAATAGACCAATATAACACCCTGAGGACCCTGGGTATACGAGTAAAATACCTGCACCGTAGTGCTAAACCTGCACTAAGCTTACGCCATTGTGCTAATCCGGACAATACACATAAGGTCGTGCCCACCACCTACACTAAGCTTACGCTATAGTGCTAATCCGGACATAAACCTGCACTTAGTGTCCTTACACACTATAGTGCTAATATAAACCTGCAGCTGCTATACTCTATGGCATGCCAACTATACACTGTCCCTCAATGACTTACTTTGGGCATATAGTCTATTTTATTCGATCCATCCATGGCAAAGTATATTATCAAATTTAACATTGGGCAGTTCATACCCGAAAACAATCATGGTAAAATATCACAATTTGTTTTCATGATCAATGCATTTTAATTTCATACTCTGACATCTCAATGTCAATTTATAAAAAATGATATAAAATCATGTCGATATAAACAAGGTCGTCTTATCGCAAGTCTTCCTTATGTATAAAACATCCATGTATAATTTCATGCATGTATTGCACTCACCTTGACACTTTATGTCTTTCAAAATATTTGTGCCTCACTATTTTCCACAATATACCCTTTTTATACTTGACTTGCTTCAATTGCAAATCAACCATGATCTGTATAAATCATCAATTCATAATAATCCATATATTAGTATTTTACTAACATAAATACATTCCACCATATCTCCATACTATATTTGAAATTCATCATCTATCAACATATTTAACTCATAATAATTTCTTATAACATTGGAACCCACTTTTCCAATTTACTCAAAATGGTCTTCACCATTTTACCACTTAAATTCTTAATACCAATAATTCCAACATTGAAATTATTTCCATTCAAATGCTTTTACAAAAGCATAAATACTTTTACGTATCCCAACTATGCAATTGTTGTACCTAAATCACCAATCATTTCAATCTTCCCAAAATAATCAATTTCACATTTAACACTCATTTCAATTCTCAAACAACAATTCCAGCATAGTACATCAATTATATAACACTTACACAACAACCCATTAATTTTCCAGAATTCAGACAACTCGTACTACCTTTAAAGAATCATTAAAATGTATTGTTACACACATTTGAATTTAATTATGTTTTTTCCATTGAAAACTAGACTCGAATACAAATCTATCCATATAAAGAAATCATTCTAATTCATTCTGTACAATTTATGGTGAATTTTCAAAGTTCACCAACAGAATCTGTTTTCTGCCGAATTCTGCTGTCCGATTTTTTTCTAACCCTTCCTTGGTTAAAAATTCATATCTATCTGTATACAACTTGAAATTGATCCCCATTTGTTTTAAACAAAACTATATCCATTTATGAACACAATTTAAAAAAATAACCTCCAAATTATTTTTATATATTTTCTGGTGAATTTTCGAATCCACTGTAATTCTCAAAATCTAAACTGTTTTTCTTTAATCTCATCCTTATGTTCTTCATCAATTCATACAACCTCAAAATCATCAATAATCATCATCAATTTCAAAAACCATTGT
Organism: Hibiscus syriacus; assembly: GCF_006381635.1. Classification (NCBI taxonomy): domain Eukaryota; kingdom Viridiplantae; phylum Streptophyta; class Magnoliopsida; order Malvales; family Malvaceae; genus Hibiscus; species Hibiscus syriacus. Next base: position 546,525 of record NW_024062646.1, on the reverse strand, counting down.
ATAAACCCAAATTTCCAGATTTGGGGATATTTGAATCAAGCAAGATTATCATGCAATATTAGTACCAAAAGATAGCGTTTTTCGCATATAACGATTTTCTACTTACAACATACTCAAAATCCCAAGTAAATTGCTTGAAAATTGAGTTGAAAATTTTCTCTTACCTTAAGAGAAACCCACGGCTTGGAGAAGAAGATGAGCTGAAAAATGCTTCCCCATCATAATACTCTAATATTAAATAAGTCTAGCACATGTCTTATAATAGAATTATTTTATTCAATTCAATATGAAATTCCATTTTTGCCCTTAATGAATTTCCATATTCACCATATAACCTAGCAATCTGATATTACAAAGTCAAATATAATTTAATTTGACTTTGACCTACGAAAATGCCCTGAAATTTTCAAAACTTGCGTTTTAGTCACTAAATTTCACTATTTCGGTTAAATCTGAAAAATTGCATATTTCCAAGCCTAATTTCTCTGATCCAAAATATTAAAATAATATTTCCAACCATTTTATAACATCCTTCAAATTTTTGTAACATTCCAATTCGATCTGAAATATCGATTTCCTTACCGACTTTAACCCTTTCTCGTTTTTCTTTACTAAAATTCCAATCCAAAAATATAATTTCTATAAAAATCCACTCTCAAGAGTAAACCATCTGTTTATGGAATAAAGTTCTTTTTAGGAAATTTATCACTTAATTCCCTAAACTTTTCCCAAGTTTTATACTTTGACCATCAAACTTTCAAAATTTTCATTTTGGTCATTGTCTAAATTTTTGGGGTATTACATCCCTAGCTTTTAACAAGCTCAGCTAGAACCAAAACCCTTTTACAAGGAAAAATATGTAAACAAAGAAAACCTCTAAAAAGGAAGTTGTTTACAAAGAATTTAAAGCTCACAATAACAAAATATTTACAAAAGAATAAGAATAAAGTGTGAAAAACTCTTCTCTTGTGTTTGATTGCTTGGATAAGTTTTGTAACCCTTCTTCAAGTATCTTGAACTTGTATTTATATGTTGGAATGAGTTTGTGGTCGTTTTTAGCCGTTGGGAGTAATTTGGAGCCGTTGGGGATGTTTTTCTCTGCAAAATAAAACTGCCTAGTAGAAAGGGTATCAGTACTCCTGTAGGGAGTATCGGTATTACCTTTATTATTTTTAAATAAAACTAGCTGTTACTAGCTGTTGGGCCTGACGGTATCGATACTAAGCCTATGGAACCGATACTACTATGTAAAGTAATATTGGTACCCCTTTGGGTATCAGTACCATTTTTGCATTCTAGAATTTGAGCAATGTTGGTAGTATCGATACTACCTAGTGAGTATCGATACTTTCCTTACCTTTGGTATCATTACCATATGAACAATATCGGTATTGTTCATGAGATATTGATACTTGTCGCAACTGTCTTTCGGTTGGGCCCCGGAATTGGGCTTCGACTTAAAAAATGTGGATTGGAGTCGCCACCGATCATTTATTTAAGAATAAATAGGTTGATTGGATATCTTATTTCTTATCTGATCTGCGTCTTTCCAAAGATGTGTCGGGTTCGGGAGTCAGTCACAGTTAAGGAATGATTAGCACCCTTGAACTGCCCTTTCGGTACTACGTAATTTCCAGTTGTCTTTGATTAAGAAAATTATAAGTTTAAATTAAAAGATAAAATAATGATCCAAAATTACTTACCTTTGACGGATTTACAAATATACCCTTTAAAAGGCAAAATATGGGTTAGAAGAGATGAATAAAGGATAAATAAAGTAAAACAAATAAAATAAGGAGATTAAGAAAGAAATAAAGTAAATATAAAATGAATAGAATATATAAAATAAAAAATACAATAACACTATATATACATAGCAAACAACTAATAAAAATAAAATGATAATGCAAATAATAAAACAAGTAAAAGAATATAAAAACATAAAATATAGGATAAAGATAAAAAGAAAATAGATAAATAAATGAGTAAATATATAAAAAAGTAAAAGCATATATATAAGTAAAATAATAATAATAAAAAAATCAAAAGTAATATACGTATTTATACATGTAAAATAGGAAATATATAAATATATATATATATAATAACACTAAAAAACATATATACATATATAATAAAATTAATAGAAAGTAAAATGCATATATAACAGGAATAATAAAGTAGGAAAAAAATGATTTAGGGGGGTGAATTAAATATTTAAAAAAAATGAACAAGCCTCGGGGGTAGATCTAGGTTCGGAACTTCGAAACTTCACCCTTTTTGGTTATATGCGCAACCCACGTTTTGGGTTATTCGAACCAAATCTCAAGAAAAATAACGTGCACATGCGAGAAATGAACGAACCAATGTAAAAAAATGCTACCTTTTATTTCCTTTTCGAATCGTTTACAATAGCTTTGCCTTTGTATTTTCCGTGCTTTCCTCTGTGTTTTGTATGTAAATCGTGTGTTACAATAGTGAGTGACAATGGCTATTTATAGTGCTTGTGGATTCTATCTTTAAGAGTTTAAATCATAGTAGAACTCTATCCTATTTTAGGAGTTTGAATCCTAACAAAATTCTATCCTATTTTAGGAGTTTGAATCCTAACAAAATTCTATCCTATTTTTAGGAGTTTGAATCCTAGTAGGACGAAAAGGTGTGTTGACAGCTGCCCCTCTTTGCCTATAGTCATATAACGAGGATAGGGCAAAGATTAAAAGACACACTTTTCGTTCGGTGGAGTTGAAAATTGACTCTGATGTTTCAATAACTCCCTGTCGAATTGAGTTACGGATGACTCCTCCGTCGTGAAGCCGAGTTCATCTTGAAATGATATGAAATTGAAGCTATAGTTCGGAATTTGAATCAGCACGTGGCTTCTCGTTGCCCTTCGGTCTTCTTCTCGGTTTAAAGACCTTGGATCGGAATCGAACTCATAAATCTTCATTGACAAATAGCTTTTGCTTGAAAATGGTTGCTTGTCACTAAGGCACAGTTAACCCAGGTTCTCTTCTCGACTTGAAAACCTCGACTGCAACCAGAAAGTAGTGTGATTGATATGTCATCGAGCTGAATGGAATTAAACTCGACAATTTTGATGGCAGATAACCCTTCTAGCCTTGAGTTATGCTGTAAATGATGTGCCTTGGAGCTGAGCGTAGTCGAACTCGAAGGTCTTTGTTGACATATACTCCTTCTTTGAGTTGGATATCCTTCGTCGTGAAGTTGAAATCCAATCTAAAGATGGATGATGCTTGTGTGCACGATTCCCTTCTTCGTGAAGTTGAGCCTGAAATTGGATATCCTTCGTCGTGAAGTTGAAGTCCAAGTAAGTAGCATTGTTCCGAGTCCAATATCCTCCGTCGTGAAGTTGAAATTGGCTCTGGAACTGGGAAATTGTTTGTTGACAACTAGCCGTCCCTTCGTTGTGAAGTTGAACTTGTATTGTCTCGAGTTCAATATCCTTCACTGTGAAGTTGAAATTGGCTCTGAAATTGGGAAATTGTTTATTGACAACCAGCGGTCCATTCATCGTGAAGTTGAACTTGCGTTGTCTGGAGTCCAATATCCTTTGATGTGAAGTTGAAATTGGCTCTGAAATTGGGAATTGTTTATTGACAACCAGCGGTCCCTTCGTCGTGAAGTTGAACTTGCGTTGTCTGGAGTCCAATATCCTTCGCTGTGAAGTTAAAATGGGAAGTTGTTTATTGACAACCAGCGGTCCCTTCATCATGAAGTTGAACTTGCGTTGTCTAGAGTCCATATCCTTCGCTGTGAAGTTGAAATTGGCTCTGAAATTGGGAAATTATTTAATTACAACCAGCGGTCCCTTCGTCGTGAAGTTGAACTTGCGTTGTCTGGAGTCCAATATCCTTCGCTGTGGAGTTGAAATTGGCTCTGAAATTGGGAAATTGTTTATTGACAACCAGCGGTCCCTTCGTCGTGAAGTTGAACTTGCGTTGTCTGGAGTCCAATATCCTTCGCTGTGAAGTTGAAATTGGCTCTAAAATTGGGAAATTATTTATTGACAACCAGCAGTCCCTTCGTCGTGAAGTTGAACTTGCGTTGTCTGGAGTCCAATATCCTTCGTTGTGAAGTTGAAATTGGGTCTAAAATTGAGAAGTTGTTTGTTGACAACCAGCGGTCCCTTCGTCGTGAAGTTGAACTTGTGTTGTCTGGAATCCAATATCCTTCGCTGTGAAGTTGAAATTGGCTCTGAAATTGGGAAGTTATTTATTGACAACCAGCGGGCCCTTCGTCGTGAAGTTGAACTTACGTTGTCTTGAGTCCAATATCCTTCGCTGTGAAGTTGAAATTGGCTCTAAAATTGGGAAATTGTTTGTTGACAACCAGCGGTCCCTTCGTCGTGAAGTTGAACTTGCGTTGTCTTGAGTGGCACGATATCCTCCGTCGTGGATTTGAAATCGTGGATGTTTGGCTTTGAGCTAGATATCATTCGTTGTGAAGTTGAAATCTACTCTGGAGCAAATTGTGAGTTCGAGAAAAATTTTCAATCTGTCGAGTTGGTTGAAGTTTAGCTTCTTGCTGCTGAGTTAAGCAACCAACATGAATCTTTAAAGGTGCTTTTGAATCGAGTATCCTTCGTCTTGAAGTCGAAACTTGACTCTAAAAGCTGCAAAAAATTATGTATGTGGAAAATGATAAATATGATGCTCTAAAATGTATGCATAAGATGCATGTAACATGAATTGGTTATATTTTATCTCCTAAAAAAGGTCTGATAATTTGCATTAGGATGTTGAATCCAAAAATTCCCCAATATTTGATGTTGAATCTTCAAAGATGCCCCAAATGTTCCTCATTTCTTGCTTCAGTATTGATTCTGAGCATGAGTTTTGTGTCTAAAAGTCACATGTCATTTACCAAGATCCACTCTAGAGAGACTGTCTTGTTTGAAAAAAATGTTTTTCTTTCTCTTTTATTTTCAAAGTTCTGAAAATATCAATAAAGAGTTTCGAAAGATATTTAATCAAGTGTTTTGAAAGATGTTTAATTAAAAGTTTTGAAAATATTGTCCCTTTCACGGTTTTACAATTAAGACGAATCATAAAACTAGAGTTCATCGGATATCAAAGAATTAATTACAATGTTAATCCTTCAATAAATTATAGTTATTTGACAAGTGTTAAGATCAAAGCTATCTTTGGGAAATGGTTAAGTAAGGAAAGGATAAAAAAAATCTCAGGTTATTATGTTTGGTCAAAGGTTTGGCATTTGATGCTCAAAGGTTTGGCATTTGATGCTCATAGGTTTGGCATTTGATGCTCAATGGTTTGATGGGGTAGCTTGCATTCTCCTCTACTGGAAGTGTTCTCTGACTCCCAACCTTCGTGGTCACACTCGGGTTGTGTGATGCCGTATCAAGGAATGTGTGTGACCACCTCAGTTGCACAATTTTTATATTCGAGCCGCCTTTTCAGGTTTTCAACTCGAACCCTCCTTTGGTTTCAAGACATTATTCAGGATTTACGTCTTGAACCCCCCTTTGTTATTTTTCTCTACCATGCATTAATTACATTGTTTTTTGCAAACAAAGATTAATCCTAATGGGCGGGATGAAATCTGAAGATAATCTCTTCTGTTTAGAAATCCATGTATGATTAGAAGGGACTTTTAAGGCACGTAATGTAGACCAGGGTTCATGGTTATGAAATAAAATGATAAATAGGCCCAAACAAGTGTTTCAGGGTGTTGAACCAAGGATCAATTCATTCTGATGCCTTCAATCATGTCTTGCTCAAAATGTCTCTCTCTTGATGCTCTATGATCTTCGAGTGAAGTGATTGAGTGATTTGGGAATGTTTGTACTTGATCAATCTCATAATTTGAAGCTTGATGCGCCATTTGTCTTCAGGGAATCTTTGCATGTGCTTTTTTGTCCCTTTTTCTTTTTGATTTTTGTTCTTTTTTTTTTTTGCTTCTTTTTTTTTTTTTTTGTTCTGATTCAATCTTCGCACTTGGCATTTGGTTCACCTTTTGGTATCTCATCTGAATCAATGTCTTCGCTCATGTGAGCATATTTCTTCCACCTTGCCCCCAGTGTGGAGGGTGATCCTTGGTTAGGGTTGAATCAGAAAAAAAATACTACAGGCTCAAAAGGGGACACAAGGGATATATTTTTTCTCCTGTTGTGAAGGGATAAAGAAAGAAAGTCGTTCATCATTTCATACATGTAAATCTTCACAGAAAAGGTATCCCCAGGGGGATAGATTTTCAAGATTAATTTTATTCACATGAAAACAGTGTAATTAATGCATGATAGAATTATTTCGAATGAATTTTTCTTCTTTTTCCCCCCAGATGTCTCAATGTTCAGGCTCACCGCGAGATGCCCCAAGTTGGTTCTTTAGAAGAATGCTCATGTTAAAATGAACAACTCAATGCCTTGAGTTTTAATGGTAAGAAAGGTTATTTTTGAGTCTAAAAAAGACAGTGGTATGATCTTATTGACTCAAAGAAAGGTATGAGTGTATAAAAAAGATAAAGGCAATGTTCAAGAATTTCAAAAGGAGATAATGTCAAAATTTTGTCTTTTGGTTATGACCACGAGTTATTTTGGGAAAAGAATCAAGGTATTTTATTCTGGGTTTGAGACAGGGTAAGAAAGGTCTAATCTTTCCATATGTCAAAAATCTATAATTCTTGAAGAATTAAAAGAATCATTAATTCATTTAATATTCGAAGAACTAAAGATTAAAATTTGTTCAATTGCTCCACCTTAGAAAGAACCATTCAATCATTTAAAAGATTAAGCAAACATGAAAGATCAAAGATGTGTTCAAACAAAACAATCCTCTAAGTGCAAATGGTATATGCCATGCCCCCTTCTTCGGCAAGCGCCTTACAGTTTTCAGAGGAATGTTTGGGGCTTCTTATGTGGTAACAGCTAACAGCTTCAACATCGTGCCCTTAGGATATGGGAATTCTTTTCTTAGATCATCCTGGCAGGCTTTGTCCTACAATCAGCTGATCAGGCTCCCACTGTATTGTTTTCAGTTTTTTTTCCTTTTGATGTTACAATCCTACTTCCATGTGGTGTCATGTGGTTAAAACCACTTCATCGAATCCTCCATGAAGAAATTTCATGTTTATGAAAATACTTAAAAATGAAATGTAGATGCACAACGCAAAATGAAAAAAAATGCATGAAATGTTCGGGGCATTGATCCAGAAAAATGTCCATTATTATAAATAAACCTTATTTCGACAAAAATGTTTTATCTTGTAAGAGACATAAAAACAATCAAAGGTACATTCGGACTAAATCCTCTAGACCCTGAATAGCTTCCAGCAGGTTAACAAGTCTTCTGTTTTCATCTGTCACTGGTTGTATGCCTTGTTAGACCACTCCAGCTTCCCTTGCCAGGCCGTGTAGATGGCGAGTTGCCTTCTGTACTGCGTCTCTGGCCTTCACCCTTTGTTGTTCTTGCTCCCAACGAAAACGCCACTGTAAACATCCGTCGAAGGGCATTATCTGAAGCTTGCTTGCTTCTTGAACCCATCTACAATAGCTTCTAACTCAGCTATTGTTTTGCCATCTCTCTCATGTTGTTTCTCCAGATCAGCCGTCCGGATTCTCAAGCATTGGTTTTGATGCTGACTGCCTGCTAAGCGCCTCTGGACAGTCTTCATCTGTTCCTTCCAAGCAACTTTGAACTTGGAGTTATCCTTGAATTTATCTTGATACCCCTTTCTCAAGTCTTCGAGCTCTAAACAGACTCTTTTTGTTCTCTTTATAGTTTGTCTGCTCGATCTTTCTAAGAGTCGGCATCTAGATTCCACTGATAGCGCTTAGCCTCAAGTTCCTTTATCCTCTTCCCCAGCTCATTGTTCACAGCTTCAAACTCTGTTTTGGCTATCTCAAGTCCAGAAGGGACATGCCTGAGATACTCCTCCATGGTTCGTGTGTCCTCACAGTTTGGCACTGGGGTGTTGTCATTTTTTCGCAATCTTCGCCACTCTAAATAGTCTAGGGTAAGCATGTCTTTAGCAACCACAATATCCATCCGTAACACTTTCTTCCATGAATCGACAATCTCTTTGATCCTCTTCTTATAACTGTCACCATGATACTTAAACTCTGATTTAGCTAGTCTACATGTTGCTGGGATAAACTGACGTGCCCCATAATGTCTAAGTGCTAACAATGGAGCATACTCAACTGCATCCCAAAGTTCAGGTAAGGTCACAGTGTCAGAGTCCCCACATTGGAAAAGAACATCACTGAGGAACAACCAGGGGGCTCTCCAAGTAATATCTCGGTCTTTATAGATGAGTGAAGACTCTCATCCACTTCTCTTTTGAAGTTTCTTCATGCCATTTCATGGTGATGAACTCTCTCAAAGGTGAATATGTAGTGCTAAATCGGCGGTAGGCAACCCCATTAGTCTTTCAGAAGTGGTTGTGAATCCAGACTTGAAGGAGCCGAACACATCCAATGAATCTATCTCCACCAGCTCTTCGGCAATGGTTGAGAGACCGAAAGGTCTCTACTAAGATGATTGGTGCTGGGTTGACCCGTTTCGGAAGTTGCTCAAACAGTTCCAACACGGCTGCGTCAATGCATCCCAAAATCTTCGGAAAGATGATCAAGCCATACAGACCTAGTGCAAAAAAGGTCTATAGTCTTCCATTCATCAGGGTGGTCATTCATTAGTTTCCTTATGAGGATCCACTCAATTCCCTGCCCGTTACCTTTGTTTCGGAGTCGGTCAATCACCCACTTTTCATCAACTCCTGTAATTTTAGCCAGTCTTTTCTTGAAAGGCTGACTCTTGATGTGTTTGATGTAGGCTCGCTCCAGTTTAATGCTTTCACAGTGCAATACTGTAGTATACTCCTTGATGGTAGGTACCATGTCCTCCTGGTTAAAAGTGAAGCAACTGTATCCCGGGTTCCAGAATCGAACCAAGGCTCTGATTAAGGGCTCATCGGTCTTAACATGAAGCAAAAGTGCAATGTCACCATATCACTGACTGAACTTCTGTTTCCAATTATTCTTTCAACTGCCCCAGATGTCCCGAAGCACTTGTACGTCGTTCTGCTTTAGGCTAATAGAGGCGTAGCTAACCAGTTCTGACACATAGCTTCCTTGAAGACTATCTCCCTTTTCCTTCTGAATCTTCTCGGACCATAGTCGTACCTCGGGGTTTTTAATCTCTTGTATTACAACACCTTTATCCATTAATTCAGATTATTTTGTGTAACAAACACCTTTTTAGGGATCAATGGCCTCTTGTTATGATGCAAATGATGAAAACAAAATAAAAGAGGACAAAATAAAAAAAAAATTAGTGAGGTAAATCAAAATAATAAAATGAAAAATCCTACCCCACATGATATATACCCGAACATGCTTAGTATTCCTACTCGGAGATGATATCTATCCCACATGCTAATTTCAAACAAATCCTAACCGCATATTTATCTAGTTCGCATGCTTTGAACATAAAGTAAAGCATGAAATAATTCTGCCATCCTAGGGTTTGAAATGAGGTTTTGGGGTAGGCTCTAATTCTTAAAAGTCTCCCGGTTTAGGTGCTAAAAAATGGTACCCGAGTTCTCCTTGCTGGTGCCCCCTTGGGCTTGCCAGACCCTTAGTCCTAAACCCATCACAGGCTCGTGTGGACTAAGTTAAACTCGAGAGGACACATTCCCTTATGTCTATACGGAGAATAAATTCACACGAAGATATAAGGTATATGAATCTCGAAGGCTACTTGCTAGGCATATGCGGTGAATAAATTCACACGAATGCATCGCTTTCACCCCCACTTAAAACGGGTTCTGAGCACGGGTTTAGAGCCTTAGATGAAAAAAGACTTTAAGGGCTGAAATCATTGAGAAAACGGTTAGTACAACTATTTACTCGAAAAAATATAATCAAAAGCAAGCAATAAGGATCGAAATGTTACCTTAAAATTTAAACTTACCCTTTTCATTAAAAAGACAACTGAAAATTACCTTAGCCTGACTCACTTGAAAGTTCCCAGTGGAGTCGCCAAGCTATCGCAACCGTCTTTCGGTTGGGCCCCGGAATTGGGCTTCGACTTAAAAAATGTGGATTGGAGTCGCCACCGATCATTTATTTAAGAATAAATAGGTTGATCGGATACCTTATTTCTTACCTGATCTGCGTCTTTCCAAAGATGTGTCGGGTTCGGGATCGGTTACAGTTAAGGAAGGATTAGCACCCTGAACTGCCCTTTCGGTACTATGTAATTTCCAGTTGTCTTTGATTAAGAAAATTATAAGTTTAAATTAAAAGATAAATAATGATCCAAAATACTTACCTTTGACGGATTTACAAATATACCCTTTAAAAGTCAAATATAGGTTAGAAGAGATGAATAAATGATAAATAAAGTAAAACAATAAAATAAAGAGATTAAGAAATAATAAAGTAAATATAAAATGAATAGAATATATAAATAAAAAATACAATAACACTAATATATACATAGCAAACAACTAATAAAAATAAAATGATAATGCAAATAAATAAAACAAGTAAAAGAATATAAAACATAAAATATAGGATAAAGATAAAAAGAAAATAGATAAATAAATGAGTAAAATATATAAAAAAGTAAAAGCATATATATATAAGTAAAATAATAATAAAAAAAATCAAAAGTAATATACGTATTTATACATGTAAAATAGGAAAATATAATATATATATATATATAATAACACTAAAAAACATATACAGATATAATAAAATTAATAGAAAGTAACATGCATATATAACAAGAATAATAAAGTAGGAAAAAATGATTTAGGGGGGTGAATTAAATATTTAAAAAAAATGAACAAGCCTCGGGGGTAGATCTAGGTTCGAAACTTCGAAACTCCACCCTTTTTGGTTATATGTGCAACCCACGTTTTGGGTTATTCGAACCAAATCTCAAGAAAAATAACGTGCACATGCGAGAAATGAACGAACCAATGTAAAAAAATGCTACCTTTTATTTCCTTTTCGAATCGTTTACAATAGCTTTGCTTTTGTATTTTTCGTGCTTTCCTCTGTGTTTTGTGTGTAAACCGTGTGTTACAATAGTGAGTGACAATGGCTATTTATAGTGCTTATGGATCCTATCTTTAAGAGTTTAAATCATAGTAGAACTCTATCCTATTTTAGGAGTTTGAATCCTAACAAAATTCTATCCTATTTTTAGGAGTTTGAATCCTACTAGGACGAAAAGGTGTGTTGACAATACTGTAAGAACAATGTCGATACTTCTTGTCTAGAAAATCATTTTGTGCTCAATTCCAAGTTAAATGGACTTTGAATTATTTTTTAAAACTTCGAATAAATTCAATTCAAGTCCAAAAATATTTTGCCTTAATTTGTTATATCAAAACATTATAAAAATGATTCAACATACTTATATACTTTATATTATATAGTTAAAACTTTATATATACTTATATAATATTATATATATATTTAATACTTAATTTATATACTTTAATACTTTATATTTATATACTTAATACTTATATCCAAACACTTTATTTTTATGTATATACTTTATACTAAACTTTATAGTTTATATATATACTTATATACTTTATATTATATATGTATATATTTATACCAAAACTTTATATATATACTTTAATACTTATATTTATATATTTAATACTTATCCAAACACTTTATTACTTTTTATATACTTTAATACTTATGTTAATACTTATATTTAATACTTATATTATATACTTAATACTTATATCCAAACATTTATTACTTTTTATTATATATTTAATACTTTATATTATATACTTTATAGTTTATATATATATATATATATACTTATACTTTATAGTTTATACTTAATACTTTATATTATATACTTAATTCTTTATATTATATACTTTAATTCTTATTATATTATATTTATATATATATATATATATATATAGATACTTATACTTTATATATATATATACTTGTAATGTATTATGTATTAATTTATGCATAAGTATAATGTACATTATATATACATGCATCATATTATCATAACATTCATTATAACACATATATACATATATATAATTGTTTTAATTTTCCCTCCAACTTTTAAAATTAATGCAATTCAGTCCATTTTACAATTTTTTATCACATTTCACAATTTTTTATTTGATCCTTTATGTGTTTATTGTATTTTAATTTTAATTTGTAATTTCATATTTGTTCAATTTAGTCCTCAATTTATATTTGTATCTGAAATTGACCCATACTTATTTATATATTTTTAATTTACTTCAAACCCTATAAAATGTAATAACATAATAAATTTCATTTCAATTATGTCACCAACTTTTTAAATGTATACAATATAGTCCATTGTTATATTAATATGAGCTTCACATTTTATAATTAATTCAATTTTATCCCTAATCAATGTGCGTTGTTTAATTTTTTATTTCCAATTTCACGTTTGTTCAATTTGGTACTTCAAATTATATTTTTATCAAAATTGATCCATAATTATTAATAATTATTGTAATTTATTCTAAATCATATATAATTACGAATTACAATTCGACATTCTCACTCACGTTCATTAAACATTGAAATGCAAAAAATAATTAACCAAAAAATGATCGACCTGAAATCAATTTGTATTGGTAAGACCAACCTAAAGTCAATCCGTATTCGGTAAGATCCAACCTGAATTTTGTTTGTCAATAAAGTCTCCTGATTTAAACGAGATTTGACTGAAGTCCATCCGAACCTGAATTAACCGATATTTAACTGCTTCGGACCTAAACTGTTTTGACATGAACTGACATCGATCCGAACTGAATTTGATGTCAAATTAACCTAAAAATGACACGTACTGATTTGACCTGGACTCAACTTGATCCGAGTCGAACCATTAAATTGATCTGACTCAACATGTATTGATTTGACATGCCTTAACAAGATTCGACTAAAACCTGAACGATTACCTGATTTTACAACACTTGGCAAATTAGCCGAGCATGACACTCCGATGCCAAGGACTGCATTTCCAGATGTTGCGGATGCTTCTGTTGCTCTGGCAATTTGGGTTGAAGTCTGATTCATCTTTAAATTTGAGCCAAGGATCGACAATTCCCCACATGATTAGCCATGGTCGTTCACATACTCATACGAGGCTACGATTAAAAAAGTAGAAAGGAATATTACTTATGAATGGGAATTGTTGCAGCCCAATGATATATAAAAGAGAAAATAACCTCAGTGACCAAAAATCCCATATAATATACGATTTTAATCAACTTTTTTCGGATTTGCCAAAATGACCAACAAAATCGCAATGCGATCGCTAATTCGCAACGCGATCTCCATTATCGCAAATCAATTTCCAGATTCGCAACGCGATTATTACTATCGCAATGCGATTTTCCCAATTTCGCGTTGCGATTTTCCCAATTCGCAATGCGAATAAGTAAATCGCAATGCGAATTTGGAAAATCGCAATGCGAATTTGGAAAATCGCAATGCGATACTGACTATCGCAACGCGATAATACAAAATCGCAATGCGAATTTGGAAAATCGCAATGCGATACTGACTATCGCAACGCGATAATACAAAATCGCAACGCGATACTGACTTTCGCAACGCGATATTGACTTTCGCAACGCGATTCTGACTTTCGCAACGAGATTCTGACTATCGCAACGAGATAATACAGAATTGCAATGCGATTTTCAAAGTTCGCAACATGTTTTAGTTTCGCAACACAAATTTGTTGTGTATATATCTACGCAGCAGCAACAACTCATAACCTAAATCCCTAAATCGCAACTCATTCCATCTCCATCTATCACTCTCTCCGACGACATCCGTTCCTATATCCAACAACATCCTTCCCCATCCGGCAACATGTCTTAGTTTCGTAGCTCGTTTGTTTAGTAAATTAATTTACAACCATGAAATCATCTAATGTTGATCATGTTTGGATAGATTTGTGTTTTGGAGGGTCATGGTAGAATGTTCATGGTGTTTTACAATATATGCCTTTACCCATGAATCTTCAACTAAAACTGTCATTAAAAAAGTTAACTTATGAAACTCTAATGTTACGTGTTTCAAAGAAATTGAATTTAGAGCCCCTAAGTGGATTTAGGCTATCTTATCAGAGAAATGGTAAAGTTTATTTGTTAACCGACAATGAAGATGTTGAACGATTCATTGCTTATATTAGTGTTTCAAGTGATGATGTTACATTGTATGTTGTTGAACCTAGAAGTAGTATTGTTGGGTCAGTAGTGGGTAGTAATCAACTAAGTTTTTCTCAAAACCCACAACCTTTCTCTAATCCAAATCCCAATCAACTTTCAGCACCAAATTCTGGTTTTCGTATTGACCAATTAGACGATGATGAGCCAAGAGAAAAAATTGTGAGTACTAGTCAGTATTCGAAATTTGATCTTGGTCAATACCCGGACTTTGATATTGGTCAATACTCAGATTTTGATGATGTTTCAGAAGAAGAAACAGACCTTGCGTGTAATGATTTTGATATTGGTCAATACCTGAATTTTGATGATGAAACAGCCGTTGCCGAGGAAGATGTTGTTGATGATAATAAGGAGGAAGTTACGACTGTGAATGAACATGTTGAACATCTATTCTGTAATTCATATAATCCTGAAGAAGAAAAAGAAGAAAAAGTCTCCGAAGAAAAGAAAATGCCACGGGAGTATAACTGGAATATGCCAGAATTACTTCAGCTACTGGAAGAAGAGTTGGTAAAGAAAGCAGTTGATTGTTACACAAAAGTTATTCGTATCAAGAAAGATGATTGTTTTCATACAAAGGAAGACTGAAGATAGCTTTGTATACGAAATGTGTGGAAGATGGCTATCAACTAAAAGTTAACAAATCAAGCAAAGATCGTTTCGAAACAAGGTGTATGATTGACAAAAACTGTACGTGGCGTATGATTGCAAAGAGGATAAAAGATTGTGAAATGTTTCAAGTTAGGACTTTTATTGATAAACATACATGTTCAATAACCCAAGTTTTTCCTCACCATAGACAGGCAAACAAAAAGGTGTTGGGTGGTTTTCTGGCTGAGTTAATGTTTTTGAATGGCAGGGTATATCGGGGACATGAAATTATGACTGACATGAATGCTCGGTTCAAGATTAGTATATCATATTCTCAAGCTTGGAGAGCCAAATGTTATGCCTTGGAATTGTTGAGGGGGTCGCTAGAAGCATCGTTTGCCTAACTGCCGGCTTATTGTCACAATTTAAAGCTGAAAAATCCTGGGTCGGTAACTCATATCAAAATAGATAGAGATGGAAGCTTTGAGTTGTTGTTTATCGCCATTGGTGCTGCGGTTAGTAAATCAATATAATTCTGTTGACTCATTTTTGTTAGTTACATGCATTTCACATTTAAATGATTATATTTCTTGTGTATATTATTTTTTAATTTCGTTCGTTTATTACTTGCATGCGCCCAGTTATTATAGTTGACGGAGCACATTTGAAAGGTCGATACCTTGGAGTAAACTTATTAGCAGTAGCCATGGATGCTAACAATGGGATATTGTCAATAGCTTACGGGGTTGGCAAATTTGAAACCTCTAATTCATGGACATGGTTTATGGGGCATCTTAGGGATTGCATAGGTCCTATTAGCAATCTGACAATCATATCCGATAGGGCAAACTCAATTGACAACGTTGTTAGAAGGTGTTTCCCAGATGCTTTTCATGGACTTTGTGGTGTTCATTTGTATAGAAATCTAAAATCAAGGTCTGTTGGTATAAAAAATCACAAATGGACATACTTGAAGGCTGTAAAAGCTTATCGGGAAGTGGATTTTAATAAGCATATAAACTGTTTAAGACGTGTTTTGCCTCAGTGTGCTCAAACACTAGAAGATGTCGGGTTTGAAAGATGGTACAGAGTACATCAACTTGGAGCAAGATATGGTTTCATGACGTCTAATAGTGCAGAATCAATCAACGCTCTAAGCCGTCATTCCCGGAAATTACCCATTACTATGTTAATGGAGTTTTTCCGAGCCTCTATTCAACAGTGGTACTACAAGAAAAGAAACCATGCATGTATTATTTCTTTAAATTCGTAACTTATCATATATTTACTAAGTATTATTATTTAAATTTACAGGAACATTGGAACATCGTGTTACACCATGGACAGAAAAAAAGATAACGAAACGTGTTGTGAAGTCAACGTCATGGAGAGTTGAACCATGTTCAAACACTTTGTTTGAAGTACTGGATAATAACTTAAATGGGCTTGTCGATCTAAATGCAAAGACGTGTAGTTGTATGAAATGACAAACATCTGGTTATCCGTGTGGCCATGTTATAAAAGCTTCTCTTCATCTAAACCAAGATGATTCAAGCGCATACGCTATGGATTGCTACACTACAAAAGTATATCGACAGACTTATGGCGAGATTGTATACCCTATTCCACATCCTTCTGAGTGGGACATACCAGATGACTTACAAACAGTTTTGCCACCAGCCATGGACAGAAGGCTACCTGGCTGAACAAAAAGTCAAGATCGTATACCGTCTAAGGGTGAAGAGAAGAAGAGATCGACGTGTAGTCGGTGCAAGGAAAGTGGTCATACAAGGTTGACATGTGGATCACCAGTGCCATCACAATCATCTTTTCCTCTACCAAAATATGGATCCTCATCAAAATCCAAAGCTCATATGGTGTCAAGAAAAAGGCAATCAAAATCGTAATCATCTTTAAAATCCCAATCACAACTGGCTTCACCTTTTGGGACTGTTAACTTAGGTGATTTTTAAATGCAAACGTTGTATTATGTAGATTTTATGTGTGAACTTTTAACATTTTCAGTTAGGCATGTATTAGTAACTTGAGTTTGAAAATTGCTATGATATGTTCAGTTGTTATCACTTATTAGGCAATCATTTGACTATCGCAACACGGAAATGACGTTCGCAATCATCTTAATGTCTATCGCAACGCGGAAATGACTATCGCAATACGAAATGAAAATCGCAACGAGAGAATCGCAATGCGAAATGAAAATCGCAACGCGAAATGAAAATCGCAACGAGGGAATCGCAAAGCGAAATGAAAATCGCAACGCGAATTTAGTTTCGCGTTCCGATTTTAGTTTCGCGTTGCGATTTTGTCGTTGTGCTTTTCATTTCGCGTTGCGATTCTCTCGTTGTGATTTTCATTTCGCGTTGCGATTCTCTCGTTGCGATTTTCATTTCGCATTGCGATAGTCATTTTTGCCTTCAACATAATGCAGATTGAAATCAACAAAATCAACCATTACATTTCAATCAATTAAACAAGCACAAATAAGTATTATGTTCACATCAATTAAACAAATCAACTTTTACAAATCATCTTTTACAAATCAATTAAACAATAAAAAAATAAGTAATAATTCTTATTTCCTCATCTACTATTGAATCAACTTTTGCAGCCATACATCATTTTCACGCAGCTCACTTCTGAGATTAACCTGCATAAACCAAACATTTGCTCAAACAACACTTTCTACACATCTAAAACCTACAAACAGCAAATTATTGAATTCTAGGTAGTTAACCAAACATTTTCAAACCACAAGCCTATAAACTTACTAATTGTTTATGGACATTTTTATAACGCGGATGCAGGTAGGCAGCGTCTCGTATATATCGATCTAGCCATATAATGTCGAAACCACAAGCCTACTGCAGCTCTATCTCTATCGGTGGGAGATAGATACTTTATACTTCCTGTGATCAAGCGCTCCAACGCCAAGCATATGAGAGGACCACAATCCCCTATGGGTCCTTTCGTTTATTGTGGTGCGGTCTCGTCTCTTCTAACTGTAATATTGAGCTTCTTTGGCTTCTTGTTTCCAGAACGAGTCTAATAATTTATCGCATCCAAGAATTTAGCCAAATGAGAGCTCCATCCCTTAATAATATCTCTTAAATCAACCAATGATATGTAATTTATCATGCTGTCATATACTATTGCCTTAAGGGATGGGAGCTGAAGCTCGACGAGAAGCCAATATTTACTTTCCAAAACAGGGATAAACACCTGCAATCATAAGTAATAATTCATTCATTTGCGCATTTATTTATGAATACCTTTAAACTCAATCTAAAATAAATACTAACCTTATCGACCTCCCACCATGCAGGATAAAGTTTAGCTTGTCCATTGCCCAACGCAAATGATTCATCTCGTTGATTCTTCAAGTGAACGGCGTTAAAAGACGTCGGCATAATTGTATATCGTGTATTTCTTTTATTTTCCTTAAGTTTCCTAATTATTAGAAGACGTGACACCCACGCATTGATATGT
This sequence comes from Hibiscus syriacus, assembly GCF_006381635.1. NCBI lineage: Eukaryota > Viridiplantae > Streptophyta > Magnoliopsida > Malvales > Malvaceae > Hibiscus > Hibiscus syriacus. Next base: position 528,159 of record NW_024062646.1, on the reverse strand, counting down.
TGTTTTACAAAAAAAGACATATATTAGTAACTTACATAAATTTAAAAAAAATAATCAAATTAAAATATAAGAAAAATATAAGACTTACCCCTCCATCGAAATAGCCATTGTCTTCGACCCCTAATAATACGCCCCACCAAGACCGATCAAGCAACAAATAGATATCATCGTTGAGCTTGCATATGTCAGTGAAACACCCCTGGCTCCGCTCATGTAGATAAAAATCAACTGCGGTCTTAGCCTAAAGGGTGTTATCCAGAATTGTGTCCGGTAGTTATCTCCTCTCAACTTCAGATACCGGTATGGTACTGGCCGGTAACTCATACGAGAGCCAACTTGAATCCATCATGTCCGGCACGTCAGAGGGTTTCTCAAGAATCCTACATATGATGCCATGTGAATCGGGCTCTTGAATGGTGAGAGGGACCTCTTCAGCGATGACAGTGGCCTCTTGAACGGTGGGAAGGGACTTTCGAGGAATGATAGGGGCCTCTTCAACGATAGGAGTGGACTCTTGAGGGATGATAGGCGAGTCGGGCTTCTTCTTGCGGTGTCTTCGCACTATTGGGGTGTACGAAGACTTAATAGCACGTGCACGCCGTCTGATGCGTGAACTCTGTCGTGCAAGAAAAACCCGACGTAAAGCATTCACCTTATCGGTTCGCTAAATAATTAAATACAAATATCAGTAAATAAACAGACATGATATTTAAACAGTGAAAACAAAGACAAATATGATTCAAACTTGCATTGAATTCACCCAAGTCATTATTCTATCATAGTTCACAAAATGCATCAGATAACAAAGACAAATATGTTTCAAACTTGCAACACTGTCAACTTAGTATTTGTCTTTGTCTATTGGTTGAAGTAATGCAATTCATTCAAGTTTCAATTTGCAGAAGAAGAATAGTTTCAATTGGCAGCAAACGAACAAATTTACTTTCAACCAAAAGACAAAACAAAGACAAATACTAACTTCACAGTGTTAAAGAATACACAGTTTAGCAGAATTGGCAGCAACCGAACAAATTTACTTTCAACCAAAAGACAAAACAAAGACAAATACTAACTTACAGTGTTAAAGAATACACAAATTTAGCAGAATTGGCAGCAACCGAATAAATTTACTTTAACCAAAAGACAAAACAAAAGACAAATACTAACTTCACAGTGTTAATAAACAGTTTAGCAGTATTGGCAGCAACCGAATAAATTTACTAAGCAATCTAAGTGAAATGGTTAATCTAAGTGAAATTACGAGTAAATTTATCATCAAGTTAAATATGGAAAATCTTAAACTTACCTCGTTGCGTAGAGTATGAACCTCATTCTGCAACGATACTACCATCTCAAGCGGCAACCTCACCACGTAAAGTAGACACCTCCACACGCCATGCACCATCGTTATCGCGTAGAGTACCGATCTCCTCATGCAAGGCATTGACCTCATCACGTAACTCTCTTGACTCATCCAGTGGAGGTGGAGGTGGAGAACAGGGAGATAGAAGTCGTGGCATCTTTGCCGGTTGCCTATCATGAGGTAATGGTGGAGAAGAGGCTCGATGATGTGACGGGATAGGTGATGGCTCTCGTTGTAGAGGTGTATAGTCGGGTCGATCAGGTGATGGCTCTGGGTGAGGTGATGGCTCTTGAAGTGGAGGAAGTGGAGGCTGCTCATCATTTGTGCCATCAAGAAAACGCTGACTAGCTTGCCACCAATCAGTGGCAAGCTCAGCCTCCGTGGGTGTCAATCTCATTAATGGAGTGTTGGCCTCCTAAAAATATAAAAACTCAAACAAAGTTAAACGTCTACTATTAATAACTTATTTATATATGATAGTATTTGTGTTAACTTACATTATTTATTGTCGCATATGGTATTAAGTCTTCCCAATCCAATAGACGTTTCCTCTTCCAGGAAATAGCCCTAGGAATATCATTTGAGGTTTTTAATGCATATGTTCACATGCTGGGGAAAGCCTCGAATATCCAAATCTATAAACAATATAATAACAAATATTAGTAATTGTTAAATAATTAATTATAATTTTGAAAACATTATATAGAAATTCTTACCTTAAAGGCCCAAACAAAGCCTGACAAAGTGTATTTCGACCCATCGCCCCGCAAACTTTTGCGGTCATCAAAGGCAGACGAAAACTTAGTCCAGGTAGCTTTCCATATATACGAACCCCTCGGAAACAGATTCCATGCATTTAGGTCCTCTACCAAAAATATTAGCTCCTGAGGAATATGTTGTCTGGCCTCTCTACCTAAAAAGCCGGCATACAAAAGTAGTAGAAGGCATACTCGGACAACATCGACGTCATTCATCTGAGTAAAACCATCTTTCTTATTAAACAATTTCTTCATGTCGTCGACGTGTAAGTTCGGCTTCTCTATTGACTCATCAAGAAAAACCCTGGATAACCATGATGGGCGGGTGATATGACGAGTGTAACGGCCTACATCATCGTGTTCGAATCGTAGACCAGTGATTAAGCAAAACTCCTTCCGCCCAAAACAAGTATACGCCGGTGGAAAATGAAACCATATCTCTTCCTCACCACGTTGTATACTGTCGGGTAGATCGCTAGTCATGGTCTGAAGCCACAAATGGGTCAAATTAGCATCTCCATCCGGATGATGTACTCTCAGCCATGGCCCGAAGCAGGTTTCCTCAAACAATTTTCTTTGTGCAGGTGAAAGCTTCGAAGCAATTGTAGTGGCTAGGCTAACTTTATTCCTTAATGTCAATGAAGCCGAAAAAAATTTCTACAAAAACAATAAACATACCAAGTTAGATATACCAAAAACTACACTGTGAAGATATACCAAAAACAATAAACATAAATAGTAGTTTATTCTTGAAACTAAAATTTGCAACACTGTTTTGTCTTTTGGTTGAAATGAAAACCGCAACGAGAGAATGAAAATCGCAACGCAAAAATGACTATCGCAACGAGAGAATCGCAACGCGAAATGAAAATCGCAACGAGAGAATCGCAACGTGGAATGAAAATCGCAATGCGATTTTGGTTTCGCGTTGCGATTATCTCGTTGCGATTCTCTCGTTGCGATAGTCATTTCCGCGATTGTCATTCTCGAAACTATTCTTCTTCTGCATTACTTCAACCAAAAGACAAAACAAAGACAAATACTAACTTCACAGGGTTAAATACTAAACAGTTTAGCAGTATTGGCAGCAATCGAATGAATTTAATAAGAAATCTAAGTGAAATGGTTAATCTATTATTGAAATTACCAGTAAACTTATCATCAATTTCAGTATGAAAAACCTAAAATAATGCAAAAATTTCAAAATAAAAATAATTAAAAAAACTAACCTTCGGAGGTTGATTTTCCATTTCTGAATGATTGTGAGGGATTTCTGACCGTGAATGGTTGTGAGGGATTTCACCGGCGATGGGGACGGAAATCTTCGGAGATGGGGATGGATTTCGCCGTAGAGAGTGAGAGATGGAGATGGACTGAGTGTTGTGATTTTAGGTTTGAGGTTATGAGTTGCGATTACTGTGGACGGTTCAGTTTCAATATATTAAGAAAACATTCGTGTTTGGAATTTAAAAAAAAATACGCGTTAATACGAATGGCGCTATGTAAATCGCATTGCGATAGTCATATTCGCATTGCGATTTACGTATTCGCATTGCGATTTTCCTAATTCGCATTGCGATTAGTAATCGCAATGCGAATTAGAAAATGCGTTGCGATAATCAGTATCGCATTGCGATTTTCCAAATTCGCATTGCGATTTTCCAAATTCGCATTGCGATTTACTTATTCGCATTGCGAATTGGGAAAATCGCAACGCAAAATTGGAAAATCGCATTGCGAATCTAGAAACTGATTTGCGATAATGGAGATCGCATTGCGAATTAGTGATCGCATTGCGATTTTGTTGGTCATTTTGGCAAATCCGGAAAAAATTGGTTAAAATCGTATATTATATGGGATTTTGGTCACTGAGGTTATTTTCTCTATATAAAATTGTGTAAATTGTTCGGCATTGTTGTTTTTTTTGTTTGTTTAAATGTATAAACTATTTTTTTTGGGACTAGATTTTCAATCGATCATCTCAAGAGTACAAGAGAAAATTAGCTGATCCTATTTCATATGTAATGGGATAAGGGGAGGTAGGATAGTAAATGCCCCAACATCAGTTGAGATCAACTTTCGTGGGAGACCTCCATCAATCAAATTATGAATTATCCATCATGAGACTCGCTCTCACGACCACAAGATTAAGAACTTGCGCTCTTACCAACAAGACAGAGATGCCAAAAGTTAGTTAACCAACCCAAGAGAAAAGGGACCAGTCCAATTAAGTCTGCTAAAATACGTTTCTGGCGATACAGTTATTCCAGCCCAGGCCTAGGAGTTGCCTTTTTCAACAATTAGAAGAGAACTTCCATCCAAGTTCGGCGGCTCAACCCACCACCATTTCCTTTTCTTCAGTATTATTCTGTGGAGTTGGAGTTTTGTTTAAAAATGGCGGCTTCCAATTCTGAAAACGATTTGAAAACCCAAGTTCCAAGCTCAAATGAAGCAGAGCAGTCTCAGATTCAAGCTATTCGTATGCCAAACATGGAGGAGATTCGTGCTCAAGAAGTTTGGAATAACTGTGCTGTTCGTAGCGTCGCTAGTGTAGTCATGGGTAAGTCCCAAATTCTGGTTTCATTTAATTCCTTTAGTATCTTTACTTTTTTTTGGTTTATTTCATTTAATTTGCCGCGATAAAGTGGCTAATTGCCATTGAATCAAAGGATGATGTTTATAGCTTTGCGTTGATCGATCAAAGTGCAGCTGTAGGGTTGTTTGATTGGATTAGGGGAGCTAATTCTTTAGCTGAGTTTTACAGACGAGTTGCTTTAGGCATAGTGGTTTCTATGTTTTTGTGCTGATGTTGTAGAATCTTTATCTATGCTTGTATTTGTGTTTCTATGCTAAAATAAAATTGTTCTTATTGATTCAGCAAAAAAATAGAATCTTTATGATTGATAATTTGTTTGGTAATCAAGAAAAAGAGAGGAAAAGAATTGAACAGTTTATTAAATATTTGAATTTGATGGATTTCAAATTGTTTTTATGTGGAATTATTGGAATAAAGTAGTAAATATTTTACCTTTTGCATTAATCTCTCTTGGTTTTATTGGGAGGTTTAAGTAAGGTTTTAGGGTTTTAATATATTTGATGATATTTGCAGGAGGTGGGTTGGGATTCATGATGGGGATGTTTTTGGGTGCATTGGATAATCCTATAATGCAAGAACAAATGAGTGGAAGGCAACAGTTAATTTATAACTTAAAGCAAATGGGGACAAGAAGCTGGAGTTCTGCAAAAACATTTGCAGTTATGGGCGTTGTTTTTCTGCTGTTGAATGTGTTGTTGAGAAGGTAGTATACAGAAGCTAGAAGTCAGAATTCAAACACACTACATTCACACGCATACACGTACACATTGAAATGGAATTGGAAACTGAACTCGTGTATTCATTGTTGTTATTAAAGGCTCGGGCGAAACATTACACCACAAATACTGTGATTGCTGGTTGTGTAACTGGAGGAACTATGTCAGCGAAAGGTATCTACTTTCTTACTGTTTTTATACCGCTTATAATGTCTCTATGATCTCCGTAAATGCTTGTTAGGTTTGGTGTTCATATATTATTTAGCATAGGAAAACAAGTGGCAATTTTTGTGCTTATTCTTTGAAAAGTTCTGTTCTTTCAATTCCTGGTAAATTTTGGTTGTTCTTAGCTTGAAACTTTAGATAAATGGGATTGATCTTTGTGATGAGTTGACTTCTATGTAGTGCACAATTCATTTACCACTTATGCTTGTTGGCATGTTTAAAGGATGCAGAAACAGGTTGTATTTGCCAATGATATTGTTTGTTGCAGTCTCTGTGCATGTTTGTTTGTCCAGAATCCTTGACTTCTTTGTAGGACATGTCTTGATTTTCCTTTCTCGATGGCTAAAAGTAAAATCCTTAATTTTGTGAGAAAGTATGTCCATAGTTTACAATGTTACAACATCTTTTGATTATGCTTGCATGAATTTCATTCGTTTTCTTTCTCCCATAGTATCAAGGTTGTGGATGCTGAATCGCTGATGCCTTTGTTCTTGTGTATGCATGCATTCAGAGAAAAAGGTGGTTGTATGTGTCACACCCCCAATTTTCAAATTAAAATTTATTAATTTTAAGGACTTAACTATAAGTTTTTGGAACTTTTTGGGCTAGTTTTGAAAATCTAGGAAGTTTAGGGACTTAACCCTGAATTTAAGTATTTTTACCTAAAAATCACCCTGACAGGAATTAATTACCTTTCAGGCACCGTTTCAGAAAATTTTATCGATCTAGAACTCTTTGCAAAAAGGCGCGGATCATCCTTGATGTGGCGCCACGTAAGCAAAGGCGCGGATCATCATTTGTGTCTTATCCGAGCTGGCGCCACGTACTTTCTGGGAATCACCATCCGCACATTTCATTATTGGTTTCAAATTTCTCGGTCTTTAAACTCTCCCCTCGCCTATAAATAAGACTCCCTTCAATCGTAAACATCACCCCATCAATTCTTCATATATTTGCTTCACCAGTTCATTCGATATTTCGTTTTAAGGTAATTTTTTAATATATTATATTTATTTTATATATGATTATTTGAAAAAAAAATATTGTACTAATTATTTTCTATTATTTTTTGCGGTTGTAAAATTGGAAATTGCGATCATACATCGAGACATTATTGTCATTACAGTAATAATATAAAATTATATTATTTAAATTATTGTTAATATTTTTAATATTTTTATTAGGTTACATTTTAATTCATATACTATTTATTTAATTAGGCGTATTTCAGCTATTTTTTTGCATATATAAGACTCTCAATCTTCCAAACTCTCAGAATGACGCGTATTTCAGCTATTGTTTACTATGATAGAGAAATTCGGGAAGATGAAACCGACGTTGTGTTCATATCAAATTATTCTGTCAAAATATCCTTCAAGAGAAACATAACTCTTGAGGAGCTGATAACGAAGATTTCAAGGAAGATTCATGTTGGAAGTACTAGAAGACTGGTCTCGCTTCAGTACAGATTTCCAACATCGATGCTTCCGTTAACTTATACAATATTCGAACTATTGAACGATGACGATGTTGCAATGATGGTTGATTCTCAAAATCATTATTCAGACGTCGATACAGAGATATATGCGAAATTTGTTGAAGTGTGTGCTGTTCGTGGTATGTCATTATGCTCCCACTATGGGCTGGCTCAACAAGTTGATTAAGTTGACAGCCCAACTATAGTAATGTGTAATGATTTTAACGTTATAATGGGAAATCTGCATCATGGTGCCATCTCATCAAGTTCAATAGAGAGACATTCATCAGCATCTCCTTACTATTTGTACCGAGGTGGGTTCACAAACAATATGTATGGCAACATCGCGTTCTGTTTAAGGGGAATGCATTTATCTGTCAATTTCTTTGACCTAAATATGGAGACCTTCGACGCAACAATCTGTGCAGTACCCATTTGACACGATGTCTTCAAGCTCCAGGGGGAGACATTCAACTGCGAGCTTCTTCGACCTCAATGTCGAGATGCCTTAAAGTTCAAGGGGAATGCATGCAACTACCAACTTGTTCGACCTAAATGTCAACAGAGTGGAGGAACCCTCATCTCCACCAGAAGAACCTCTTCGTGAGTCAGGTGCGGATGGTACTGAGACTGGACTATTCGTTCACCCAGAATCACCGTAGTTCAACATAGACTCCGATAATGATGATGATGTAGATGAAGTTCCTAAAAATGTGGTACACACTGAACCTCTAACATACATGTATGAAGCTGATTATGGTACAATATACGGGCCAAAATTTGTGGATATGCCTAATTTTGGTGATTATGGATTTAACTCATCAGTTAATGATGGTAAGTTATATAAAAAATGATGTTTTCATGCAAAGAAGAAGTGATGATGACAATTAAGAATTACAATATTCGTAATTTTGTTCCGTCCAAAGTCGATCGCTCTACTACCGAAAAGTATGTATTCCATTGTGTCCAACGTGATAACGGATGCAATTGGATGGTTCGCGTATCAAAGAGGAAGATGAAAAACAATATATGAGAATTAATGATATACAACGGTCCTCACACATGCTGTGCTGGAGGTATCAACCAGGATCATCCCAACTTGGACTCCGACATGATTTGTCAAGCCATCATGTCCATGGTAAAAGCAAACTCTCATATAACTACTGCTGTGTTGATTTCAGCTATATAATCACAGTATGAGTATATTGTCTCATACAAGAAAGCACGGAAAGCAAAGCAGAATGCCATTAAAAAACTTCACGGCGAATGTGATGCATCTTGCAACGAACTATCAAGTTGGTTTAGGGTGGTGCACATGTTGAATCTTGGGATAATTATGGATTTCGAAACTTGCCATGCATATCACAATGATCGACTGCTTCGTGATCTATGTCAATTATACCGTTTTTTTTTACTTACCCATAATGCATTAATGCTATGAAATACTGTAAGCTTGTGGTCCAAATCGACGGGACATACTTGTATGGAAAATATAAGCAAGTTTTACTATTTGCAATTGTCCAAGATGATAATCGCAACATTCTTCCAGTTTCTTTGCTCTTGTTGGAGAATATATAGATTCTTGGTCTTTTTTCCTCCAAAATTTATGCTTAAATGTTATCACGAGGGAAAAATTTATATCATTTCGGATCGCGGAGCTGTGATCAAAGTAGCAATGAATTTTTTGGGTCCAATGTGGCAACCAACCTATGTCCAACATAGGTACTGTATCCGACACATTGTTGCAAACTATCATGGAAAGTTCAAGAAGAATTATGAACGTCAATTACTTGTGCGCATGGGTATGTCATAATGTTATTTTTTTGTCAATCATTTTTATTTTTTATGGAAACAAATTTAGTAAGTTATACATTTGATGCTCAGGTTACGAACTACTACCTCAAATATATGAGTCCATGCTTCAAGAGTTGCGGGAAAGAACGAGGAATGATACAATTACATCATCCTCATCAATAAAGAAATGTGTACAAATGCATATGATGGTAAATATCGATATGGACATATGACGACCAACTTGGCTGAGACAATCAATTCGACCTTAAAGAAGACACACCTTTTACTAGTAATGACTTTGGTAAAAATGACATATTTTCGTTTGGGAGCGCATTTCGCCAAGTTCGGGGGATAAGTTCAAACATGGATGCAAAACGGTCATTTCTATCACCCTAGATTAATTATAGATCTACAAAAAAGAATTGTTGCATCCAATGGAATGTTTGTAACAAGCTTCTCTAAAACCCATGAATTGTTTTGTGTGACAGAGATCCCGCGACCTCTTTAAGGGATTCAAGCTAACTCGTTAAGAGTTAATCTACGAGACAGATGGTGCGACTGTAGGGTTTTTCAAGCTCTGAAGTATCATTGCTCTCATGTCATAGTAGTTTGCTCGCATACCTGTCAAGACTATAACCGTTTTGTGGATCTTGTATACCTACTATCAAGTATTTAAGGTATATGAATTTGAGTTCCCCCCATAGGTAATGACAAAGACCAAAATGAGGTTCAGAATTGACTTCTGATTATTCTAGATTCGTTCTTATTGAGGGACCGTGGTCGTCCAAAATCCACTCGAATTCATTGTGATATAGATATTCGAGAAACATCTAGAGAAAACAAAAGATATGAGCATTGTAGAAACCCAGAACACAGTAGAAAAAATATTCATCTCTTTTCTCATCAAGTAACCATTGATGTTGTGCTTAATGTAGTTGTTGTTTATGAAAGATATGCTTTTGTAATTTAATTTACATTTATTTTAAGTTAATGTCATTTGATCATCACATATTAATAAAACAATAAAACGATACAAAACAATGGATTAAAAATCACTAAATAATAAAACTATTCGCTTGAATTAAGTAATGAAGAAAAAAACAAAATAATAAAACCATTTGCTTGAATTAAGTAATAAATAAAATAAATTAAGTAATAAAAGGTAAATAATTAAAAAATTACAAATGTTTATAAATAAAAAAATAAATACAAAAAATTAATATATGAATATATAGATGTTTGCATCTTGAATGTGTTCCGCAGGGCGGTAGTTGTCTGTCTCGAGGAAGATTTCTTCGTATAACTTGTTCTGACTCTTCACTGTCATCATCATCGCCATCATCATCATCATCACCATCATCATCATCATCAGGAGTAGATACATTTTGCTGATGAGGGACGAATGACGATGTAGCACCTCTATAGAATAAGGACCCTAGAGGTATATGACTGACTATCCCACCGCTCATAGAAAACTGGGAAAACTGAGAGAAGACCGATATCGATGAGTCAGAAAACTATACAGGAGATGTCTGTGTGGTGGCCATCGGTGATGAAGCTGGACTCGCCAAAAAACCAGCATATGAACCCCAAGTTGGATATGTAAACATTGAACCATAATATCCTCCAAGAGGGGTCATATAACTCTGCGACGGTGGCAGTATCTGATATGGCTGTGGAGTAATATGAAACGGTTACGGAGTGTAAACGGTGTAGAAGGTGACTGCTATGAATGTTTCGGTGATGTAGCTGAGGACGAACCGGAAGCGCCTGCTCTCCGTCCACAAGTCGGGGGATGATGTGGTTGTGATGGTGGACGTCTTTGTCGACGTCGATGAATGCTCCCACCTCGTGCTTCCTCGAAAAATAGGAACGATTTCCCGTTCCTGTTGAACCACTCGTAATAACTATCTGCAACCGTCAAATGGTCCACATAAATGAGTTCTGTACGGGGAAGGAGCCCACTTTGGCCCTCTCATATCATGACCCACTCATAATGTTTTAGCAGCCAGTTCACTTCTTTTTTGTTGCGTTGATCGGTGTTATGCAAATCGTCGAGATTTTTAGGTGCTTCCGGAATTAATTGTACAAAATCAAATTGGCAGAGCACGCGATCAATGGGATGTCACTCGTCAATCACATAACAGATTAGAGGGACTATCACCATCCAAACATCTAATGGATCTATTAAGTCGTGTGGGATACAAATCCTTATCTCTTTAGTACAATAAGGAACACATTCAAACTAAAACAAATATATATAATTCTTATCAAAATAATAATATAATTATATAACGATAATTAAAAATAGATTTTGTTATTTAAATACATATCTATGTACCAACCTTCTGATCAATGAGTAGCCTAATTGATTATAAGTCATCAGGTAAACCCCGATGATCTTTCCTTGCAATAGATTACCTATTCAATGAAATAAATTTAATTATATACTATATAAAATTATTAATCTATGAAATCAATATTATAATTACCTCAATAATAGCGGGAAGACCAACAAGTTCTTTACAACCAGTCATAAAAAGGGCATGCGATACCACGCCCAAGACTGCAGCAAAAAGAGACATCCGACGATAGCATTTTTTCTATAGTTAGTAGCTCGACACATTTCCCTATAGAGAAATGTCAAAACTGTCGAGTTTCAACTTAGTGTGCCAGCCAGATAAAAATCGGTGAGGTGACGTAACCACATACAATGAACTTGGTTGTACGATTTGTCCGACATTAGGAGCTCTCCTATTAGCTGTAGTATGTAAGCCCATGCATACATTTTAACATGCTCCTCCGAGGCGTCGCTGCTCAAACGCTTGAAAGTTGCATCCAACCAATTTAACGGAATCCAACCATCGTTAAAATTAGGCGGGACACCTCCAAGATACTCATGACACAATGAATACCAATCACCATGCACCACCCCAGAAAACACATCTCCATCTACCGGAAGCCCCAAGTGCATAGAAACATCCTCCAGCGTAATTGTGCACTCTTCGTACAGAAGATGAAATATGTGTCTCTGGTCTCCACCTCTCGACCAATGCAGAAATCAGGTTCGATTCTACATTATAATGCCCTTCGTATCTGGCTACGTAACCGAATCCAGCCTCGACTAAATACGACCAGACACGGGTTGATATCTCTAACTTAAAATTATGGATAAAGGGATCTAAGATTCGGTCTCTTTATTAATAAATATTATAGAAATTAATATTTAACTAATACTAAAATATTAAATAAATAAAATATTAACAATAATTAAAATTAAAATAAAATTTAAATTATTACTATATCAGCAAAATGCCTGGAGATGTGATGTTCGTCTAAACGAAGCATACCGCCTTCTATTTTATAACTACAAAAAATAATAAAAAGTAAATATAATACAATTTAATAAAATACTAAACTATTCATTTATTATAATACACTAAAATATTTTACCTTTTAAATAAAATTTGACCGAGTTTGAGCTTTAAGAGGGTTTGGCCTTTGAGATGGTTTGAGATGATTTGAGAATTTGGTGTGTTTGAATGAAGAAATAAATGAGTATTTATAAGGATGGGGGGATGAGTTTGGCCGGATGGAGTAATAAATGGGAGAGGTGTGAATGGTTGAAAATTAATTGAAAGGCACAGATGGTGATCTGTGCCTTTCAGGCGCGTGTCAGATTCCCAGAAAGACACAGATCATCCCTTATGTGGCGCCACAACAGGAAAAGACGCAGATGATGATCCGTGCCTTTCTGCAAAGGTTGCTAGATCGGTAAAAGTTTCTGAAACAGTGTCTGACAGATAATTAATTATTGTCAGGGTGATTTTTGCGTAAAAACGTCTTGAATTTACCTAATTTTTTTGTCAGAAGAAAATTTAAAAAATGGGAATAAGGTGGTTGAGGGGGCTAGGTTCCTATATGTGATGTAATTAATAAAATATATGTTTTATTATATTTTGGCTCAGGTTATATACCCAAAACAAAATCCCCCCAGTGTGTTTTTGATAGAACCCCAAAAACCTCAAAATATTTACCTTAACCCCCAAACTCTGGCCACCACAATTCACTTGCCACGGTCGACGTCGTGGTGCACCGCCGGTACCATTTGAAGCATTGGGCCGTCGTGAAGCAAGCCCAGTCGGTAACCCATTGTAATACCCCGTCGTCCGCCATTGAGGAGCTTTTGAATGATTCGTCGATAACCCAAACTCTCTGTTTAGTTTCCCTCATTTTTTGATCGCTCCAGCTATCGGTTAGCCTCATGACAGCCACCGTTGTGTTCCCCAAGAAATTCTTCTCAAAATTTTTTCAGGTTCGTCGTCCACTGTCGTCGTTCTCGCCGTCCGCCGTGGGTAAGCTTTCAATTATTTTATTCGGTTATTTTTTCAGTGAGTTTTGGCTATTAATGCGTTGAAGTGCAATGTTATGGTGTTTTGAAGACCGTAGAATAATCTACCGATCACCCCAATCGTTTTCGTCGTCTCACGCATCGCTACGTGCGCGTGGGGCTTGTCCTCGCTCCAAGAAGCCTGCTCCCGAACCGATTTGAATATGTCTGATCAACTCGGACAGAACCGAGTCAACCCGAACCGGTCAAGCTGAGTCAACTCGGGCGAATCAGCTCGTTTAGTTTGACCTGACCGTTGGCTTTGAATTTGACTGTTAACTTTGACCAAAAAGTTAAATTTTTTTAAAAGTAATATGTTATGTTTTTCGACGTCCTGAGTCCGAATCCAAAGTATGTTTTGCCAAATTCGAACTTTGTAAGCTATTTTTCGGTATTTTATCTCCCAATTCAATACGATTTATTACGTTTAAGTTCTGTTTCTAATGTAATTGGTTTGTCTATGTATCCGAGATATTATGGGACGTAGAATTTAAGTTCGAGGGTGATCAAATGTAGTTTAATTGGTTAATCGAGGATGCTCAAAAATTGAGGTAATACTCTACTACTATTTTTTGTATGCTTTTTAAAACTCATTGATAATTGGTAAATGCATGAATGAAAATTATTGGTCAATTAGGTGTATTTAATTATCATTTGACTCAAACTGAATATGGAATAAAGGCAGAACACTGTAGAAAACTCAGACAACTCGAAAAAAAATTGGTAAATCGATCGGAAATAATTCTAAGTTCATGGATTATGTAGTAAATAAATTGACCTCAGGATCCAAAATTCTGATTAATTTCTTTAAAGGTTAAATGCGGTGAATACTTGATTAAGAGATTACAAAAATAGCTCTATGAAGTAAAATTATAAAAATGTCTTTGCACTGTAAAAAGACCAAGATTGCCCTTGAAGGTGAAAAATAATCTAGAAATGACATACTTGACCAATTACCGGTAAAAGTGCATATGTTTGGATTGAAAAGAATTACTGAAATGCCTTCGAGTTGTGAAATAACTAAAATAACAGCCGATATTCAAATGATTGAAATACCCCTAAACCCCAAAAGGATTAGAATACCTTAAACTCTAAGATGACCGAACTAACCTCGAGTGTTGTAGCGACCCAAATATTCTAACAACTTGGAATAAGTGAATGTCTTTGGATAAATTCTAGAAACAAACTTAAGTTGTATCGTTCTTGAAGGTTATAGAGCATAACTCGAGTGTGATGAGTATTCTTGATACTAATACATCACAAAAATGTATAATACCATAGAATACATGATCGTCTCCTCTAGTTCCGTTCAGTGGTGATTCTGAAAGTGACCAGTTCAACCAGTGTAATAAATATTAAGAAGTGATTATTCATGAAGTATATCAGTTCGAAATATTGACAAGTTTTACAGGGTGGAGATCAATTAGTACGGTTTGACTCGAAATCAAGATAATTCGGTATAAATTCGGAATAATGCAAACTATCGTTTTACCCTTATTGGATTAAGTTACTAATAATCCATCAGAAATTAAAATGTCAGAAATACTCCTATTTGCCTGAATAATAGAAACACTCATGTTATATCTAGATCTTCAATAACTCGGATGTAAAAGATTCTGAATGCCTTTCTGATCACTTAGTGCCTCCGAAAAATATATGAATACGATATGATCTTGATAAATCACTTCCCTATTGACTGATGAATCCGCTTGCTATTAAACTTCCTTTCTATAAGGATATCATTATGAAATTCAATCAATTTGCAGAAGTTTCGTGTTTCCCCCGCTTGATAATTGCTAAGTACCTCCGGAAAATAACTGTATCCTCTAGTGTGTTCCTTATGTGCCATATAATTGTTTTACCTGTTTTAGAATGTGTTTTTTCAAAATTACATATTTACTGAAGTATTGATGTACTGTTTATGAACTATGACTATATGATATGTGTTCTATGGTTACTGTTTTACTGATAAATAAATATATATGAACTCTGATTTCTTTCTACCACTGGTTACTGTCTGAAAAATGTTTTCTTCGGGGTACTCTGGGATCTGGTATGAAGTCTCTACAGGTTCAGTTTTGATCAAGCTGGTAATTTCTTATATAGGTTTAACACCGATCAGTTGGTAATTCCTTATTGCAGGTTCATTTATGATCAAGCTGATAATTC
Organism: Hibiscus syriacus; assembly: GCF_006381635.1. Taxonomy (NCBI): domain Eukaryota; kingdom Viridiplantae; phylum Streptophyta; class Magnoliopsida; order Malvales; family Malvaceae; genus Hibiscus; species Hibiscus syriacus. The sequence goes on along the minus strand of NW_024062646.1, from coordinate 512,671 downwards.
CTTATATATGTTCAACACCGATCAATTGGTAATTTCTTATGGACCTAAGGCGACCATTGGGTGGGCTCCTGGGCCCAATGGGCCTAGAGGTAAGACTTTATGGACTCTAAGGTACTCCCTTAGGGTGGCTTATTTGCTGTATGCATTGGGTAAGTTCTTATGAGCCTGAGGGCATACCCCTCAGGTGGGAACCTATGCTTCGGCTAGGGTAAGACCTTATGGACCCAAGGTGCTCCCTTAGGTTGACACCTACACCTAATGGGCCTAGGGTAAGTCCTTTCTGAATGCAGTTATGGGGAACTGTATATCGGTGTTCGGTTAGAGGGTATTACTGTGGTTTTAAAATATATTTTAAACTACTAATATTTTTAAAGGTTATGTACACATTTCTTTGTTTTGTTGGAACACACTAGACTCCCCAATTCAATCTTCTGAATATGTCTCTCTCTGAATACTTACTTCAGATCATAAATTCTTGTTTGTAGCTGAAGACTTAGCTATTGGAATCTGAATTTACTGTTAGAATCTGATGATGACTGTCCCGCTAAGGAAATTTATGCTTTACTAATCATGATGGCCTATTGTTGTTGTTGTGGTAGTTTTGTATTACTGAGCTTCCCAAAACTCATTCTTTACTCACCATTTCAGGCTAAAAGAATCGATCCAGTGCATATATCAACTTCAGTTTGGGGAGTTACTTCGGTTGTGTTTGCAGAGTACGGTATAATGTGTAATTAGGGGGCATGTAGGTCATATTTGATTTTTATATTGAGTTTGAAACTTGTATGTATGGTTTTCTAAACTTGTATTTTAATTATAAATTGATTGGATCTTAGATATATTTCTGTGCAATTTTTACCTGATTCATAACAACACGGGAAGGAATATAATGTTCTCAGGAGTTGAAATCCTTTTATGTTCTGATTTCTGTTCATTATATCTCAATCAGAGGATATATACACACCCAATTATAATTGATTGGATAATTTATATTGCTTGATATCGCTCACTAGCAAAAATACCAGGGAAAGCTACTCTTAACATCTAGAGAAGCAATTACCTGTTATATAAGCTGATTACATATATTAATTAATCATTAAACGGTGACGCTGTATATCCTATCCGACATATCTTTTTGAAAGAAGATAATAACTCCCAATAATACAATTAGGAAGAAGATAATAACCCATTGCTGCCAGACTTGATGAACAGCCTTAATAGATTCAAAGTTTGATATCAATCTATTCAGACAAATTGATAGGGATAGGTCACAATAGAAACCATTCAGAGAATTTAAAATAAAGTGGAACAAAAAAAGAAAAGCAAAAGATAGGTGGACAATAATGATGTAATTCACAAATTCAAAAGCTAAAGAGAAAAAAAAACAACACTTTATGTGTCGGTATCACACCACCATTTCAGCCCTATCTTCTTGTTCTAGCTCCAATTTAGCCGATCCATAACCAATGTCTTTTCTCTTAAAAAATCCAAATCCCATCTTCAACAACAAAAATGCTAGATCCGATCTCTGATCTGCCACTGCCTCCGTCCTCCCCCACCATCTCATCTGTCTCCTCCTCCGATCTCGATACTGAGGTAAGTTTTCATTACCCATTTTCAGTTTTCTTTTAAATAATTGTACTGGTTGAATCTTGTTGCACCATGCATTATATAAAAGAATTCCCCATGTTTTCTTTTGATGTTCAGTTTGGCATTTTCCTTGTTCTTTGTGTGTGTGTGTGTGTGAATGAAGTCGACAGGTTCGTTTTTCCATGATAGAAGCACCACATTGGGTACTTTAATGGGAGTGAGTTTCCCAGCTGTTACTTTCCGAGCTCCTTCCCGACACCACCTCGAGACACAACCCGCGAACGCTGGTTCGGCTTCCTTATCTAAACCCAAGAAGAGGAGAGCGCTGACGGCTGCGTTCGGCGCGGAGCGTTTAGTGAGGAGGCGGAGGAAGTGGTGGCAGATATGCAGGGACGTGGATTCCAAGCGGCTTCTCTCGGAGAGTTTCTAGAGGTGGAGAGAAGGTTCGGAGACGGGGCATTTTACGGTGCGGAGGCGGCGGAGCTTGAGGGAGTGATGGGGACAGCGCATGACGAGCAGCATCACGAGGCAAGGAATGGACGGTCATTGTTTGCCGATGGGAGGGTGTTGCCTCCTGTTTCGGCAGCTATTCCCCCGGCCGGTGATGATGATGATGAAGATGAAAAGGCACCGACGGCGGGGGCTCTTTGTAGATTCCCGGTGTCGCTCACGGGGATATGTAGCGGTGGCGTTGGATGAAGCCTACACCTTTTGACTCCTCTGCTCACCGTACATTTTTTTATTACTCTCTCAATGTATAATTTATAAACTGATCCATCACTTGGTCCATTTCACAAATAAATCCGAAAACCCATTCCATTCCAAAATCCATGACTGCATTTTAATTTTACAGTTGATGCAAGTAATTGTTATCACACAGTGTTTGTGACTGTTTTCTTCTCCACTCCACTGGTTTAACGACACCCAACTACTCCACACCATTTGAATTCCCACCAAATCCATGCATTGAAGCTTTCATGCTAGCTATACTGACAACCAATCTCTAGTGGAACACCAAAGCATTTCCTTCGACTCAAACATTGTCCTACTAAATAATACATAATCATCGAAGTGCTCCCCATAGCATGAAAGCTTCACTGCAAGAAAAATTATACCAAAATGGAACATCTCAAACTAGGGATGCCAAAAATATCCATATCCTACGGGTTTTAACGATAAAATTTAAATTTAGTCATTCCCCCCCCCCCTTAAATTTGAACTTAATTTGAGATAATTATGAAAATATTTTTTATTTATATATTGTTGATTAGATTTTGATGTATATATATAGTTAACATGTAATATTTTATTTTAAGTTTATATTATTAAATGAATAAAATATATTATTTTCTCCTCTCCTTATTGAAAATATTAACTAATGCACGAAGAAGATAAATGTGCACGTAAGTACTGTTGACCCCAACAACTTCACCATCCAATAATCTTTCAACAACTCCAATATATAGGCTGATGTTATACTTTCTATTTAAAGAGCAAGTTTCATGATGTCTGGCATACTGATCAAAAACCCTAATCACAGAACCAAAAACTACAAAAATGTTGGTGCAGCACTCTCCATTTTTCACTATTCCATTGCTAATTGCAACAGTCTACATGGGCCAATGCTTGGCAGCCGGAAACTCGGCGGCGGCGGCAGAAGAACCAATTTTAGAGTTCTACATGCATGATATCCTAGGGGGAAGTAGTCCCACAGCAAGGCCAATAACTGGCTTACTTGGAAACATCTATAGTGGCCAGGTACCATTTGCTAAGCCAATTGGATTCCTGCCCCCTGCCGGTGGTGTTGCAATACCCAATGCAAATGGTGCTATTCCAACTATCAATGGCATCAGTGGTCTCCCGTTGGGGACCGGATTAGCTGGCACGGCTTTCGCCGGCAACCCGTCCCAAAACAATCAGCCTCAAGTCCCTCTTGGACCGGACGGGTTGGGACTAGGCTTCGGGACGATCACTGTTATCGATGACATAATCACTGCTAGCCCTGATTTGGGGTCACAGGTGATAGGGAAAGCTCAGGGAGTTTATGTGGCTAGCTCTGCTGACGGAACAACCCAAATGATGGCGTTTACGGCCATGATCGAAGGCGGGGAATACAACGACAACCTCAACTTCTACGGGGTGTACAAAGTTGGAAGCACGGTATCGCATGTATCTGTGACGAGTGGAACAGGGAAGTTTAAGAATGCTTGTGGGATTGCCGAGGTTCGACCACTTATACCACCTGGTCAACATGTCACTGATGGTGTCGAGACATTGCTGAGGATCACTGTCCATCTCAAATACTAAGATATTACATCATGTCTTAAAAAAAATGTGTCTGATTGTGTGAAACAAATGAACGTGGCCCTGATTCCCAGTTTCAAGATCAACAAAATATGTACAAGCGTGGATGATCATAATTTGATTTAATTTTCTACGTGTTTTCTTAAAATGTATACCGTATTCTTATTTTAAGATCTTATTTGTTTGCTCGTCATTATCTTCGTAATAAATTTGTAGATATACACGAAGGCAGGGATCAGAGTGGAAATTCACCATACTACTAAACTACAATTTCACACAAGTTAGGTGCCAAGTTTGAGTAGGTGAAACCGTGAAAGCTGTTATTAATTTATGTAAACAATACTCATTATATCATGCAAACAGGGAGGCCGACCTATCATACAGTCTGTCATTAATTTAAATTTATTAGATTTTTTAATATGATTAGGAGAAGATTTCAAACAATGTAAAAAGGAAAACAATATACAAAGGCAAAGATATAATAATAATATAAAAATTGGTTGGTCGACATTGCCTACGAGGAGGGTGTTTCAAGAATGGTATCCAACGCTGGCTTCCACGATCTCTGCTTCGAGAACCTCTCGACGGAATCCTTCGCACCGTTTCCGACCGAGTTCTTCGGCGGCGGCGTCTTCGCGTCGAAAGGGAAAATACAAAAATGGGTAAAGACGACGGGAAAGATCCTCCCGATGTTAAAGCTGGCATGTTTCAACGCCTTGTTAGCGTTGCAACTGAGCCAACTCATCTCCTCTTGAGTCAACACGGAGTAAAGCAGGTCCATGGGAAGAAGAAAATAAACCTGGCGTCGCTCTAATTCATCATCTGCCGTTAATCCATGAACCCTGGAACCGACTTTTAAACTGCTCGAATCGCACACGAATTGGCCTGGATTCTCCACCATTACATCGGCTGCTTTCGCTGGTTTCGTGTATATCTGCAAACTCCCATCTGGGAACACCACTTTTACTGCTCCGCCACTTGAAGTAATCAACGGCGCACAAGAAACTGCATTCCCCATTATCAAACAGAGACTCCCTTCGTTGCTTGGCATGAGTTAATGAATGGGGATGGTGGGATTGATGATATATGAGCATGCAAAGATGGTGGTTGAGCGATCAAAGGGAGGATATATGTATTTATTTATTTATTTATGTTTGCTTTTGCTTTTAGAGCTCCCTCACATATATCACTATCGGACAACAAGATGCAAGCAAATTTTCATGAGTTGAGAGACCTGATGGGACAAGTGTCATCAACATACTTTACTGCCCCTTTGTCTCTTTGGCCTTTTTGCCTTCTTTTTTTCTTTTGTGGAAAGCTATAAAAGAGGTCACTTAACTATGATAAAAGAATCTTTTTAGCCATTAAAGTTTTAATAATTATAAAATAATCATTAAACTTATCAAACTATTACAAAATAATCATTAAAATATTATAATCAATTTATCGCTTTGTAACATTGATTTCAATTAAGTCATCAAAGTATCAATAACTTATCAAATTAGGTTTTCTTGTCAGCATAGCCTTTGATTCGAATGAGACGTTGAACATATTTGAAACATGTGGATTAAATTTATTGTTCTTGCTATACAATTTTATTTATTACTCTTCGTTTTCTTTTCAATTTCGTAACAAAATTTTATATACTTAATTTTCTAAACATATTAAATTCAAACTATATATTAATCAGATAATCAAACATATCTAAAACTTAAACTATATTTTTAAATATGCTTTATGTCAAGTTTAAGCTAGCATTTTACCCTCACAAGTTTGTTTAGAATATGGATTGTAATTTTGTTGAATGTGGAAAAATAGCAAATTGTTGAATGAGTGAGCACATGGCGAGGGATGGAGTAATGTAAGTAGGCATCACAAAACGACACCACCAAACCCTATGATTGGACATGGTCTTGGATAGGAATCTCTGCGGCTCTTCGCCTAACCTTGTTCATTATATTGCTTAATCATTTACCATTAATAAATCCTCCATTTTTAGGTACACAAGCTGACAAGAAATTGAGAATATTTAGACAGCAATTGTTGTGTCAAATCTTTATATGGTATTTGCTAGCTTGCAAACTCTTCTGTATATAAATATGGTAGTTAGTTTATAAGATTTGTATACTATTTTTAACAAACAACATTTAATCAGAATTGTTTAAACGAAATAGCAATTGTTTTGTATGTCAAATCTTTCCATTACCTTAAAGTTTAATGAAGGATGTAGTCGGTAGATAATTCAACAGAGTAATAGGATATATTTTTTTAATAATCTAGATGATTATATGGTAATATTTATTTTTTTAAAAAATTAACTATTAACAATGCATATATATTTTACACACAAAATAACTCGAATTCAAGACTTTAAAATCCCACTCAATAAGTTATAGAGCAATATGATCATTAAACTTTAATAGTACATTCATATCAAGTTAAAATATAATAATATCCAAAACAATTTATCCAATCTTCATTTATTAATTTTACATTAACTAATGGTGTTAATTCCAAGTACCATAATTATGTGAAATAATAACTCAAATACTACCACAATGACAGATCCAAAAATATTTTTGAAGATAGTCACATATATGTTAATAACACAACATTTTAAACGGGATAGACACAAATAAAATTTCAAGGTAAACATCGTCAGTAAAATATTTAATTAACCGAAGAAATTTTGAATTTCAAAATGGACATCATAATTAAAATAGATAATTAATCAAATAAAATTATATTTCAGAAAGGGCACGTGCCCACTCTAAGCCGCCAATGGATTTGCCACTAAATACCACATTAAACATTTATACAAAAAAAGGTACTAAATTAGACATTTTAAAAGTATGAATTGTCCCAACATGAAACATTTAGTCAAAATACAAATACCACATTATAATCTCATCTAAAATTCAATTACCATATTAAATATTTTAAAAATACAAATATCACATTAAACATATTATCAAACTACAAGTATCATATGTGACATTATCCCTTAAAAAATTACTCAAAATACGTCACAAAGTGAAAATATATATGGATATGATACACCTGTCAAAATCTACGTAACATTGACTTCTAACAAGTAAAATTTAATATAAAAAAATAAAATACCTTAATTGATTATGTTACATGAAAATAATACAAAAATGATATGAATGCACAGATAATCAAGTCTAACACTAAACACATGAAAATCTGGATGACATGCATACATCTGACTACTCTGATCAAAAGCTGCAGAAGTTTTATGATCACTAAAGACTGGACATCCATACATCTTACTTGCTTTGCTATTCTATATACTGTACGATCTGTACATGTTAAAATTTAACTTCTAAAAGAATACAAATCAAAGAATACTGACACAAAGTTATGTACTCGGCACACCATAACCAAACAAAATCCAATAATTTTGAAAAAAGGGAAAAGGATACCACAAGAAAGCACCCAATCAAAAGGATGAAATGACTATACTATGGAAACATGCAAACCCGAAAACTGAAACCTCTCATGATTCAAATCTTACATGCAAAGGAGATGAAGTAGTCCCTAGATGGATTGTCTTCACCAATGCCACAAACTGGGATAGACTCTTTTCCGAGAACCACCTCAGTTTCCACGTCCGAAACCTTGCTACATTATTTTCCTTCTTTTGCATTTTCGTTGAGGAACAGGCCTTTGATGTGCTGCACTCAAGAGATAATGTCACACAATGTCTCCCTCTGTTATCGATAACCTAGAGTGGAAATCAGATCAGTAATTATCTTTCTTGAACTTGACATTGATAGCAAGTAAATCAAGGATAACAAGTAGAAACTAAAAAATATGGCCATATACTGCTATTCTGACTGTTACAGCAACCGATTTCACCAACAACATAACATATTAGTTGCAGAATGCAAAACAAAAGCACCATAAAAGTTACCATCTCAGATATATCTGCAATGTTGCAGCATGAATCCAGGGAGAAATATGGAGGTGAACATGCATCATTTAGGATCGAACTTAACTCAATAATGTCTTCAACACACACGATCACTTGTCCTCCAATTACAAACAGTGATCATGAAAGCCATGATTCCTCTGTTTTCACATGAAGATTAAGCATTATCAAGTCTAAGGTTTATGTGTCTATGCTTCAGCATTAACATGCGAGCAGGAGTGCAAGAATGCAAGAATGAATTGTTAACAATCAGATGCTTTCATAGAATCTACAGTGAGAATATGAACTGCTAAATATAATATCATACGACCACCTTTTTCTCTGAATCCATGTATGCACAAGAACAAAAGCATCAGCATCCACAACCACGATACCATGCAAGCAAGAAAATTAATGATATTCATGAAGCATAACTGAAAGATATTCTGGACAAGCTAGAACGATTTTAGTTTTTAGACCTCTGAAAAGGAAAATTATGACATGTCCTACAAACTAGTCAAGGATTCTAGACAAAAAAAAAAGATGCTAAAAACAGTCTCTGCAACAAACAATATCATCGGCAAATACCACCTGTTTCTGCACCCTTTAAACAATCCGAGAAGCACAAATAGCAAATAAGTTTTATACAACGTAGAAGTTGCGCCATTACAAAAATCAATTATGTTCATCTAAAGTTGCATATTAAGAACAACCAAAATTTATCAGGACTGAAAGGAAAACTTTTCAAAGAACAAGAACATATCAAAACTGACTCTAAAATACACCACCACTTGTTTCTCTGCCTTTCAATTTTCATTACTTTGCTTGGAACAGTATCCACCCTCCCCATTGCACACAAAATTATAGGAAACATGCTAATAGATGACAAACATATTAAATATAACAAATCATGACGAGATAAAATTCAGTGAACATACCTTCATTGCCTTTCTGAAAAAGCACCATCGAGTATTGGGAAATGCTCAATTTTAAACCTCCACACCTGCTCCAAACTGCCATTTAAATTTCCAAACCTCAACCTATCATGAAAAAGAAATGTACTTTGTATGGCAGTTATTGACGTCAAAACTAATTATTATTAAATTCCTCATCCCATTTGATGTAAGTTGTTGATCTAGAGTGGTTTTTTGACATAGAAATTTACATTTGACGTCAGTGCATGCAACTTTAACCACATTCACTGAGACATAGGGAAGAAAAAGAAAACACAGATAAATAAACCAATACCATATTAAATCTAGGAAGTAGCAACAACGATGTGTAATACGAGTAGAACACAGAACGCACATGGTAAGTGGTAACACGGGAAATTTTGAAAAATTAGGACACGAATACAGCAAGACAACAATAAAAAAATACTTTTACAAGATAATCTACAATAAAAACACCACTTGAACCTTAAAATATCATTAGGACTAAATAACAAAAAATGGCCAAAAGGTCCTAAATTATCGTACTCTAATACCTGTATCATTTAGTACCACCTCATACTTCTTTCCCAGCTTTTCAATCCATACATTTAGGTTAATACTTTGATTTCTACTCCTATTCTTTATTGTATTCACAAAATTATCATGCTTCCAAGTATGATCAGACATTTCTGTCTTGACCATGTCTGATATTTTTCCCGACTTACCATTGCGTCTCCAGTGTATTTTGCCGCATCGGAGCAATGTTTGTGTCGAACAATGTGTTCGACACTTGGATACTCCGCTGACAAGTTTTTATGCTTCATATTATGAAATTCATTTTATGATGTTCAGATAAGTCTATATCACATAAATAGAGACAATTACATATGGTATGTTAAGCATCAAGTTTCGTGGTTAAATAAAAGGGTATTGAAATCACCTCCTTAAAGAACATTTATTAATCGGTGCAGATAAATCAGAAAGTTTCAACGTGTAAAGTAGTTGAATTGATTTCTTGAAGCTCCTTGTTATGAACAAGTACGTTACACTCCTGTCAACATTCACCCTAACCAACAATAGAAGATAGAAACAGTTAAGAGGAATGATTAGTATCTAAAATATAATAGAAGTTACAAATCACTAACCTCACAACCTGAAGGCTCAGACCAACTAAAACTGCTCTTATATCTTCAACCCTATGAGAACCTAATAAATCCAAGGTACTCTCTGCAGAGACAGTAAAGTGCAAGCCTTAACGAAACTTGATAACCAACTCAAGAAATTTTGTCAACAAATCAGCACTGAAAAGACTATCAACAAATTCATGCCTTATGCAAAAGCTACTTCATTATCCAACCTGATCCATCAAATGTGATGCCAACAAGTAGTACATACATCTTTTCCTCACTGCTTAATACCAGAGCTACTTCTCTGCAGATGTAAGGAAAGCAAGAAAAATGAAATTATTTAAAATACCAAGTCCGCAATTTATAACAAAAGCCTGGTTAGAGCAGGTTTATGACAAATCATTACAAACACAGAATGAAACACTACAAAACCATATCAAGCAAACAAGATCAAGGATTTTCAGAAATGCCCAACGTGATCATCTAGCCTAAAACACATTAGAAAATCATGAAGATTAATATGAAAAAGAGATATTTTCTCCCAGAGAAATAAATTAATTTAAATATGTTAAGGGTAAATACAAACGCATAAAGAATATAAACAGTAATTATTTGGTACAACTTCACATGAAAAATTTCTGATTAAGATAGTAACATTAGATTCTATTGTGAATTGAAACTCATTGCGAAAGTAGCGTCAATGTTTACCAGTAATGTGATTTTGGATTCACTAGCAGGAGACTGAAAAGACTTCATCAAAACAAATATTAGGACATTTTTTCCCTAAATTTTTTGCAGTGCTTACCTTTCTTTGTAAAAAGGTTGGCCAACCATACAACTGCAACACATATATAATCTACAAGTTTCATGAACTCTCAAATCCGCAACATTTTTATTTAATTAGTCCTCAATAAAATCATTCTTCCCCTGAGAAGAGAACTCGGCATGAGAATATCTCACACCATCATCAAGTGTCAGCATTGGAATTGCATTTTTAATCTGGTTTCTATCAAAATCATTCTGAAGATCACTCTCGTTTGAAGAGATTTTTCCTTTCATTTCTTTAACATAAGACCCACTAACCCCTGGGCCACCGTTTGATTCTTGTGGTACCTGTTAACAGCTGTTCTCTTCCAACAGTGAAATCACTCTTCTTTTTGGTTTACTTCCTCTCTTTCTCTTTTCAAACCAATCGACCTCTTGGTTCACAAAAGATGTCTCTAGATCATTAGAACATGTATCCAACTCACTGGACAGTTGCAGGGATTGTTTCATATTTACAGATTTGTTGGTCCTAGGGGCTTGTTCAGCGTGTGAATCCATGATGCAGATGCCATTTTCGCTCCCATGTGAAGTGTTATTTCCATTTTCATAATAAGCACGCTCAAAAAATTTGCCAGAGAATACCCTTTGGTGCTCCTATTGAGATATTCCTCTGCAGGTATCCCAGCTTCACTGTAATCATCTTCACTGCAGCTTGTATCACTGTCAGATGATGCCGCTGAATAAGACTCTGCTGATAACTGCAGAATTTCTTCCACCAAATTCTGGCGACGATGCAAAAGGTCCTTATAATGAGGCGGTGATCCAGGGTTAGCAGATGAAGAATTAGACTCTGTTATATTATCAATTGTATTAAAATGTGATACACTGGCATTTTCAACCATTCTATTAGTTTCCTCAAGGGAAAAAATATTACTATGAGAACTCTCAGCTAAAATGGATCCATTACAAGTCTCATCATGCAAGTAAGATTTCTGATGCTCCTGTTTCACATCCATTGTCCTCAAGCCTGGTAGAGACAATCCACCAGTAATTCCTGAGGAAAAATATGATCAAAATATCTGTTGGCATTCACATCTGCAAAAGAATTATCAGATTCCAAAACATTCATGCTACTTTCATCTCCTGAAGCTTGATCCGAGTCTGAAACATATCTAGAACTTTCACTAAGATGCCTCACACTTTCCCCACCTTTCTTATAATTGTCTTTCCCATGATGTAACATAGATGTACTAAACCCACCATCGGCAAAATTCTCAGAAGGATGATCCATCCAGTCCTTGAATTCCCGTAACCAAAGAATAGAACGTTCTTTCTTCAATTGTTCTACTCTTTTCATCAAATCAACTATTTCAGCTTCATCCTCAGATATGATGTTCTCCTCTCTGCTTCGCATTTCATTATCGCATGACACAAAATCTAGATCAGAATAAATGTGTGTTCTTTCTTGTCGAGACGCCTTTATCTGCAAGAAGTTAAAATGATAATCACCAATTAGCACTGCTACAAGGGTATAATATATTATGAAGTACATGAACAACCAAAATTCATCAAATGCATCCAAAAGACTAACCAGGGTGCCAAAATTTCACCACAAGGAGAGAGGGAAGATGCATGACTGTAAAGTTAAAATCACATACAAAACTGAGAATTGGTAAAACTTTACGCACCCTCTTTTTGTTGATAACCCCTCTCCTTCAGCATCATATTTTGCAGGATAGTAGAACCCAAAGCTGGAAGGTCGCTTCTGTCTGCTGGCAACAATGATCATCCTCTTCCAGTACTCTTTTGTGCTGATTTCTTTGTCATCTAATTTCAACTAACCAAACCATATAATAGAACAAAAGAAAGCTGTACCATTAGCAGGATTACAAGATAGAAACTAAAATTACGAAATGTTTTAGCAAAGGAGCATAGAAGTTCAATAACCAAAACTCCATTTGCAAATAGATACTTATCAGACTTACATTTTCAGGACGACTGAAGTAGCGGAATACATGTGCACGGTACCATCGGGCACAACATAGCAGATTCCCTTCAAGCGACAAACTTCGAAGAGATGGGATCCCCTCAAGGAACTCTAACTCTAAAAAGTTGGAAATAATATTGTAGGAAACATCAAGCCCTTCAAGAGACTTCAGATTCTCAATTCCACGCAATGTAGTTAGAGCATTGTTCCTCAAAACAAGTTTAACAACATGACAGGAGACCTGCAATTTTCATCAACAATGAAAAATAGTTAGCCCAAAACAACTAAATAAATGTCAAACCAGTAAATGTTTAAACAGAACCTTAGCTAAATGAAAAGCCCCCTTTCTTTTATGCAGGACTTGTTCTTGCGAAAAGTAAAAAAGAAAAAGAAAAAGAGAGAGAAAGAAAGAAAGTGTTAACGGAAAAGAATAAAGAGAGGACAACCAAAGTTCTCAAGGAGGAGGAGTAGACAAGAAAACGAGTAAACAAACATTTAAAAATCCAAAACTGTCAAGTCAGCTACAAGGATCAAATTAGACCATTCTCTTCTATATAGAACCAGATCTCTTTTTAAATTTTCCTCCCACATCTTATTTATTCTCTCTTCCTTTAGACGTGGGAAATTAATCTTAACAGAATCTCCGTTATTCCATTGTCTCATATGTAAAAAAACATCTTAGATAAGTCCATTACTTTAATTGGTGATACAACTACCCTCACCTTTTTCGATCTAATATGTTTTCTCACATACACACGTATCCAACTTAACAATCTCATTGCAGCAAACATCATTTTCTGAACAAATGAAAAAGTTAACTACTTGACATTTAGGGTCACATTGTTTTCATACTATCATTAGCAACTCCCTGAATAACACCATCTTTTGTACTATGTGAAAAAAGACTAGACAGTAGAGGCAATTGAAAATACCATGACAAATATATATCTCCGTTTATTAATTTTTCAGCAGCAAATAAAAACCAAAAATCATAATTTGATAGTAATAATCCTAGTGACTTACCTCACTAAATGATGAGATGGATCGCAAATGATTGAATCCAAGATCCAAGTGCTTCAACTTGGCACATTTCAGAAGATTATCCACCTTTGCAAACTTGTTTCGACTTAAATCAAGAGTTTCAACAGCAGGAAGAAGTTGCAAAGACTCATCCATTAGCAACAAGCCATTGCATGCACACGAAACAAAGGACAAACGGTTCCACTGTGGAGAGCCCTTTATCTCAACAATTCTACTGGCAAACACATGACGCAAAGCATCCTACATAATTTAAAAGGATAAACATAATTCAGGAATTGTTGTAAAGTTCCAACACTGATTCACCTACTATTAATCAAATAAAAATTAAGGAGAAGATTTTTTCTGCAGAGTCCATTGGTAATATTACTAAAAGAGGGTAATTAATTCATCTGAGTTTAGAATAAATGCAAAACATCCAAAGAGACTCACAGTTGAATTATGACAAATAATCTTCTCTAAAGTATGCCTCAACTCAAGCAATCCTTTGGATGCTGAAGTAGACAAATCGCAGCCTCTGAGTTCAAGAACCTTCAGTCTCACAAACGGCAGCAAAGATAGAGGCGTTGGGTCACGCGCAGGCGGAGACAAGGCAGACACCACTTTAAGAGTCGTCAGGAGCCGCAGAATCCGGAGAAATAGCTCGAGCGCCCGGTGATCCCCGAGGTCCGACACGTATGCACGTAGATAGTCAACTGGAGTTCCAGCTAGAAGTCTCTCGAGCTCCTGCAACGCCTCGAGCCGCGATTGCACGTAGTGGAGCCCAGCCTGGTTGAGCTTCAGCACCTTCGTACCTTCGATCAAAGCCCCGGCTCGTTCGTCAACGAACTTGACCAGCTTCTCGATGTAGCTGTTGATAAATCGGGCAAAGTAAATAAACACACGTTCAAGTCCCACAGTGCATATAAAAATACAAACAAACCAAAATTCTTATACCGTTCTCAGATTCGAGAAGCTTTAAGAACAGAAAAAAAACGAATTTGTGGAAGAAAGGGGAAATGAAATTGCTTTGAAGATTGCGAGTGAAGTTATTCAAAACAAGAGATCAAAGGGAAAAGGGATGGGGTTTTTTCTGTTGCTGGTGTAATCAATTAACAAAGTTATACGAAACAGAGAGGCTAATTAACACCACTTAATATGCATGATATAACATCTTTTTAACAATATTTCCCTAACTAACATCTTTTTAATTGAGGTGGCACAAAGTACATAAGGCACATTGTGCTTTACAATTACATGTAAAAATCAAATGTTAATATTATAAATATTTTTAAAATGATATTTAATATGTAGTTAAATTCTATTAGGATAATATTTATGTAAAAACGTCAATTTTATTTATTTATTTTTTGTTGTGATTTTTTTTACGTTAAAATCTTTAAATATTCTATTGCAAATTATTTTATAACTCGACAAATTTTGATTTTTGCATAAAATTACACAATACATATAATCTAGTATATGAAAATTTTGAGGTTAAGTAATTTAAAATATGAATATTTTTATAAAAGTTTTATAATTAGTATTCTTTTTACAAAATGATAATAATGACGATAAATATTTTATAATTTAAAAATTATAAATTTTATATATTTTTAAAAAATTTATTGATTTTTAAAATTAATTGTTTAAAAATATAAAAATATAAAAATAAACTTTTAATTACAATTGAGGGATCAGGTGAATTATTATTCATTAATTATTAAAATATCACTTCTTTATTTAAAATATTCTTTTTAATATTAATTTTAAAAAATATTAAATAAATATTAATAATTAATGAATAATAATTCATTTGATCCCTCAATTATTATTAAAAATTTATTTTAATATTTTTTATATTTTTAAACAATTAATTTTAAAAGTCAATAAATTTTTTTAAAATATATAAAATTTATAATTTTTTTTAAATTATAAAATATTTCTCATTGTCATCGTTTTGTAAAAAAAGTAATAGTTATAAAACTTTTATAAAATTATTTATATTTTAAATTACTTACCATTAAAGTTTTCCTATAATAGATTACACGTATTATATTATTTCAAGTAAAAATTTAAATTTATCGAGTTATAAAATAATTTTCAATAGAATATTTAAAGATTTTAACATAAAAAGTTTTTTTTTTCACAACAAAAAAATAAATAAATAAAGTTGACGTTTTTACATAAATATCACCCTAATATAATTTAATTACATATTAGGCATAATTTTAAAAATATTTATAATATTAACACCTGATTTTTACACGTGATTGAAAAATGCATCCCTAAAAACGCGTCTTATTTCCACATAAATAAATCTGCATTCCGGAAATGCATCTTTATGCCAACTTAGCTGAAAAGGTGTTAGTTAAAAAAATATTGATCAAACAATATTATATAGGGAATTATAAATTTATAGGGTATTAATTATGTCAAATCGCTTAATTTAAGAGAGATTTAGGGACTGTAGGTGGAGAGAGACATGGCCTAGGGAAGGCAGATCCCTCGGCATAATGAAAACGACGGAATTCTTGTTTTTTCTTTTTCTTTTTTGGTTATTTGGGACGAACTGCATAATTTTGCGTGTTCGTTTCCCAATAAATTAAACGCAGATTTCAGTACTAATTAACGTGTAAATAACATAATTTATGCTTGTAAATGATTGGAGTTGGGTTGAATCTTTTAGAATTCATCTGTGTAAGCTTAAATTTCACTACTTTTTATATCAAAAATATTAATTTGAACTCAATTAAAAAAAATTAAATGTAAGAATTTCTTTTAACCTTTGAATAACGTTAATCCAAGGTGATCTCAGTGATAAAAAATTATTATTATTTTTGAGGTTTTAGGTTCGAGCATCGATAATACCAAAGATACGAGCTTTCAATGTCATATAGTTAAAAATTATCTTTCAACATATATTACCTTCTACTTTCCTTAGATTACTCAAAAAAAAAAAAGATTGAGCTCAAATTCGAGTCTTTAAAATTAGGTAAATCACATCTTTCATCACTCAATTTTAATTATTTTTTATTATAATCACTTATTTTTAAATTTTTAAATCTTATTATTTAATTTTAAAATTATTCATCTTTTAATCATTTTTAATAAATTATTTTACGATATTACAACAAAAGATTCTTTTAAAATTTGACATACCTCAATTTTTTCTATATTTTGTGAAAATGTCCTTAAAACCTTTATTCTCAAAGTCTGAATCTATTCTTTCTAATCTGAATACATGGAAAAAGAGAAGGTGAAGATAAAGAATATATCTCGATTCCATATTAAATGAAACATGAGATTTGTAGATCAAAATCATTTTACTATGATTTTTGTGTTGAATTTTTTGAGTTTTAAAGAGATTTTAAGATAACTTAAATTAATAAAAAAAAAGATGATAATATGAGTTTGTCGATGTGTGAAGTAGCTGAGAAACGATAATTTCAATAAAAGCATAACATGAAATTAAACTTTTAAAAATATTGGAAAAAATAATGAAATGAGGAAAAAAATTAAGAAGACAATAGATGTTTAGTAAAAAAAAATTCTACATCAATATAAAACAATTCACATGACTCTTAGGTGGCGTTTGGTCGGATGAAATCCCTTGAAATTGGTGAAAATTAGAATCCAATTTCACCACTTTCCCATGTTTGGTTCAAGTTTTTCAAGTGAATTAGAATATCTGATGGAATTCAATTCCATCAAATGAAGGAAAGTGAATTCCATCCAAAAAATGGATAGAATTCAATTCTCTTGTTGGAGGGAATTGAAATTTGACCATACTACCATCATCAATCATTTAGTAAATTATTCATATATTGAATAAATTTTTTTTTTTATTTCGGGTCGGGTCGGTTTCTAATTCATATATTCGGGTAGGGTCGGGTCGGATGAAACTTTATTTTGGTCGGGTCGGATCGAGTTTTTTTAAGTGTGATATTCGGGTCGGGTTCGGGTTTAGGGTGAAAAAAATCAGACCGACCCGAAAATATATATAATTTGGGTCGAATTAAGTCACTGTTTTTATTAAATAAAAATATTTTTTTATTATTTCGGGTCGGGTCGGGTCGGATTTCTAATTCATATATTCGGTCGGGTCGGATGAAACTTTATTTTGTTCGGGTCGGGTAAGGTTTTTTTAAGTGTGATATTCGGGTCGAGTCGGTCGGGTTTTTTTAAATGTGATATTCGGTTCGGATCGAGTCGGGTTCGGGTTTACGGTGAAAAAAACCGGACCGACCCAAAAATATATATAATTCGGGTCGGGTCGGATTAAGTCACTGTTTTTATTAAATAAAAATATTTTTTATTATTTCGGGTCGGATTTCTAATTCATATATTCGGGTCGGATGAAACTTTATTTTGTTCGGGTCGAGTTTTTTAAGTGTGATATTTGGGTTGAGTCGGGTCGGGTTTTTTTAAGTGTGATATTTGGGTCAGGTCGGGTCGGGTTCGGGTTTAGGGTGAAAAAAACTGGACCGACCCGAAAAATATATATAATTTTACTTTATATATTTAGGAATAATTACAATAATACCCCTCTATATATTTTTTTTCTTCAATTAAGTCAATGTTTTTATTGAATAAAAATATTTTTTTATTATTTTGAGTCGTGTCGGGTCGAGTTTCTAATTCATATATTGAATAAAAATAGTTTTTGGTATATTTTTTGGTAACTAATTAACATACTCCGATTTGAATATATCAAAATATTGCTCTATCTTTTGGTAACTTATTAACATATTTTGATTGAGATGATTTTAACTTATAATGTTTATTAGAATGATTTTTATAATTTATTGAAACGAATAATTAATCAATAAAATAAAATTTTAATATTTTTTATTTTTTATAATATATTACTACATGTAAGTTGTAAAATAAACTAAAATAAAGCAAAAAAAATAAGAAGGGTAATTCTGTCATTTTACATTACTAAAATCAAATTCATCTGACATGTCTGCGAACCAAACATAATATGAAATTTGATTCCAATTCCTATAAATTACAATTCTTCACAGATTCTAATTTCCTCATAAACATTCGAACGAACCAAACGCCACCTTATAATTATTTTTCTTTTTTTTTTCTTTTCTGTTTCACCCTGGTTAAAAGTCAAAAGTTGTTTAAGCTGGAAACAAGTTTATACGTTATGTATATAATTTAAAGTTTATATGTTAGCACGAACTAATTTAACTAAGTAGATAAAGAAATTATTGTTATTTTTTAAGGTCACGGATTTAATTACCAGTAATGGTAATTATTTTATAATTATTTTTAACTTAATAAAAAAAATTATATGTAAACAAATTTCTTTATTTATTTTTCAAATATATATATATATAATATATATATATATTAATATCAATTAATACTTAAAAAATTAGTTGGGCCAAAGCGACTCCTGCCCCCACGAGAGTACACCCATGCTTAAAATAATATGTTCTATGTATGGAATTAGTGGCGGATGCATGTGTAGGTGAGTACGTGCATGTTTTGAAATTTAATTTTTCTTTTTATGTTTGTTATTTATTTTATTAATGGTATCCATCCTAAGATTTTATTGCCATCTATTGCATAAAAAATATCTATTACCAATACATATGTGTTAGTCTTGAAAAATATTTCTGAATCTATCATTGTATGAAACGTGTAATCTATATCATATAACACATTCTCAAACTAGCCTATATGAACATATATTCTTTTAATAATCAATATTTAATCTATTAATCAATTAATTTAAATTAGTTATTGTAGTTAATTTAACAGTTAAAATGTTAGAATCCATAAATAATATTAAAGTTCAAATTCTAAAATTGTTAAAAAAAATTAGAATAAGAGAATCATTCCTACAATAAACATCTATGATACTTAATTTTAATTAATCAACCTAATATATATATATATATGAACATATAAAAGTTATTTGCACATCAAAACTTATATTTATAATCCCTTAAATACAATCATAACACAAAATAATACAATACACGTTGTCATAACCATTTTTTTTCATAAAACAATTAAATATTATTTTAAAAAACGATTATGACTTTATTTTGGAAAAATCGGTGATTTTGAATTGATTGAAATAAAATGGAAAAGGGAGTCGCCATCGACCTTTGGGTTAGGTAGGTCGAATACCTAAAAACGCCTTTTTAAAACAATTTTAAAGAAAAATCATTTTAAAGAAAAATGGTCTGCATTTACCAGAAATCATATTTAACGGGTTCGGGAGTCGGTTACGCATAGGGAAGGAGAAGCACCCCACAACGCCCAAAATTGGTACTGTGTCGCGTACACGTTGTCGTAAATGATGGAAATGATGAATCAAATATAAAATTAAAAAATGATCCGCTTATTGAACATTGATTAATTTACTTTAAATTAATTAATTAGGAAAATTCTTTAACTCGAAATGAAATATCCAAATTAACAATCCTCCGTTGGGAAAGCCAATTCGATTATTTCTTATCATAAAAGAATATTCTCTCCTCATGATAAATATGTGCATCGAACTTGAAATGAAAATCAATATTTGCATAAAATAACTTACACATAAAAAACGTATTGGATCATTTGAATAATAAAATTTAATTAGTAAAACAAACTAAATTTATTTCGAGTTTCCATTTCGTTCGAACGTCGTATCGGATTATACCACTTCGATCAAGTGATACTTTCCACGTCCATTCTACAAATCGATTCTTGAAATTATTCAGATAATATACTTACAAGATATTGGAATCTGATACAAGTAATAAAATATTGACAAACATATATTTTGTACCTAAAATAAAAATGAAATTAAACACAATTTGTAACGTATATATTGGGGTCGAATACACCTGCATATATAACATCTTACCTATATACAACCAATAATAAGAAGTCTAAATATATAAAAGCAGAAGAAAAAATAAAAAAAAAATCATGAAATAAATAAATTATAAAAGGCTTAAATTAAGGAATAAGTTAAAGACAAATAACCTGACTAAGAAAGTAACAAAATGTGCAGTAAATTCAATGGCACTAATGTTCGAAATTAAAAAGCAGGGTATAAAACAAATTTAATTTAAAATCTAGGATCTACAACACCAATTAAACACATCTTTTAAACAAACCTCAAGAACTAAAATGAAAGTCTCGCAAATACCATGGCCAAAATCCAAACACCATATATGTATGAATGCAAGCAATCATAGGCTAAAATATAAACACATATAAATGTAATAACCAAAGTTAAATAATTTCATAAATGTATCTATCATAAAAGAGGATTAAAATAAGAGTACAAATAAATAACTACTCGAAATAAAAGGAAATAAATTTCATTCAATGACCTAAATGAAAGCTTTACAAAAGAAAGCACTGAAATACAAACTTTACAAAGATACAACCCCATTCTCATGATTACACCACAAGATGGACCCAGAGAAACATAACACCCAAAACGGTGTCATTTCACACCAAACACAGGGCCCTAAAATGAAACTGAATTGGTTCCCCCCAAATTTCATTTAACTTTTCTAAAACCTTAAACTCTCTCTTTTCCCTGTTTACTTTCTCTCTTCCCTCCACTGCCGTGCTCTCTCACTCTCCCTATACCTCCCCATTTTCAAGACATGAAGGTAAGAAAGAAAGAGAGAAAGAATCATACCCACACAGTAACTGACGAGGATGACTCCGATGGACCAAGGAAACCGCAACTGCTGTCCGATGAAGGAAAGGTAAGTCTCCTCTCACTCTTTTTATTTTTGATGGTTATACTCTCTGATTTTTTATGAATCTCTCTGCTTTTTCGAATGGGTATTTTTTTTCTCTTCGAATGCTCTCCCTCGTCTCTTTCTCCCTTTTTTTAACCATCACCGAATGTCCTTGATATCTCCTCATTCCCTTTCTTTTATTGCATGCTTGATAGATTTGATAAATCCCTCGGGATTTTAGACTTGATTTGCTCTTATATTTTATTGGGATTTTTCTGATTGATATCTGTTTATGTCACTGTTTGATGGATGGGTAGGTATGGGACTTGCACGGTATGGGAAGGTGTTGGGTTTGGAAATGACACTTAGTGGGGAACAACAGGGCATGGGTTGTGCATGGGGGACATCAATGTATGGAAGCTATGTAGGGACCAAAAATTGGTTACTACAGCTGCCCCTCTTTGCTCATTGCTGTGAGAACAGGAATAGAGCAAAGACATAAAATACCAATTTTTGGATTGTCAACAAGTCTCAAGCTCTTCTTTGATCGGCTCTCATTTCTTCGATTAATCGTTGTTTATTGATGACACATTCTTTTTGGAGGTAATTTGTTGCTGAAGACGACACTGCTCATCCGCGATGATTAGATCGTGTCGTTTTCGATTACGATGTTGTTCCTTCATGATGAGGAAGTCAGATTGTCTGAGTGTGACACTGCTCCTTTGTGATGAAGAGATCTGGTATGTTTGATGTTGAAGACGACACTGCTCATCCGCGATGAAGAGAATCTTGGCCATCTTTAGGAAAGATGATAACATGGTTCCACTCTGCTGGGGACATCTGGCCGAGGGATGACACTTCTCATCCGCGATGAAGAGTTCTGGCCATCTTTAGGAATGATGCTAACACGGTTCCACTCTGCTGCGGACGGCTGGTTATCTGAGGTTGACACGGTTCATACGTGATGAAGAGTTCTGGTCAGGGGATGACATTACTCATACATGATGAAGAGTTCTTGGCCATCTAAAGGTGATAACACGGTTCCTACGTGATGAGGACGGCTGGTTATCTAAGGGTGACACGGCTCCTACGTGATGAAGAGGTCTGGTCGAGGAATGACACGGCTCATACGTGATGAAGAGTTCTGGCCATCTAAAGGTGATAACACGGTTCCTACGTGATGAGGACGGCTGGTTATCTATGGTTGACACGGCTCATACGTGATGAAGAGATCTGGTCTGGGGAATGACACGGCTCATACGTGATGAAGAGTTATGGCCATCTAAAGGTGATAACACGGTTCCTACGTGATGAGGACGGCTGGCCATCTTTAGGAGTTATGGTTTCAAGAGAAACCAAATTAAAGATTTGTTTCAAAAGAAACAAACCCAAAGATTTGTTTCAAGAAAAACATACTCAAAGACTTTGTTTGTTTTGTTTCAAGGGAAACAGATTCAAATGATAGTAAAATTTGTTTCCAAAGAAACAAACTCAAAGATTTTTCTCAAAGAAACTGTCTCGAGAGAAACAAAATTTTGTTTCCAAAGAAAGAGATTCAATGATTTTTTTTAAGACATTGTCATAAGAGACAAAACTTTGTTTTTCAGAAAATTGTATCTTAGTGAGACAAAATTTTGTTTCCAAAGAAACAGACTCAGATTTTCTTCAAAAGAAAACTGTTTTAAGGGATAAAACCTTGTTTCCAGAGAAACAAACTCAAAGATGATCTTGTTTTAAGAGAAAATGTTTCAAGAGACAAAATTCGTTTCAAGGGAAACGACTCAAAGATGACATTGAAAGGAAATTGTCTCATGCGAGACAAAATTTGTTTTAATAGAAACGATCTCAAAGGTGGGTATTTTCAAAAGAAGTTGTCTCGAGAAATTTTTTTCAAAGGAAACAAACTCAAAGATTTTCTTCTCAAAAGAAATTGTCTTTAAGAGATAAAATTTTGTTTCAAAAGAATAGACTCAAAGATGGATTACATCTTAAGTAAGACCAAATTGTTTCAAATGAAACAATCTCAAAAGTTAGTTTTTAATTAGAAACTGTCTCAAGAGAGACAACATTTGTTTTTAAAGAAATAGACTCAAAGATGATTTTGTTAAGAGAAACAAACTCAAAGATTTTCAAAATGAACATATTCAAAGATTTACTTCAAGAGAAACGGTCTCAAGAGATACAAAATTCATTTTAAGAGAAACAGATTCAAAGATTTTTGTTTCAAAAGAAATTATC
This sequence comes from Hibiscus syriacus, assembly GCF_006381635.1. NCBI lineage: Eukaryota > Viridiplantae > Streptophyta > Magnoliopsida > Malvales > Malvaceae > Hibiscus > Hibiscus syriacus. The sequence goes on along the minus strand of NW_024062646.1, from coordinate 489,059 downwards.
TTAAGAGAGACAAAATTTTGTTTCCAAAGAAACAAACTCAAAGATTTTTGTTTCAAAAGAAACACTCTCAAAGATTTTTTCACAAAATTGTCTCAAGAGAGACAACACTTTGTTTCAGACTCAAAGATTTTTCACGAAATTGTCTCAAGAGAGACAAAACTTTGTTTCAAAATAAATAGACTCAAAGATTTTTTCAAAAGAAACAACTCAAAGATATTTATTCAAAAGGAACAAACTCCAAGATTTTTATTCAAAAGGAACAGACTCAAAGATTTATCTCAAGAGAAACTGTCTCCAGAGAGACAAAATTCGTTTTAAGAGAAAAAGATTCAAAGATTGTCGATATTGTTTCTAGGGAAACAATCTCAAAGGTGTTTATTTTTAAAAGGGAAACTGTCTCACGCGAGACGAATCGATTTTGAAAAACTCAAGTGATATTAATTTTGTTTCAAGTACAACAAATTTAAATTTGTATCTCAGAGAAAAATGTCTCAAGCGAAACGAAATTTGTTTCGAAATAAACAACAATATCAAGTGAGATTTTGTTTTAAGTGAAACAAATTCAAAATTAGTATCTCAAAGGAAAAATGTCTCAAGCGAGACGAAATTTGCTTTAAGATATAGTCTCAAATGAGACAAAATTTGTTTTTAGAGAAATTGTCTCAAGCGAGACAAAGTTTGTTTTTGAGAAAACGATCTCAAGTGAGATCAACTTTGTTTAATGTGAAACAAATTCGAAATTTGGATCTCAAAGGGAAAAGGTCTCAAGCGAGACGAAATTTGTTTTGAAAGAAACAACAATCTAAGGTGAGATTAATTTTGTTTTAAGTGAATCAAATTCAAAATTTGTATCTCAAAGGAAAAATGTCTCAAGCGAGACGAAGTTTGTTTTAAGAGAATTTGTCTTAAGTGATACAAACTTTGTTTTTAAAGAAATTGTCTCAAGCAAAACAAAATTTGAGAAAACGATCTCAAGTGAGATCAACTTTGTTTAATGTGAATCAAATTCGAAATTTGTATCTCAAGGAAAAATGTCTCCAGTGAGACGGAATTTGTTTTTCAAGAAATTGTCTCAAACGAGACAAAATTTGTTTTTAGAAAGCTGTCTCAAGCGAGACAAAATTTGCTTTGAAAGAAATTGTCTCAAGCGAGACAAAAATTTGTTTTAAAATTCTCAAAATTTGTGGAAAAATATCTCAAGTGAGACAAAAATTTTGTTTTGAAATAGATACGATCTCAAATGAGATCAACTTTGTTTAATGTGAAACAAATTCAAAATTTGGATTTCAAAGGAAAAATGTCTCAAATGAGACGAAATTTGTTTTGAAATAAATTGTCTCAAGCGAGACAAAATTTGTTTTTAGAAAAATCTCAAAGTTTGTGGAAAAATGTCTCAAGAGACTGAATTTTACTTCAATAAAAAACCTCAAAGATGATAGATAGTCTTCTTGTTCCTGTATGTTGAGGAAATGTCTTGATTGTTGACTTCAAGAAGTCAAATCATTGCTTCTTCAAGTTAGGGATTTCTGGTCATTTCTGAGCTTTGATTTCCTGAGAGATCAAAATGATGTATTTTTGACTGACTATCTTGGATGTTATGATGGATGTCAAGATGAAATTTATTTGATTTTTTTTATTGAATTTGTCCTCCAGCGAGGAGAAAAATGTCTTTAATACACATGATGATAAATGTTTGATGCAAATTTATGTATCATGTATGTATGTGTATGTATGTATATATGTATGTATGTGTTGATGCATGTTTTCTCAATCTGGAAGGAGAATTGTTGCGAGAGCAGTCTTCACTCTATCATTGATTCAATTTGTCTGTATTTCCACCAATGTGTACTCTTACAAACCTTGACCTGAGACCATTTGTTTATTCCATCAAATTTTGCCCTAAAATTTAGCTTCTCTTGCCCTAGCTTCGATCTTGAGCTTCAGATATATATTTTTTGAATTCCAAGATACGCCTCCAGAGAGATTATCTTGTTTAAAAATGTTTTTCTTCTTCTTTCATTTTCAAAAGTCTGAAAATATCAATAGTTTTGAAAAATGTTTAATCAAAAGTTTTGAAAATATTGCTCCTTTCAAGGTTTCTCAATTGACAACTCATAAAACAAGAGTTCATTGGATATCAAAGAATTAATTACTCTTTTAATCCTTCAATAAATTATAGCTATTTGACAAGTGTCAAGATCAGTGCTATCTTTGAGAGATGGTTAAGTAAGGAAGGATAAAAAGTCTCAAGTGGTTAATTTTGGTCAAAAGTATAGTGTTCTCATTTATTTGATGTTCTCTGATCTGATGGAGTAGCTTCTGTACTCAGTTATTGGAAGTGTTCTCTGACTCCCAACTCTCATGTTCTCATTCATGTTGTGTGATGCCTCATCAAGGGATTTGAGCAATCGTCTCCTATGTAATAATCTTCATATTCGAGCCGCCCTTTCAGGTTTTCAACTCGAATCCTCCTTTGGTTTCAAGACGTTACTCAGAATTTTACGTCTTTAACCCCCCTTTGCTATTTTTTATCTATCATGCATTAAAGATTTTAGAAAATCTTTATAAGTAAAATATTAATCCTGATAGGCGGGATGAAATATGAGGATAGTCTCTTCCGCTTAGAAATCCATGTATGATTAGAAGGGACTTGTAAGGCACGTAATGTAGGTCATGGTTCAGGGTTATGAAAGAAATGGATAAAAGGCCCAAACAAGTGTTTACGGGTAATTGAAACCAATGATCAATTCATTCTGATGCCTTCGATTTTGTCTTGCTCAATTTGAATCTGCTCACATGTGTTTTTCTCTTAATGTTCTATGATCTTCAAATGAAGTGATTCTGAAATGATTGTGCTTAATCCATCTCATAGTTTACAGCTTGATGCGTCATTTAAGTCAGGAGACTCTTTGTCTGTGTTCTTTGTCCTCTTTTGTTCTTTGCTTTTTCTTTGATTTTTGCTTTGATTTTTCTCTTTGCTCTTTGTTTTTTTCTTTGGTTTGATCTTTGCACTCTGCGTCTGGTTCACCTTTCGGTATCTCATTTGGATCAATTTTCTTCACTTAGATTTCCTTCACATTGCCCCCCAGTGTGGAGGGTGATCCTTGGTTAGGGTTGAATCAAAAGAAAATATCATTCAGGCTCAAAGGGGACACAAGGGATATATTTTCTCCTTTTGTGAAGGGATAAAGAAAGAAAGCCGTTCATCATCTCATACACAGAAGTCCTTGCAGAAGAGGTATCCCCAGGGGATTAATTTTCAAGATTAATTTTTATTTAAATGAAAACAGTAATTAATGCATGATAGAATTATTTTGAGTGAATTCTATTTTTTCTTCGCTTCTTGCTCTCAACATGTCTCAATTGCTCATACTCGTCTTCAGAAAATTGATGCGAAATGCCCCACACTGTGTCTTCTTTGTAGGAAGGTTTATGTTCAAGTGAACATCTTGTACTCAATGTCTGTAGGTTTTATTGGTAGAAAATGTTGGTTTTACGTCTAAGAAGACAATGATGACTTTATTGGCTCAAAGAAAGGTATGGGTATGACTTTTGTGTCTCAAAAAAAAAATGCAATGTTTCAAGGTAGAAAGAATATTTCAAGGTCTCAAAGAGAGGGAATGTTTCAAGGTCGAAAAGAATATTTCAAGGTCTCAAAGAAATAGAATGTCAAAAATTGGTTATTTGGTAGTGACCAGGAATTATTTCGGGTAAAAATTGAGAGATTTTATTTTGGGTTTTAGACAGGATAAAATAGGTCTAATCTTGCCATATGTCAAAAATCTATAATTCTTGAAGAATTAAAAGAATATGTAATTCATTCGATATTCAAAGAACTAAAGATTAAAATTTGTTCAATTATTTAACCTTAGAAGGTAGCATCATTTCAGTCATCAAAGATTAAAAATATTTAAGCAAACATTGAAGAAAGAACAAAAACGAGTTCAAACAAAACAATCTCTATGGATGCAAGTGGTTGATGCAATGACTTCTCTGGCTTAGTATTAGGATACCCCTGAATAAATCATATTATGGATTTTGTGCTTTAGTGTCTTGCCGTTGTCAGTGGTATGCCCCGAGCTCCCAACATGATAGCTGCATATGGTGTTAATATCATGGCCTTCAGGATATGGGGTCTCTCTTGGTTTGGATTGAACTGGAGTCACAAGGTTCCTCTCAACTAGCATTGGGAGCAATTCCTCATATGTCATTGGGATTGGATTGATGCGACAGAATGCCTTATGAGGTTTGGTCCCCAGATTAGCTAGATAAGATCCTTCAATGTTAATATCATCTCTTTCCTCATTGTCGGAATGACTAGTGCCTCCTATCTGGCCATTCTTGACTGCTCTTTCGATCATTTCTCCACACATGACAATGTCAGAAAAACTCTTAGTGGCAACCCCTATCATGTAGTCGATATATGGAGACTTCAATGTATCGATGAATAGAGTGATGAACTCTCTTTCAGTCATTGGTGGATGCACTTGAGATGCGACATCCCTCCATCGTTGAGCATATTGTCGGAAACTCTCATAATTCTTCATCTTCATATTCTGAAGCATTGTTCGATCGGGGGCCACATCAATCATGTGCTTGTATTGGCCCAGAAAAGCACTAGCCAAATCCCTCCAGGAGCGGACTTGAGTATGACTCAGTTGATTATACCCCTAGAAGCGGGTCCAATCAAACTATCTTGGAAACAGTGGATCAACATCGGATCATTGTTAGTGTATCCAGTCATCCTTCGAATAAACATCGTGAGGTGGGCATTAAGGCAACTGGTTCCACTATACTTTTCAAACTCGGGCATCTTGAATTTGGGCGGAAGCACCAGGTTAGGAACTAGTACTAGTTCTGTTGCATCCATCCCGTTGTGAGAGTTTTGTCCTCTCATTCCATGGAAAATGTCTCTGCACCACTGTTTCAAATTATCTGGGATCTCGTTCTTGGCTCTTCTCGTCGCTAGGTGACTAGGAATCCTGTTGGGCGAGATAATTGGTTGCGAACTAGCCTGTGCTTTCACACATTTAACTGTTTCACGGGTCAATGAAATCTTTTCTTTGCCTTTTTCTTGGTTGAGCTCAGCCATCTTTGCTACCATTTGGTCAACTAGGTCTTTTTGGTTTTGCAAGATACGATCCACGGTGGTCTTTTGCATCTGCTCCATTTTAACCTCCCACTCTGCTTGCAACTTTTGCAAACTCTCGTTCAGCTCTTTCTTCAATTCCTCAAATTTTGCATCCATTTTCAATATTGTGTGAATGCAGTTGCACAGTTAGAAGCGCTTCCTCAACGTTTCCCACAAGGTATGATTAATGCACGTAACAATGCTTAAATGAATGTTGAATAAAATGCAATGATACAAATGCGGATGCAAAAATATTGATCCCAACGATAAATACCGTAGAACAATTCCCACCAGAGATAAAAAATTTCACATTACAAGACAGTCCACTTTACAGACATGTCTTCGCTTAGATGGTGAGCCTGGAATGGATCACTGCTTCATATCGGATCTTCGTCCTCAATAATGATGCCCCTCAAGCGCTCTGTAATCTGACTCCGTTAATGCCTCGGTGGTAGTGAGGTCGGCGTGTCGCTCTTTGATAACTAACGATGAAATGATTGTAGATAAGACTCCACTGCTAGATTACTCCTTGAATCAGTGGATCATCATCTCAGTACCGAATGATGCACGATCTTCGAGCTCACTGCTTCGTCTCGGATCTTTGTACTTGGAACCGATGCCCCTCAATGCTCTGTAAACTAACTCCATTAATACCTCGTCTATGCTGAAGTTTGTGCTTCACTCCCTGATGGTTAACGATGGAATAATTGTGGATGAGAATCTACTGCTGGATTACTCCGTAGATCAGTGGATTATCATATCAGTCTCGAATGATGCACGATCTTCGAGAAAATCTCATTCTTGTACTCTGGACTTCTTTTTAGCCCTCGATGCATGTCTGTATATGCGATCGCTTGATTGAAAACTTTTATCTCTTCTTGTGAAAATTTTCTCTCGAATATCCCCTTACGGATCAACACTTTTACATTATGATGATGCAATGCAATGCAATGCAAATGACAAAATGACACAAACAAAAGAGAAGAAATAAGTTAGTATACACAAACAAAAGAGAAAAATAAGTTAGTACATGTAAAATAATTGATACGGATAAAAATGTTATTCAAAGATGAATATAACACCTACCCGACATGATATCTACCCAAACATGCTTTCAATTAAATAACAATCCTACCCGGACATGCTATCTACCCAAAATGATCTATTTTCATTCAAGAAATTGGTCCTAACCGCATGGTGTCTAGTTCGCATGCTTTATTCGGGAAAAAAAAATTCTACAAATTTAAAAGGTTAAGGTTTAGAGTCGTTCCTCCTTCGTGTACACCTATTTTGGGTACCTACTGACGGACAAAGGTTCGGTATGACTATACCTAGGGTGATCGTTCGACGGTTCACTATATGCTTGGTTTCGGCTCTAACGGAAAAAAGGGACTCGAATTGTCCTTGATGTCGGTGCCCCCTTGGGCTGCCAGACCCTCGATCCTCACCCATTACAGGTTTCAAACGGAACGAGTTCAATTCGAGGGGATTCACTGTCTTATACCCGTACGAGGAATAAATCCCTACGAAGGTATAAAGTATGTATCCCATGGGTTATTTGCTAAAACTCATACGAAGAATAAATTCTTACGAGAGTGAAGCATTCACCCCAACTAATTTGGATCGAAGCTCGTGTCTAGAGCTTATGTTATGCCAATGCGAGTGATGTGTGTGAGGAGGAACATACCTACCTTTGACTCAAAATGAAAAGAAAAAACTCGACAAAAACTTGGACAGAGCTGAAAGCAAAAAGATAAAATGTTAGTATGATAATTAAAAATGAAGCAATTAAAAATTTCAATAAACGGATCATAAGTTAACTATGTACTCAAACTTATAATTTCCACTAAGACGACAATGTGTAAACGACATACAGCCTGACTCTCTAAAAAAAGTCCCCAGCGGAGTCGCCAACCTGTCATAACCATTTTTTTTCATAAAACAATTAAATATTATTTTAAAAAACGATTATGACTTTATTTTGGAAAAATCGGTGATTTTGAATTGATTGAAATAAAATGGAAAAGGGAGTCGCCATCGACCTTTGGGTTAGGTAGGTCGAATACCTAAAAACGCCTTTTTAAAACAATTTTAAAGAAAAATCATTTTAAAGAAAAATGGTCTGCATTTACCAGAAATCATATTTAACGGGTTCGGGAGTCGGTTACGCATAGGGAAGGAGAAGCACCCCACAACGCCCAAAATTGGTACTGTGTCGCGTACACGTTGTCGTAAATGATGGAAATGATGAATCAAATATAAAATTAAAAAATGATCCGCTTATTGAACATTGATTAATTTACTTTAAATTAATTAATTAGGAAAAATTCTTTAACTCGAAATGAAATATCCAAATTAACAATCCTCCGTTGGGAAAGCCAATTCGATTATTTCTTATCAGTAAAAGAATATTCTCTCCTCATTGATAAATATGTGCATCGAACTTGAAATGAAAATCAATATTTGCATAAAATAACTTACACATAAAAAACGTATTGGATCATTTGAATAATAAAATTTAATTAGTAAAACAAACTAAATTTATTTCGAGTTTCCATTTCGTTCGAACGTCGTATCGGATTATACCACTTCGATCAAGTGATACTTTCCACGTCCATTCTACAAATCGATTCTTGAAATTATTCAGATAATATACTTACAAGATATTGGAATCTGATACAAGTAATAAAAATATTGACAAACATATATTTTGTACCTAAAATAAAAATGAAATTAAACACAATTTGTAACGTATATATATTGGGGTCGAATACACCTGCATATATATAACATCTTACATATATATATAACCAATAATAAGAAGTCTAAATATATAAAAAGCAGAAGAAAAAATAAAAAAAAAAATCATGAAATAAATAAATTATAAAAGGCTTAAATTAAGGAATAAGTTAAAGTCAAATAACCTGACTAAGAAAGTAACAAAATGTGCAGTAAATTCAATGGCACTAATGTTCGAAATTAAAAAGCAGGGTATAAAACAAATTTAATTTAAAATCTAGGATCTACAACACCAATTAAACACATCTTTTAAACAAACCTCAAGAACTAAAATGAAAGTCTCGCAAATACCATGGCCAAAATCCAAACACCATATATGTATGAATGCAAGCAATCATAGGCTAAAATATAAACACATATAATGTAATAACCAAAGTTAAATAATTTCATAATGTATCTATCATAAAAGAGGATTAAAATAAGAGTACAAATAAATAACTACTCGAAATAAAAGGAAATAAATTTCATTCAATGACCTAAATGAAAGCTTTACAAAAGAAAGCACTGAAATACAAACTTTACAAAGATACAACCCCATTCTCATGATTACACCACAAGATGGACCCAGAGAAACATAACACCCAAAACGGTGTCATTTCACACCAAACACATGGCCCTAAAATGAAACTGAATTGGTTCCCCCCAAATTTCATTTAACTTTTCTAAAACCTTAAACTCTCTCTTTTCCCTGTTTACTTTCTCTCTTCCCTCCACTGCCGTGCTCTCTCACTCTCCCTATACCTCCCCATTTTCAAGACATGAAGGTAAGAAAGAAAGAGAGAAAGAATCATACCCACACAGTAACTGACGAGGATGACTCCGATGGACCAAGGAAACCGCAACTGCTGTCCGATGAAGGAAAGGTAAGTCTCCTCTCACTCTTTTTATTTTTGATGGTTATACTCTCTGATTTTTTATGAATCTCTCTGCTTTTTCGAATGGGTATTTTTTTTCTCTTCGAATGCTCTCCCTCGTCTCTTTCTCCCTTTTTTTTTAACCATCACCGAATGTCCTTGATATCTCCTCATTCCCTTTCTTTTATTGCATGCTTGATAGATTTGATAAATCCCTCGGGATTTTAGACTTGATTTGCTCTTATATTTTATTGGGATTTTTCTGATTGATATCTGTTTATGTCACTGTTTGATGGATGGGTAGGTATGGGACTTGCACGGTATGGGAAGGTGTTGGGTTTGGAAATGACACTTAGTGGGGAACAACAGGGCATGGGTTGTGCATGGGGGACATCAATGTATGGAAGCTATGTAGGGACCAAAAATTGGTTACTACACACGTATAAGAAGCAATTAACATATTTTTATCATCCCGAATTTTCTATAGCACGAATATTCTTTCATCCCTCGATGATGTAAAGATATAACTAAGAAAGCTTTCTTACTAAAAACCATATATTGTGTGCATAAAGGATTAATAAAATATTTAATAATCTCTTAATTATGTTATGTGATCAATCAAAACCCTCATAATTAATTATTATATATTTTTAAAAAAAATATTTTTGTAAAATATTCAAGATTTTATCTTCTTATTCTTAATGTTTTCAAAAAATATTTCAAAAAGAAGCGAATATGTTAAAAATCATATAAGAATAAAGAACTTATTATATCACATAATAATTTAATTATAATAATTTAATTATAATTTTTGTAGAGTTAATAAAATGAGAAAGTAATATAAACTAAAATAATGCTCGTGAAAACCCTAACAAAAACACTAATGTGCCGCCCAATATCGTTTATTATCCCGGCGGCAGACCACTGTAAGGGGGTAACCCAATTCAACCTATCGTCTACTTTGAAGAAGCCTGGTTCTCAACGCATTTTGAAAAGGTGAAGAATACCACGGTTGATGGTAATGGAAGGAGTGCCTCGGTAGTAGAGGAGATGGATACTGAAGCCATGGAAGAGGAATCTGGTGAGGTAGACATTGATGTGGATGCGGTGGAAGAGGAAGGAAATAAGTAGCCTGCTATAATTGGGTCTAGTGGAAAGGCTACATATGCTAGTTTGGTGGTTGATCCTTCCAAGATGCAAAAGACGTTAAAGAGTGGTATTAACGATGATGAAGTGATTGTGCTTGACTAGGATTTTGTTATTGATCGATCTGGTGCTTATCCTACGATTAAATTCTCTGAAAGAGTGCATGAGCAGATTGATAAAAACATGAGGAACATTATAATGTTAGGCTTCTTGGTCGTATGATAGGATATAAGGCTTTGTGGAACCGTATTAGTGCGGTTTGGAAGCCTCTCGGAGAAATTCACTTGACAGACCTTGACAATATCTATTTCCTGGTTAAATTTGCAGATGAACGAGATTACACCAAGGTGTTAATTGAAGGGCCATGGACTATCTATGGGAGTTACTTAATGGTCCAACCTTGGAATAGAGCGTTTTCCACGTCTGAGTGACATCCTTCTCAGGTTATTGTTTGGGTCAGTTTGCCGGGATTACCGTATAGATACTACATAAAGGCTTTATTTAGATTGATTACTACTGTCGTTGGTAATGTGGTTAAGATAGACTATAACACACAAGTGGGTGAGAGGGGAAAATTTGCGAGGCTTGTGGTTTTGGTGGACTTAAACAAAACTCTTAAATCGTGTAATTGATGGTTTCAAGCAAAAAATAGAATATGAAGGTTTGCAGTAGGTATGTGTTCAATGTGGTGTTTATGGTCATACAAAGAATTATTGTAAGGAATGTAATTTGCAGTAGGTATGTGTTCACTGTGGTGTTTATGGTCATACAAAGAATTATTGTAAGGAAGGTCAGGATCTAAAAGAGACCGATAATCATAATGTGGTCGAAGATCATGTGGCGTCTAGTATGACTGTTGAAGTGGAGCAAGGTTTATACGGCCCTTGGATGGTGGTGGATAGTCGTAAGAAGAGAATTGTTGAAAAACCTAAGCAAAGGACAACCAACGAGGGAGTCAGGAATGGTAATAAAGGATCTCGTTTTACTATTTTGGAAGAAGTAGGGGATACGAACTAGGCAGTAAGGGAAAAGAGTGTTTGTGTTGTTATATTGAGCTGGGTTTTAAAAAACGGTCCGCGACCGCGATTTCGGCCGCGATATAGCGGTTTTGCCGCTGTCTGAGTTACCCGCGATGGCCGCAATAGCGTCTGCGATGGCCGCAATCACAGTAAATTCGAAATAACCGAAAACGCGACCGCGACTTGAAACCCTGATATCGAGTGATGAATAAGTTCCACAAAAGGTTAAAATGGTAGAGCAGACGAGCCATTTAGTCCAAGGTGTTCAAAAACGTGTGGTTAATCGTAATGCGACCTACATGGCGTTTAATCCGGAAAAGAAAAATAAAACGACTAAAAAGGTAGGTGAGAACTATGATGAATGTAAAAACTGTGGAAGTTGTGGAACATGCTATGAGAACTGGAGGTGGGAAGCACACTGCTTTATCTATTAAGGAACCGAATATGGGGGATAAGAATATGCATGGTAGTAAAGTAACCAAAGCTCGTGAGAGTGGGGTTAAACTTGGGAAGGAAAACATTCTTAAGGGCTTTAAAAATAATAAGCAAACTGAATCTCAAATGTTCAACCGACCGATGATGAATAATTGGGTACAAAATGTCACTTATCAATTAACTTTGGAAGCGGATGGGGAACCGCAGTTTGTAGGGCAACCTAGCACATCTAAGTCCCTGCAAAAGGTTAGAAATATTACAGTGGTTTGGGATATGGTTATTGATAATGGGGTTGGTGTTGAAAATTCAAGGCATGAGCGGCTGAATCAACAAACGGGGCGGCTAAATGGTCAAATTTAGACATTTTTGTTGAATTTGGTTAAGGATAATTATCAAAATTTAGGGTATTTGTAAGATTAGTCTTTAAGCTTCAATTATAAATACCCTATCCCATTTAGCTTTAAAACCATCCCAAATCATTATAGCTTTATCCCAATACTAGAGAATTTAGAGAGTTTCTTGAGAGTTGTTTTCTCCTTTTTATCAAGAGAGAATTGTAATTATTTTCTCCTTGTTAGATCAAGAGAAATTGTAATTCCTATTTTCTCATAGTGAAATTCTTTTACCGTTGCCCGTGGTTTTTACCCTATATTATTTAGGGGTTTTCCACGTAAAATTTGTGTCTTCTTTATCTTCATTTTTAAATTATCAATTGCAATTTTGCTCTATTTGATAGTCGTATTCCGTAACAATTGGTATCAAGAGTCATATTAGAGTTACTTATTATCTTTGTGGTTGCCACCAAAAGGTTGATCCTCCAACATAAGAAAGTAAGAAGGTATTACCCATTCTTTGAAGGTTTCAGAGAACTATTCACGATAGTGAAATAGTGAGAGCTATCTGTAATAGAAGCTATGGCAACGAAATTTTATATTGAAAAGTTCAATGGGAGAAATTTCTCATTGTGGAAATTGAAGATAAAGGCGATCCTAAGGAAAGACGGTTGTCTAGCAGCTATCAGTGAAAGGCCGATAGATTTCACAGATGAAAGCAAATGGAACGAGATAGACGGGAATGTTATGGCAAACTTTCATCTAGCATTAGCAGATGAAGTATTGTCAAGCATCGAGGAGAAGAAGACAGCTAAGGAGATATGGGATCATCTCACCAAATTGTACAAGGCCACATCATTGCACAATAAAATTTTTCTTAAGAGGAAATTATACACTCTACGGATGCCAGAATATACTTCAGTGACAGAGCACTTAAACACACTAAACACTTTATTTTCTCAGCTTACATCCTTAAGTTGTACAATAGGATAACAAGAACGTGCAGAACTTCTACTTCAAAGTCTACCTGATTCGTATGATCAACTAATCATCAAATTTAATGTCACAAGTCTAGTCTTCGATGACGTTGCAGCTGCTGTTCTACAAGAAAAAATCGGCGCAAGAAAAAGGAAGACAGACAAGTAAATTTGTAATAAGAAGAAGAGTTGACAACGATGAGAGTGAAATCAACATAACGTGGCCAAAACAACAGTCACAAACATAGTAGATCAAAGTTGAGAAGAAAAAAGAATTTAAAGTGCTACAACTGTGGAAAGAAGGGTCACTTGAAGAATGATTGTTGGAGTCTAAATAAAAACTCCAATCCATAAGGCAATACCGCAAACACTTCAGATGATGGAGATGCTCTATGTTGTAAAGCGTCAACAACCGTGGAAGGTATAAAATGATTTGTAGATATATGACTCATTTATTCGGGAGCAACATATCACATGACCTCAAGAAGAGAATGGTTCCATCATTATGAATCTATCTCAGGAGGATATGTGTATAGTTGCAATGATCATGCCTTAGAGATCGTTGGCGTGAGGACCATCAAATTAAATATGTTTAAGATGTGCGGCACGTGAAAGGCCTGAAGAAAAATTTATTATCCTACGGAATGTTGGATATTAATGCTAGCAAGATTGAAACACGGAAAGGAATCATGAAGGTGTTCAATGGAGCGCTTGTGGTGATGAAAGGCGAAACGATGCTGCAAACTGGTAATACTGAAGGGAGAGACTTTGCTAGAAGCAGAAGCCTCTGTTGCCTCATGTAGTTCAGATTCTGTAATGTTATGGCATCAGAAACTTGGACACATGTCAGAACAAGGAATGAAAGTCTTTGTGGAGCAAAAACCGCTTCCAGGCTTAACAAATGTATCACTTACTTTGTGTGAGCATTGCATAACAAGTAAGCAGCACCGGTTGAAATTCAACACGTTAAATTCTAGAGGTAAAAGTGTTCTAGAATTGGTTCATTCTGACGTATGACAAGCACCAGTTACATCCCTAGGTGGAGCAAAATACTTTGTCTCATTTATTGATGACTACTCTAGGAGATGTTGGTGTACCCTATTAAGAAGAAGTCAGATGTGTTTTCAACTTTCAAAAACTTCAAAGCGCGGGTGGAACTTGATTTTGGAAATAAGATCAAGTATTTCAGAACAGATAACGGATGAGAATACACAAGTGAAGAATTTGATGACTTTTGTAGGAAAGAAGGCATCAAAAGATAGTTCACAATGGCGAACACTCCTCAACAAAATGGAGTGGCAGAGCGGATGAACAGAACCTTGTTAGAAAGAAAAAGAACAATGTTGAGGGATGCAGGCATAGAAAAATCATTATGGGAAGAAGCAATCAATACCGCCTGTTATTTGGTGAATCGAGCTCCATCAACTATAATAGAGCTGAAGATACCAATTGAGATGTAGACTGGTAAATCAGCTGATTATTCAAACCTCTATATTTTTGGAAGCAGAATGTATGTAATGTACAACTCCCAAGAAATTTCAAAGTTGGATCCAAAATCTAGGAAATGCAAATTCTTGGGGTATGCTGATGGTGTAAAGGGGTATCGCTTATGGAATCCCACTGCCCACAAAGTGATTATCACCAGGGATGTTATCTTTATAGAAGATAAACTACAAAGAAAAGAAGACGATGATAGCGTTGAAAAATTAGAGACTACGCATATACATGTGGAAAAGGAGTTTGAACAAGGAGATTCTTCTGAAGTAGAACCATCACATGATGAACAAGAACTAGAGAGTTCTGAAGCTCCAAATACTCGTCAATCAGATCGTGTGAAAAGACGTCCCAATTGGCACTTAGATTATGTTATAGAAGAAAATATTGCAAACTGCCTTTTAACAGAGGACGGTGAGCCATCAACATACCATGAAGCAAAAAACAACTCAGATGCTTCACTGTGGATGATGACAATGCAAGAAGAAATTGAAGCCCTTCATAAAAAATAATACATGGGACCTTGTGCCACTACCACAAGGAAGGAAGACAATTGGTAACAAATGGGTCTTCAAAATCAAGCGAAATGATGACGATCAAGTTGAGAGGTATCATGTAAGACTGGTGGTCAAAGGATATGCTCAAAAAGAAGGTATTGATTTCAATGAAATCTTTTCTCATGTGGTTCGACTAATAACAGTTCGAGTAGTCTTGGAAATGTGTGCTACATTGAACTTACATCTAGAGCAACTAGATGTTAAAACAGTTTTTCTTCATAGAAATCTTGAAGAAGAGATTTATATGCTCCAACCTGAAGGTTTTGAAGAAAAATAAAAGAAGAACTTGGTTTGCATGCTGAACAAATCTCTGTACGGTCTAAAGCAGGCACTGAGGTGTTGGTATAAGAGATTTTATTCACTCATTATATGCTTTGGATACAACAGACTTAATGCAAACCCTTGTGTTTATTTTAAGAGGTTTGGTGATAACAATTTTGTTATATTGCTGTTGTATGTGGATGACATGTCGGTTGCAGGACCCAACAAAGATCATATTAAAGAATTGAAGGCACAACTGGCTAGGAAATTTGAAATGAAGGACTTGGGATCAACAAACAAGATTCTAGGGATGCAAATTCAATGAGACAGAAGTAATAAGAAGATTTGGCTTTCACAAAAGAATTACTTGAAGAAAATCTTGTCACGATTCAACATGCAAGATTGTAAGCCAATTTCTACACCTCTTCCTATTAACTTAAAATTATCCCCCAGTTTGAGTCCTAGCAGTGAAGAAGAGATGATGAAGATGTCTCGAGTATCGTATGCATCAACAGTGGGAAGTTTAATATTCGTTATGATATGAACAAGACCAGACATTGCACAAGCAGTGGGAGTGGTTAGTTGGTATTTGGAAAATCCAGGCAAAGAGCATTGAAATACAGTAAAAAGAATCCTGAGATACATCAAAGGGACCTCAAGTGTTGCATTATATTACAGAGGATCAAATTTACTTATCAATGGGTATGTTGATTCTGACTATGTAGGGGATTTGGATAAAAACAAATCTACTACAAGATATGTGTTTAAAGTTGTTGTTATAGCTGTAAACTGGGTTTCAAAATTACAGTTAGTTGTGGCTACATCCACAACAGAGGTAGAATATGTAGCAGCTACACAAGCCAGTAAAGAAGCAATTTGGTTGAAGATGCTATTGGAGGAGCTTGGGCACAATCAAGAGTATGTCTCTTTGTTTTGTGACAGTCAAAGTGCCTTGCATCTAGCAAGGAATCCAAAATTTCATTCAAGGACAAAACATATATGAGTTCAGTACCACTTCATTCGGGAAAATGTGGAATAATTGACGGTAGATACACATAAGATCCTTGCCAAAGACAACATAGCAGATTTCATGGCGAAAGCAATCAATGCTGATAAATTTACCTGGTGTAGATCCTCTTGTGGCCTATCAAAGACGTAAGCAACATGAAGGTACAAGGTAGAAAGAGTGGTATGAGGATATGATTGTTCCAATCAAATCTTCAAGTGGGAGATTGTTGAAAATTCAAGGAATGGGTTGCTGAATCAACAAGTAGGGCGGCTAAATGGTCAAATTTAGACATTTTTGTTGAATTTGCTTAGGGATAATTACCAAAAATTAGTCCCTAAAATTTAAGGCATTTACAAGATTAGTCCTTAAGCTTTAACTATAAATACCCTATCCCATTTAGCTTCAAAACCATCCCAAATCATTATAGCTTTCTCCCAATACTAGTGAAATTTATAGAGTTTCTTGAGAGTTGTTTTCTCCTTTTTATTAAGAGAGAATTGTCATTGTTTTCTCCTTGTTAGATTGAGAGAAGTTGTAATTCCTATTTTCTCATAGTGAAATTCTTCTATCGTTACTCGTGGTTTTTACCCTATATTATTTAGGGGTTTTCACGTAAAATTTGTGTCTTCTTTATCTTTATTTTTATTTTCTCAAATTATCAGTTGCGATTTTGCTCTATCCGATAGCTGTATTTTGCAACAGTTGGAGGTTTGGAGGATCTCCAACGGAGACCGAACAGTAAGATTATGTTTTCTTCTTTAATTTCGTTTTTAAATGACTTATTTTATGTGTTGGAATTGTCAGGGAGCTGCCAGCCTGACGTTTATACCTTTTTTCATTCTTTCATTTGTGATCATAAGCCGACTGTTGGCTTTATTTGAAGCTTGGCTTAGTGGTGGTAAGGTGGATAGAGTTATTTCCAAGCTTGGTTTTTCACATTCTTATCGGGTGGAAGCTCATGGTTTCAGTGGTGATATTTGGCTCCTATAGGATGATTCGATTGATCTTGAGGTCACTCATATATCAAATCAGTTTATTCATGCTAGAATTTGGAATAAGGCGACTAAGTGATGGGTACACGTTACGATGGTTTATGCGAGCCCGATGGTAGTAAACGAAAATAACTTTGGAATCAATTAGAAGCCCTTAATCTGATATATGCTATTTCTTGGGCTCTTGGTGGTGATTTTAATATGATTATGAATTCGGATGAATGTAAGAGGGTTCTCATGGTAATTTCAATGGTAATCACCCTTTTGTAAACTTCATTCATTCTACGGGTCTATTGGATTTAGGTTTCTCTGGCTCGACTTTTACTTGGACTCGGGGTAACCTGCATCAGAGACTTGATCGTTGGTTGATGAATAATACTCGGTCTTATGTTTTTGATGATTCTCGAGTGATACATTTGGATCGGTTAGGCTTCGGATCATAGACCCATTATTCTTAAGTTGGGGAAGGAAAACATAGCTACCACAACCGTCTTTTTAAGTTCTTCGATGCTTGGCAAGAGCACCCAAAGTTCCAGGATTTCCTTTATTATGTTTGGGAATATAGGGTTGATATTGACAAGAATATTGATTTGTTTAAAAGAAAAGTTGTGAGTTGGAAAACAAAGATTTTTGGGCACATTGGTACTAAGAAGAAGAGGCTTCAACCCTTACTTGTCAGCGTGCGAATATAATTTATTCTTTGAAGAAACCTGATTGTAACATCCTCAATACCGGGTTAGTGACTAAATTGTAAAGTCTTATAATTTGGTGATTTAAAATAGAATGATTGAATAGTATAAATATTTATTTGTAAATTATTGTATAGAATTGAATTGAAAAGAAGAAGGAATGGAAGGGCAAAGAGGTCATTTACAAGGAAATAAGAAATGAAGGGTTATATATTAATCCACGTGGGTTGAAGAGGGGAGAACACAAAGGCTTCCAGAGTTTTTGTTCTTCTTCTTTCTCCCTTGTACGAATGAAGCAAAACAAAGGTGAGTTCTCTGATTATTGAGTTTCTTGTTAAATTTAAGATTGGGTTTTGATTATTAGATGATAACTAAGCTTAAGGAAAGCTTAAGTTATCTTAAAATCAAAGGATGATAAAGTTAGAAGAGATTAAAGATTAGAGGTTCTTGAATGAAGTCTTGGAATATAGTTCATATCTAGAATTGGAAGTTAAATTTGACTTGTCATCAATCTAGTTAAGACATATTAAGTGTTAGAATTGGAATTAAATCATGTTGCAAAGTTGGTATAATTCTTGAATTTCATGAGGAGGATAGGATTTTGAAGTTTAAGATGAAATAAATGAGTATAGATTGGTTTAAGTATGCGTATTGGAGTTAAGAATATAAAGGGAATGAAAGATGAAGGATTTAAGCTAAAATGGATAAGTTTTCGGGTTCAAGAAGTGAATTCTGGGCAGAGTGCATCGATACACATCCATTGTGTACCGATGCATCAAGGATAAAATTCTAGAAATTGTTGAAAGTGCATTGATGCACCCTTTAATATTCAAATATCGAATGAGATTTGTGTACCGATGCACAGATAGTGCATCGATGCATACCTTCATTAAAAGGTGAAAATAACTTCCTTTTTAGCCTAAGGAGTAATAGTTTAGAATATATAAATTAGTATTCTGATATGTATCAATGTATTACTATGTAGATATAGAACATAATCTTGTTCTGGAACAATCAAAGGACTAGAATCGAATCAAAACAAGGCTAAGGTGAGTGTATTTTATAGTTAAAGTGTATAGAGACAAGACTTGTGATAAATCAATCTCTGATAGTTGAATTCATGATTTTATACTCATGTACATGCATACATATATTATTGTTATAGTGATATCATGCATAATTTATTATGCTTTAATATGGTATTATGTGAACGAACGTCATTACAAGAGAAACAATCCAGGTATGTGGAATAATGGAAATGATTATATGTGTTTATATGAAAAGTGATGAAAGAGATATGAAATGAGAAATGTATTCATGTTTAAGCCCATGTTATATGATATGAGAGCTATAGGTATAGTTGGCATGCCAAGAGTCGAAGGTTTATAGTGATCCTTTGGGACATATCCAGTGATCCTTCGAGATGTATCTAGAGGTCCTTCAGGACGTATCTAGTGGTCCTTCGGGACATATCCAGTGGTCCTTCAAGACGTAGTGGTCCTTCGGGACATATCTAGTGGTCCTTAGGGACGTAATGGTCCTTCGGGACAAATATTCACTGCCCCTAGTGGGAATTTATCGAGCTGTGGTGACAGCGTTAGTGCACAACCTCAATGTACTCACGTACCTTTGTTCTCAATAATGTACATGGGTAATTGAAAGATAAATTAAAGTGAAAGTGATACAAGAGGTAAGTTTCATATGTGCATGACATGATTGTATATGTTATAGTGAAATATATACATGCATATTGAAATGTCATGATCAAATGGTAATAATGCATATTCATGAATCTATTGTTACATGTTCATTTATTGCCTCACTAAGTCTATGACTTAGCGTGTAAGTGATTTACACGTAGGTACCAAGAAACAAGAAGAGCAGTACTAGAAGTGACAAGAACATCATCACTACTAAAAGATCAAATCAGAAGTAATTGACAAAGTAGGTATTTTGGGTTATGCATAGAGTGTTGGCATGTAATAAATTGTTAATTACGAATGTTCTGATCAATTTTGTATTTTGTGGTCTCTCTTATGTAAATTAACATATTTTGTTTTAATGAAATTTCAAAATTTCCCTGTTTTTCTTGAAATGTCAAAGTTTGAAAAGTCAATGTGACACCTCGGACTCATATTCGGGTCAGATACGGGTTAGGGGTGTTACATTTAATGGTATCAGAGTTACGGTTTAGTCGATTCTCGTATAAACTGAAGTTTAAAGTATCTTATAATGTATACATGCCAACAAAATAGTGAAAACTTCTTATATGATAGAATAGTAAGTATGTTGTTTTGCTAATAGAATGATATTATTGTGTCTTAATAGATGTCCGGACATGGTAGTTCTAGAAATGAAGCGGGAGATGATAGACCCACTGAAAGTAGCAATTCACCTACCCTGGCCAGGCAGAGTGAAGAACAGGCACCCTCTGGAGTGCCTGTGAATGATCAAGATGTATTCTTTAGAACGTTGGATGCGATATTGACGCGTTTCCAATCTTCTACTACTTTAACTTCGAAAATGAATGTTGTGAAAGAGTTAAAGGGTTTAGGATCTTCCGAGTTTAGAGGGGAAGCTGAGGAAGGTCCTGTTACTGCGGACCTTTGGCTTAATGACGTGAAAGTCATGATTGAGGGACTTCATTGTTCCGATGTTGAGAAGCTAGATGGAGTAATTTCCTTGTTAAGAAGACAAGCAAGGATTTGGTGGACCAATGTTACATTGAGGATGTCTAGTAATCAAGTAACTTGGTCATTATTTTTAGAAGAATTCAAGCATAAGTACATCGGAGATCAATTTGTTTGACAAAATAAAACAGAGTTCATGAATTTGAAGCAATGAATCACACTGTATGAGTACGAGTGTGAATTCAATGAGTGAGCGTAGAAGGATTACGTCCTCAGTTGAAGGAAATGATGATTGTATTGAATCTATCCTCGTTTCAAGAGGTAGTCAATCGTGCTAAAGCTTTGTAAAGAGCTCAGAATGAGAGATTTGAAAATTTAAGAGCTCAGACAGTCAAAAGAATGAGTGCTTCTTCGAGTTCTGCACCATAAAAAAAGAGCAAAGATGCTGGTTCTCAACCTCAAGCTAGATCAGAGTCAGTGGCATCCTCCGCAAGAGGATCAAATCAGATGAGAGGTAGACAAACTCAGTTAGTGGGATCTAGAGCTGGGAGATCTAATCAGAGTCAAGTTAGACAATGCCCATATTATGGAAAGAAACATTCAGGGATATGTAGGATAATTTCAGGAGCTTGCTTTAGATGTGGGGAGACCAGACATTTTGTTCGGGATTGTCCCAGGGGAGCCGGTGAATCTGCACTACTGGAGAGATCCAAAGAAATTGAAGAAATTCCTATAGTGAGAGAGTTCTTCGATGTTTTTCCTGTAGAGTTGCCAGGTTTACCTCAGGATAGAGAGGTAGAATTCCAGATTGAGATAATGCCGGGAACAACACCCATTGCAATGGCACCATACAGAATGGCTCCAAAAGAGTTGCAGAATTAAAGATTCAATTACAGGAGCTACTGGACAAAGGGTTTGTTAGACCAAGTGTATCACCTTGGGGAGCTCCAGTTATATTGTTAAGAATAAAGATGGTTCAATACGTCTCTATATCGACTACAGACAGCTCAATAAGTGACCATCAGAACAAGTATCCTCTCCCCCGAATTGACAATTTATTTGATCAATTAAAGGGAGCTTCAGTTTTCTCGAAGATTGATTTATGTTCGGGTTACCATCAATTGAAGATTCAAGAGAAAGATATTCCAAAGACGGCGTTTAGAACTAGGTATGGTCGCTATGAATTTATCGTGATGCCATTTGGAGTTACGAATGCGCAGATGCTTTCATGGATTTAATGAACTAAATATTCCAATCATATTTGGATCAGTTCGTGGTGGTGTTCATTGATGATATTTTAGTGTATTCAAAGTCAAAAGAAGAGCATAATTCACACTTAAATATGGTTTTTCAAATTTTACTAGACGAAAGGCTTTATGCTAAATTCTCTAAATGTGAATTTTGGTTGAATGAAGTGGCATTCATTGGACATGTAATTTTCTGCAGAAGGAATTCGAGTGGATCCTCAAAAGATTAAGCTATTCTGGAGTGGAAAGTTCCAAAGAATGTGTCAGAAGTTCAAAGTTTTATGGGGTTAGCTAGTTATTATCGAAGGTTCGTTAAAAACTTTTCGATTATAACTTTACCTCTAACTAAGTTATTAAGAAAAGAAGTAAAATTTGCTTGGACTCAGGAATGCCAAGAGAGTTTAGAAAAATTAAAGAAGATTTTGACAGAAGCTCCAGCTTTGTAGTGTATAGTGATGTTTCTCATAACGATTTAGGATGCGTGTTTAATGCAAGAGGGCAAAGTAGTGGCCTATGCTTCGAGGCAACTAAAACAACACGAAAAGAACTATCCTACAACGATTTGGAGATGGCGGCCGTAGTGTTTGCTCTTAAGATTTGGTGTCACTATTGTATGGTGAAAAGTGCTACTTGTATACAGATCATAAGCGTTTAAAGTACTTGATGACTCAGAAGAGTTGAATTTAAGACAGAGAAGATGGGTGGAATTTCTCAAGGATTATGATGTTGTGATTGATTTTCATCCCAGAAAAGCAAATGTGGTAGTGGATGC
Source organism: Hibiscus syriacus (assembly GCF_006381635.1). Lineage (NCBI taxonomy): Eukaryota > Viridiplantae > Streptophyta > Magnoliopsida > Malvales > Malvaceae > Hibiscus > Hibiscus syriacus. The sequence goes on along the minus strand of NW_024062646.1, from coordinate 466,715 downwards.
CTTAAGTAGAGAGACATTTGCAGCCTTATGAGCTTTGGATGCAAAACTATCATTTGGCAGAGATGATGCAATTTGTGCGGAATTGACTATCAAGCCATCATGGCTGGATCGAATTAAGGAATTGCAAAGAAAAGATTAAATGTGTTTGAAGAAATTGCAACAATTTAGAATGAAGAGCTAAATGATTATGAAATCAAGTTGGATGGGAACTTGTATTATCAAGGGAGATTGGTGATTCCAAATGATGATGAGTTAAAGAATGATTTATTAATGGAAGCTCATTGTAGTCCATTAACGATGCACCCAGGAGGAAACAAAATGTATATAGACCTCAAGAGTTAATATTGGTGGCCTGGAATAAAGAAAGACATTACGGTATTTGTATCAAAGTGTTTGACTTGTCAACAAGTCAAAGCTGAGCAACAGGTTCCGTCGGGATTGTTACAATCAGTATCAATTCCTCAGTGGAAATGGGAGAATGTAACAATGGATTTTATGACTGGGTTTCCTTTAACTCCGAACAAAGGGATTAATCTGGGTGATTATAGATATTTTGATTAAATCAGCCCATTTTATACCGGTGCAAACTGATTTCTCCATGGATAAGTATGTCGAGCAATATGTTAGAGAAATTATATGCTTGCATGGTATACCTATTCTATAATTTCTAATCGGGATCCTAGATTCACATCACGATTTTGGAAATCATTACATGGAGCATTGGGAACTCGGTTGAACTTTAGTACATCATTTCATCCTCAGACAGATGGAAAATCCGAGCGAACTATCCAAATTCTGGAGGATATGCTTAGATCTTGTGTAATTGAATTCAAAGGATCATAAGAAAGGTATTTGTCACTTGCTGAATTTGCATATAATAATAGTTATCAGTCAAGCATCAAATGGCTCCCTATGAAGCTTTATACGGGAGAAGAGTTGTACGCCCTTAAATTGGTTTGAGATTAATGATAGAGAAGTTATTGGTCCCGAGTTGATTCAGGAAATGGAAGAAAAGGTTTAAGTGATTCAGAGAAACATCAAAACAACAGCTGATAGACAGAAATCGTATGCAGATTTAAAGAGAAGGAAGTAGAATATCAAGTTGGAGACAAAGTGTTTCTTAAAGTTTCTTCTTGGAAGAAGCAAAGTGTTGACTTGTCAACAAGTCAAGCTGAGCATCAGTTCCGTCGGGATTGTTACAATCAGTATCAATTCCTCAGTGGAATGGAGAATGTAACAATGGATTTTATGATTGGGTTTTCTTTAACTCCGAACAAAAGGGATTTAATCTGGGTGATTATAGATATTTTGATTAAATCAGCCCATTTTTTTATGATTGGGTTTTCTTTAACTCCGAACAAAAGGGATTTAATCTGGGTGATTATAGATATTTTGATTAAATCAGCCATTTTATACCGGTGCAAACTGATTTCTCCTGGATAAGTATGTCGAGCAATATGTTAGAAATTATACGCTTGCAGGTTACCTATTTCTATAATTCTGATCGGGATCCTAGATTCACATCACGATTTTGGAAATCATTACATGGAGCATTGGGAACTCGGTTGAACTTTAGTACATCATTTCATCCTCAGACAGATGGAAAATCCGAGCGAACTATCCAAATTCTGGAGGATATGCTTAGAGCTTGTGTAATTGAATTCAAAGGATCATAAGAAAGGTATTTGCCACTTGCTGAATTTGCATATAATAAGTTATCAGTCAAGCTCAAATGGCTCCCTATAAAGCTTTATACGGGAGAAGATGTTATACGCCCTTAAATTGGTTTGAGATTAATGATAGAGAAGTTATTGGTCCCGAGTTGATTCAGGAAATGGAAGAAAAAGTTCAAGTGATTCAGAGTAACATCAAAACAGCAGCTGATAGACAGAAATCGTATGCAGATTTAAAGAGAAAGGAAATAGAATATCAAGTTGGAGACAAAGTGTTTCTTAAAGTTTCTTCTTGGAAGAAGGTTATGAGGTTTAGACGTAAAGGAAAATTGAGTCCTCGGTTCATTGGACCCTACGAGATTATTAAGAGAGTAGGACCAGTAGCATATCAGTTAGCTTTGCCATCTGAAATGGAGAAAATTCACAATGTCTTTCATGTTTCAATGCTTCAAAAGTATAAATCTGATCCTTCCCACATTATGACTCCAGAAGAGAGATATTCAACCAGATCTGACTTATGAAGAGGAACTGATTAAAATCTTAGCTCATGAGGTTAAACAACTAAGGAACAAGACGATTCCATTGGTTAAAGTCTTGTGGAGGAATCACAAAGTAGAGGAAGCAACATGGAAGCATGAAGAGGACGTGAGGATTAAGTACCCCCACCTATTTGCGTAATGAAAATTCGAGGACAAATTTTCTTAAAGGAGAAAGATTTGTAACATCCTCAATACCAGGTTAGTGAGTAAATTGTAAAGTCTTATAATTTGGTGATTTAAAATAGAATGATTGAATAGTATAAAGATTTATTTGTAAATTATTGTATAGAATTGAATTGAAAGAAGAAATGGAAGGGCAAAGAGTCATTTACAAGAAATAAGAAGGAAGGTTATAATCCACGTGGGTTGAAGAGGGGAACACAAAGGCTTCCAGAGTTTTTTTCTTCTTCTTTCTTCCTTATACGAGTAAAGCAAAACAAAGGTGAGTTTTCTGATTATTGAGTTTCTTGTTAAATTTAAGATTGAGTTTTGATTATTAGATGATAACTAAGCTTAAGGAAAGCTTAAGTTATCTTAAAATCAAAGGATGATAAAGTTAGAAGAGATTAAAGATTAAAGGTTCTTGAATGAAATCTTGGAATATAGTTCATATCTAGAATTGGAAGTTAAATTTGACTTGTCATCAATCTAGTTAAGACATATTAAGTGTTAGAAGTGGAATTAAATCATGTTGCAAAGTTGGTATAATTCTTGAATTTCATAAGGAGGATAGATTTTAAGTTTAAGATGAATAAATGAGTATAGATTGGTTTAAGTATGTGTACTGGATTTAAGAATATAAAGGGAATAAAAGATGAAGGATTTAAGATAAAATGGATAAGTTTTCGGGTTCAAGAAGTTAATTCTGGGCATAGTGCATCGATACACATCCATTGTGTACCGATACATCAAGGATAAAATTACAGAAATTGTGCACTCCTTTAAAATAAAAACATCGAATGTCATTAGTGTATCGATACACAAGTAGTGCATCGATGCACCCCTTAATATTCAAACATCGAATGGGATTTGTGTACCGATGCACAGGTAGTGCATCGATGCACCCGTTAAGGGATGCATCGATACACTGTAGAGTGCATCGATGCATACCTTCATTAAAAGATGAAAATAACTTCCTTTTTAGCCTAAGGAGTAATAGTTTATAATATATCAATTAGTATTCTGATATGTATCAATGTATTACTATGTATATAGAACATAATCTTGTTCCGGAACAATCAAAGGACTAGAATTGAATCAAAACAAGGCTAAGGTGAGTGTATTTTATAGTTAAAGTGTATATAGACAAGACTTGTGATAAGTCTATCTCTGATAGTTGAATTCATGATTTTATACTCATGTACATGCATACATATATTATTGTTATAGTGATATCATGCATAATTTATTATTCTTTAATTTGATATTATGAACGAACGCCATTACAAGAGAAACAATCCAGGTATGTGGAATAATGGAATGATTGTGTTTATATGAAATTACGATGCTCTGATCAATTTGTATTTCGTGATCTCTCTTATGTAAATTAACATATTTGGTTTTAATGAAAGTTTAAAATTTTCCTGTTTTTCTTTAATTGTCAAAGTTTGAAAAGTCAATGTGAGACATCGGACTCATATTTGGGTCGGATACGGGTTAGGGGTTTTACACTGATGGTGCTTGGACCACGGATCAAAAAGAGTTTATGGATTTGGCTCTCTCGGTTTTTATGAATTTATTTACGAAGCAGGGAACAAATCATAGAGTTATGAGGTTCGTGGGAAGTTTCCACATAGGACATTCATGTTATTAATAGTCTCTTTCTTATGGTGTCGAATGAAGAAATTCATAAGGCGATCTTTGATATGGGAGCTTTAAAGGCGTCGGGTGTTAATGGACTTCATGCGATCTTTTATCAACGAAATTGGAGTATTTTCGGTGATTCAGTCTGTTCGTTAATTCGACAGATATTAGTGCAAGGGCAGTTACCTGAGTATATCGATCGCACTCTTCTGGTTTTATTACCTAAAGTTCCCAATCCTAAGGGGATGCATCAATTTCGTCCTATCAGTCTATGTACTATTTTATATAAAATTATTGTGAATCGATTAAAGCCTTTGTTATCTGCCTTGGTCTCTGATAACCAGACTAGTTTTGTTCCTGGTCGGTGTATAACTAATGACATTATTATTACCCAGGATGTGATTCACTCTATGCGTAAAAAAGTATGATAAACATGGATGGATGACGATTAAATTTACCTTGAAAAAAGCTTAGACAGATTGGAGTGGGACTTTATTGATGATACTTGGATTGTGGTATTCCTATAATCTTTCGCATCTTTTTATACAATGTATTTCTTCTGTTTCGACTCAAATTCTTTGCAATGGGTCTATGACGGACTCCTTTTCTCCTTATATTTTTGTGCTTTGCATGGAGCGGCTCGCTCAAGTGATCCAGATTGAAATTGAGAATGGCCGTTAGATACCCTTTCAGACTGGTAGAGGTAGTCTCGGAATTTCTCATGTTTGTTTTTTTGCGGATGATATGATTCTTTTTGCGGAGGCTTCTCTCAAGTAGCTTGATGTTATTCGAAATGTCCATGATCGTTTTTGCAATGTGTTAGGGCATAAAATTAGCTTGGCCAAATCTACAATTTTCTTTTCAAAGAATGTCCCTGTGAATCTTCATAATAATAATATTAGTGAGGGAGTTCCTTTGTAGCATACTCGAGTTACTTCTGCTTCCTATCATTATCTGGCAAATGGTTCAGAATAAGTTGAGTGGATGGAAGGCGAAGACTCTTTCTACTACTGGGCATGTCACCCTCGCTAAAACTGTTCCTGCAGCTATCCCTACTTATACTATGCAAACAACGGTCCTCCCTAAGAATATTTGTTTAGAGTTGGAACGATTGATTAGATCTTTCGTATGGGTAGAGATTTTGGAAGGAGTATCCCGTTAGTCCCGTTGGGACGTGTGTCAGCCGTGGACTATGGGGGCTCGAATTTAGGAATTGTCAAACGAGGCTTTTTTATGAAGATGGCTTTCAATATGATTACTAAGAATGATGCGTTAGGGTTCGATTTCTCCGAGTAAAGTATAAATGGCATGATGAGTTACTGATGAACCTTCGTGCTCATAATTGTTCGAGATTCTGGAAAGGACTTAGTATTGTGTGGCAAGATGTTTATAATAATCTTACTCTTGTTGTGGGGCATGGAATGATGTTGATTTTTGGAGGGACTAATGGATTCCAGATTTGGAGTCGTTGATCAATTACATTAATACACACAATGTGAGAAGGTGCATGAACGTTTCGATGGATATTGGTCGATACTGCTGGTAATTGGAAGTGGCCGCTGTTTGAAAATCTTTTGCCTATGCATGTGCTCCTAAGGCTGGCTGCTACTAAAGGTCCATGCCAAGGCGGAGCGGATGATACTTTTGGCTGGGCGAGGTGTGATGACTTACGATTTACCATTAAAACGGCGTATGAGGTTCGAACAATTTCTAAAACTGATGTGAAAGACCCAGTTTGGAAAGCGATAGATAAGTACAAGGGGCTTCAACGTGTGAAGAATTTTCTTTGGTTGGTCTGCTGGGGTAAATTATAACGAATGCTGAGCGTGTTAAACGTCATTTTACAGATAATGGAAGCTGTCCGTTATGTGCTGATCCAATGGAAGATGTTGATCATGTGCTTCGCAAATGTTTGGTTGTTTTTCCAATTTGGGTGCTTCTGATTAAAGAAGATAAATTTGTTGAATTTATGTCGTTGGATATTAGGAATTGGATTCATGTCAATCTAATGAACATGTACTACTTTGCAAAGGAGAGTAAGATTGGATCCCTGTTTTGGTTCGATCTAATGGAATATTTGGCGCTATCGGAATGCCATTGCTTTTGGTAATCCATTGGAAGACAACATTGGAATTATTGAGCAAGGGAACAGTCCTCATGCAAGGCAACCTAGAACGACAATGGGAGCTACTGGTTGGAGTCCACCGCCGGAGTTGTGGGTTAAGGTTAACATAGACGATCAAGAAGGGAGTTCTAGCATGGCTTCTTGTGGAGGTGTTGTTGGGATCATGAAGGAGTATGGATGATGGATTTAAAAAACTCCTTGGTATTTGTTCGGTTCTGGAAGCAGAGCTTTGGGAGTTTACGTTGGTCCACTGTGCCTGGAATACGGGTATGCGAAAAGTGATTGTTGAGACGGATAACTTATACGCTATTCGCTTAATTCGTGATCATCAAAAGATAAGCAGGTCGTTAACTATTATGGACCATATTTATGGTTTAATTAATCATCATTGGGAGGTCCGATTCCAGCATGTTTTGCAATAAGTAAATAGTGTTGCTGACAAGTGTCGCAACGGTCCTTTCCAAAGATCATATTTCGACTTAAAGTGTATATTCAGTTGTTTAGAGTCGTCATCAATCTTTTGGGTTTTCGGATACTTAGAGTTACCTTTTTACTAGATTTACGTTTTACCAGAGATTCACTTGGAATGGTTCGGGAGTCGATTATATGTAAGAAGATGAGCACCTCATATTGCCCTTTCAATACCAACACGGTTACAAGTTGTCTTAATAGTGAAAATTGAAGTTAGAGCCAAAACTTAAAGAAAATATCCAAATTATTTACCATTGAGATTTGATACCATAAAACATAATAAATTAGGGTTTAAGAAAAAAATAAAAATTTGGTTTAATTTGTAAACATGAAATAAAAAGGATCACGAATACTAATATAAAAGAAACATACATAAAAAATTAAATAGAATTAGTATTAATGTACAAAACTTAAAAGATGCATACAATAAATATAAACAATAAAAATAAATACAATGATTTGAAAAAGCAAATGAATAAAATAAAATTAATTTAAAATAAAAAAGAATTTTTATTACATTAAATAAAAAGAAAGAATATCCAAAAATTTAGAAGTAAATAAAAAATTCAAAAGAAAAGGTTAAGTACCCATATCAAGTAAATTAAAAGAAAAAAAGGAAAGAAAAACTAAGAAAATATAAGGTAAAAAATCCAAATAAAATGAAAATATGAAATTAAATTTAATGAGAAAATAACATGTTAGTCTAAAAATAATAATATTAAAGAGCAATTAACGGAAATCAAATTTAAAAGAAAAATTAAATATGAAATGAAAAAAACTAATAAATTAAGAATGAAAGTATAGGATAGAGAATAAAATAAATTTAAAAAGAATAATAAGAATGACAATTGTAATTATCTCATATCCGCATAAAATATGTGGAACACATAGGGATTCAAATCGGGTCATTACATCATTAATTCAAATATAAAATTTAAAAAATTCTAAAATTAAATCAAAATAAATATAAAAAATTTTCATTCAAGACACACTACCGATTTTCATTAAGAAACCTCAAGGAATGCTTGATTTATGAAGATCTAATTGAAAGTTTTTCCTTATTCATTGGTTCTCTCATTTGATGAGATTTTCAAACAAAATTAAGGTCGAAGCAATAAACATAAAAGTAATAAAAAATATAAAAGGGAAAATCATCGATTTTCACTGAGAAACCTCAAGGAATACTATATTTAGGGAAATCTATTCAAGAGTCTTTTCCTTGTTTATCGGTTTTCTCTCATTCGATGAGTTTTTAAGGGAAAAAAAGAACAAAGTCAATCAAAACAATGAAGATAATAATAAAATTAAAAAAAGAATAACCATAAATAAACTTAAAAAAACTCACCTTTATTGTATTTGTTCTTCGAACTACAATAAGTGATTCTTTTATCTATTCTTTCCTCCTTTTTTCCTCTCTTTCTTTTTCTGTATCTCTATATGTCTAATTATAAAATAAGAAGGTCTATTTATAGGCTCCCAAAAACCCTAAAAACAAAAAACCTTAATCTCTCTTCATTAATGTTAGATATCTTAAATAAAATAAAAGTAATTATAAAAAAAATCCTAAATTACCCTAAATAAACTATGAAAAATATAAAGTTAAATTTAATTATAAATATTCAATAAAATAACTAAAAATTCGTAATAAATTAAAATCCTCCTATTGCGCCTATATCCAATTTTATACATGCGTTGTATTCGCTCAAATAAGTATATCTTGAGTTTTCGATATTTGATTGATGCGTTTCAAAATGTGTTATAAAACTAATTGAAAGACAATTCAATTTCAAGAAGATTTCATGCCTTAAAAATGTTTGGATCTTGTCCAAAAAATCGTTGTAAATTGACTGATGTATTGAGCTTCAAAATCAACTTTAATAAAAATATTCTGACTTTGAAAAAAAATAAACATGACAAAAATTAGGTGTAAACACTAAGTTTTTGTCCCATTTATTATTATTATTATTAAAAAATAATAAAAATTACAATTAATTTTATAGGCTCAGATCTAGAACCCGAAGGCCCAGATCCAAAACCCGAAAGCCCAGATCTAGACCCGACCCAACATCCATCTAGGATTTTTAGCATCTTCTCCGCCGCCTCTACTCCAACTGCTCCATCGCCTCTACTCCAACTGCTCCGCCGTCATGTTCCCCAATCAGTTGTTGCCACATTACCACAGCTGCAATGAAGATTCCAGAAGAGATGAAGAAGGTCGCACACATATTGAAGCTAAAGTGAGTCACCATCGTAGATCCGGTGACTCACCGAACAAACAGGGTTTTGAAGGCCTATAAAAGGCCATTTAACATGCAAATAAAAAAAAAGAAGCAAGAGAACCAATCTACTACCAGCAGTAAAAATCCGAAAGGAAAAAAATGAGAGAGCTTACCACGTCATCGGAAAACCAAAATATCGAAGGTATAAATTTAGATCTAGAAAATTCTAGGAGTTTACGGAGGCCGGATTCGGCTTTAGGGTGTTTCGATCTACGATTTGGGGGTATTTTTATATTTTTCGGCCACCGTGAATAGTGGCCGATGGCCAGAATAGTGATCGACGATATCGAATAGTGACCGGCCGGTGGCCGACCGGTGGCTAAGTTTAGAGAGAATTGAGAGCTTCTCTCTCTTTAGAGAGAAGGAAAATGAAGAAATGAGGAATTTTGAAAATTTTAGGCTATTTAAGGTCTATTATACCCTCCTAAAACTATCGTTTTGGGGAGGGATTTCTGTGTAATTTCCACCTGGGAAGAATCACGCGTGTAACCATCCTAGTTTTGTAACTTTCTATTTCAATCACTAAAATCAACTTCTAATTATTTCAATTTGGCTTTATAGTTTTATTTAATTTATAATTTAGTCACTATTATTATACTTACATATTTATGGTAAATACTTTATTTAGTCCCTGGTAATTTTAATAAAATTTATTTTAACCCGGATAATTAATATTGAGGCTAAATTACACTGTTAGTACATATCTTTTTTAATAATTCAAACTAGGATCTTTAGGTTTTATATTTTATATATTTGTCAATGTTTTTTTTATAATTTTCATTTTGTCTATTAATTTATATATCTTATATTTTAATCCTATAATTTTAGTTTTCTTTATTTTGTCATTGTTTTATTTATTTATATGTTTAATTGCAATTTAATTTATATTATTATCATTTCAATTTCAATATGTTTAAATTATTACTTTAATCATTATTGTTATTATTATTATTTAGTCATATTCATTTATTTATTTTATTTTTTTATTAAAATTCTACTTATAAATTTAATTTTATAAATTACTTTTTTTTAAAAATATTTTAATATATATTTATTTTTCAATATTAAGAAAGGACAGTCTTAAAGCAACTGGATGTCCATTTTTTTATATTTTTAAATAAATAAATATTATACTTTTATAAATTATATATATTAATCTATTTTTTATTTTTAGATAAATGTTTTATTAATATTTATTTATTTTTTAATACTAAGAAAAGAGCTGTCTTAAAGCACCTAGAAGTCTTTTTCTGGTATTTCTAAATAAATATCTTATTTATAAAAATAAAATTATTTTGAAATAACAGATTATAAATTAAATACATCTTTGAATATTTAAATTTCTAATAATAGAGACAATTTATAATTAATAAGTACCAATTTTGGGCGTTGTGGGGGTGCTAATCCTTCCCCAAACGTAATCGACCACGAATCCCTTTTTATTATTAAAAAGAATGAATTTTTGGTTAAAACGCAGACCAGTTTATTTTTTAACTGATGTTTTCTTAAAACTCTTTTAAAAGATAATTTTTAAGTATTCGACATACCTGATCCAAAAGGCCGATGGCAACTCCCAAAACATTTTTAAAAAACCATTTATTCACACATCACTTTTCCCGCCAAGTAAAAATTTCGTGCCCGAGCGAAAACCGGTTACGACAGCTTGGCGACTCCGCTGGGGACCTGGTCAAACTTTAAAATCAATTATAAATTGTCTCTATTAATTAAAATTAAAATTCATATATTTAATTTATAATTCTTTATTTTCAAACTTTTTATATATACTTATTATTTTCAAAATATTTATATGTATATTATCTTATTTTCAAGTATTAAATTTCATTATTTATTTGTTTGTCAGAGGTTTGAACATTTCTCCTCACACACAATACGTGCATTGCATAACATAAGCTTTATAATCAAGTTTGTCCCTTTTAAGTGGGAGTGAAAGCGACGTCTTCGTGAGAATTTATTCTCCGTGTTAGACCTAGCAATTAATTTTCGGGGTTTATATGCTCTATGTCTTCGTGAGAATTTATTCTTCGTGTCAGGCATAGAGAAATGTGTACCTTTACTCTTAGAACTGAAACTCTGCATATAGTAAACCCTAGAAACTCTTCCAATCTGAAGCCATGCCGAAATTTTGTCCAAAATAGGTGTACACAAAGGAGAAATGAATTCTAACTTTTTCCTTTATTTATTTATTTCTCTGTTAAATAAATTACATGTGAATTTAAATATTTAAAGTATGCTATGTAGAAAGCATGTTTAAATAAAAATATTTGCGTAGATATTATTAAATTAATTTTTTTCCTTCTTCATTATTTGAACTAATTCATTTCTTTTTATGTTTTCTTTTATTTTTTCTATTTGCATAGCATCATACAAGATTAAAGGTATTGATCTTTGAGTTAATCGTCTCATTGGAAAACCTCATCTATGGATAAAAAGTGTTCAAATCAAATATTTCCAAACTCAGAAGTAAGACAGTGGGCTGAGGACTTACAGAGACAAGGGGGAGACAATCTGCAGGATGATTATGTACCCGAGTTGACAAGTTATGCTCCGGATTCGCTAAAAAGAAATGATATGCAAGATTTACGAGGCATTTGGGAGAGTTGGGATTCAAATAGAAAGCTGCAGTTCTACCAGTCTTACGGGGACATCCCATATTTGCTTATGTCGAAGTTGATGATGACTTCTTCGAGCCCTGATTCAATTCTGGAATCCCGGTTATAATTGCTTCACTTTCAATAAGGAGGATTTGGTTCCTACTATTGAAGAGTATACAACTTTCTACATATAGAAGGGGCTTTGGAGAATCGAATTTATTCAAGGTCAGTTAAAACTCAACCTTTCCAAGTTAAATTAGCAAAGATTGCAGGAGTACGAGAGGAATGGGTAGTAGCCCGCACGAAACAAAAGGGTGAAGGTGAAGGCATTGCTTGGACCAACATCAAAGAAATTATTCAGAGTCATCCAATGATAAAGTAAGATTTGATCTTTTTGCCCTGAGTATATATGGTATGGTCATCTTCCCAAAAGTATTGGGATACATTGAGGCTGCAGTACCAGATTTGTTCGAGCAGCTACCAAAAAGGGTCAATCCTGCTTCTGCAATTCTAGCAGAGACTTTTCGATCGTTAAGCGCTTGCAGAAGGCTAGGAGGTGGACGATTTTCGGGATGTGCACCCTTGTTTTATGTATGGATCTGTAGCCATTTTTGGAGGACAGAAAAGGTTTCATACCATCGTTTTAGTACGGACTACTCACCGTTGAAAGAGTTTCTGGAGCAAGAATGGCTAAAAGAAGTCACGAAAGATATGGATCAATGCTCTTCAAAATCTACAAATCGATGATATCGTTTGGCGTGCCCCAAGACAAATTCAAAGGGAATTCTTTTACAAATGTGGTGATTACAACTGGGTGATGTTGCTTGGTTTGTGGGGAGGAATTGGATATGCACCACTTCTGGTTATAAGGTAGTACGAGGGTCGTCAATTTGTTCCTGTTACTATTGGATTACATTCGTCTGAGTTTGCTTTTCATAGAAAAAATTACAAAAGAAACATCATGGATGTCGTTACAGCTTGGAAAATAACTTTCTGTATTTGAGCTAAAGCAGTGAAGGTAATGTTAACTCCTGATTATGAGGAATGGAGGTCTGTCAGGAAAAATAAAAATATTCCTCTACCAGATCAAAATGAGGATATCTCTATGAAAGATTGCATTCGGGTAGTTCCATCAGAGATCGAAACCCTAAAAGCTGAGTTTGAAGCAGAAAAAGAAGGTTGGTCAAAAGAGTTAGAACAAATGAGATGAGATAAAGCTATGGTGGGCGTCGACGTTGACTTTCATTCAGCACAATGTGCAATGCTGAGGGAAAACAAAGAAAAAGTTGATGATGAGTTCAGAACGTTAAAGAAGAATTACCATGAACTACACAAATCCTGAAGAGCATCAGGATCAATGACCAAAGAGTTGAACATCGAGAAAGGCCGAGTTAAAGATTTGAAAGGAAAAAATAGTCGCTTGCTCAAAAGCCTTGAGAAAGAAAAACAGAAAATGGAAGATCTCGAGGTTGACAAAAGGGAGCGAATTATAAAGCACAAAGCTAAAAATCGCGAGATTATGAATGAAATTCAGAAAGAAAGAGATCGAGCTAAAGAATTAGAAGAGATGAAGAACGGTATGTTTGAGAGATTTGAGGATGAGAAAAATACCATGTTCAAGGGATTTGAATCTGAAATGAACAATCTGATTGTCGAACTTGAAGTCAGGGGCCAAAGGATTGAAGAGTTCGATGTTGAAAAGGAAATATGGGAGTTGGAGAGGAAGAATTTCAACACCAGACTTGAAGTAGAGCAAGAAGTGGCCAACACTTGGATGCAACGATGTAGAAACAAGAATGTACAAATCCAAAAAAACAGTCAAAGAACACAATAAGCAAGAACAAAACTTGAAGAGGATCTAGATCAATCTAGAAACAAAAACTCAGAGTTTAATGCTTACATCTTATAACTTAAAAATCATTATTCCAAGAGAAGGTTCTTCTAGGACCTAGTGATCTTAAAGAGAGTTATGAGGAGAACGCTTCACTACGAAGACAAATCTGAGATCTTGAAAAAACTCTGCATGTTGTCAAGTCAGAATCACTGAATTAGAGCAGACTCTCGAAGGAACTAATGAACAATAGAAAAAATCTATTATTTTTTTTGAAGAAAGAGGTAGTATGGTATTCGAGGCCATGGTACAAATAAGCAAAGTTGCCAGATGTGTTGGGGAGTTAGCTGTGAAGCAAAGATTATTGAGCATCACATCGATCCAGTTTCTAAGTATGGAAAGAAGATGACAAGGCTGATGAAAGAAATCATAGAGCTTAATAGGAAAGCTAAGACGTATCTGTAGTTATGAACTATTATAAAGAAACTTTTGTATGCCAATGGAAGTTGTTCTATGACAGTTAACTTTTTTGGATCAATACCTTTTGTATACATACATTTTGCATATATTCATTATTCATTACATTATTTTCTTTATGTATAATTTTTATTTTACATTACGATAAACATTCATTAAATAAAATTTGAAAAATAATATGAAAAGGATTTTCAATCGCATTTACTCTGGCCAAATGAGAAATTCAACATCACTACGGTACTAGAAAAGCTACTAAGAAAATGGAGGATAAAATACAACGTCTCGAGGAACAACATAATAAAGAACAAGCAGAAATGAGAATGAAGTTAGAGAAAATTAAATCCAGCATTGTTAATTCACAAGAGAGTATGATGCAGAAAATAGAGGATATGCTCAGGAAGCAAGCTACCATTGGAAAATTCATGAAAATCTGTACCTTTCGACCAGGAACTATGTATCCTTTAGGTTTCACGCCGGAACCAGTTTATCATTCTAGCATCACACCTGTGTAAATCCATGCTCGCACATCGGCACTTCAAGAGACCAAACCAAATGAAAATCAACAAGTGGATCCTACGTCTTCAAGCAAAAATCTGATTATATCAGATGTGAAGATAGGGGAATTCAATGCTGAGCATCTAATTCCATATTTGAATGAGCTGAATGAGAAAGAAAAGCCAATAAAGAATTGACCAGACATATCAAGAGCTTAGAGGAAAGAATAAAATCCGTATAAGTAACTGAATCGTTCTATGGGTTTGATCAGCGAATTAAGTTTGGTCCCGGACCTAATCCTCCCATCAAGTTCAAAGTTCCTGAATTTGAAAGATAAGACGGTACTACATGCCCTTTGTCCCATATAACCATGTTTTGTCGCAGGATGTCAGGTCATGTGAAAGACGAGAAATTGTTAATTCATTGCTTTCAAGATAGTTTGGTAAGACCAGCTTTAAAGTGGTATACTCAACTGACCAAAGCCAATATTAGATCATGGAAGGATCTGGAAAAGCATTCTTAGAGCAGTACCGCCACGTTACAGATATGGTCCCTGATAGATGGACTCTCAAAATTTGAAGAAAAAGAACAGTGAAACAATCAGATAGTACGATCAGAGATGGCGTGACACAGCCGCCCAAGTGCAGCCACCACTATCAGAAAAAGAAGCTACAATGATGTTCGTCCACACTTTAAAGGCTCCATATTTAAGCCATTTAATGGGGAATGCAACTAGAAATTTTGTAGATCTGGTCATTTCTGGAGAACTCATTGAGAATGTCATGAAAAGTGGCAAAATTGAGTCAAGCGAGGGGTTTAGTTCCAAAAGACCCATGTACCGGAAAAGGGAGAATGAAGTTAACAATGCCAACGCTTACAGCAAGGATACCTCGAAAAGTGTTACAATAACCCAACCACGGGTTAAGAATGAGGAAACAAACACTAATCGAACGGAAACCAGAGGATCTCGTAGTGAAAATGAAAGGCTTTCCTTCACACCATTACCAGTACCATATGTTGAGATCTATGATTCGCTGTTAAAGGCAGATGTCATACGGCCTTATCTTTTGATTCCCATTCAACCACCATTCCCTCCATGGTATGATGTAAAAGTCACGTTGTATTTATCATGAAGGAACTACGGGTCACTCTATTGAAAATTATTTGGCATTCAAAAAGGTGGTCCAAAATTTGATTAATACTGGAAAATTAGAATTCAATTCACCAGTTACATCAAATCATCCGTTGCCAAATCATGGAGATAAAAACGTGAACGCAATTCAGGAAGAAAATAGAAAGAAAATAAAAACTGATGTCTCTGAAATTAAATCTCCCTTTGGTTGTATATTTCAACAACTCTCCCTATTGGTATGATTCAGTAACAATTAAAGCCAAAACATAATGAAGGTGAAAATTATTGTGAATATCATCAAAAAAAGGGACATGGAATTAACTATGCCCTGAATTTAGGGATTTGGTACAAAAATTGATTAATGACAAAGAGATAAAGTTCTTTGAAGAAGAACCAAGAAAAAGAGAAGATGACGTTTGCGCATCAGAAGATTCTAAACCTAAGAAGAGAATAAGTGATCATGTGATTATCACTGTGAAATCATCTACAGTGAATCCTGCACCAACAAAGCCGAAAGTGGTTATCACAACTCCTTTACCATTTTCATATAAGGATACCCGTAGGGTACCTTGGAATTATACTACTAATGTTTCAATGGTAGGAGGATCTGTTTCTCTGGAAAAAGCAGAAAAGAAAATACAGAGTGTGGATTCACATCTGAGTCAGTAAGTGAAGTCGGATTCTTTACAAGAAGTGGGAGGTGTTACTCTCCTGAGACATCAAATGCATCAGAACATGCAAAAGCAAAGGGAAAAGCTACAATGATACCCCAAAAGGTATTTGATGATGAATCCCCGCCAACAGTCAATGAGCCCATAATAAAAAAACAAGCACAAGAATTCTTGAAATTTCTGAAACATAGAGAATATAGTGTGGTTGAACAGCTACATAAACAATAAGTGTGAATTTCAATTATTGATTTGTTGATGAATTCAGAAGTACACAGAAATGCCTTGATGAAAATGCTCAATCAGACATTTATCCCAGAAGATATATCTCTCAACAAGCTTGACAGGATTGTAGGGCACATAGCCGCTGATAATTATATAACGTTCACTGATGATGAAATACCTGAAGGTGGAATGGGATCAGTGAAAGCTTTGAATATTACCACACATTTTCATGGCCATGTTTTTCCAGGAGTATTAATTGACAATGGATCTGCTCTTAACTTGATGTTTTGGTCACACTTCAAAGGATGTCGGTGGATAAATCGCATATGAAGAGTTATCAGAATATAGTATGAGCTTTTGATGGCACTCAAAAGGAGGTGCTAGGAAAAATGGAAATATCATTATTGATCGGACCAGTGGTATACAATATTGACTTTGTGGTAATGGATATCCACCCTACATATAATTGTTTGTTGGGGAGGCCGTGGATTCATTCTGCAAGAGTTGTTCCTTCTTCGTTGCATCAGAAACTGAAGTTTGTTGTTGATGGTCAACTGATATGTGTATGAGCTGAAGAAGAAATCATTGATTCTATAACAAGTGATGCTCGTATATTGAGACCTATGATGATGCTCTCGAGTGCTCTTTCCGAGCTTTAGAATTTGTCAATGTAACCTTTATTGCTGAGGGAAGCAAAATTTCACATCCCAGATTGTCTGATTGCACTAAAATGACTGTACGATAGACCTTAGGCATCGAAGCTAAAACCAGGAAAGGTTTGGGAAAGAATCTTCAGGGAAGTTCAGTTCCTGTGAATATGAAGATGAAGAAAGATCGTTTTGGGCTTGGATTTAAGCCTAATTTTCAGCAAAGGAACAAAGAAATGAAAAGAAGAGGTGAAAATAGAAAGGCAAGATTGAAGGGAGAAGAAATTCCTTGGGAACGTATGTCTTTCCCTCATTTGAAGTCCACATTCAAATCCGGAGGAATGGTTAATATAGAACAACAGCTTGTTGATGCTCTTAAAGAAGAAAAGTTGACAAAAGATCAAAACATGGTTGAGGAAGCTATGGGAGAATTATTTATCAACATGATCACAAATGACCACAAGACTGGCAAATACTTGGCGGGGATTCGCCCTTGTCTTCCTGGAGAAACGCTCAACAATTGGACTGATGAAGATCTCCCTATAGTTTTAGTGTTAACTCAGAGTAATACTCAGAACCAACCTTTATGCTTTAGCCCAAGAATAAAAAAGTTTTTTTTATCTTGTAAGGGCAATTATGTTAAATTCACTTAATATCAAATACAAGAGTTTTCTTAAAATTCTCAAATGACAATCATTCTTTATACCTTACATTTTTTACATTTTTACATTCATTATTTCTCATTCTTTATATTTATTTCATAAATTTACTATATCCTTTTGAAAATATGTCCGATTGAAATTTGCAGGTGTCACAATGTTAATAGCATGCTTATTCCTAAATTTAATCATGAGATAAATTTAGAGCGGCTCATATGTTTGGAAGAAATCAATGAGTATGAGGATGAACTAGAATGTGATGTTCCTATCAATTATTAAGACTGGTAGAAAAAGAAGATAAACAAATTTTACCTCACAAAGAAGAGATTGAGACTGTAAATTTGGGAACCGATGAAGAAATGAAAGAAGTGAAAATTGGTACTACTTTGTCAACCCAGATAAAACAAGAATTGATAAATCTCCTTCAAGAGTTCAAAGATATCTTGCCTGGTCTTATCAAGATATGCCTGGTTTGAGTACAAATAGTGGTGCACAAACTTCCAATCAATCCAGAATATAAACCTGTTCAACAAAAGCTCAGACGAATGAGGCCAGAAATGTTGTTGCAGATTAAAGAGGAAGTGATGAAGCAGATTAATGCAGGATTCCTACAGGCAGTGAAATACCCAGAATGGGTAGCCAACATTGTTCCAGTACCAAAGAAGAATGGGAAAGTTTGAATGTGTGTGGATTACAGAGATCTCAACAAAGGTAGTCCAAAAGATAGCTTTTCATTACCTCACATAGACACATTGGTGGATAATACTGCAGGACATGCATGGTTTTCTTTCATGGATGGCTTTTCAGGATATAATCAGATAAAGATGAACCCTGAGGACATGGAAAAAACAATATTTGTAACCATGTGAGGCACATTCTGTTACAAAGTAATGCCATTTGGATTGAAAAATGCAGGGGCAACGTATCAAAGAGCAATGATAACTCTGTCATGACATGATGCACAAAGATATTGAAGTATATGTGGATGACATGATTGCCAAGTCCCAAACCGAAGAAGAACATATTCGAAATTTAAGAAATCTTTTCCAGAGATTGATAAAGTATCAATTAAAGCTCAACCCCGCTAAATGCACTTTTGGGGTAATATCAGGGAAGCTTTTGGGATTTGTAGTCAGTCAAAAAGGAATCGAGATTGATCCAGATAAAGTAAAAGCAATTCAAGATCCTCCTCTACCCAATACAAAAAAAGAATTTCGAGGATTTTTTGGAAAATTAAATTATATATCTCGATTCATTTCTCAATTAATTGAGAAATGTGATCCAGTGTTCAAGTTACTTCGAAAGAACAATCTTGAAGTCTGGAATGATGAATGTCAAGAAACTTTGGATATTATTAAGAAATATTTATCCAATGCCCCCATTCTAGTATCACCAAAGCTTGATAGATCGTTAATTCTCTACTTGACAGTCTTTGAAAATTCGATGGGATGTGTACTGGGACAACATGATGAGTTGTTAGAAAAGAAAAAACCATTTATTATCTGAGTAAAAATTTACTAATTGTGAAATTCGATACCCACCGATACAAAAATTAGTGTGGACTACTCGAAGACTCAGACAATACATGTTATATCATACCACTTGACTGATATCTAAACTTGATCCTTTAAAGTTTTTAATGGAATCACCAGCTTTGACAGGCAAAATGGCTAGATGGCAGATGTTATTATCTGAGTTTGATATCGTATATGTCAACCAAAAAGCGATAAAAGGAAGTGTCATAGCTGATTTTCTGGCCAGTCGTGTATCAGATGATTATCAGTCTATGAGTTTTAATTTTCCAGATGAAGATTTGTTGTGCATATCCATGAATGAAGAAGTCAGAACAAATGATGAATCTTGGAAGCTTTATTTTGATGGAGCATCCAACGCCTTGGGACAAGGAATTGGGACAGTGTTAATTTCTCTAAAAAATATCTATTATCCTTTTACAAGCAGATTGGAGTTCTTTTGCACCAATAACATGGAAGAATATGAAGCTTGTGTCATGGGATTGAAGGCAGCCATAGAAAGGAAAATTAAATTTCTCAAGATATACGGAGATTCATCGTTAGTGGTGTATCAACTACGATGAGAATGGGAAACAAAAGATCCCAAATTGCTGGAATACCGAAATTTTACCCTCGAATTAGTGAAAGAATTTGAAAGTGTCACATTCAATTATCTCCCTCGAGAGGAAAATCAAATGGCAGATGCTTCGGCTACATTAGCTGATATGTTTCAAGCAAATAAGAAAGTTGATATGATGCCAATCAAAATGCAAGTATATGAAATTCATGCACATTACTACGTGTGGAAGAAGAGGCAGATGGTAAGCCATGGTATTATGATATCTTGCAATATATCAAGTATCAAAGCTATCCACAAAATGCATCTGAGATTGATAAAAGAACATTGAGAAGAATGGTTGTTGGATACTTTCTTGATGGTGAAACTTTGTATAGAACAAGCAATGATCAAATGCTATTGAGATCTGTAAATGCTAGCGAAGCCATAAGTATCATTGAGGAAGTACACAGTGGGATATGTGGAACACATGCAAATGGTCTTTCCATGGCTAGAAAAATAATTAGATATGGTATTAATGGGCTACCATGCATACAGACTGCATTGATTATGCAATGAGATGCTATAAATGCCAGGTATATACATATAAGATTCATGCACCTCCATCGCCCTTACATGTAATGACTGCACCTTGGCCATTTTCTATGTGGGAATAGACGTCATTGGGGCAATCACACCAAAATCATCAAATGGACATTGTTTCATCCTAGTGGCAGTTGACTATTTTACCAAGTGGGTTGAAGCTGCTTCGTATGCCAATATTAAGAGGTCTACAATTTGTAAATTTATAAAGAAAGAAATAATCTGTCGGTATGGGCTACCAGAGAGAATCATTACAGATAATGCTCTGAACTTGAACAACAAAATGATGACTAACTTTGTGCACAGTTTAAGATCAAGCATGCAAACTCAGTGGCATATCACCCAAAGATGAATGGGGCAGTTGAAGCAACAAATAAGAACATCAAAAGAATCATTACAAAAACTACTGAAACTTACAAAGATTAGCACGAGAAGTTACCTTTTGCTTTATATGCATACCGAACTACTGTGCGAACATCTACTGGGGCAATGCCTTTTTCTTTAGTTTATGGGATGGAAGCAGTCTTAACAATTGAAGTTGAGATCCCATCACTTCGAATTTTGAGAGAGGTAAAATTGGATGATTCTGAATGGATCCAAGCTCGATTTGATCAATTGAACTTATTAATGAGAGGAGATTGAAAGCTATTTACCATGGACAGATGTATCAGAAACGGATGACGAAGTCTCATGACAAGAGAGTGCATCCAAGAGAATTTCAAGAGGGTGATCTAGTGCTGAAAAAGATCTTGCCTATACATAAAGATTTCTGTGGGAAATGGATGCCTAATTGGGAAGGGCCATATGTTGTAAAAAAGGCCTTTTTCGGAGGAGCGTTGATCTTGGCAGAAATGGATGGAAAAGTTCTGAGAAACCCAATAAACTCAGATTCTGTCAAGAAATATTATGCTTGAAGAAAAAAAATGAAAATGAAAAAAAATGAAAATGAAAGAAAAATGAAAATGAAAAATAATAATAATAGAAAAGGAGGGTCAAGATGAAAACCCGCAAAGGGTGTCTTGCAACCAAAGAATGATTTGAATTGAAAACCTAAAAGGGCGGCTCAAATGCATGTTGATATTAGGCATCTAGCAATTAAACCCTCTTAAGAATTTGATATTTTGGGAGGAACTTTACATCTATAACATTATGGCAATGTTTGAGATCTTCCAAACATAAGTTGACCTCAGTGCTCTAAATTATATCAAATTGATTAGTCTAGAAATACTTATGCTAATAATTTGTTGAGTCATTGAATTTTATCATTCCTATGTTTGTCATGACTTTGAATACATTTTTATATATTTATTATTTATTCCAAGATTATCTTATTGAAATTCAATTTATTTTCAAAATTTAATTTATTCTTTCACATAAACATCTTGTAAATGGATTAACATAATCTTGAAACAAACAAAATATTTTTGGTTATCACTTTATGCTAATACTTTTAAGTACATGGAATCCAAAGTAAATCTTAACGACATTTGCAATCACTGTTGAAAAGCAAACAAGTTATTGCCATCATAGAGTCATTTGGAAGCAAATAAGATGAAATATGTTCTCAATTGGCAGATTATGAATATAGCCCCTTTTCCGTGAAGCAGCACAAAAATACTTCGAATTTACAAATTTTGGTTCTAAATCATATAAGTACTGTGACATTTCAGTCCAAACACCAACTGGAGCAAGTGCCACATTCTCGTAGTAGAAATAAGGAGGCCCAATAGCATCTTCTAGAAGTGTTCTTTGAGTTATCTGATCTGGTTCGATAGGAACCCCAAAACCAATCATTAGATTTGGAAGATGAACTGCATGATCGTCTTCATTAAGAAGCTTATTTTCAAGATTCCTCTGCTTCTTCCTCTTCCAAAAATTATAGCCCAAGTTTTGCCTTTTCTTGTAATTGGGGTCATTGCATAATGGTTTCCTATCTTCTACCGAAGAAGTGTGCATCAGCCTTAGCTATTTGAGCAGCACATATAAAATCTATCAACTCTACAATTGAAGAATCAGACCACATCTTTCCATGGCTATTAAAGCCTCATCCTCTTAGTACCCCATTTTCGTCAAGTATAATAGTTTATTCTCCTTATCAGAATCAAAATTCAGGATTTCCTCGGTATCAGAAGAACTATCAATATCTGTGAAATCATCCTGAAAGATAATTTCATAATCAGATAAATAGTTATCATAATCGACATGTTGTATGAGTGTGGACTTTTCAAGAGCCTATACCATTGAGTTTTGTTCTCAAGTGGTTTTGTGACTTCATACAAAAATTCAAGCATATCTACATCTACACTCTCCAAAGATGATAGATTCTCTTTTCAAAGAAGAAAGATTTGTTGGATTTCTACACAATTGAAGGAAGACTGAGTTCACCACTTTGAAATCAAATAAATATGAACTTAACATTCATGCATCATATTTAGACATTTACAAAATAGGGGCATTTTCATTCATTTTATCCATGTTAAATATTTGACATGAATTTCAAAGATTTTAGCAAAGATTTAATTCATCACTCGATGGATCAACATTTCCGGAAAGTTCATAATGAGAAGAACTCATCTGAAGAATGAAGAAGAAGTTCATAATGAGAAAACTTGTTCAACCTTTTGGTTGAATTCATCACTCGATGGATCAGCATTTCCGGAAGAGTTCATAATGAGAAGAACTCATCTGAAGAAGGAAGAAGAAATTCATAATGAGAAGAATTTGTTCAACCTTTTGCTCGATTCTATCAAAGAAAGAGATAGATCAGCATCAAAATTTCCAGAAGTTTCATAATGAGAGAACTCATCTGAAGAGGAAGAAGAAGTTCATAATGAGAAGAACTTGGTCAACCTTTTGCATGACTCTATTACAGATAGAGATATATCAGCATCAACTTTTCCAGAGAAAGTTCATAATGAGAAGAACTTATCTGAAGAGGAAGAAGAAGTTCATAATGAGAAGAGCTTGTTCAACCTTTGCATGACTCTATCAAGAAGGAGACATATCAACATCAATTTTTCCAAAGAAAGTTCATAATGAGAAGAACTTATCTGAAGAGGAAGAAGAAGTTCATAATGAGAAGAACTTGTTTAACCTTTGTATGACTCTATCACAGAAGGAGATAGATACATCAACATTTCCAGAAGTGTTCATAATGAGAAAACTCATCTGAAGAAGGAGAAGAAGTTCATAATGAGAAGAACTTGTTCAACCTTGCCTTAATTCGTTACATATGAAGTCAAATTAACAACCCCTTTTTGAGGGTCAACATTTCCAGAAGGAGTTCATAATGAGAAGAACTCATCTGAAGAGGAAGAAGAAATTCATAATGAGAAGAACTTGTTCAACCTTGCTTTAATTCATCATATATGAAGTTGAATCAATGACACCTCTTTTGAGGGTCAGCATTTCCAGAAGGAGTTCATAATGAGAAGAAATCATCTGAAGAGGAAGAAGAAATTTATAATGAGAAGAACTTGTTCAACCTTTTGCTAGATTTCATCACAGAACAAAATGGATTATCATTCTCAGTGGAAGAGTTCATAATGAGAAGAACTAGTCCTAAAGAAGAAGAAGTTCATAATAAGAAGAATTTGTTCAACATTTCCGTCTTAATTAAGAAAAGTCAATTGGACAAAAACTTATTGTTTTTTTTCGTCTTTGCTCTATTCTTGTTAATACAAGAATGAGAAAAGAGGGGCAGCTATAAACACTAAGTTTTTGTCCCATTTATTATTATTATTATTATTATTATTATTATTATTTATTATTATTATAAATAATAAAAATTACAATTAATTTTATAGGCCCAGATCTAGAACCTGGAGGCCCAGATCCAAAACCCGAAGCCCAGATCTAGACCCGACCCAACATCCATCTAGGATTTTTAGCATCTTCTCCACCGCCTCTACTCCAACTGCTCCGCCACCTCTACTCCAACTACTCCGCCGCCTCTACTCCAACTGCTCCGCCGTCATGTTCCCCAATCAGTTGCTACCACATCACCACAGCTGCAATGAAGATTCCAGAAGAGATAAAGACGGCTGCACACATATTGAAGCTAAGGTGAGTCACCATCGTAGATCCAGTGACTCACCGAACAAACAGTGTTTTGAAGGCCTATAAAAGGCCATTTAACATGCAAATAAAAAAAAGAAGCAAGAGAACCAATCTACCACCAGCAGTAAAAAACTAAAAGGAAAAAGAAGGACAAAGCTTACCACGTCATCGAAAAACCAAAATATCGAAGGTATAAATTTAGATCTAGAAAATTCTATGAGTTTTTAGAAAAATGGAGGCCGAATTCGGCTTTAGGGTGTTTCGATGTATGATTTGGGGGTATTTTTATATTTTTCGACCACCGTGAATAGTGGCTGACAGTCGGAATAGTGATCGGCCGGTGGCCGACCGGTGGCTAAGTTTATAGAGAAGTGAGAGCTTAGAGAGAGAAGCAAAATGAAGAAATGAGGAATTTTGTGAATTTTAGGCTATTTAAGGTCTATTTATATCCTCCTCTAAACTACGTCGTTTTGGGAGGGATTTCTGTGTAATTTCCATCTGGCAAGAATCATGCGTGTAGCCATCCTAGTTTTGTAACTTTCTATTTCAGTCACTAAAATCAACTTCTAATTATTTCAATTCAGCTTTATAGTTTTATTTAATTTATAATTTAGTCACTATTATTATACTTACATATTTATGGTAAATACTTTATTTAGTCCCTGGTAATTTTAATAAAATTTATTTTAACCTGGATAATTAATATTGAGGCTAAATTACACTGTTAGTACATATCTTTTTTAATAATTCAAATTAGGATCTTTAGGTTTTATATTTTATATATTTGTCACTGTTTTTTTATAATTTTCATTTTGTCTATTAATTTATATATCTTATATTTTAATCCTATAATTTTAGTTTTCTTTATTTTGTCATTGTTTTATTTATTTATATGTTTAATTGCAATTTAATTTATATTATTATCATTTCAATTTCAATATATTTAAATTATTACTTTAATCATTATTGTTATTATTATTATTTAGTCATATTCATTTATTTGTTTTATTTGTTTTTTATTAAAATTCTACTTATAAATTTAATTTTATAAAATACATTTAAAAAATAATATTTTAATATATATTTATTTTTCAATATTAAGAAAGGACAGTCTTAAAGCAACTGGATATTCATTTTCTGATATTTTTAAATAAATAAATATTTTACTTTTATAAATTATATATATTAATCTATTATTTATTTTTAGATAAATGTTTTATTAATATTTATTTATTTTTTAATACTAAGAAAAGAGCTGTCTTAAAGCACCTTGAAGTCTTTTTCTGGTATTTCTAAATAAATATCTTATTTATAAAAATAAAATTATTTTGAAATAACAGGATTATAAATTAAATACATCTTTGAATATTTAAATTTCTAATAATAGAGACAATTTATAATTAATAAGTATTAATTTTGGGCGTTGTGGGGTGTTAATCATTCCCTAAACGTAATCAACCACGAATCTTTTTATTATTAAAAAGAATGATTTTTTTATTAAAACGCAGACCAGTTTATTTTTTAACTGATGTTTTCTTAAAAACTCTTTTAAAAGATAATTTTTAGGTATTCGACTTACCTGATCCAAAAGGTCGATGGCGACTCCCAAAACATTTAAAAAAACCATTTATTCACACATCACTTTTCCCGTCAAGTAAAATTTCGTGCCTAGGCAAAAATCGGTTACTACATTGGGTATTACAACAGGTTCGCGAAAAGTGCAGGTTCTGATATTGTTGAAACTCAAATGCTTTGTTCTCCCCCTGCTGATATCATTAACGTGCTGCATGAGGATATTGGTTAAAGCTTGGTGTTGAAGGTGGTTTATTTGCGGGAAGCTGGTTGTGCTTGGCTTTGTTAGATTTTTTTGTTTTGTTTTGTTTGAATAGTTTCCGTTGTATTTGTGTTATTATCATGTGTATGCTTCTTCTCTAAGTATAGGAAGATTTTTAATGAGATTGCGTCATAATAATTCTCCTTTCCATAAAAAAAAGTAATATAGTGTTGGAAAATAAATTACGGTAAATATTTTAAGTCTTAGACAATTATCAAACCACATTTTCTTGTTTGAGACGTTCTCTGAAATTAAAAAGAAAAAAGAATCAGAAGCATTCTACTGTATAATTAATTATTCACCAAATCACACCATAATTCCTATTTTTCACAATTAAAAAATGGAAAATATAATATAAATAGGTAATTTGTCGCATTTGCTAGATGGAACAAAGCTTTAGCAGCTCTCCGGTAATGTCAATGCAAATCAACGACAAACCCAAAGGAGAAAAAACAGAGAGAAATTCGTCTTACCGATCATTTCTTCGTTTGTCTTCTTCGTCTGCAATCTCTCAATACATTCCTCATGGCCGGCTGAACTTTCCAACCTCACCCTTTTGTCTGCAACTTCATCTCTATCTTCTTTATAACCCCTAAACATCACTCCACGCCCAGCTCTTAAAACTTCAGGGCCTGTTTAAACTGATTTCCAATGGCGAAGGCGGGGAAATATGCGGCGAATAAAAGCCTCGAGACTCTTCTAGACATGGACAAAACTGCCGCAGCAGGAAAGATTATCGGCATGCCACCTGTACCGGCAAGGAAGACGATTCCCGGTCAGGGGTTTGAGTTCAGTAACTTGTCTTACAGTGTCACCAAGAAGCAAAAGAAAGATGGTGAATGGTTCAAAAAAGATGTTTATCTTTGAATGATATATCGGGCCAGGCCGTGAGGGGCGAAGTCATGGCCATCATGGGGCCTAGTGGTGCTGGGAAATCCACGTTTCTCGATGCCCTCGCTGGTCGGATTGCTCGTGGGAGTCTCGAAGGGTCTGTTCGACTCAATGGAAAGCCGGTCAGTTCACACACACACATGTACATAGATATATACATATATCTTAGCTCACTCGTTAGTTATGCTTTGGTTCAGGTGACTACGAGCTACATGAAGATGATTTCATCATATGTAATGCAAGACGACCAGTTGTTCTCCATGTTGACGGTTCAAGAGACCTTCATGTTTGCAGCTGAAGTAAGGCTGCCTCCCTCAATTTCCAGGGAGGAAAAGAAAAATCGAGTCAATGAGTTGCTTAAACAGCTCGGCTTAGAGGTAAGTTTTATCCTTAACACAATTACAGATAGTATGATGAAATTTAAACGATATATTTATAGTTCTGTCTATATACAGACTGCTGCACATACATATATTGGTGATGAAGGAAGGAGAGGGGTGTCTGGAGGAGAGAGGCGAAGGGTGTCGATCGGTATCGACATCATTCATAAGCCATCTCTGTTATTCCTCGATGAACCAACGTCAGGTCTCGACTCGACGAGCGCTTACAGTGTGGTGGAGAAGGTGAAGGAGATAGCTCGTGGTGGTAGCATCGTCCTCATGACCATTCATCAACCTTCCTACAGAATTCAATTGCTCTTAGACCGTATAACCGTCTTAGCAAGGTACAAAAAGTACTTTAATACATCAATAGCTCTTCACCGTATAAAATTTATGATTAGCTGATGAATTAAGCTATATGTACATGCATAAAATGTTACAGGGGTAGACTAATATATATGGGAAGCCCGAGCACACTGCCGGCTCACCTGTCTGGGTTTGGAAGGCCGGTTCCTGATGGCGAGAACAGCCTTGAATATCTTCTCGATGTTATCAAGGAGTACGATGAATCGACTGTAGGACTCGACCCCCTTGTGTTATACCAACGTGATGGTATCAAGCCTGATCAAGTTGCGAGGACTCCGGTTCCGAGAACACCGAAAATACGAAAGAACTCTTTCGTGAAAACGCCTGTCTCGAGGCATGCTATTAGCCTTCATAGCCATGCTTTCTCTACTGCCAACGGAACTTCTCGATCAGAATCCGGCCGGTTTGATTACAATGATGAAGACGACGATGAAGATGAGGACTTCGACTACTCTCTGGAACGTAAATCTTCCCGGTTCCCGGCCCAGACTCCATTGAGTATGCAGAGTAGTGCTTATCAGCCACGCTTGGCTTCTCAGTTCTACAAGGATTTCCCTGTCTGGGTATACCGCGGTGTTACCGGAATCCTCGCCGTGCACCATCCTGGACTCCAGCTCGAACTCCCGGTCAAACGCCTAGTTCTGGTAGGAGTTTCCTTTCGGGCCGACATCAAATGGCTCAACAAAGTCGAACACCTTTTCTCACCACAAGACCCCGGTTGTTTTTAGCCCATCGATAGAACCGTATGCACCTTCATACGAAGAGTTCGACTTGGAAGAAGTGCTGGATGAGCGAGATCATGGACCCAAGTTCGCGAACCCATGGCTCAGAGAGGTCGCAATCCTCTCGTGGCGCACCCTTCTCATCGTGGTTCGAACCCCGGAACTCTTCCTTTCACGAGAGATAGTATTGACAGTCATGGCAATCATCTTATCCTCACTCTTCCGAAACTTGAGCCACTATGATTTCAAAACAATTAACCGGCTTCTCAATTTCTACATCTTCGCAATCTGCTTGGTGTTCTTCTCCTCAAACGATGCCGTCCCGACTTTCATACAAGAAAGGTTCATCTTCATCAGAGAAACCTCCCACAACTCGTATCGAGCTTCATCCTATGTCATCTCCTCCCTCATTGTCTACCTCCCGTTTTTCGCCATCCAAGGCTTCACATTCGCTGCAATCACCAAGTACTGGCTTCACCTCAACAGCAGCCTCTTAAACTTCTGGTTGATCCTTTACGCATCTCTGATAACAACCAATGCATACGTGATGCTCGTGAGCGCACTCGTCCCGAGTTACATCACTGGCTACGCCGTCGTGATCGCCACCACGGCTCTCTTCTTCCTCACATGTGGTTTCTTCCTCAAAGGGAACAAGATACCCATTTATTGGAGGTGGCTTCACTACATCTCGGCAATCAAATACCCGTTCGAGGCCTTGCTTGTGAATGAGTTCAAAGACCAGGAAATCTGCTACGCCGGAGACCCAGCCGATCTTTCACCGGGTCCTTTAGGGGAGCTGAAGATCAGTGACTTGCATGCCAAACACAATGATACCTTGCAATGCACAATGATTGGAGAGGATGTTATATCATCCATGGGAATTAACTTGGAGAACCTTTGGTATGATATTCTTATCTTGCTTGCATGGGGAGTTCTTTATCGCCTGTTTTTCTACGTCGTTCTCAGATTTTACTCCAAAAACGAGAGAAAATAATTCTGGGATTTTTACTATTTTTCTTCATCTCCCATTTCCATGTTTGTCAGTTGAAGTTTCAGTTCATTACTTATACATGAAGGAATCATTGAATCAAACCATTGATTAGTACTTGGTAAAGAAAATAATTTATTTTTATTCGTAAAATTAGGGAAATATATAATAATGTTGTGTGGCCCAAGCTATCTTGCTTGCCATTAGTGACTGGTTAGTTATTATATTTGTCACCAAGGCTCTAAACTATTATGTGTATGTTAATTTTGTCTTAAGGTTAACAAAACTATCATAAAAATTGTTAACTATTATTTTTTTAATAGAAATCGCTAGTCTTATTAAAAAGTGTATCTAAAATTACAATAAAAATTTGCAACTATCATCGTAAACTAAATACATAATTTGAACATTTTCCTATAACATTGAACTAGCCACTTTAGATCATATAAGAATTCCAACAAAAAATAGATACAATCAAATCTGATTGCATCGGTAAACAAATCATAAGAGGAGATTAAGCTATTGAAAGACGCGAGAACCACAAATCAGAGTCGTGCATCGTGAGAAATTATCTATGATCGTAAAATTGCATATTCAAATTCAATCTGGGGGTTCATAGTAGGTAAGATCAACTGGATTACAAATAAGCGTCATATTGATCAGTCGTGGCGTCGTCAAATCCAACCATGATAAAATCATAAAATAAAAAAACTATCAAACGACCGAAAAAGAAGACGAAAAACGTGTTACAAATACAGAAAAAAAAAGTGTCACAAAGGTATAATTATTTTTATTTAAAAACTAAAAAAGTAACAAAGAGAAAAGAGAACTGGCGGTCGATAACTAACATCAAAATGGTGTTAACACCGGCTAAACAAAATTAAAGAAGAAAAAAATGATATGATCTATAAAAACGGTATAAACTCTAGAGAAAAAAGAAAAGGGGGGAGCGACAAAAATTGTTAATTATTATATAAGTATTAATATGTATCCTATAATAATATAATTTAGTTTGAATAATATTATGATTCAACTTCAAAGCATAGAAAGAATTATAAATAAACTAAGAAACAAAAATAAAAATTAATTTTTTTAAAATTTTATTTTAAATAATAATTTCAGGAGACATGATATAATATTAATCATCATTATTTTATATTATATTATTATATAATACACATGAGTGTTTACATGTCAGTCAATAAATTTTTAATGATTTTATTAATCGATGATGTAATTAATATATATATTGATAATTTGATGATGAAATTAGAATGTTAAAAAATTTAGAAACCTATTCTGAATGAGAGATCAATTGGAATATTTCAAAGTTCAGGATTAATATTAATCATTTCTTTTATTTTAGTATTGGACAACACAAACATTAAAATTTTGTCAAAAAAATATGACATCTCAATAAAGTAATGTTATACAAAACACACATTTAAAAAAATATGATTTACATCGGTGGCGGACCATAAATGTTTTTTTTAAGGTGGACACACTTATTAACTATCAGAGTTTTAAATAGCATTCGCGGTCACGTTTTTAGTTGCGTTTATCGTAGTTGTGGACATAACGGATGTCATCGAGGTCACTACGGGTGTCGAGGTCGTTTTTTAAATTTTGTAAATTTTGCATTATCTTAAAACATAATAAAAATAATTATAATTATAAGGAATCATTTTTAATGATTTTTAAAATATTTTCTAAGCGAAATTGAAACAAATATATAATATAGTTTAACCAAATAGACTTTAAAATGTTTTCTAAGCGAAAAGATGAAGTAAACATTTTAATTTGAATAATGAACTATATTAACTATTTGAACTTACTTATTATAAAATAGATGAATTAAATTGTATTAAATTAAAATATAAAAGCAGAATCATAAATATAAGTATAACAAAAACACTAGAATCGGCAACTCTAGAACATTTTCACGCAGTTGGGGTTATCTGTCGCGACTTCTGTAGGCGGCGATCTCACGGCCGATAGTGCAGTGAATCGAGGTAAAGCAAAACTGCATGTGGAGTCACTAGATTGAAACTTCCAGAAATTTTGATTACTATTTTGTAAAAGAAGCAAAAGTGTTGGCCATTTTCAAAAAATCCTAGAGAATACATGGACTTATTATGTGAATTACTCATTTTTTATTATATCAAGAATTCTAGCCCTATTTCTCCAATAGTGGATGTTGTTTCACTCTTTTTTTTTTCTTTCCTTGCTTTCAATCGAGCGGCCACGTGTTTCATCTATTTTCCTTTTTTTCTTCCTTTAAGCTTCGTGTGTTGCTTCTCTTCTTCCATAACCACGCCATCGATCACATCAAAGCTCGTCAACAGTGAAGTTAATCGTCTTACAGGCTTGCAACTACCTCGCGACGTGACTGTCATCTTGGTGTTGTAGAGTTGTCTTCGCTAACTTGGTGTTGCGCTCAAAGTTCACGAGTGATGGACCAAAAAGTATATTGAAGCAATCTCCCCTGCATCCCATGAACGACAAAGAGAACCTCTCCCCAGCAAAACTATGCGAAATCCAAGCTAAGGGTGTCGATCGATTGACTAGACAACGAGATATCTTTGTTGCGTAATCGGCAACTGAGCTTTGCATAAGGACTTGAAAAGGATGGTTCTTCAAGTAGAACTTGGAGAGGCAAATCTCCGTTGAGATCAGCAGTGAGTATTTCTGAAGATATGGCAAATCACGGTTGAATAACGGTTGTTGCGTCCTATTATCGGCGCAATCGTCCGTTTCCCGTTAAATTACGGGCGCAATCGACTGAGATTGATGTGAATCCATGACCTACCTCAAAAAACATAAAAACCGGTTTTGAACGGTGACGCGATCACAATATCACGACCGCTATCACGTTTTCGGAATGCTATTTAATACCCTATTAAATATAAATATTTTATGTATATGAGTGATCATAAATAAAATTCGTGGTGGACACAACAATAAAATAAAAAAATAAATAAGAGAAAATTCAGAATTTAAAATAAACAACTCACCCTACTTTAGGCGTGGGTCTGCCACTTACGTATATTTATTAAAAAAAATGTTATTTTCCTCTCTTTTTTAATTTTATCTATCTATACAATAAAAATAATATTAATCGTATTTTATTTTTTAATGGTTTTTTATAATTAAAAGAAAATGTCTATATATAAAAATTAACCATTAATAATGTACAAATATCTTACAGATATAATTGTTTAAATATAAAATTATTAAGAGTAATTATACGTTAACTATATTTTTTTCAAAATTTGTACTATTAGTATAATATTAGCGTGCCCCTTTAAATTTTAATTTAAAGTTATATGTTCATAAAATATATATTCGTTATTACCCTCCTCTTTTGTTCCTTCGCTCTCCCTCTCTGTATTTTTTTTCTATTCTACGAAGCTAAGCTAAGCATTGTCTTATTAATTATTTTTAAGATAAAGTACATAAATAATCTTTTAATTAGAGGATACTACTTCATTAAGTCTTTCGACGGTGAAAAGTTATAAAATAGTCCTTCAACTACATGGAGTTACTTTATTTAATCTCTCAACTATTAAAAGTTACAAAATGGTCACTCAACTATTTATTATGTTCCAAACTTATCTTTTTACGTTTAAAAATTAACAATAATCTAAGTTGGATGTTAATTCACTGATTGAGATATGGTAAAATATGATATCATAATCTCAAACGACTATCATATTTCAGTCAACATATTAACGTCCAACTCAAACGACCATTATTTTTTTAACGGAAAAGGAAAAGTTTGGAATAAAATAATAGTTGGGTGACCATTTTATAACTTTTAAGCAACTCTCTAAGTCGGGACTTGTAATAATCAGGGACTCAACAAAATAGTATATTTTAGTCGATGGACTATTTGTGTATTTTAGCCTTTTTTATTAAGTAAACTACACAAATAGTCATTAATATTTGTGTAAGTTTTTGTTTTCCCCACTAAAGTTTTAAAAGTAACAATTTGGTCACTAACTTTATCGTTTTGTAACAAAATGGTCACTTCACCTTCATCCTCATTAGATTGATGACGTGGCAATGTTAACAAAAAAATTTATTTAGTTTACTCTTAAACTACTGCTAAAATACCAAATAGGTCCTTAAACAATGATTTTATATTTAATTTACCCTAAAAAATTCTAATATCCATTTTTTACAACTCAATTTTTAAATCAAATAACCCAAGTATTTTCCACCAAACTTTTTAAATGAATTGCCAAATTGATTCTTAAATTCATGCTAAAACTCGCTGAAAGAGCTATGAAATCGATTCTTGATCTAGAACCGAGTTACAGTGTTCCTTATGTTTTGTTGTCGAATATATATCCTTCTGCTGGTAAATGGAGTGATGTCTCGAGAATGAGAGTAGAGATGAAACAAAGAGGGAATATGAAGCAACCGGTCTGTTAATACTCTTCACATGCGAATTCTATGGTGATATTCTTCTGTACCATTCAGTTAAATCTTATTACATGTTTGCACAAAATTGATTGTGTTAGCTAAATGAGTCTGGGTTTGTTTCATAGCCTTTCTCGATACAATCTGAAATTCAGTGCTGATAAGGTACTTATAAATGATCAGTCTTGTGAACTTGATTCAGCTGTATCTTTTTCCTTTGGGAGTGGTACAAAATGTCCGATTGTAGAAATCTATCAAGTGTTTGATTATATATGTGAGGTTGTTTGGTTTAAAAATTTAGTGCTTAGGGTTATTTGGAATACAATGGAGGTGGTGGGGGTATTTGGAAAAAAATGAAAATTAGAAAGTTGGGATAAATTATATATAAAATTATTATTCAATGACCTATTTGATGTTTTAGTAATAATTTAGAGGTAAAACTAAATATTATTCTTTTTTTAATATTGACACATCATCAATTTAACGAAAATGACCGTAGAATGACTATTTTATTACAAATCGATAATGTTAGTATTTAATATGTTACTTTTAAAGCTTCAATTGGGAAAACAGAAACTTGCTCAAACATCACTAACCATATGTGAAGTTTACCCTTTTATTATCTTCTTTGTTTTACCTTTGGCAATTATGCAAAAAGAGTTTCTAGGGTTGGGTTCAAAAAATGCTCCGATCACAATCAAAGAAGTGGCCTTTGATGCGCCTAATGATTCAGGTACGGTTTTCCTTCATTTTCAATCCATAACTTGATTAGTTTTTTCTTATCGATTTCAAACCTCATGAAGGCTCTGAAACAGTAGTTGGCGTCCTATTGAAATTTTATAAATTCTCATACCTGGATCATGCTTCTTCTTTTTCGTTTCCTTGGAGTGATTTAATGCATATATCGAGTTGCTCAATTTTCTCGGTAACCAAACACGAAGAACCCTGGAAAATTTTGCTCCAATAAGAAAAACCACGAGCAAAACGTCCTTCTCGTTTAAATGAATTAAAAAATAAAAAGCGCATTGGGGGTACAATATTTATAAGCACAAGGTACAATTACTTTACAGCAATTTTAGGATACTTTAATAAAGTTGACGATGGCGTTAAATTCTTAGTTTCTATTAGGTGTCATTTAAGAACAGCCAATATTAAGAAAAAAATAATGATAAATTTGATAGATATTATTATTATTATTTGTTACCCTCTCGGTTTTAAAATTTTATATTGATTAATTCGAATCAATCTAATCGTATATCTAATTTTAATAGATAAAATTCTCAATAGAAATTTTCTGCGTAAACAACATTTATAATCTTGGGTATTATTAAGGCCTATTATAAAAAATGATATTTTTAGTTTTATTTTTTTATTCATAATACTAATATTTGATTTTTTAAGATAAAATATTAAATGTGAGTTGGGAAAAGGACATATAAAATATAACCTGATAACATGGTTGCGTGTTAATAACAATAACATGGATGGATACCCATATGATTTAATATTGTTCTTATCAAGAACATAAATTATTAAGCTACTTTATTTTTCATCAATGTGGCATTTTGAAAAGCAGTGCCTTCCTGCAAGGACATGTGATTTGGATTTTTTAAATGGGAATACTCATTGAATAAAATATTTATTTAAAATGTGATGAATAATTTATTCCAATGCATAGATGATCTGATCAATGGGGTTTTTATTACTAAAAAGAAACAACATGAATTAGATTCCTCATGATATCATGTATGGTGATTTTGGCTTCATACACCGATTTGTGTTTTAATATAATTATTAGTGATGTATGAACTTATATCATATTTTTGTTTAATTATTAGTGATGTATGAACTCATATGGTTTGGACCTTATTATATAAATTTAACAGTCAAGATTCAAGAACATGCACATTGTATTTGATCTCCTTGAACAAAAGATTAGCTGTTGCCTGCGTATTTCTAAGTTTTGAGGTAATATATTCATTCCTTTTGGTTCTGCTGTATTGTTCAAGAGTACTTCAGGGATGCAGCTGTCTTTCTCAAAAAAGGCACCTACCGTTCCTCAGTTCCTATCTTTCAAAGCTGCTGAAGAAGATAGGCCGAGGAAGGCTGCTCATGACCCTCCGCCGTCATGGGGATTTTTGGCTATACCAACTGCCCATTCGTACGGCTCGACTCAGGTTTGTTTGATGTCCATCATGAACTTCTTGGTTTTCCTAGCTATGTTTGTTTGATGTTTTGCTCCTTTAGATGTTAGAACTCCAAAGTTCAATATGCAGGGACTTTGGGGTTGTCCTGTAGTTTCATTGCAGGTTTACTGAATTTTTTTCGTCTTCCTTCTCCTCTTACTGACTGCAGAAACAAGGGGGAAACCACTACACGGTGGCACACCAACCCCACAGTTCCCACGAAGCTAGAATATTTCCAGTTCCAGCCAGCCAAATCAAACTAGTACAGTTTCTATGAGCACTCCTCTTCTCCAGCCCCATCCTGCTTCAACCGGACAGAATATGATTGGTCATACTGTAAAACTGCAATCTTTTGCGGGAGTTCCAGTCATGGCTCTCCCTGTATCTGTTGTTCCTTCATCCAGTTCTGTTATCGGTACTACTGAACTTAGGTATCTAAACTTGTATATCTTGTCATCTTATTGAATCTCAGTTACATATGATAAAGATCATAGCCCAAATTGCTGGTTGGATTCCTTCTGCAGGACTTCTGTCAAATCTTCCGCGGCACCATCTCAATTCACTATCTTTTATTCTGGATCTGTGTGCGTTTACGATGATGTGCCTCCTGAGAAGGTAATCTTATTGCTTGAGCATGTTTTGTCTAAATGCTTTACACCATTAACTATGGATGGTAATTAGTTCTTTACTTGCATATCCAGGCTCAAGCTATCATGTTATTGGCTGGAGACGGTTCCTCCACCGCTCAGAGTAAAACAGCTTCCATGACTCAAGCGCAGACACATGTTTCACGACCTTGTACTGCCGATTCTTTTTTCAGAAATAGTTCCCGCACCGTGTCCCCTTACTTGGGTCCTCCAAGTCATCTTTCTGTGACCTCTAATGTCAGTTTAAACCCCGGTGGACGAACTAGCAGCACCAATAACCTAACAGCTGCCCAAAGAACAGGTATGTTAGCATCTACTAGTAACCAACCTGAGCCTCCCAAATCCGTTAATTCAGTAGGATCTGCTGTGACAACTCGAATTCCCACAGGTATTAACCCTTTTTCTTTTATTGAATTCTCTCCAGTAGCTATTGTATTCCTGCTCTAGACTCCTTTAATTGCTTGATGTAATGGACTGTGTATTCTGCTCTCATGAGTCTCATTTCATTTATTTATTTATTGTAGTCGCAGTGCCACAGGCTCGAAAAGCATCATTGGCTCAGTTTTTAGAGAAGCGTAAAGAAAGGTATTTGATGATACTGAGAAGATATATGTACACATATATAGTTAGAAACTGAGCATTTAACGTTTATATTGCATTGGAAACCTGAGTTTTTTTAGCTTTACATATTTCTGGTTTTACGTACAGAATATCAAACACATCGCCATACTGTATCATCCAGAAATCTACTGGTTCCAGTCGTCTTGGGTCTGATGGGATAAGTATCTCTAACTTGTGCAGCATCTAGTCCTGTGCAACCCACCAATTAAGGGTCTTTGAACTGAGGTCACTGCTATAGATCATGTAAGAGCTCATTGTTGAACTTATCTCTGCCTGTAATTAAACGAACTCGATTCTTTTGATGTTCTATTTTGGGTCGTGTTAGATATTATATATGTATACATATATACATATATTTTGTTTTCGATTATCTTGTTAGCAGATGTTTTCTTTTTGTTATTCATAGGAGTGACTAACTGGGATAAAACATTTGGAACATCATGCAGCTCATTGTTGCATATCATTCCAAGTTATTGTAAAATTCAAGTCCAAAAGCATAGTTTTATATTCTTCAGCATAAATAATACATTGTCGACATCAAAATACGAATACAAGTGCTCATACGTATTTTTCTTATTTCCCTATTTTGTTAGATATTAGATTTGTAGACATATATATTGGATACTGAAACTATGATCTGAGGTGTTACCAACACATGTTTATTCATAGGAAAATATTTGGTGGAAGATTGTCCTTCGGTTTGACAATGTTTGCAAAACATTTGTGAACAGTACTTTACATCACCACCCCAATAAACATAAATTTCAATAATCACAACTTTAACGTTACAATCCAGTACAATTTCTCATAAAAAAAATGCGTCATCAAAACATAACTTCCTCGAAAGTACAACAGTGAAGAATAAATTCTCAGGCAAACTATCAAGCAATGAAGTATTCCAATGGTGCAGTCTAAAACAACAGTACTACTAAGTTGGCACTAGGCAAAGTACAACTGCTGCTGATCTACCAGTCCGTTCATTAAGCAAAGCAAAATATAGGTGTAAGGACCGGAAGCTTGATTTCGAGGGAATAATAAACCGGAATCTTTAGTCATAACACCCATACAAAAGACACGGATGTAACAAACTTGCTTCAGCTGTTATGACACATCTTCTACAAAAAGTTCTCTATGTCTAGTTCCACAAAGGAGCAGGGATCCGGAATATCAAAATTGTTCAAGACCTGCATGCCACACAAAAGAGAGAAAAAAAGCATATACATTACATATATGATACCCACCAAGGCACCCCAATTTCAAGTCGTACAATTTTGATGCGGATGCAGCTTTAGAGTATTTGTTAATATGTAAGAAGAATATGGAAGGAGACCAAAACCGAGCAAAAACAGTCATCAATAGGTGCAACATGCTAAAGAAAGAAGTTCAAATAAGAGAATTTTTCAGAAGATTGAGAACGAGTGGGGGAAAAGGCTTTCTTAAATTGAGAACAATACCTCAGGGTGCACAATACCAAAAATGCCAATGCGCCTTCCTTTGTAAATGATTTTGGCTTGCCTACCAGATAGAAATTCGGGTTCCTACAGTAAACGTATATGTCATAAGTACTGCATGACTAAAAGTGGTTGGAGAACATGTGCTTTCCCTCTCTCATGCACCAAAGAAAATAGAGAACAAAGAACGAGACACTTACATAAGAAAGCTCTATATAATATCCTGATTTATCACCAACTGGAACAAAAGGAGTCCCCATAACTTCCATGATTTTGTCCACCAGGCTATGAATCAGCTGTAGACAAGAAGTCCTTATTTCAATAAGTTCCATCAACGCATTAGAAACAAACAAATAATTGGACAACACTTGTAGTTATAGATAGCAGAACTCCATATTATTCCCTAAACTATATATCTTCCTTTTTTTGGACTATCCATCATCCATACCTAACAAAGCAAAAACTTGTGAAATCTTCAACATGTACTACGCGTAACAAAACTAAACTTCAAAATAGTGCACAATTAACCAGTGTTTTAGAACAAGACCAAACAAGGACATGTTTAACCACAAATCATCAACTTCTCCAGGTTGGATGACCCATCAAGTGAACCAGAAGGTCATTCTGATCATTTAAATAAAGATAACAATGAACAACTTAATAATAAGGAAATTTTCAATTCTTACAAAAACAGGAACCGACAGTTAAAGATTACAATAAGTCAATGCATGGAGTCATCTAATAACAAAAAAAAGAGGGTGTAATAACGAAATTTTACCTCAAAACCCGAGTTAGCACCACAATATAACGCAGCAAGTAGGCGATGGTTTGATGCACCGACATCTTTCTTCTCATCCAAAAGTACCACATCACCCACTTCATAAATCTGGACATGTGAAAGTTTCCAAAAAGAGTACAAAATAAAAGCAGGGTGATCATATACTCATAAATTAAGATGAATGAAGTAAAACTTGAGAAGTACAACAGGAAAATAATAGTAAAATAACAGGCGGGAACATTTCTGCATTCCCATGTTAATTATTAAACGCCTGTTGGTAGAAGGGAAGACATCGAATGTATTAGACTGATGCTATCAATGAAATAACGGTTCAACTAACACAAGAATATCAACAAATATGTCCCCCTCCGGCCTCCATATACCAACATCAGTGTTTCAAAAGAAATAATGCTTCCAACAGAATATAAGTCCAAGGATTTTAGTTAGAAGTGACCATGAGAAAGAACACAATAGAGAAGGTGCCACAATTCAAAAAAATAAGTTCATAACGCTAAATTAAGTGACTGTTTCAGTCTGAACCAATTCAAAACCAAAACTGTACCTTAATGGGCTTTGGATGGTCTTTGTTATGTCCAACAGTCTTTAGCATGCCAGGCATGAGACTTGTGCGGACCACCTATGCAAACAGAATAAGCAATCTTCAATATTCTTTAATTAGTAAGAGTTATGATAAAAGGCTTCAAGTAAAAACAGAGAACATCTGACTATAATTTCTTTTGTCCTTTTTCCCCCTCATCCTTTAAATGAACCAAATGTTTATCACTTATCTATAGAGAACAATAATAGGCTCCTCAATTGGCTGTTCGATTTTTAAGACCAGTCATTTCAAAAATAAAATTTTTTTGATAAGATTTGAAGGTCTCTTTAAAAACCTCCTTCTTGATTAATGGAGCTTGTAAAGAAGCTTCTTAATCATCGGAAGGAGGAAAAGAGTGCCTTATAATTTCATTGAAGAAAATAAGAATTACAACCTTGGAAAGAAAAATCCAAGTAGAACCCTTACAACAATTCTTGAGCCTTAAAACCGAACTATAGAAGTCAACAACATAATAATCAACCTATACCAGCCTTTGCTAGAGCATCGGCATCCATATTAGCTGTCCTTGCAATCCATCTAACAACCCCCCCGACAGTTTTAAGACACTCAACAATATCTCTAACAATGAAACCATAAACAGCTGGACATGAGACAACCTTATTGATCCAGTCTACTGCAACTCTGCTATCACTCTCTATGATCAACCTATCTTTAACCCTCCCTAGGACAGAGGTAAAGAAAGAGATACCCCTTTGGATAGCTTTAAGTTCCTTCAATGTTGGAGGTCCAGAACCATCCGGTTCCTGAAAAGAACCAAGGATTGCACCAGAATGATCCCTCATAAGACCACCCAGACCTGATTTTTCCCAATCACAACTAATTGCTGCATCCACATTCAACTTGATGAAACCCGTAGGGGGAGGTAACCAAGGGGTTATGGAAGACTTCAAGAAATTGTAGGACGAGTAAGAATCCCCTATAGAAGGATCAGAAATTAAGGAGTCCTTAGGAATAGAAACATCCTTATTTTTTGCTAAATACCAAGAGGCCAGCCTAACTCTTGTTAAGAAGAATAATTCAATCTGATCGAGCTTCCCCCCTTCAAAAGCTATGTAATTCCTGAATTTCTAGATTGTCCAAATAACAGCCCCAGGAATGAAAGTCCAAATTACCGAATTAGATTTCAACTCATCCTAAGCAAGAAGAATTTTTTTTGCTTCTGCAGAAAACACAAAACTAAATCTCCAAAAATTTAGAAATTTATTCCACAAAGACCACGCAACCGAACAGGAGAAGAATAGATGCGAAGAAGATTCTTCAAACATTTTACAAAGAGGGCATAAGCCATCCTCAATACCTTGAACTCCTCTTTTAACCAATTCGGATTTAACTGCAATTTTTTGAAGCATAATTTGCCAAACTAATGTTTCAACTCTAGGGGGAACCAATCCTCTCCAAACAATCTTGTTCCAGAAATGAGACTCTTCTGAAATTGAAGCACAACTCTTAACACAAGAACCGACTGTATAAACCCCATCCCCATTGCCTTTCCAGATCAATCCATCGCTAGAATCAATATATAGAGAGAAAGAAGAAATGATGCTCACCAAATTGCACCATTGTTCAAGCTCCCAATCGTTTAAATTTCTTCGAACTTTAACATCCCAAATCCAGCCCGAAGAAAGAAATTCCCCAAACTCACAAAGTTTACCGAATTTATTAGTTGACAGTGAAAACAGTCTAGGAAATAGAATCTGAAACGGAAAATTAGCAGCCCAGCTATCTTGCCAAAATCGAACATGCTTACCATTTCCGACATAAAACTTGCACAAACTACGGAACTTACAACCAAATGAGTCTTGTTTGAAATGGTTATTAACCACTGATCTCCACAACCAGGAGGATTGAGAAGGAATCTTGCTGTCAAACAATAATCTAGAAGAGTCAATGTTGTATTTGCTACAAATAAAATTCCTCCAAACAGAATTTCTCTCATTTGCAAACCTCCAAGACCATTTCCCTAGCAATGCTCTGTTCATAGAAATCAGATTCCGAACTCCCAAGCCTCCCTCAGTCTTTGATTTGCAGACATCATCCCATTTAACCCAGTGTATCTTCTTAATACCATTGCCCCCTCCCCATAAAAAATTAGACATAATAGAATTGAGAGTCTTGAGGATAGAAGCTGGAATCTTGAACATAGACAAAAAATACGTAGGTAGTGAGGACAGAACGGATTTGATCAAAACCAGTCTCCCTGCTAAAGAAAGAGTAACAGCCTTCCACCCTGCTAATTTAGAGTGAAAATTCTGTACCACTGGTTCCCAGATAACAGAGGAATTCCTAGTAGCACCTAGAGGGAGGCCTAGATAATTAGATGGGAAGTTTCCCACCAAACAACCGATAGAATCTGCCCAAGTTTTAACCTCCTGTTGGGATATATTAATCCCGAAGAGTCTGCTTTTCTTAAGGTTTAGTTGCAGCCCTGACATAACCTCAAATACTCTAAGCACCCTCTTCACATTCATAATTTGAGTCTTCGAAGCTCCACAAAATAATTAAGTCATCCGCAAACTGCAAGTGTAAAAGATTAAAAGACCCCTCCTCCTTGCCAACTGTCAAACCATCAAATAAACCCTCCGAAACAGCTCTTCGGATTAAAAGATTCAATAATTCCCCCACTAGGTTAAAAAGTAAAGGCGAGAGTGAACATCCCTGTTTAAGGCCCTTGGCCATTGGAAACTCCTCGGATGGAACCCCATTAGCTAACACTGAGATTGAAGCTGTAGAAACACATCTCCTAATCCAACTTATCCATGTGAAACCGAAACCCATTTTTTCCATCACCTTGAACAAAATAGGCCAGTCAACCGTATCGTATGCCTTTTTGAAATCAACTTTAAACACACAACCCTTTAGCCCTTTCTTCCTCCAATAATCAATACCATCGTTAGCAATGAGTGAGCAGTCCAAAATTTGTCGACCGGGAATAAAAGCGAATTGAGTCGGGCTTATAAGATCTCC
The DNA here is from genome assembly GCF_006381635.1 of Hibiscus syriacus. NCBI lineage: Eukaryota > Viridiplantae > Streptophyta > Magnoliopsida > Malvales > Malvaceae > Hibiscus > Hibiscus syriacus. Next base: position 423,478 of record NW_024062646.1, on the reverse strand, counting down.
TATAAAACTTCTAAGCCTCCTTGAAAGACACTTGGATAATATCTTATACACTCCTCCTACTAGGCTTATAGGTCTATAATCATCAAGACTTCCAATGTTAGATTCCTTAGGAATAAGGGTAATAAAAGTATGGTTAATACCATGTTCCCATTCTTTCCCCACAAAAAATCTGTGAAAAAACTGCATAATATTCCCCTTAAGAACAGACCAAAACCTTTTAAAAAAACCCAAGTTCAATCCGTCGGGCCCCGGTGCTTTATTGCTATCACAAGACTTTAGAGTTTCCCAAACCTCCTCGGAAAATTCCTTCTCTAAAAGCATATTTTGTTCGAAAGAAATTCTGGGAAAAACAAACCAATATCTTCAACTTCTAAAGTAGATCGATCATTATAAATTTTGAAAAAATGATCTTTGACCTTGGTCTTGATAACAGTTGGATCGTGAGTAGTATTCCCATCAACAATTAAAGCATTCAGAGCATTTCGTTTCCTCCTAACTGAAGCACAAGTATGAAAGAATCTTGTGTTTCGGTCCCCATCATTAAGCCACTTCTTCCTAGAATTTTGAAGACAAATCTGCTCCTCAATTCTGTGAAGTCTCCATAACTCTGCTCTACAAACACTAAGCTCTTTAGCAATCCCCTGAACAGAGCTGTTATTCAGCTGCTGGGCGTCCTCCTCAAGCTTCTGAATTTTCTTTTCCAAATCTGATATTGCTACTCCCGGAAATTGATTCTTCTTCCCTGACCATTTCTTGATGGCAGCTTTAGAGTTCTTCAAAATACTTAAGATCCCACCTTTTCTCCCAGTCTTCTTACAGTCTGTGATAGAATGTCTGACCATATCCTCAAAGCCGTCTTCCTCCATCAGATAATTAAAGAGTCTAAACGGTCTTTTCCCCCAATCAATACCTTCATCTTTCAATAAAATAGCATTGTGATCTGAAATGGATTTAGGAATAAGAGACTGAGAAATCTCAGGAAAAGTAGCTAAAAATTGACCATCCACCAAGAATCTGTCCAATCTAACAAAAGTTGGATCATCTTGGTTATTACACCAAATGAACCTTCCCCCATTCAAAGGCAGATTAATTAAACCTAAAGACTGAATAAACTGAGAGAAAATCCTCATAGAGAACCTATTCTGTGCTTTACCCACCTTCTCATCTTCACACGAGTAAACATTAAAATCTCCTCCAACACAAACCGGCAGATTCTGTCCATAAATGAACACACTGAGTTCTTCAAAAAAACTCTCTTTTTCTTCCTCCACTGAAGGCCCATAAACATTAATGAGGACACTTCTGAATTGATGCAACCTGAATTTCCCTACAACAGCAATGAATCTTCTGTTAATGCAGTGATTTTCCATCTCAAACACATTGTCATCCCAACAACATAATAAGCCCCCTGAAGAACCAATAGCTGGAGATTCAATAACACTCTGAAAAGTATTCAGTCCATTCCTTCTCAGAAAAGGCCTTTGAACCTTCTCTACTTTAGTTTCTTGTAACCAAAGAAAAGAAGGATATGAGCTAGAGACCAATCTTTGGACTGCTTTCTGTTTTTCTCTTTTCCCCAAGCCCCTAACATTCCATGAAATTATTGTTAATTTGTCTTTCATTAAAATTTATTGAAAACCTGACTTCCCCACTATGGCAACTCAACTGGCCAAATTCAAGCCCTGTTCTAATTTAATTATTTTGTCCAGAAAAGCTTCCTTCCCCCGAGTAAAAGAGACCCCCAAAATCTGACTCACTTGCCATGTGGCTACTGCTTCATCTAAAAGCTCTGAGAATTCTGTAGAAGAGGCTGTAAAAATATTAACATGTTCTAGAGCTTCTCTTACCAATGATCTTCTTGCCCTTCTTTTGCAAAATCCTGATTTGGAATTAATCAAATGACTGTCCGTAACACAACCCTCTGGCTCTCCATCGAGACTACTAATCCCAGCTTTCTCTACTAAATTTGTCTCCTCTCTGCCTGGAGAATTAAGCTCTGCTGCTGTAGAAATCTTTTGTATTGGCGTGCAGACCTGATCACAAACTTTCTTTTGAACTGGAACAACCTCTGTAACATTAATTTCCTTATGAATCTCCCATGCCAATGTTTTCTCTCCCTCCTATAAACTTTGCTATAACTGGCCATTCTCCTTCTCTGTAGAGGCTCACTTTTTGTGGATAGCGAGCTTCTATGCACCACCATCGCTTTATTTCTTAACTGGCTCTTCAAACAATTCGAGTTAGGAACTATCAGCGAAAAATTAGGATCAGGAACCTCAATATCTACACTGGCAGACGAAGCTGAAATGCAACTGGTCCCTTTATTCTTGTTTTTAACACTGCTAGCCTCTATAATTCCCCTATTTTTAACTAGTTTACCAAACTTGTTAATTGTATATCCTGGCCCAGAAGGAAAAAACTTTGAAGCCTCCGATCCAGTCAGCTCATTGTCAACAGATAGGGCCTCCGGCCCATTAGCCGAAATATTTGAATTTCTGATGCCCAAACCTGCAAACTCGCCTCTGAACACCTGACAACCCTCTTTTAATGCCTTTCCCATGTTTAGAAAGTCTTGGAAAGTGCATTTCCCCATCAGACTGTGCTGTGCCGAAAGAAACACCATCATCATTCCACAAGTCAACCTTCTGTCTGAACATCTCTGCTGATTTGACTGAACTTTCCTCATATTCTGACTTCTCCCTGACTCTACCTTCCTCAGACCCCAACTCGCCATACTGTTTCCCATCTGCACCGATCACCGGAAAAAATTTGAAAAAAGGTTTCGCATCTTCCCAGCCCGCTCCAACTTTGATCTTAATCCGATACGATCTGCCATAGGATCCAAAATTAGTGAATTCTGGAACATCGAAAGGACTTGCAACTCGCAAAAGAATCCTCACAGACGAGAGATCCTCCCTGTTCTTAGTGGACTCATGGATTTCTACCATACTTCCCCATCTCCCAGCAGCTCGTTCCAAGAAGGATTCATCCCAACATAACAGAGGAACCCCACTTAACTCAAGCTGACAATAAGCCATTGGAACACCTTCTTCATTCAGTAAAGGTGCTAATCTATCAAAACAAAAGTTTATTACATCTCTCTTCTTTGTCCATGCCTCCATCATCTCTTCGAGAGATTTGAAAATGATAACACAGGAATTACGGACATAACCCCAACCAACAATCTGAACTTCGTAACCATTAGTAATGAAGAACTCCTCTACTGACTTAATGTCTAAAGAGAGCTTAAAAATCCCTGTTAAAGATCTTTTGACCCAGTTCCGATTCTCAGAGGGAATATGCATTTCCATAACATTCTTCAATGCTTTCTCCCTTTGATTCCCAACAGAATGTGTCTCCCTATACCCCAAAGTATTGTTCCTCATATCCTCAGTCAGTAAAGCCTCTTTGTACGATCTGTCATCCCTAACACTCCTACTGGAAAAATCAACCTCTTTCAACTTTGAAGGACCTGCTGTAAACGAAACTGGACCCAACTGAACTGGACTATTCTTGGCCACATTCCTTGGACGAACTTCATTGTATTTTGCAACACCAACTGAAATCCTTCTCCCATCTATCAGTGAATCATTTAACATATCAATTGCTCTCCTCAAACCAGATTCCCTCTCAAACTGAACAAAAGCGAAAGTGGAAAATCTATATTTTGGGTTTTTAGTTTCTTTCGGGATGAAAACTCTCTCCACAGTTCCCTGAGACGAAAAAATATCTCTAAGCTCACGCCGAGAAACTCTCCTACTTAGACATGTACAATATTTCAAGAAGACTAGACAAAAAAAATTAAGGTCAAACAAAATCATAAAAGCTAATACTAGTTCTCAAGCAATCTAGAATTACAACTATAGCACAGACACAGTAAGGAGGAACCCAAAAAACTGGAATGTTGAAATGATCTTATACATATATTCTAACATGAAAATACAAACCTCAAAATCAGAAGAGCGGGGGTTTCCAATGATCACTGCAGTGGATTTGTCATCCTTTCGATTTAACATCTCAAAATTCTCTTTCTTAGAACATAAAATCCATGTCAACACCTCGGTAAAACCGCTCATTGCAATCTAAAAAGAACCTCAGTTAGGGCATAAAAAATAACAATAAGAAAATCTACAGACAAAAAAACTGCTTCAGAGTATTTAGGCAACCTCAGATCTGATAAGATCACTGAGCTGGTTCAAGGGAAGGGGCTTCAAAGATGAAAGCTTTCTCTTTGGAATATTATTATAACCATAAGCAATTGCAACATCCTGCAAAAGAATAAAGAGCCTCATTAACAGAAAACCACAAGGGAGGAACCCAACGTCTCACTCAAAAATGAGATCATGAAATACTATTCCTTTGATCATTACCTCCATAACATCACATGGGTGAAGAATGTCACTTCTGGTTGGAGGTACAGACACATTGATACTGTGTCCTCCTGATGCAGCTTTTTCAGCATTCAATTGCATTCGTTTTAATAGATTAGTGACCTGTTTAAAGATAACAATGGAAGAACATATTAAGAATAGTTGCAACATGATGGTTATTAAATTATATCAACTGACCAGTGTCAGCTATAGAATACCACCAATGATGCCATTAAAACAAAGCACAAATACATGATACGATGACCACATCAGACTAATGTAACCTCACTCAATACTCTTCCTCGCCTTTATATAAGTGAGCAGTTCAGCAAACAAACCCAGACAAATATGCCAGTTTACAACATTTTTTTTATAATAAAGGGAGGCCTCATTAAAAAACCCCTTCATAAAAGATAATGAATAACATAAGTGGAACCCCATTAAACAATTATTTTCACTATATGGATAACATAAAAGATAATGAAGAATAAGAGGCAAAAAGAAAATGGAAGCATTACCTCATCAGCTTCCAGAGGAATTCCAATGGAACCAGTAATATATGATAGTGGAACTTCCATATTATATTCTGATAAATCTGGATAAACACTTGAGTTTCCATCAAATGATATCACTTCAACCGGTTCAACCTCAAATTTTCTTTCACAATAGGTAGCAAATGTTGTAACCTGTAGATAGAAAGAAATGTTCATTCCTACCACCACTTAAAATGGTGAGAACAGAAGCTAACAGCAATCAATTCCTTACCATTGTATTTAAAACAATTTTAGCCTTTGTTAGATCAGTTGCTGTGCACTCAATGAAGACATTTTTTGTCTTCAAAGTGATTGCTGAGTGTGCACCATTAATAATCGGTGGTAAAGACAGAACAGTTCTGTATAAAGACAATAAAAAAAGAAAGGTCATTCAGCTGTATCAGTATTTTTAAACCTAACAAGACTTACAGTACAAATATACACTTGAAAAGAAGTAAATACTGGCCGAAGGTTAAGCAGCTTTAAGTTAAAGTGAAATTGGTTGCTAATCACAAAAGCTAAAACTAACAATTGGATGCACATTACCAAGGGCACCCATACCTGTTGCAGTCATAAATGACAGGGAACACACTTGAATTCTCGATAATGTGCAAGAACTTCTTCAACTTCAAATCTGACTGTTAAGTGTTAGTAAAACATATTTAGCATAACCCTTCAGTGAAAAAAATGTACTCAAATCCTATCTAAAAATGAGGAGAAACAACTGCAGAAGTTACAGACAGAAGTACCAAGATACTAATTGCTTAATGAAGCAACTTCACAGGTAAGCACCACAAATAACCTTTATGAAGGTTTACCTTATAAAATTCCATCAGCTCATCAGCTCTGAAGTTCTTCACCTAAACCAAGAAGATCAATTCCAGGGAAATCAGTTTGCTCAGAGGATCGAGGAAAAATTTCAAACGAGTAGAAGTGTGCAGATAATTAACAAGAAGAGGAATTAAGGAGTTGATGATCAAGAATACTGAAGGAAAGACTAACTGCAACCCCTAAAAACCAAGGCACTTCAACAGAAAAGCACCCTAAAGAAGTTTTGTTCCTAAAACATCCAAACATTATATAGCCTAGAGTTTATAGCAAGGTAACTATTTCCAGAAATAGTTCTTAAATTAAGATAATATCTTAAAAATTAAAAGGGATCTTAGCTGTTTTAATAATAATAATAATGAGCATTCAATAATAAATTTCCAACTGAAAACAGTAAAAGTTCACCAAAAACTAATAATAATCATTTTTTCTGTAGTATAAGCTAAGTTCCTAAGAACTTTATCAAATGGAAATCAAAGTGACAAGATAACAATGGATAGTCTAGTCAATGTGTGCATGGGAAATAGTATCAATAAGAAAACAATAATACCTGTTTCAGTGGAACAAAATTTATCTCCGGAGGTGGCAGGGCCTACAAATAATTAAGAAATTGCTTACAAGTTAGAATGTGATATTGAGAACTAATACTACATGATAATGTCAAAAGTAATTACTAAATCTTAAAATATTAAATCAAACTTTACATTTGCTCAATGATTCCTAATCAAACAGTATCTCCTATTTTGATACTTTAAGGGGAAACAAACAATAAAAAGGAACCAACGAAGTTTAAGCAAAGTACACAAATAGTAACAATTACCCTATCAATTAAACAAGCCAGAGAAAAGCAGTTATTACTAACATTACCAATTTGACAATCGACAGCTGGGTTGACACAAAATAAATAAATAAACAAATAAAAAATACACCTCTGCTAGTCAACAAAATAAATGAAAAGATCCCTTATCTTCAGCCTTGGGCTGCAGCTGCCCATTCCCCTCAGGGTTTGACCTTCAACAAAGGTTCTAAAGCATCTTCAACTATTTGTACGGACACCATTTTAGTAATCCATAAACAATTTCCAAAATATTATATTATGAATTAGACTGTTAGGAAGCCCACCTCGTATGTAAAAGGCCCTTGCAATGTATCCAAGTCATGTGTCCCGATAGCAACTAAGGTCCGCTTCCTAAACCAATAAAGTAAATGTAAGCAGGACAACTTAAAAAAAGGTGAAACCTATGAACAATAAAAATTGGATGCTTATGTTTAAAAAGTTTCAAAGACAACAACACTTAAGAAGTCAAAAATGGAAGAAAAAAATTCAGATTTAGGTATTATTTCCTCGTTTTGGAACTTCCATTTTTCAGAAATGAAAATTCTTTCTAGACTTATCATTTTTTAATTAATGCAAGAGTCTTCTTTGTCATCATTAAAATCATTTCAATGGTGAAGTGTTATCACATATACTTTAAATTAAATTCTGGAGCAAGAATCCTACTCTCCAATTGGAAGGGGGTATCAGTTTCTGTGCTGGAACAATTCTAAATGGACGCCCGTATTTTTTTTTTGGTAACAAAATGGACGCCCATATCAAAAGATGCTCATTTCAACAGCTGAGTGCAGATACCACAAAACCTAACATAACTCCCCATGTAATTCTCACTTATTAAATTTCTAAGCATGAAGAAGAAACTGATACATATTGCTTTATATGAAAATATGTGCACAATTTGCTCCCTCTTCTTACTTTTCACCCCTCCATGTCATCCCAACAAAGGTCCAACCCAAATTGTAATAACCACATATTATTATCCCATAGCCACTCAGATTTTGACGAGTGCATGTAAATATTCCCCTTTTCCATCAGAGATTAAAAAGAAATCAATCATATCTTTACAGCTCATGCTAATTTGTTTGCAAGTTTACAAATAGGCAGACCAAAAGCATAGGCTATACGGAAAATATAAGCAAAGAGATTTACTAGTTTGATAACATTACCTGCAAATATTTTGGTGCAGCTTATCCTGGAGATCAATGAAGCTGTTATAGCTAGCTTCATCAAAATTTATACCCCTCAAAACCGCACAAACAACAAAGGGCCGGATTAGAGATGTCTGCAAACCAAAGGAAATGAATAAGGTATCGGTAACATCCTAAAGAATGTCAATACCCAAAACCAATTTTTCAACCTTCAAAATTACCTCTTTTTTCACATGCATTTTAAGCATCGATTCCTTACTAATCTTTGCAACTGTGTATCTGGGTATCTTCTCCTGTCCATTGAAAATGAGAAGGGCTTGTGCAAGCCCTTCCAAACAAAGTAAGTCATACCTGTAAAGAAAACCTTCATTAATATTTCTTCTTTATTATTAAATTAAACTTGAAATAAAAAATATGAGTAAAATCATGATGTGTTCCTCGTAATTCTCTCCAATTTCGAAGTCAGCCCAAATAGATTAAATTGAAGTTGAAATTATTTTTGCAAAGGAATCTAACAGTTACTAAACCGATGTTCTTAATAAAATTACACAACATTCAAGAAGCTACCAAATTGCTATAAGGTGTAAGCCAGTTTCTAACAACAAAGCATTGTACAATTCTATCGAGTTAACAAATAAAACTGTATAAAGATAAGCAGTGGAAACCTGTTAGCAGGTACTTCAATCTTGTAAATAATTTCATCGTCAGCATTAGGTTTTTCCTCCTCCAAATGCTTCTCTTTCGAAATTATCGCTTTCTCCGTAGTCTGGTTCACAATATCAAAACCTTCTTCAAAAAAGTCATAGATATAAACGGTTTTCCAATGACAAAGCGTAGGAATACACTCACCACATCATCAAGTTCAATCCCAAAACTGAAACACAGATCTTCAAACTCTTCTTGAGCTGAGGAATTTTGTTTTTATTTCCGTTAGATGCTAAAATGAAAATCAGATGGAAAACAGGAAAATATGAGGTTATTGATTTAGAAACTCACTGTAAGATCTGCCAAGAGCAGCGAAAAGACGATCCCTGCCAACACTTACGGTGGGCATTGTGGCAACTTCCCTTTATCCCGAAGAACAACGACTGTCAAAAACGTTCTAGGTCTAAGGCAAAGCACGGGTTTAGCTATATATAGTAATGTTTTAGTTTAAATATGCCTTCGAGCCCTATACTATTTTGAAATGTACAATTCAATCTTTATATTTTCATTTTATAATAGGATAAAGTATAAAAATGGTCCCTTGACTATAGGGTATTTCTTTATTGAGTCTCTATACTATTGGAAGTTACAAAATAGTCACTTGATTATTCATATGTTCCAAACCCGTCCTTTTTCGTTAAAAAATTGACGGTTGTATGAGTTGTATGTTAACCTGTTGAATGAGATATGATAGTCATTTAAGATTTTGGGATCAGATTTTATCATATCACAGTCAGCATGTTAATGTCCAGCTTAGATTACCGTTAACTTTTTAACGAAAAATTACGAGTCTAAAATATATGAATAGTTGGATGATCATTTTATAACTTTTAATAGTCAAATGACTCAATAAAATATTGTCTTATAGTCGATGATTACTTTATAACATTTAATAGTCGACGGACTCAATAAAACAACAATGTATAGTCAGGGACCATTTGTATACTTTATCCTCTGTATTGTATCAATTTAAAAAATCTTGACTTAAGATATCCTTAAAAAAATTATTGTCATCGTCTAAATCCATTCCCTAATTATTTGAGTTAACTCTTATAATTTTATTTGATTCAACAAAATTAATCCCCTAAAAGAATTAAATATATAAGATTTTAGTTGGTTAAGTGGTTAAGGACGTTTTCATCTTACGTGGATTCAAATCTAAACGTTTATCTTTAAATATAATATCTTTCTGCTTAATAAAAAAAAGTTTTTTCCTATCATATCCTACTTTTGATTCTAGAAGTAAAGGAAGTAAAGAAGGGATGGGAATATATTAAACCCTAACATTTACTTTGTGTACGCAACGGTTCGGTCCGGTTCAGTCCGGTTTGATCTTATACGGTTCGATTTTTGGGTTGGTTTAAAGTCTCAATTCTATTGATTCGGTTTGGTTAGGGTTTTTCATATGAAACTCATTTGTTCCATATTGAACCGAATAGACAAATTTTTTTAAAAAAATTATAGTTTCAAGTGAAATTTTCATTGAAAAACCGATAAACCGAACCGAATCGAAACGAAAAAATCGAACCGTTAAAAAAACCGAACCGAACTTCGTTTTAAATTATAAAAACCCGTTTATTTCGGTTTGGTTCAATTTTTAGTAAAAAAATCGAATCGAACTAAATACACCTCTAATGGAGACTACCAAATTTCTCTTAACCATCAGTTTATAAGACCATACGACGAGCAACCAGTTGGATGTAGGATGGGCATGGGTCGGGTTGGGTTTTTGGTCCACCCGACCCGACCCGAAAATAAGAGAGCCTTCACCCGCGACCCGACATGATCCGAATATATGACATAGAAACCCGACCCGACCCGACCTGAAATAATAAAAAAATTATTTTTATTCAATAAAAATAGTGACTTAATTGGAAAACAATTATATAGAGAGGGGTATTATTGTAATTATCCCTAAATATATAGGGTAAAATTATATATTTTTCGAGTCGGGTCGGGTCAGATTTTTTTGACCCTAAATTCGAACCCGACCCGACCCGAACCCAATTTTTTTTAGAAAAATCCGACCCGATCGGGTCGGGTCGGGTTTAAATGCCCATCCCTAGTTGGATGTGAAACATGAACTCACCGAGATGGAGCGATCAGATTTCCTCGCAATTGAGATAGGCTCTCAAAGAGCCTAATCATTAATACAAATATTTTCATCCATTCTGATAGGCATCGAGACGGACCGTCGTCATAAATATTTCGAGCCAAATCTGGTAGCTCTCGGCGCTTTACATTAGAGGTGAGTAAAATTAGGCTCGATTCAAACAATCAAATTTTGTCAATTTTGAGTTATTTTAGTCAATTCGAATTATTAATTCCGTTTCGAGTTCAATTCAAATTGAAATTTCAAATTTTCAAGTAACTCAAAATATTGAAAATTTTTTGTTTATGATTTGGTCCCTTATTTCTCGTTCATTTTAAGTCATTTTTTATCAATTTGAATCACGTGCTCTTAAGCTAACATAGAATACATATTATTTTCAATTCTACTTTTTGATAACAATTTTTTTTTTCAATTTAATCCTTCAATTTTGCATTATTTCCGTATTTCTTAAATTCATCCTTTATTTTAAGTGTGTTTTTACCAAATTTAAAATATATGCTCCCCTGTCACTATAGAATACCTATGTAACTTCAATACCTATTTTTTTCACTAAAAATATAATCTTTTTTTTAATTTAGTCTCTTAACTTTATATTTTACTCTATTTAATCTTTTTGACTATAATTGTCTATAAAAAAGACATAATTGTTTATAAATTATTTATTCACATCAATTCTTTAACTCATTTATACTTCCATTGATCTTTTATCCTCAAAATACATTCTTTATCGTAAATATGTTTTATAATTTTAGATTATATGTCATATATTAAATAACATTATAATGTGAAAAGAATATGATATATATATATATAATTAGAAAAAGTAAAATAATTGGAACAAATTCCTTAAGTAAGGTCAGAGGTTTGAATCCTGACGTTTGCTCTATTTGCAAACTGGGTTGGGAGGGTCGCCCTAGTCTCAGTACCCGATCTGGATTAGTCGGTCAATAGATCAAATATCGGTGATTAATTGAAAAAAATAATTAATTTAATTGATTGATTAATCAAAGCATTAGAACAAAGAAACTTTACCCATCTCGAATTCCCCCTTATGCGTTCTTTATTGCCATGGATATGCGATCTTGCATATTGATTGATGCAGCATTTCATGGGATCTTAATCATTTCATCTCGTGCTCAAGAAGATTGGACTTACACACTTAAAGTTTTATAGACAGTTTACTCATTTTCGTTACAGGATGCAAAACAAATGTTATAATTACAAGCTCGAAAAATAGAAAATATTGCTACTTTTATTTTCGGTAAATAGAATGTTACTATGGTGTTAATCCGCGAAGCACTACAACTAGGGTTGTAAAATCGGGTAATCGTTCAGGTTTCAGTCGGATCCTGGCAGGTTGGGTAAAATCGGATACAGTTCAAGTCAGGTAAATTTGACACCAGATCCTGATCGGGTTCAGGTCAGGTCAAATCAGTTCAGGTTATTTTCAGGTTGATTTGACACCACCAGATCGGGTTCAGGTCAGGTCATTTTCAGTTCGGATCGTTGCCAGTTCAGGTCAAAACAATTCAGGTCCGAAGCAGTTAAAAAGTAGGTTAATTCATGTTCGGATGGACTTCAGGCGAATCTCGTTCAGATCGGGTCACATCATTGGCAGATAAAATTCAGGTCGGATCTCTATTAGATACGGATTGAGTTCAAATCGGGTTATTTTTTATTTTTGGATTAATTATTTTCGTCTTTCACGAACGTTTGAATTGCAATTTGTAATTGTATATGATTTAGAGTAAATTACTAAAAATATAAATAATCATGGTTCAATTTTATGAAAAATATAAATTTAAGAATTAAATTGAACAAATATAAAATTACAAAAAAATTAAATAAATTAAACAACACACATTGAGGAGAGATCAAATCGAAATAATTTTAAATTGTGAGGTTGAAATTAATACAAAAAAGTACTAAATTATACCCATTTAAAAAGTTATGGGCCAATTAAAAAATAGAATTAAGTAATAAGTATGGATCAATTTCATATGCAAATAAAATTTGGAGGACTAAATTGAACAAATATTAAATTACAAATAAAAATTTAAAAAATTAAATAACACACATTGATGAGATATCAAATCGAAATAATTTTAAATTGTGATGTTGAAATTAATACAAAAAAGTACTAAATTATATCAATTTAAAAAGTTATGGGTCAATTTAAAAATAGAAATAAGTAATAAGTATGGGTCAATTTCAGATGCAAATAAAATTTGGAGGACTAAATTGAACAAATATGAAATTACAAATACAAATATAAATATATTAAACAACACAAAAGGGATCAAATCAAAATAATTTTAAATTTTGAGGTTGAAATTAATAAAAAAAATACTAAATTATACCCATTTAAAAAGTTATGGGCCAATTTAAAAATATAAATAAGTAATAAGTATGGGTCAATTTCAGGTGCAAATAAAACTTGGAGGACTAGGTTGAACAAATATGAAATTACAAATAAAAATTTAAATATATTAAACAACACAAAAGGGATCAAATCGAAATAATTTTAAATTTTGAGGTTGAAATTAATACAAAAATGTACTAAATTATACTCATTTAAAAAGTTATGGACCAATTAATAAATAGAAATAAGTAATAAGTTGAGAAAAAAAATTAAAACAACTAATATAGATATATATGCAATTTTCCCAATAAATCACCGGTGATCGGTATATTTACCGATCTAACACCGGTCAGATTATATTTCCCGATCTAACACCCGTAGCAGTAAAACGCGCCCCCTGAACCGCGCTATACGCTGATTTGGCGCCACGTGGGTATAGCGCCCCCTGCCCTGCGATATACGGTGATCTGGGTATAGCGCGCCTCCTGATCCGCGCTATACCTGGGTATCTGACACATGGGGTATAGCGCGGTGCATGGGGCGCGCTATACCCCTAAATACCCGACCCTTCACGTCCCCATCCTCTCTATAAATACTCTAATCCTCAATAATTTTTATCACACCAAATTCTCTCAAATTCTCTAAATTTCTCTCAAATACTCTATCTTTTTAAGGTATATTTTATAATATTTTTACTATTATGTATTTAATTTATTTAATATTTTACTAATATAATTCTTTTGCAGATATATAATGGAAGGCAGTTTACTTCGCTCGGATGGAAATCATATATCTCTACACTTTGCTGATACGGTAACATTTTAACGTTTTAATTTAAATTATTAGTAATATTTAGTTGATTTATTTAATGCATGATTATTAGATTAAGAATTAAATATCTCGACACTTTACTGATACGGTAACATTTGAACGTTTTAATTTAATTTAAATTATTAGTAATAATTAGTTGATTTATTTAATGCTTGATTATTAGATTAAGAATTAAATATCTCGACACTTTGCTGATACGTAACATTTTAACATTTTAATTTAATTTAAATTATTAGTAATAATTAGTTGATTTATTTAATGCATGATTATTAGAGTAAGAATTAATTTTTGTAATTATTTATTTTTAGGAGAAGGACCGTGTATTAGATCCTTTTATTAGGAATCTTAAGTTAGTGATACCCAGCCGTGTCTTGCCGTATTTAGTAGAGGCTGGATTCGATTACATAGGTAGATATCAGGGTCACTGTAAGATAGAGCCAGACCTGATTTCTGCCTTAGTAGAGCGGTGGAGGCCGGAGACCCACATATTCCATCTTCCGTGCGGAGAGTGCACGATCACGCTTGAGGATGTTTCTATGCACCTGGGGCTTCCGGTGGATGGAGATGTGATATCGGGGATAGCTTCCGGTTCTTGGACTACTTTGTGTCGGGATAGTCTATGACGTGTCCCGGAAAATTTTATCGGAGGTAGGATACCGTTAAATTGGTTAGATGCCAATTTTTAGGAGTTGAGCGCAAACGCCTCTTAGGATGAGGTTAAGATGTATGCACGGGCATTCATACTGCGCCGGACAAATCGCGTAACCTAGTTCACTGCATGTGGTTGCGACATCTTAGCGACTTTCGTCTCGCCGGATCATTCAGTTGGGGCTCGGCAGTTTTGGCTTTGATGTATAGGGAGATGTGTGGAGCCACTGACTACAGACGTAATGCTATCGGCAGATGTCTCCTGCTGCTGCAGTCTTGGGCATGGTATCGATTGCCTTTTTTATGTCCTGTTGTGAAGAACCCATTCGTATTTCCACTACTTCTGAGGTAATTATAAAGCTGATTTTGTATATTAATAATTTTATACAGCGTATAACAATTTTTTTCCTTGAATAGGTGGTCTACTGATAGGAAACATCATCAGGAGCTACCTGATGATTTAGAAAAAATTAGGGTGTTAATCGATCAGAAGGCTGACACACAAGTATGAATTTTAATGTTTAAAAATCGATTTTAAATTATAGTTTTATAATTAGATTATTATTTTGATAAAAAATTATATATTATTTGTTTTAGTTTGAATGGGTGTCATATTCTACTGATGATGTGAGGGCGGTGATCCTACCTGAGTTGAGGGGTCCATCAGATGTTTGGATGGCGATGGTCCCTCTGATTTGTTATGCGACCGTCGAGTGGCACTCCACTGATCGCGTGCTCCGGCAGTTTGGTTGTTTTCAACCAATTCCGGAAGCACCTTGCAATATGGACGAGTTGCATAGCTTAGATAGACGCGGCAAGACAGATACAAATTGGTTGGTAGGCATCATGGGTGGGTTGTGTTGTGGGAGGATCGACATCGACGCCTTCCCCGCAGAGAGCCCATTTTTGATGACCTCTTGATGTATGCTGAGGATTATTATGAGTGGTTCAACAGTAACTGGAAACCATTTCTACTTCCCGAGGATGCACGAGGGCAGACCTTTCCACGACGTCGACAGAGACGTTCACCGACACAGCACCATCGTCCCCTGACTCGTGGACGGAGAGCAGGTGTTTCCGGTTCATCCTCAGTTGCACCATCAAGACCTTCCCAGCAGCCACCGCAGCCATATATGATGCCGCAGTCATATATGATGCCACCATTGCCTTTCCATTACCAGATGCCATCGCCGCCGCCTTCACAGGGTTTTATGACCCCGCCACCGCCACCGTCACAGATGACCCCTCCTGGAGGCTATTATGGGTTTATGTTTGCAGATCCAACTTAGGGTTCATATACTGGATATTTGGCAGGTTCAGCCTCATCACCCATGGCCGTAGCACAGACACCTCCTCTACAGTTTTCACACTCAGCGTTGTCTGGTTTTTCCCAGTTTTCGCAGGCCGGTGGGATAGTCAGTCATACACCTCCAGGGTCCTTATTCTATTGGAGGTGCTTCATCGTCATCAGCTCCTCATCAACCTAATGTACCTGCTCAGGACGACGACGACGGCGATGACGATGGTGACGACGATGATGACGACGACGACGATGATGACAGTGAGGAGTCAGAACCAGTGATACGAAGAAATCCTCCTCGAGACCGACAGCCACCGCCCTGCGGAACACATTCGCGACACAGACATCGATATATTTTTTTATTATATTTGTATTTACTTTATTTTATTTAATTGTAATTTTTTATTATTTCTCATTTAATACTTACTTTATTTTGTTAAATTTGTTGGACTTTTTTTTAATATATTTCAGTTAATTTTGTTTATTACCATTTAATATCAGTTATTGTAATTTGGTTATATTTACCATTTAATTCTTATTGTAAGTTTGTTATATTTAAATACCAAATTGTTATTAGTTTGATAAAATTTAATAATTGTGTTCATTTTTTTTAATCTTCATCAGCGATTATCGAATGACATTAACTTGAAGTAAATGCAAATTAAAATACAAGATTTTTTATTTGATAAACAAATACATCATTTCCTCATCAATTGTTACTTGATGACAACAGAAGTGGACATGTTTTTCTAGTGTGTCCTGGGTTTCTACAATGGCCACATCTTCTGTCTTGTCTAGATCTTTCTCGAATATCCATATCGCAATGAATTCGATTGGATTTTGGACAACCACGCTCCCTCAATAAACTCGAATTTGGTATAATCGGAAGCCAATCTTGAACCTCATCAGGGTCTTTGTCATTACCTATAGGGGTAAACTCAAATTCGTATACCTTAAAAACTTCAGATAGTAGGTATACGGGATCCACAAAATGGTTATAGTCTTGACGTGTATACGAGCAAGCTGCTATCATATGAGAGCATGGATACTTCAGAGCTTGAAAAACCCGCAGTCACACATTCTGTCCCTTAGATTTACTCTTAACGAAACATCTTCAATCCCTTGAAGAGGTCGCGGCAACTCATTGACACGAAACATTTCATGCCTTCTTGAGAAGCTTGTTACAAACATTCCATTTGATGCAGTAATTTTTTTTCTGTAGATTTGCAACTAATCTAGGGTGATAGACATGACCGCCTTGCATCTAGGTTTGAGCTTGTCCCCGAGCTTCGCAAAAAGTGCCCCCAAACGAAAATATGTAGTTTTTACCAAAGCCACTACAGGTAAGTGACGTGCACCCTTTAAGGTTGAATTGATTGCCTCAGCCAAGTTGGTCGTCATGTGTCCATATCGATATCCACCATCATATGTGTTCGTCCATATTTCTTTATCGATGAGGCTGATGTAATCGTATCCTTCCTCGTTCTTCGCCCGCAAATCTTGAAGCATTGATTCAAACGTTCGAGTAAGTAGTTCGTAACCTGATCAAAAAATGTATAACTTACTAACTTGCTTTCACTTACCCATGCACACAATTAATTGACGTTCATCATTCTTCTTGTACATTCCATGATAGTTCGCAACAATGTGTCGGAGACAATACCTATGTTGAACAAAGGGTGGTTGCCACATTGGACCCAAAGACTCCATTGCTGCTTTGATCCCAGCTCCGCGATATGAAATGACACAGAGTTTTTCCCTCGTGATAACATGTGCACGTAAATTTCGGAGGAAAAAAGCCCAAGAATCTGTATCTTGTTGAAAACATTTTGATATTTCGATATAACAAATTAAGTTAAATGAATTTTAAGATTTTCCAAATGATTTTCTAAGTATATTCGATAGAATTATTCGAATATCAGAACATTACTCCAAATCTTTCAAAGATCATTTTTAATCCTTACTCAAAGTGTAAAATTAAGTTTTAATCTTAAAACAATTTCAAAATAATTTTACAAAGTTTTTCGAACCATTTCAAAGCAAAAAATTCTAGATTGCTCAGAGGGAACCGATTCCCCCTTAAGGGGGTACCGATTCCCCCTGAATGGTTTGGCTCCGAGAATTCCAGTATGCTCGTAGGGAACCGATTCCCTCCCAGGGGGTACCGATTCCCCCTTGTATAACGGTCGAAATATTTGAATTTTACACTTAGGGAACTGATTCCCCATAGGGGGTACCGATTCCCCCCATGCTCCAAGTTGTTTTATTAATTGTTTTCACACTAAAACGGCTATATGATCTTCACTAATCATCCCCAACGTTCAGAAGTGATTCAAGGTGTATTTAAACAAGTTCTGAAGCCCTTGATCAATAAGAAATTATAGAGAAACAAGAGAGAAAGCATCAAACACCAAGTTTGTGCAAATCAAGCCAATTTTCCTTTCAATATTCATTTTTCTTTCAAGAACATCATTTGTGCTCATTTGTAATTATCTTTGAGTGTTCTTTTCTTGTTCTAGAATTGTGCAAACATCTTACCTTGTGAGGTTTTCCTTGTAAGTTTTCAAATTTGTAATCTTCTCTTTGGGAAAGAGTGTTCTCAAGAATTGGGGTATATTCTTGAGGGTGTTGTAAGGTTATCTCTTTGGCCTCAAAAGAAAGAACAAATTAGTGAATTTGTTGGAAAATCCTTAGTGTGGATAGCTAAGGTAGTGGACGTAGACTTTGATTAAGAAAGTCGAACCACTCTAAATCGCTGTGCAATTACTTTCAATTTTCTGCAAAAGCTTCCACCAAATTTTTAATTGCCAATTCACCCCCTCTTGGCCAATTCCATCAATCGATTAACTCAACAATTGGCATCAGAGCCTAACTCATTTGAAGGTTTAATCGCCTCTTGAGTCGATTCGGGAAGAGTTATATCGATAATCAAAGTCATCAATGGCCTCCTCTTCAAACTTCGACTCCAGTCTCGACTCGATGCCCGTCAACAAGCCTCCTTTTTTCAATAGAGCTAACTATGCCTATTGGAAGAATAGAATGATGTACTTCATTCAAGCAAGTGACATGGGAGCATGGAATGTTGTAGAAGAAGGATACATCAAACCTCTCACTCATCCAAGGTTGTGGAGTGAAGGAGAGACAAGAATGTTCCAGCTCAACTCCAAAGCCATCCATATCATTTTTTGTGCTCTTGGACCAGATGAATACGGAAGAGTTTCATCGTGTACAACCGCCAAAGAAATATGGGACAAATTTCAAGTCACTCATGAAGGTACCGATGAGGTAAAGAAATCTAAAATTAGTATTCTAACACATAGCTATGAAAATTTCAGGATGAAACTAAATGAAGATATCAAAGCTATGACGGATAGATTTTCAACGATTGTCAATAGTCTCAAATCATATGGAGAGATCATTTCAAATGAAAAGCTTGTGAGGAAGTTAGTCTACTCCCTCCCAAAAGCGTGGCAATCAAAGAAGACGACAATCATCGAGTCTAAGGACTTAACGTCCTTAACTCTTGAAGAGCTGATTGGGTCACTCCTCACTCATGAAATGATACTCGAAGATGAGGTGGACCTCGACAAGATTGACGAGATGCCAAAGGATAAGGAGAAGAAGAAAAACATTGGAGTTGCTCTCAAATCCACAAAAGATGAGAGTGATTCGAATAACGATGACGATGACGAGGAAATGACATTGTTTGCCAAACGGTTCAGAAAAATGATGAGACCTTATCGAGGAAGAAAATTCAAATGAAATGAAGGCCTAAAAAATGAACCGAAAAAAAAAGGACCCAATCATTTGCTACGAATGCAAAAAACAGGGCATGTCAAATATGATTGCCCACAATTGAAGAAAAAGGGTCAATCAAAGAATAAGCACAAGGCTCATGTGGCTACATGGAGCGATGAAGAAAGTTCCGATGAAGAGGAACAAGAAGTAGCTAACTTGTGCTTGATGGCATTTGGGGAAGATTCTAAGGGAAATGAGCATTGCTACAAGGCACGGGAAACAAATTCAAATTCATGGTACCTTGATAGTGGATGCTCAAGACACATGACCGGAGACAAAAGCCGGTTCATTGAGCTTAACTCCAAAAATGGAGGAGAAGTGACTTTTGGAGACAATTCAAAAGGTCACATTGAAGGTATTGGTACAATAGGTAATACCTCTTCCATACAAATTTTATATGTGAATGGATTAAAGTATAATCTATTGAGTATTAGTCAACTATACGATAAAGAATTCAATGTCTTATTTGAAATTAATGGTTGTAAAGTCATTGACATTGCATCTAATCGGATTATGCTTGTTGTTCATAGAATAGGAAACATATACATGGTGCATTTAGATTCTTTTGATATGACTAATTTATGCCTAGTTGCTAAGGATGAACATGATAGTTGGTTATGGCATAAGAGACTAGGACATGCTAGTATGAGTGTTTTACAACGGTTAATTTAAGGAGACCTAGTAAGAGGGTTGCCTAAGCTTAAATTTGATAATGATAAAATCTGTGATGCTTGTGCTAAAGGAAAACAAAAGCGAGTTTCTTTTAAATCCATTAATGATGTATCAACTAGTAGAGTTTTATAATTGATCCATTTAGATCTTTTTGGGCCAACTAGAACTACTAGCTTGGGTGGAAAACAATATGCATTTATCTTGGTAGATGACTATTCTAGATATACTTGGGTTCTATTTTTAAATACTAAAGATGAAGCATTAGAACAATTCATCACGTTTTCAAAAGTAATCCAAAATGAAAAAGGTTACTCTATAACTAGTGTTAGGAGTGATCATGGAACTGAATTTGAAAATCTTGGATTTACTGAATTTTGTAACTCTAACGGTATTAGCCAGAATTTTTCAGCACCTAGAACCCCTTAACAAAATGGAGTTGTTGAGAGGAAAAATCAAACTTTAGAAGAAATGCTAGAACCATGCTTTGTGAAAATAATTTGCCAAAATATTTTGGGCGGAAGCCACAAATACCGCTTGTTATGTTGTAAATCGAGTAATGATTAGGCCAATTTTAAAGAAAACTTCATATGAAATTTTCAAAATTAAAAAGCCTAACATTAGTTATTTTCATCCTTTTGGATGTAAATATTTTGTTTTAAACAATGGTAAAGAAAACCTTGGCAAATTTGATGCTAAAAGTGATGAAGGAATTTTTCTGGGTTATTCCTTAAATTCTAAAGCCTATCGTGTATTTAATAAAAGAACTTTAGTTGTAGAAGAGTCTATACATGTTGTTTTCGATGATAATCCCCTTCCGAGGAAGGATTCTTGTGTGAATGATGATGTAGGTGTTATAAATACAAATGATGTTAGACATGACGTTGGAGAACCATCATCAAAAGAAGAAACGAAAAATGAGGAAACTCATGATCCTCTTGAGAATCCAACCATTGAAGAAAGGGAAGTATCTTATCCAAGAGAGTACAACTATGTCAAGGATGGTGAAATTATATGTGATCCATCAAAAGGGGTAATAACTCGATCTTCTCTTAGAAATATTTGTAATTATGTTGCATTTATCTCATGCATAGAGCCTAAGAATATTAAAGAAACATTAAGTGATGAACATTGGATTATGGCTATGCAAGAAGAGTTAAATCAATTTGAGAAAAGTAAAATATGGACATTAGTTGAAAGGCCTAGTAATAAATCTACTGTAGGTACTAGATGGGTATTTAGGAATAAGCTTGATGAGAGTGGTAATATAGTGAGAAACAAGGCTAGACTTGTTGCTCAAGGGTATACTCAAGAAGAGGGCATTGACTATGATGAAACATACGCTCCAATAGCTAGGATGGAAGCAATTAGAATGTTATTAGCATTTTCATGTTTCAATGAATTTAAATTATATCAAATAAATGTTAAAAGTGCATTTTTAAATGGTTTTATAAAAGAAGAAGTGTATGTGGAACAACCTCTAGGTTTTGAAGATTCAAATTTTCCGGATCATGTTTTAAAATTGACAAAAGCTCTTTATGGTTTAAAGCAAGCTCCTAGAGCTTGGTATGAAAGATTGTCAAATTTTTTAATTGAAAAAGGTTTTTCAAAAGGGAAGGTTGACACTACATTATTTTTGAAGCATAAAGGTAAAGATTTTTTAGTAGTTCAAATTTATGTTGATGATATAATATTTGGTTCTACTAATGATGTTCTTTGCCAAGAATTTTCTAAGCTAATGCAAAGTGAGTTTGAGATGAGCATGATGGGGGAGCTCTCATTTTTCTTGGGACTCCAAATCAAGCAAAGAAAAGATGGCATCTTCATCAATCATGCTAAATACGTCAAAGATATGCTCAAGAAGTTTGGACTGGAAAATGGGAAACCTCATGACACTCCAATGAGCTCTTCAACAAAGCTTGACTTAGATGAAGGAGGTAAATGTGTAGATGTTAAATTATATAGGTCAATGATTGGATCTCTACTTTATCTAACTGCAAGTAGACCAGACATTATGTTTAGTGTTTGCTTATGTGCTAGATTTCAATCATGCCCTAAGGAATCACATTTACTAGCTGTTAAGAGAATCTTTATATACCTTAAGGACACTCCTAGTTTAGGACTTTGGTATCCTAGAGACTCTAGCTTTAGCTTGCATGCTTTTTCTGATGCGGATTATGGAGGATGCAAATTAGATAGGAAAAGCACCTCCGGTACTTGTCAATTCCTTGGAAATATGCTAATTTCTTGGTTTTCAAAGAAACAAAATTGTGTTGCATTATCTACCACTGAAGCCGAATACATTTCAGCTGGTAGTTGATGTGCACAAGTTTTATGGATGAAAAAACAACTTTTTGATTATGGAATTGAAGTAGGTACCATTCCTATCAAGTGTGACAACACTAGTGCTATTTGTCTCACTAAAAATCCCATCCAACACTCTAGAACTAAGCACATTGAAATAAGACATCACTTCATTAGAGACCATGTCACTAAGGAAGATGTAGTTCTAGAATTTGTTGATACTTTGCACCAATTAGCGGATATCTCTACAAAACCTTTAGACAAGGAACGATTTTGGACACTTAGGAGAGAATTAGGGTTTGACCAATCTATCTTCACTGAGTGTTTAAAATAATGTTAGCACTTTTAATAATAAATGAAAAATGCTTATAATAGTAATTTTTGATTGCATTCATTGCTATTAGTTAGGAGGAGTTTATGATTCTTGACGAAAAATTAATTTTATGTTCAAATATCGTTTAAAGATTAATTGAATTGTTTGAACATGATTAATTTTCAATATATGAGTTGCCAATACCATTAGAGGAAATTAATTTAGCATTTTGGATGTTTAAAATCGGATTTTAGCATTTTGGTGCAGAGGAAATCGATCCCCCTTGAGGGAACCGATTCCCCCTATAGGGGAATCGATACCCCCCTAGGGTTCTGGTTTTAACACGGGCAGAACCCAATATTTGCTCAAACCTCTCTTATTTTCTTCCTTCCGCCGTTTCTCACCCTCTAAGCATTCAAATCTCCATTTTTTCCTCAAATCAACGTTTTTAATCAGAATTCACTTCAAATATCATCCTCTAAACCTGTTAGAATCATCAAAAACTTGCAAACTTCATCTAATCTCACTCAAATCCGAAATCATTCAAGGTATTTTTCCAAAACTTCTTTTTATCAATTTATGAACATAGAACTAGTTTTAATTAGTTCTAGGTTGAATTTTTGATTGGTCATTGATTATTTAGTGATTAGAAACTAGATATTACAACTAATTTCATCAAAAACACAAGATGTTTTCAAAATTTTCTAAATTTTCGAAATAAAAAAAATTAATTTTCAAATTATAGTGTTTTGATTAAATTATGTTGTTATGAAAACTATACATATATTGTTTCTCAAAACCATATTTTTCAAAAGTTTTTCAAAAACTTTGCCCATTAGGATTGATTTAGAGAACCTTGAAATATTGAGGACTCAATTGAGTTTTGGGATTGATTGAATTGCATACATGTGTTTTCTAAATTGTAGGTTATCAATTCTATTATGATTTCCTAAACCATGTCCAATCCTAAACGTGCTAGGTCTTCATCTAGTCGTTCACACCGTCAACCAAATCCACCTCCAAATCCTCCATCTATTCCAATTTCTAATCCTAATCCTATTGATCCTAATTTGACTATCCAAAATTCATGTTTCAATCATCCTGGTCCTAGAAATCATCGTTTTTAGTATTATCAATATTTCGACTCTTACAAAATCCGGGAAGAACGTATTCCTTCTCGTCAAGCTATGTTAGCTATCAATTTTAAATATCTTCCTCTTTTTACAATAGTGAAAATTTGATAAACTCTTTGACCTTGAACCCATCGTTTACCATCAACTTGTTCGTATTTTCTATTCTAATGCCGTTTGTGTTAAAAACCAAACTGAAACCGAAACCATAGGAATTCATTCCTACCTTCTAGGACAATTCTTATATATTGACTCGGCTTACATAACCAATACATTTGGATTAGATAATGATGGTATTTCAAATGAAAAACAGGTTTTAGGATCTCGTTATAAAAGAAGGGATAGTGCAAGTGTCCTAGACCTTCATGAACGTTTTCTTCATCTAATGATTTCTTGGTGGTTTCGACCATCCGGAGGTCGTTATTCTACTCTTAGAGCCTTAGATCTTTGGTGGTTACATTGTTTCAAAAACAATATTAAAATCAACCTACCTCAGATTATTTTTTCTGAAATTGTTGAAACCGTAAATCTTGTTCCTAACAAAAAACTCTGTTCATCTCTTGTTTACGGTTGCATTTTGAGTAATCTGTTTTCCAAAGCTGGGCTTAGAGTCGGTCTAGATGCCGTTTTTCCCCTTAAGAAACAAATTAACCTTCTTTCCTTAACGAGAGCAGGATGGATTAAGGATAAGGAAGCCTGTGAATGGGTTCGATCTTCTACAAATACTCCGGGAGCTAGTTCTTCACAAGCTCCATCCGAAGCTGACGAAGATCTCGAGCTTGAGCAATTAATGCGAGACATCGATGAAGCCGAAGATGAACCTGAGCAGCCAGAGGAGCAGCCCGAAGAGCAAGCACAACAAACGCATCCAATGCCTCCATATTTCCAATCCTTTATGGAGACATTCGATTTTCGATACGCTACTATGGATTCGCGCTTTACTTCTATAGAGTCCCATTTATCCACAATGGGAGCTCAACAATTAGAAATTCTTCGGGAAATGCGTGCAAATAATGAAGCAACCAACGCACGTATTAATGACCTTACTAACGAAATGACCGCTATGCGAGCTCGTTTTCCTCCTCCTGATCCGGATATGTGATTCAATGTTTTGCTTTGAACTCCAAACTTGTTGTTTTAACATTTTGAATATTTTGGAATGTTTGAATTTGTGGATTGATTGACTTTGAATTTGTTTGGATTCATGAATGGTTAGAAATTATCTATTTGGTGTGATTAAATTTATTCATTATTGCATCATTTACTTCATGATTAGATATATGACCAATTTTGCCATTTCACATTAATTATGAATATTGATTATGAAACTAATGGCTAACGTTTCTCTTGCTTGTGATCTTAGCAGCTTATATTATATATAATCAATTGGCTAAATGATTTCAAAACCTTGTTTAAATTCTTTAAATTGTCTTTTTGATTTAACAAAAAGGGGGAGAAGATAAATGGAAGAAGTGTTAAAGTAAGGGGGAGTAATTTCAAAACTTGATTTCAAAATCTTAAAATTACTAAAATGTTTTGTTATATCAAAAAGGGGGAGATTGTTGAAAACATTTTGATATTTCGATATAACAAATTAAGTTAAATGAATTTTAAGATTTTCCAAATGATTTTCTAAGTATATTCGATAGAATTATTCGAATATCAGAACATTACTCCAAATCTTTCAAAGATCATTTTTAATCCTTACTCAAAGTGTAAAATTAAGTTTTAATCTTAAAACAATTTCAAAATAATTTTACAAAGTTTTTCGAACCATTTCAAAGCCAAAAATTCCAGATTGTTCAGAGGGAACTGATTCCCCCCTAAGGGATACCGATTCCCCCCTGAATGGTTTGGCTCCGAGAATTCCAGTATGCTCGGAGAGAACCGATTCCCCCCCAGGGGGTACCGATTCCCCCTTGTATAACGATCGAAATATTTGAATTTTACACTTAGGGAACCGATTCCCCATAGGGGGTACCGATTCTCCCCATGCTCCAAGCTGTTTTATTAATTGTTTTCACACTAAAACGGCTATATGATCTTCACTAATCATCCCCAACGTTCAGAAGTGATTCAAGGTGTATTTAAACAAGTTCTGAAGCCCTTGATCAATAAGAAATTATAGAGAAACAAGAGCGAAAGCATCAAACACCAAGTTTGTGCAAATCAAGCCAATTTTTCTTTCAATATTCATTTTGCTTTCAAGAACACCATTTGTGCTCATTTGTAATTATCTTTGAGTGTTCTTTTCTTATTCTAGAATTGTGCAAACATCTTATCTTGTGAGGTTTTCCTTGTAAGTTTGTAAATTTGTAATCTTCTTTTGGGAAAGAGTGTTCTCAAGAATTAGGGTATATTCTTGAGGGTGTTGTAAGGTTATCTCTTTGGCCTCAAAAGAAAGAACAAATTAGTGAATTTGTTGGAAAATCCTTAGTGTGTATAGCTAAGGTAGTGGACGTAGACTTTGATTGAGAAAGTCGAACCACTTTAAATTGCTGTGCAATTACTTTCAATTTTCTGAAAAAGCTTCCACCAAATTTTTAATTACCAATTCACCCCCCTCTTGGCCAATTCCGTCAATCGATTAACTCAACATATCTTCTCATTCGACAAGAGCAAAAGTAACTGGAAGAATGTTGCGATTGCCATCTTGGACAACTGCCAATAATAAAACTTGCTTGTATTTTCCATACAAGAAAGTCCCGTCGATCTGGACCACAGGCTTGCGGTATTTGGCAGCATTAATGCACTGTGGGTAACTCTAAAAAACCCGGTAGAATTGGCATCGATCGCGAAGAACTCGATCATTATAGTATGCATAAGAGGTTTCAAAGTCCACAATTATCCCATGATTCAACGTCCGCACCAGCCTAAACCAACCTGGAAGTTTATTGTAAGATGCATCCCATTCGCCATGAAGTTTGACAATGGCATTTTGTTTTGCCAACCAAGCTTTTTTATAGGAGACAGTGTACCCATACTGCGATTGTATAGATGAAATCAACACTGCAACAACTATATGAGAGCTTGCTTTTACCATGGGCATGATGGCTTGACATATCACTTCAGAGTCCAAGTTGGGATGATCTTGGTTGACCCCTCCAGTACAACATGCGTGAGGACCGTTGTATACTATTAGTTCCCATATGTTGTTTTTCCTCTTCATTTTCTATACGCGAACCATCCAATTGCATCCGTTTTTGCGTCGGGCACAATAGCATACATATTTTTCGGTCGTCGATCGGTTGACTCTGGACTGAACAGAATTACGGATATTGTAATTTTTGATAGCCATCATCGCTTCTTCTTTGCTTGAAAACTCCATGCCTAAAGATAACTCACCATTATTTATTGATGAGTAATATCCATAGTCACCGAGATGAGGCATATCTACAAATTCTGGCCCGTACATTACACCATAATCAGCTTCATACATGTGTGCAGGAGGGTCAATTTATGCCACATTTCATGGAACTTCATCATCATCGAAGTTGAATTGCGGTGATTTGGGTGAATGAATAGTCCAGTCTCAGCACCATCCGCACCAGGCTCACGAAGCGGTTCTTCTGGTGGAGATGATGGTTCCTCCATGCTCTCCACATTTAGGTCGAAGAACCTGCTACTACTTGCACGCCTTCCCCTTGAACTGGAAGGCATATCGACATTGAGATCGAAAAAGCTCGCAGTCGAATGCCTCCCCCTGGAGCTTGAAGCCATCGTGTCAAATGGAAACTGCACTGATGGTTGCATCGATGGCATCTCCATATGGTCAAAGAAATTTGCAGATGAATGCCTTCCCCTTGAACTGGACACGGTGTTGTCATGCGAATTGTTCGTGGACGCACCTCGGTACATATCGTAACGAGTTGCGGATGAATGTCTCCCCATTATGGCATTAAAATCATTACACATTACTGTAGTCCGACTGTCAACTTGATCAACTTGTTCAGCCAGCCCATAGTGTGAGCTTAAAGATTGACCCCGAACAGCACGCACTTGAACAAAATGTGCATACATCTCAATAGCGGCGTCTGAATAATTACTTTGAGCTTCAACCATCATTTGAACATCATCATTGTTCGAAAGTTCAAACGATGTATAAGTTAATGGCAACAATGATGTTGGAAATCTGTACTGCAATGACGACATTTTTCTGTTACTTCCAACATGAATCTTCCTTGAAATCTTCGTTATCAGCTCCTCAAGAGTTATGTTTCTTTTTAATGATATTTTAACATGCTCATTTGATACGAAAATAACTCCGGTTTCATCTTCTCGAATTTCACCATTATAATAAACAATAGCTGAAAGTTGCGCCATTCTTTGAGTTTAAAAGTGCGGCAATATTATATCTGCAAAAAAATAACTTAAACAAACTTGATTAAGTAAATTATATATGAACGAAAATACAACACAATTTTTTTACACATCAACGTAAATAATTTAAATAATATAATTTTATATTATTACCTGCACTGCAAAACTATTTCGACGTATGCTCCCGCTTTTCAATTTTACAAACATAAAAATTAATTAAAAATAATTAGTATAATATTTTTTCAAATAATGATAATAAATAATAAGTATAATTTAAAAATTATAACAAAATTACCTTATAATGAAAAATCGCAAGAACTTATAAATCAAATATAAGAAGATTGCCAGAATTATTACTCGTTGACGGAATTGTTGTATTAATTTATAAGAGAGGAGAGATGCGAGGAGATGTGAGGAGAGATACGAGAACCGATTTATAAACATATATGGCGCGGTACCTGCACCGCGTTATATGTAATTATTATATAGCGCGGATCAGGGACCGCGTTAAATATAATTTTGGTACGGCGTATAGCGCGGCCCCTGATTCGCTCTATACCCCTACGTGGTGTATAGCGCGGAGCAGGGGGCGCGCTATACCCCACGTGTAACCCAGTCAGTGTATAGCGCGGTACAGGGGGCACGCTATACTCCACGTGGCGCCAAATCAGTATATAGCGCGGTTCAGGGGGCGCGCTTTACTGCTACGGGTGTTAGATCGGTAAATATAATTTGACCGGTGTTAGATCGGTATATATACCGATCACCGGTGATTTTTGGGGAAAATCGTCATATATATATATAATATAAACTATATAGTTTATATATAAAGTATATGTATTATATATATAAACTATATAGTTTATTTATATATTATGTATAAAGTATAAACTATATATACCATGTATAAACTATAATACTATATAGTTTATATATAAACTATTGAACTATATAGAAACTACATAGTTTATATATAAATTATATATGAATTATATATAAACTATACAATTTATATTTATATATTATGTATAATTATAAATAATATATATTGTATAAATTATATAATTTATTAATATAAACTATATAGTTTATATATATATTATATGGTTTAGGGTTTATGTTTTAGGGTTAGGGTTAGGGTTTATATTTATATTTATATAAACTACATACTATAATTTATATTTTATACCATATTTTATACTATTTATATAAACTATAGTTTATATTTATATACTATATATGTGAACTATAGTTTACATATGAACTATATATATAAATATGTATATACTAAGGTTGATATTTTTCAATATGAACTATAGTTTACATATAAACTATATAGTTTATATACTAACTATAGTTTACATATAAACTATATAGTTTATATACAAACTATAGTTAATATTTACATATGAACTATAGTTTACATATGAACTATATATATAAACTATAGTTCATATGTAAATATTAACTATAGTTTGTATATAAACTATATAGTTTATATACTAACTATAGTTTACATATAAACTATATAGTTTATATACAAACTATAGTTAATATTTACATATGAACTATAGTTTACATATGAACTATATATATAAACTATATAGTTTACATATGAACTATATATATAAACTATATAGTTTACATATGACCTATATATATATATACTATAGTTGATATTTATATACTATATAGTTTGCATATGACCTATATATATATACTATAGTTTTATTCATATACTATATATTATATATATAAACTATATATTATATATATAAATTATATATACTATATAGTATAATTTACATATGAAATATATATAAAAATCCTAAACCCTAAACCCTAAACTATACATTATATAGTTTATTAGTATATATAAACTATATAACATATATAGACTATATCGTATATATAAACTATACATTTATATAGTTCATTATATATAAACTATATATTATAGTTCATTAGTATATATAAACTATATATTATATAGTTCATTAGTATATATAACCTATATAGTATATGATATATACAAACTATATATTATATAGTTCATTAGTGTATATAAACTATATAGTATAAATAAACTATATATTAATTTATTAATATAAACATATATATTAATTGAAAGAATTGGAAAATATATAAGGATCAAATTGAACAAATTTTAAATATGAAGCTTAAATTAATAAAAAGTAACATTAAATTTGATAGACTATATTTTATATTAATTATAAATTATAAACTAGATTATATTAATATAAGTTAATATTAATATTAATTATATTAATATTAATTATAATATATAATTATTTTAATATTAATTATAATATATAATTATTTTAATATTAATTATAAATAGTTTATTAATATAAATTTTATAGGAATGAAATTGAAAACATGCCCCAAAATTAACATTTTCTCCCGCCTCTTCCCGGCCAAACCCTCCCTCCTTATTTTTTGTCTCTCTTCTTCCCGTTCAACATCTAAAATCTCCCTCTTTTCTCTCGTTTTCCCTCTTTCATTGTTGTTTCCTGTTTTCCCTGCCTAAGGTTTAGTTTTCAGAAAATCTGGAGACGAAAGGTTTGCTAGCATTTCTTCTTCAAGTAATCAACAAACTTCTTCGGTTGGAGTCAACCCTTATCCAACTATGCCACCGCTTTCCTCTCAAATGTAATTCAATTCATCGTTTTCCTTGTATTATCTTTGGTTTCTAATTTCTGCTTTTGAAAATGGGATAAAATGAGCTAACTTTTCAGGGGAAAAAACATTGCTTCAGCTCAGGATTAGAAAGTAGTAGTCTATATTAGAATTAATGTTGCATTTTAGTCATTTATCCATTTTTAATCCTTTTTCTTAGTAACTTTGTAATGAGCAAAAACCGATTATCAAACAGAGACATAATTTTCACGTATAATGGAATACTGTATTATTTTTCTTGTATATGAAATAGTTGTATGTGAATTGATATCAAACTTTAATAATCTACACATTTTTAGTGAAATAATTATAGTTTTTAATTGTTTAATTTTAGTTTTTAGCAGTTTTGGGTTAGTGAAGAGAAAATATTGATTAGACGGACATTAAAAATATATATAGTTTCTGGTGTGCGTATATTTTATTAACATTTATTTCTTTGCTTAGTTGTTTATGTGTTTATATTTTGCAGAGGGTTGCCACTTTTCTGGATTAGAGTAGGTGTTGGGCTCTCAGCACGTTTTACATGGGTGAGCACAAAGCTTCTATTTTTCTTTTTGGTCTTTTTTGAGTGATATTTAGTGTTATTCTATTAATTGGAATTTGTTTATTTTTTGGTATATATCTTGATGAAGTTGATTGAAATGACAGGTAGCTTCAAGCTTAAATGTGAGGGTTCTTTCCTATGAGGTATGGTTATATTGTTTTGCCTGTAAGTTGTATGATTGAATGTTATGTTATAGTTTTGGAAGTAGAATTGGGTACTTCAGCGAAGCAATGAAAATTGGTAATGGATAGAAATCTATTTAGTTTGCATGGTTTGGTTGCTTTCTACAAATTAAAAGTGTTCATTACGCTTCTTATGGCATCTGAAGACAGAAATTGGCATTTGAGTGGGGAAACTTTAGATCAAATCGGCTATTGTACTGACTGTTATTTCACCAAATTATTATAAGTGGAAGTTTATTTCTTTCCATTACTTTTTAAAGTTTCTCTGTCAAGGAGCCTTCTTTTATTTGTTAAAGTTTCTTTTTGGAGGGATACGCAGCAGTACTAATTTGAACAAATTATTTGGTTATGTAATTGATTCTATTCACTATACATTCTTTGAATCCAATAATCAAGGCTATAATAGATTGTGATAGCTCAAAAATAGATGGGAGAATACAGGTTTTGCTTACAGGGCCTTAAATTATACTGCAAAATTGTATTTTGATATTTGTAAAACCCACTTCATCCATCCCAAGTGCTTTAGTTTTCCAATTGCGTTCTTCACACCTAGTATAAACTGGTTTGGATGTTGACAGAGGTTGCCAGCATCTCCTGTGTGTACAATGTTGTTTTACATTTTGTATGTTCGGTATTTCAAAATTGATTCTCTAGCATAAAGCCTTTGGACCAGTTAGCTTATTTTGCTAAATTGCGGTATATTAAGGATTTATAGTAGCAACGGAACTGAAAGATGTGTTGTTCATAGAGATATCAAGCCCTCTAATATTCTTCTTTCTTCCAAGAAAACACCCAAGGTAAGGATCTTGGTCCTTAATTCTTGAGTTGAAAACGGATAGAAGTCATTGTTTTGCAATTTGATTATGTGATATCTGCAATTGTAATGGTTGTAGTTGTGTGATTTTGGATTAGCAACTTGGACATCCACACCTTCAATTCCATTCCTTTGCAAAACCGTTAAAGGAGCACTTGGGTATGCTGTCAACAACATTGTCCTATAGAAAGATAAATGATACTTTTTCGTTTTATTTTGCTTCATGAAATACTCGGTAAAGATTTGTCTTTTTTTCTCTCATATTTTAGGTATGTAGCTACTTGGCACCCGAGTATTTCCAACATGGAAAAGTGTATGATAAAACTGATGTTTATGCTTTTGGGGTTATCTTGTTGGAGCTGATAACCAGACTGAAACCAATCGAGGCAAGACAGCCTCCAGGAGAAAAGAAATTGGACTTATGGGTAGGTTATTGTTTAATTTCTACTTAGCACCAAGTTTGTGAAAGTTGAAAGAATGGTTCACCGTAACAGCTTCCCCGGAGGCAAAAGAGGGGTCCGATCTTTACATTCGAACTTAGAGTGGTGAAAATACTTTACTTGTTATGGATGATGACCATTTGATAATGAAATTTCTTCTGAAAGTGGTCCATAGAACCTAAATGACTAGTTGCTCTATAACCATTACATCTTAAGTTTAAACAAGTACTACCTAAATGACTAGTTGCTCTATAACCATTACATCTTAAGTTTAAACAAGTACTCTTGGTGAGACAGCTCCATCAAGGAACTTGTTCTTGTCCACTTTGGAATTTGTGGAAATTTTGTGCTTCAATGATTCAATGCTTTGGAACTAATCATGATACTCTGCGAGCTCCTTCGTAATTAGCTGACATGATTCGGTAACTGCAACACAACTTAACACAAATTAGATTTATGAATATTTTAACTCAATTTATATAATTTAATAAAATCATGTTCAATAAGATAAGATTTAAATTTAATTTAGTGATTATAAATAAAATTTATAATATAAGAATTATAAATAATATAAAGAATTGGAATTAATATAAAAATCAAATTTATAATATACAAATTATAATTAATATAAAAACTAAATTTCAAAAAAGTAACCATATTAATTTAATTATCATAAGTTTATTATAAATTTAAAATAATATAATTATATTAATTATAACATATTACTTATAAGTCAGGACAATATCTTATCACTTTAACATGTTAGATCATTTACAGGTTGAGTCAATTACAGGTCAGGTTCATAACAAGTCAGGTTGAAAACAGGTCGGGTAATACTAGTTATTTACCAGGTCAATCTCGGGTTCGGGTTCATATCAGTCGGATGCAATTCGGGTTCAGGTATCATATTTTCGGTTCAATTCGGGTTCAGGTCGTTCTCAGGTCGGGTGCAGGTCGGGTTCAGATCCACAATTTCCAGGTCCAACTCGGGTTCTGGTCAACACCAGTTCCGACTCGAGTCGGTTTCAGATCGCCACATCGTATGTCAAAAACAGTTTTAACTCAAGTCGGTTTCAGTCAGTTTTACAGGTCGGGTCAGCTTTTTACACCCTTAGTAAGCATAAATAATCTTAACATTCAGAAAGATCAATATAAAACATATACGATGACTCTACCATGCTCGACCAGTTCCATTGAGTACCATTAATGATGAGCATCACTAATTTAATTTATGAAAAATTAAAATTCTAAATCACTTAACGTATAATTATAAATTAGTTAAAAATATAAAGGCAAACTATTTAAAATAAAATATTTATTTATTTATTTTCCATAAATTTTTTTATTTTCCATAATTTTTGGGATAAATTATACCACTGACCATCTAATTATTACCCCTTTTCATTTTGACCACCATTTTTAAAATTTTGTCAATCAATTCATCTAACTATTTAAATGCATTCAATCAAGCCACTTGTCGTTAACATTTAACGAAAGTGCTGACGTGATAGTTAATAAAATTGGTATAATTACATATTTGATCCTCAATATTTATAAACTCTATCAATTTGGTCATAATTTTAATTTAATTTAATAAATTTAATCTCCAATTAGGTGGTGACACATGCCACTACCAGATTGATAATATTTTATTATTTTATTTTATTTTATTTTGTACCAATCAGGTGGTGACATGTCACCACCTGATTTAATAAGCAAAATGCATGTAATATAATCTACTTCTAAGGGGATCAAACCAAGGGTAAGAACTCACCCAAACATCTTATGAGACTCAAGTTCAGTTCTCTCGAGTCACTTATTTTCCTTTCAATTTGTTTTCTTTATATCAAATGGTCTTCAGTTGGAAACCAAATATATAAAATGTTGTAAATATTACTAAGGGAGGGGCGTAGCCCAGTGCTTCAAGTGTGCCTTGTGATGCTCTTAAACATTGGTTTGATTCTCCATAAGTGTAGATTATATTTTACTTTGTGTGAGTCACCACCTGATTGGATACAAAATAAAATAAAATAACTAATTAAAATTAATAAAATATCCTCTAATCTGGTAGTGACACGTGTTACCACCTAATTGGAGATTAAATTTATTAAATTGAATTAAAATTATGACCAAATTGATAGAATTTATAAATATTAAGGATCAAATATATAATTATACTAATTTTATTAACTGTCACGTCAGCATTTTCGTTAAATTTTAATGACAAGTGTCTTTATTAAATGTATTTAAATAGTTGGATGACGCATTAACCAATCAACCTCGGTGGTAAAGAAATTATTGTTATTCCTTGAGGTCTCGGGTTCAAGCACTAGGAATGCCAGAGGTGTGAGCGTTCAATGTCAAATGGTTGAGAGTTATCTTTGAACAAATACTATCTTGTACTTACACCAGATTAATAAAAACCAGTTGAATGACATGATTGACAAAATTTCAAAAATAATGGCTAAAATCAATGGTATAATTTACCTAAAAAGATTATGAAAAATAATGTAATTAATATTTTATTTTAAATAATTTACCTTTAGATTTTTAACTAATTTATAAATATGTAAATATATTTATCAGACTAAGGTTGGAGCGAGCTGAGAAAACCAAGCTTAGATTTGCCGCTCTATTCGCAAAGGAGAATGAAACGACTGGCCTATCTATGTTCAACAAGATCAAGGCAGAGATAAAGGAGCTATTACAATCCGAATGATATACAACAATACAATGATGATGATGAGCTATCTCGGATGTTCGTCGTTGAGGGACCCGCGGTGTTATTCGTCATACACTACAGCATCGAACGTGAGTTTGACAAACTAAAAACCGAAGCAGTTCGTCTGGTATTTGCACAAGTTGATCTGTTCATGCTGGAAAAACAGCTTCCTTGCGGAGTCTTCCAGATTTTGATCGACTCATCCAAGGAAACCAAAAATGGAAGGACTCGATCACAAAATTCATAGCAGATAACGTCATGACTAATATACAAAGTCGACAGCAAAGCCACGGTTCATAAGACGGGTAGCACAATCGCACTCATCTACTCGAGCGCTTGCGGAGAAAACACCTGACGATGTCGAGAGAAGCGAGTAGCAGCAATAGTAGCACCATCGGTTCGATGATTCTGTCGAACGGAGACAGTCGAAAACTATAATTGTAAAATATTGTTTGAAATGTTATTATACAATTGTAATACCCGTAATAATATTTATTATTATCATAATCGTAATAAATACAATATAAAAAATGTGACTGAATCGCATGATATATAGAATCATAGAAGAAGATAAAAATAGCTTGGTTCTATCAATAGATGTTGGTTCGAGTGATATGTAATTTGATATCGCTTAAGCAAGGTCTCGAGTTTGAGACTTCGTGTATGCAGAAAATCCTTACTGGAAAACTCACCCATCAAAATCATCGGAAGACTCACCCATCAAAATCAAATGTACGACGTGCGGGTCTTTTGATTTTATGTAATTAATGAAGAAGAAATACACAATGGAATGGAAAATTACAATTTTACACCACCATCGAAAACATCGAAAGACATTACGTAGCATTAAGTTGTTGAGCAAGATTCATGGGTGATTAATACACGAGGAATTCTTCACGTTTTGCCTTTCATTGGCTCATAGGTTCTCAGCTTTGTTTCAAATGTTGTTTCGTCATACCATGCACTGCTATAGCATGGTAAATTTGGAAATTGAATCCTAAATTAGGGATGTTAGGTTACTAGCACGAAATTTATGCTAGATCTGGCCTGCTAAAATAAATAATTGGCATTTCTCTACCTTTTGACATTTATTTGTATTATTTGTATATGACACTTTAGTTCCATCTGTATTATTTGTTGAAGGAAGTCCAGGTCAGATTTATTGGATATGGGGCTGAGGATGATGAATGGATAATGTAAAGAAGGCAGTACGAGAGAGATCCATCCCATTTGATATCAAACACCGCTATAGATATGACCTTTTGCGGTGTCTGATATAAAAAATGATGCCATAGATCTGTCCTTTTGTAGCGTTTGTTCCAAAACACCGCTATAGATAGATATGACCTTTTGTGGCATTTGTTCCAAAAACGCCGCTATAGATATCGACATTTTGCGGCGTTTTCTGTTCTCAAACGCCACTAACTTTAGCGATGCTGGTATGGCCGGCGCTTCTTGCGGCGTTTTCCTATCACTGTAAGTATTTTTAGCGGCGCTTAAAAACACCGCTATTGGACAAAAAAATGCCACTAATACTCTGTTTTGCTGTAGTGGCTGAAAGAATCTGGGATAAGGATTAAGCTTCGATTTTTTTATTGATATTTCAAATATAACTAATTTATAATATTATCTCTAATATTAATTGAACTCGGTATGGATTCGGGATGTCACAACTCGAATTTTAGATTATGTGAATCTTGCAAAATTTAGGAACCAAAATAAAGTTATAGAGGATTCTTGATTTTTTTCCTGAACTTAAAGAAGTTTAGGGACTTTAAAGGTTATTAATCCATTTTTCTTTAAAACCATAGACCTATCTATATGAATCATATGATAACAATAATTTTTTTATCATTTGCGTAACCACAAGCCTCTCTCAATTAGAATCTTGCAAAATTTAGGAACCAAAATAAAGTTATAGAGGATTCTTGATTTTTTTCCTGAACTTAAAGAAGTTTAGGGACTTTAAAGGTTATTAATCCATTTTTCTTTAAAACCATAGACCTATCTATATGAATCATATGATAACAATAATTTTTTTATCATTTGCGTAACCACAAGCCTCTCTCACTCTCTCTCTCTCTCTATTTTCTTTTTCCCTTTCACCAGAGAACCATCACCGTCGAGTAACCACTCCGATGTGGTCGTTACCGTTACCTCCATTATAGTCCCCTCCTCATCCTGAGCAATACCCCACCCTTATCCTTCCTTCGCCATCCACCATTAGTGAGAACCATAGAGAACAACCTTCGAAAACTTTGCTGAACACTAACCATCGCTCGCACAACCGACTTCTCTACTGATTTGGGTGTGGCTGGAAACCATCTCCTCTATTGTCCTTGTGTTACCTTTTAGTGTTGTTGCATCATCATCCCTCGTTGTGCAATCACTCGTTTTCGTCCGGTTCTTTTATTTTTGTTTTTTTATCGTATCTTATTTTATCTATTTTTATTTTAGTTTTTATCTTTATTTCGTTTATATTTTATTGCAGGCCCAAATTACAACAAATTCAAGGGATCAACTGGCCCAAAACCAATGCCCAAATACAAGTGACCCAACGGGCCCAAACCGACGTCCAACTACCAGGCCCAAACAAAAACCCAGACTTGGGCCCAAACAGATCCAAACTCTGGCCCATTTCAAAACCCTAAACCTAAATCTAACCTAGCCTATTCTTCAGTCGTCGCCTCCACTGCCAAGGGGAAGGAAGGATGCGCCGTAACCATCAGTCGAAGCCACCCCGTCGCCATCAGCTTTGTTCACCGCCACCACTATTGCCATATAATCAGAACAATAGAGCTAATCAAACCAAACCAAAAAATAATAATAAAAAGCAACCAAAACTAATCAAATCAAAGCCTAAACTTTAAAACTCGGATTTTCCTACCAACCGAACCCATCCCCACTATCAAGCCATAATCATTTTCTTTTCCAAGCTTCACCAAACACGTAAAGGATTCAAATATAAGAAGGAAACATAACGTGAAAAAAGGGATCAAAAAGATGAGCGTTTGGGGGGTTCGGGAAAAATAGAAAAAGAATAATTAGGGGTTTAATTTTTTTGGGAGAAAAAAGAGTTCGAATAAGGGGTTTTTGGGGTTTTAGGAATCGAAAAGAAAAAACAACAAGAGAGAAAAGAAAAAAGGGAAACTTTACCTTCACCTGTCGATCGAAGCAAATCGACGTCGACCTCGGAACCCAGACATGTCTAAAGCAAAGGTAAACCAGTCGTTCCTTAGCCTCGGTTGAGAGGTTATAGGGGCTTAAGGGAGTCAGTTTTTTGGGACCTAACGTCGGTTTAGGTAAAGGGGATTTAGTTTTTTTTGTATTTAGAGGCTAAATCGGCCTTCATCGGGGCCATCGAATAAGGTGGCTGGAGGAATAACTTCTTTCTTTCTCGATTGAGAGGAGAAAAAAAGAAATAAGAGAAAGGGGGAGAGGAAGAGGGGCTGAACGGCTGAAATACTGAAAAGGGTAAAGGTTCAGTCAAAAATCACATCCTGGTCCCTTGTACTTGTAATTTGTTTGGTTTGGTCATGAAATGAAAATGGGTTTATTACTGTAGGGGTCAAGTCAGTTTTCCTTCTAGTTCATTTTGGTCCACAGATCAAGTTGTTTCGACTCTTTTTAATTTTGTCTTTAAACTTTATGTGCCTTACATTTTGGTCACTATTTGTGCATGAATATCTTTAGGTAGAATTATTTTGTGTCCTTTCAAGTTTCTAATTTATTTTATTTTAGTCCTGAACAATGTTTATGATTTATTTTCATTTCAGTACTAGTTTTGTTTGGTATTTTCGGTTGTTGCCTTTATTGTCGTTGATGTTGTAGTTTAGTCTTTCAAGTTTTTGTTTTTTATGATTTAATCTTTATTTACCAAGAATAATTAATTTATTAAAATTGCATCTTAGTCTTTCATGTTTGTATGCTTGCATTTTAGTCTCTGGTTAGATTTAGTTTAGCTTATTTGCATGTTTAGACCTTGTTATCTTAATTTGGTTTATTTTAGACTACTTTTAAAGATTTTATATTATTATTATTACTATTTATTTGTTATGTTTTTTATATGTACGGATATTGGAATTTTTAAATACCTTCATTTTATTAATTATTAAGTCTATAGTATATTACTATATATGCATTAAGTTTTTGTTTGATGTCACAAAATATACATATATACATATAAGATATTTGTGTGATTTATTGCTTAAGTTTAGGTTGTTAGTTTTAAATAGTTTATATAACAACCTCATAAGCATAACTTGATTCGAATCAATAAATTGACTAAGGGTAATATTCGTTCATTTTAATATTATCGTAAAGTGACTGTCTTAATGTATAAGAAAGTTATTTTCAATAATTTTAAAATGAAAGTATATCCCGTTAAGTGACACGAATTAAATCAAATCCATTTTAAAAAATTTGGGGATTGAGAAAAAGATCGTGTTCTTTTAATTAAATTCACCAAGAAAAGACTGTTAGATTGAATCAAAGGTCTCGTCTCGATGTGTTTAAATAATTGAACATCCTTATTTTCATTAAAT
This sequence comes from Hibiscus syriacus, assembly GCF_006381635.1. NCBI lineage: Eukaryota > Viridiplantae > Streptophyta > Magnoliopsida > Malvales > Malvaceae > Hibiscus > Hibiscus syriacus. The sequence goes on along the minus strand of NW_024062646.1, from coordinate 383,325 downwards.
ATTGGTAAAATAAATAATTAATTGTACTTGCTTGATGTATCCTTTTAACTTGTTTTATTTTTGCATGTGTTTTTATAGGGAATTTCAAATTAGTAACACTCGAATTAATATTGAAAATAGTAATATTTTTTCATAAATTAAATTAGACTCGAACTCATAAATTTCATTGCAAAGACAACAAATTAATCGACTAGGTACCAATTTAGGGCGTTGTGGGGGGTTAATCCTTCCCCACGCGGAACTGACTCCCGAACTCAAATTTTGGTAACGCAAATAGTAAATTGTTGTTTTAATTAAAATTAGTATTTTTATTAAAATTAAAAATATATTTTTGGGTGCCTAATCACACCCTAATCAAAGATTTGGTGGTGATTCCTCGAACCATATTATTCTTAATCGATCATCAAAGTATTCAAAACGAGGCCTCCTCTTTCCCCTTTTCAAGAAAAAATCATATCGACAGCTTGGCGATTCCTCTGAGGGACATTTTTTAGAGAGTCAGACCATTAACCGACTAATTAATTGTCTTTGCAAATGAAAATTACAAGTTCATACTAATTTGATTTTTGATCCCTTGTGTGGTTTGAATAAATTTTTCATTTGTAATTTAATTAACCACTAAATAATTGTACTGATCTATTTGCTAATGTTTTCAGAGTAAATAATTATTCAGGGTTTTGAGTTTTTTGTTTAGTGTTGTTTGCTTTATTTTCGCTTTTCCTCACACACTGCACAGTTGCATTTGCATAACATGAGCTAAAACCCCATCTGTCCTATTTAAGTAGGAGTGAGAAGCTACTCCCTCATGTGGTTTTCACCTCTGTACATGATAGTGAATCGCTCATGTGGCTCAGACCTTATGGTTCTCGTGATAGTTTTCACCTCTGTATGGATATAAGGAGGTGTATCCCCTCGAATTGAAATCGATTCGAAAGCCTATGATTGGCCAGGATTGAGGGTTTGACATCCCAAGGGGGTACTGGAAAGGACAATTCGAGAACCTCTTACTTTAGAACCAAACCCATTATGTAGTAAATTTAGAACCCAGATAGAGCCTTGCCCCGATAATAAGAATCCCATGAGGAGAGTACACAAGGAAAACCATGTTTGAGCCTTTTAGTTTTTGTAGTGTAATTTTGATTCCCGAATAAATGTATGTTAACTAGAGATCATGTGGTTAGGTTTAATTTTTCAAACAAGCATGCAAACTAGATAACATGAGGTTAGGATTTATATGTTGAACAGAATATGGGGGTAGAAAACATGTCTCGATAGAACTATTATAAAAGTATGACAAGGTAGATACCATGTTGGGTAGTTCTTTTCGTGAATATTTTTCTGCTATTTTTGGTTAAATGATACTAATAATTTCTTTTGTTTTATATTATTTTGTCTGTCATATGTTTGCATTTCTATTTTCACATCATAACCAAATAAGGTGTTGATTCGTAAGTGATTGACTAACTAAGAAGATTGTTCATAATCAAACAAGAAATTATTAGCCATGTAGTCAAAACCAGGAGATCCAAGGATATTAAAAAAATCCATGAAGAAAGACATCCAGTGAATGAAGGAATTTGAAGCCAGTCGAAGACTTCCTTTAAAAGCGCCAAAGCCAAGATGTTTCCTTAAGAGATAGATGCAGTTAGACCAAGGATGAGAAAACCCTTCACGAAGGCAAGAAGACAACTTCACAAAATGGAGATCTCACGATTCAACCATAAATAATTTAAGGACCTTAGGCATTGTCAAATACCCCGACAACTTTGGGTGCAATACTAGATTCCATAAAGAGTACATCTCAAGAAAATAAAGAAATGAAGGATCATAATTTTTTTACTACATGGTGTAATGAAATCTTGTTGTCTAAATTAAGGTTGTTCTATGGTGGTTGTTTTTGGGAATTAAAACATTGTATATTTGCATTTGCATTTCGTTTTGCATTAGCTTATCAATTTATTTATTTTTCTATTTGCTTCTATAATAATTATTTTCATTTTGTTATCTTGTTTGTACTAACTTGTTTATATGTTGCTTTTCTTTTTGCTTGTATCGTATGTTAATGACATAATCAAGGTGTTAATTTTTGAGTGATCATCAAAGTAAAAGGTTTTCATGATGGAAAAAGGGTTACATAATCAAGTAAACTATAACACCGCCAAGATGATGGATAAAATAGTTGTTTTAGCCAAAGGAAAAGAGACTTCCACAAAAGAAAGGAAAAAGTTAGATGAGAACGATCCTACAATGTCAAGTACACAGAGGGCTACTTTAGAACAAGCTAATCCTAGCCAATCTGAGAAATCACGCATAATCACCATTTGTATCAACAAGTTGTATGGAGACCCCAAGGAAATTATGATAACTGTAGAATTTCAAAAAGATGAAAAGAAGCCCTATAATCAAAACCCGTGGGCATTTAAGAGAATACTTACAATGTCAGGAGAAATAAACCTAAAGACTCCATTTCAATCCAATCCGAGAGGTGGCTCTCATTTTGATTCTATCACTATATCTTATAAGGAGTTGTAGATAAGCTTTTAGAAGCCCGGGAGGTGGCCCCGTATTATGTGAAACCTTGGGAAACTATGTATCCAAATTGGTATGACGTCAGTGTTCGTTGTGAGTATCACGCTGGAGCTTAGGGACATTCCACTGAGAATTGCACCGCCTTCAATCATCGAGTCCAACATCTTTTGGATCATGGAAACTTGAAGTTCGAGATAAAAGTTTGACCTAGTTTGGTAAATAATTTTACTGTTAGGTTGAAACCAAAAGTGTTCAAAGTGTTCAAAGGTTGGAGCCAAAAATGCTGGTATAGGAAATACCCCCAAAGAGTGGACAAAAGGGGTCACTAAACTGAAAAAGAACGCTGAGCACTAGAGAAAGAATTGCAAGATACATGAAGGTCGAGCCAAAAAGTTCTCTTATAATTTACATATTACAGAAAAAATGCGATACATCTGTTAATGATTTGGCAAGATATCAAGCCAAAAATTAGATGTTGAATTTGTCCATAACCAACATGGAAGCTTTATATCAGTGCCACAAGCATGGGATTGATGCTAAGCTAGAAGCCACTAGAGCCAAGAATAAGAGATTGATGAGGATTATAGATAATTTTGAAAATATTGCCCAAGGATTTCATAACAACGAAGACTTTCTTGCGAGGAAAAATGAACAACTTTGTTTACAGATATGAGAATTGACACATAAGATGGAGAAAAAAGATGACAACATGAAAGATAATGTCTATGATTTCCACTAGGGGGTATATGGGCATTCTACGGGGAATTGTAGGCCACTGTTAAAGGAGATAGAAATTCTTGTTGAAAATGGGATGTTGACACAAGAATTGGTGGAACAGTGGATGACAAACTCGAGTGGGGTATCAAAGCAAAATATGTAGCATCCGATTGAGTCAAATGCCACTGCATTAGATGAATAATGGGGTATTGATCACTTGGAAATTTATATGTTAAGGCAAGATATTATGTGCAAGTATACACAGTCGAATCAAGTAATAAATGGTAAGTGAGTTATCGTCTCCTCGGGGATTGGTCGGTTCTTTTAAGCTTCACCACAACTATAACTAGTTCTCACAAGCTAATTCCTGAAGTCTTGTCAAACTAGAAAACTATTACTAACAAAATAAAGCAGAAAATATTATAAAGTATGGGTGTAGACAAGTTTGGTCGATGCAAAATAAATATGCAAACTATCGAATTAAAATAAACAAGGTAAACACAAATGTTGATTCAAATATATTCAAAACAACCTCACATATTCAGACTTTTCATAGAGCACTCATGCTAATTTGTTGTTATGACAAGCAATTATTCTAAGTCTAGAATGATTTTCTATGATATACTTAAGCTGCCCGACATGATTACTTAGTATTTATAGATGGTTGTTATGGAAATACTACCCACCGTTAACTATGAGCCTTGGTTTGTCAGACTGTTGTTGTAGCAATGCCTCTAAGCGTGAAATATAATCATTGTCTATCCTACTCTAGCGTCTATCCCTTTTAGTCGATTGAAACCTTCTCCTTATCTATAAGGTAGGCATGTTAGAACATCACCATCCCGGATCTATTCCATTGTTCACGTAGATCTATCTTAATTATCTCAAATCTAAGGATCAATATCTAGACAAACAACAATCTCTCGAAGCTCTTACATTGTCAAGACGTATTTCACCTAGACCCCAGGTAATCTCTCGAAGCTCTTACAGTGTCAAGACAAAATATTTAAATAATGAACAAAACAGACATGAGCAACAACATAATTCATCATTCATAAAACAGAAAATAATTGTTCAGCAAAACAAAGACTAACACCAAGTAAAGCATTTCATGGTGTTGTCAATAAGTCAACCAAAGTATCAACGTTTTAATACAACCCCAAGCAAAGTAAAGAAATTAAGAACAAAAGAATAATGACTCACAAAACCGGGGGCTCTGTCGTGACATCTCTGATCAACACTGTGCTTGCCCTGGCGGCCAGCCTCTCTCGAGGCTTGATCGCCAGTCTGCTATAGCCTGGCTATGGAGGACACCAAGAACGGTCGAGTTTGAAAACGGTGGGAAAGCACTGCAGTTGCTGATTCATGCTTTAGTTAAAGCTCTTTTTACTTTTTTGCCTTTTTTTTGCGGCTGTAGTTGGGTATTTATAGAGGGAAATCTCCTAGGGTTTCGCGCAAGTGAAGATTCCCTAAATACCCGTTATTTTCTTATATAGGCTAACAAACAAATAAATTTTGCCTAAGCAAAACTTATCCACCACATGCAATTATAACCTAAATGCAACTAATATGTGAATACTTTGTTTATACGAGCAATAAATTAAGTAAAAAGACTAGAAATAAAGTCTTTTTATAGAGTTATCACAACCTCAAACTTAAGCAATTGCTTGTCCTCAACCAATAGACAATAGCTAAAAAAAATTAAGATTGTCATGGTAAACCAATATTAAGAAAATCATGTGGTTTGAGATTTCAACCCTCAGCAAAAGTTTGGCCTCAACATGCTTGATTGTCATATCAGTCAAGTACCTTCCCTAGTTAGGATTCCTTGCTAGCATGTGTGCATGATTGTAATCAGTCTATACATTAATTTAATTAGAAAACTTCAAGTAAGTGATTCTGTTTTGTCAATTCGTCAAATTATTTGTCAGGCGCAGTTTTGCACTCCTATTTGTTTATCAACTTTTTTTGGAGTTATCTCATTACACCTATCTTTATACACTCTAGGTGAAAGGGATGATACCCCCCACCCCAAGCTAGTCGGGTAGAGTCATCCTGTGACTACTTTAATTCACTCATATGCCTCGGCAACCCTTAATTTTTATGGAGTTTTCTGGTTATTCCATTACATAGAAGAGTGTCCCTTTTATTATTCAAGTTTTAAACACTAGGGAGTTCGACCTTAACCTTAAAATTCTTCGATGTCTTTGCAAACATAAAGTTCTTTCCTAAAAATTTACTAATCACCTTAAGCAGAGACAACCTACAGTCATGTTTATAATTTTTCAAAGAATCAATTCTAAGGTTGATTCTCTTCTTTCGACAGTCTTAAAGATAATTTTGGCCTAGGCAATTAGATTGTGCTTTCATCATCGGGCATCCCAAATCCATTCCAAACAATAAACTTAACATACTTATATCAGGACAACCAAAATTTTTAACCAATTATTTTAAATTACTTTTTAACAAAGTGTGATGCAATACCTCCCCCAAACTTGAGGGATGCATTATCCTTAATGCATGAAAAAAATGAAACTACATGTGACTATATGCAAATGCAAATGCAATATATATTTATATATATAAAAATACGAACTCACTGTGGTGGGGTAGCTTGACTGGACGCACGCATTCTACGTCGTTTTAGAGTAAGGGGACTCTCGAATCTCGTATCTTCTGCTACAATCTGCGGTGGAGATGGCTGAAGGACATGATCTGCTATTTGTTTAGTGCTCGAGGCTCATGCCGATGTTTGTTGTTCTTCAGCTTGAGTGGGTTGCGCATGAACTATTGGAGTCTGGCTTTGATCTAGTTCATGAATTGGCGTTACGTGACGGATGGGGGATTGTTCTGGTACTTGCTCGAGTATCGGTTGAGCAGGGACTGGAGTGAAATCTTCATCAGTAAAGAATTCTGGTGGAGTCTCTTGAGTGCTTTTGGAAGTAGAGAATGAGGAACTGAGGAATTCATCTGTGTCGTGGCCTTCTTCGGGTATGGGCGAGATATGAGTGACCAGTGGGGGAATGTCTATGGGTACTTATGGGGGAGCATTATGTAACGAGGCATTGAATGTACTGCCGCCAGCAGTGTGTTTCAGTATAACATCATGGAAATGTGGCAATTCTTCATTGGTAACTGGGAACAGCTCCTTAAAAAAAGTTGAGTCGACATCCCTTTCCTTGACATTGCCAAAGAAGATCTCCATATGATTTTCTAGATGATCGATCTTCTCATGGGTTTTTGACATATGTGTGATCACTGCTATCATTCTGGCTGTGACAACATATTTGGCTCTTCTTTTCAGACCCTCATACGGGGCATTATCATCGAAGCTCATGAGCTCTAGCACTTTCTTCTGAGTTATTCCCTCCTTTGACTTGATGAAGTCCTCGAATGGTTCTTTTGGGACTTTCTTCTTCCTGCACAGATCAGTTATCAGGTTAGGAAATAAAAGATTACCTCAGTTTCTTTTTACGCAGTTGTGGATTTACTCGAAGATAATTTCTCCAACATTGATCGATCGCCCATAAATTATCGAATGTAACAATAACAATCTTTTCACTAGAACGGTTGTATTGTGGGAGGTTGGCATTTGCTTTCCCTTGAGGAAGTGATTCTACAATTTCACCACTGGTTTAAGGGCTCGGTGATCTACCCGCTTTCTTGTTGGTGTGTTTCCCTCGAATTTGGCCCACCCGAAGCATAGGTCTTCAAGTACTCCACTGTAAGTTTCTTGGTCCGCCTCAACCACGAACTTCTTGTGTTGATCATCCACTTTTCCCAACTTAAAATATCGATTGAGTGCTGATGGGGAAAACCGAATGAGTTCCCATCTCATAGACGGTATGTTGGGATGGGTCTTCAAGATGGGCATAAAATTCCCGAACCATTGCCAGCACTACAGCTTTAGGATGCCAAGCAAATTTTTCCCCTTTATGTTTTATAACCATGTCCATCACTTCTAATCCGAATGGTTCTTTAGTTTTTGATGAAAAAACGAAACCATCCTATAAGTATACTTGTCATTTTTTAAGGTTATTGAACCGTGCCTCAGCTTCAGCTATCTGAAAACGCTCAAATCCTGTTGATGGGGCTGGATTTTTCTTTGATCTTGCCATGATACTCGTTGTTACAGGGTTTTTCTTGGCTGCGAGGAAGGAGAAATATTAGAGGAAAATTATTTTAAAGAAAGAAACTGTGGGAATGATGGGGAATAAAAAGTGTCAGTTGATTTTTCTGGAAAGATAATGTGTGGTTTAATTAGGGCAAATTGGTCAAAATAAGAGGGAAAAAGATATGGCATTAATATCTCAATATTTTATTTGACATAAAGTGGGGGAAATATAACTTTCCCTCTTTATAATTACCATTAAAACCTTTTTTGCTTCAGGGTTTCTCTTCCTTTCATGCGTAAGTTGTCGCCCCATGCTGCCATGTGTACCTTGCATGCCAACAATAAACAAAAAGAACGAAAATAAAGTGAAACAGATAACTAGTGCATAAAATAACTTAATTTATTTATATACAAAATTCAGATTTTCGTTGTCGAGGCAACGAAAATTGTTCAGGTAAGTAAAGCAAACTCTTGGGCATCGTCTGTTGTTGATGTCAGTTTATCAGGAATGACTGGTGCTCATTTGTATTCCTTTAGTCTCTGACCATTCACCTTGAAAATGGATACATCATCTCGGTTCTTGATTTCTATTGCTCCATTACTATGGACTTGGTGTACGATGAACGATCCTGACCATCTTGATTTTAGCTTGCTTGGAAATAATTTGAGTCATGAATTATAAAGCAACACTTGTTGTCCATAATAAAATTGCCTTGGAAAAATTTTTCTATGATGCCATCGTTTGTTTTTATTTGTATAGGTGGGCATTTTCGTAGGCATGAGCTCTGAATTCATCCATTTTGTTCAGTTCCAAGAGTCTTCTTTCTCCAGCAAGATAAGCATCCATGTTCAATTTATTGATGCCCCAATAAGCTTTATGTTCAAGTTCCACAGGCAGGTGGCACTCCTTACCGTAGATGAGTTTGAATGGGGACATTCCTAGCGGTGTCTTAAATGTTGTGTGATAGGCCCATAGTGCTTCATCTAGCTTTGGCGACCAGTATTTTCGGCTTAGATTGGCTACTTTCTCAAGGATCTGTTTGATTTCCCGATTAGAAATTTCGGCCTGCCCATTGTTCTGGGGGTGATATGCCATTTCTATCCGATGTCATACTCCATATCTTTTCAGTACCATGGCAATTAATTTGTTGTCAAAGTGTGTGCCTTCATCACTGATGATAGCTCATAACGTTCCAAAACGTGTGAATATGTTCTTGTGCAAGAATTTCAGCACGGTCTTGGAATCATTCTTAAGTTTTGCGATGGCTTCCACCTATTTAGACACATAGTCTACTGCCAAGAGAATGTATAGATCACCAAAAGATGTGGGAAAGCGTCCCATGAAATCTATACCCCATACATCGAAAAGTTCAACCTTTAGAATGTTTTGCCATGGCATCTCATTTCTCTTTGATTTGTTCCTTGTTCGCTGGCACCTATAACATGACTTGTAGAATTCGTGTGTATCTTTGAACAAGGCTGGCCAATAGAAACTGGATTGAAGAATCTTCGCTGCTTTTCTCATTCCATTAAAATGTCCTCCATACGGTGATGAGTGTCAATGAAGTAGAATTTATTTATGTTTTTCTGGGACACATTTTCGGATTATTTGGTCACCACATTGATTGAATAGGAACGGTTCATCCCAGTAATAGTGTCGCACATCATGTCTGAACTTTTTTCGGCCTTTACTAGATAAATCTGGAGGTACAATACCACTAACAAGAAAGTTGACTATATCAGTATACCACGGCATAACCGAGACAAATAAATTTTCTCACCAGGAAAATCCTTCTAGATGTCTTTGATGTCATGACAACTAATTTTGTTTTTTAGTCTAGACAAGTGATTTGCTACTTGGTTTTTCGCACCCTTTCTATCTTTTACCTTTAGATCAAACTCTTGTAGTAATAATATCTATATGATTAGCCTAAGCTTTGCATCTTTCTTAGTGATCAAATATTTAATGGCAGAATAATCTGTATACACAATTACTTTAGTTCCTATGAGATATGGCCTAAACTTATCGAATGCAAAAACTACGGTAAAAAGTTCTTTTTTCAATTGTTGTATAGTTTACTTGTGCATCATTAAGAGTACGGCTATCATAGTAGATAACATGAAAGAGTTTACTTTTTCGTTACACTAGCATTGCCCCAACTACATAATCACTAGCATCGCACATGAGCTCGAAAGGTTCATTCCAGTATGGTGGGACAACGATTGGTGCCGATGAAAGTTTTTTCTTCAAATCTGTAAAAGCATTTAAACAATCATCGTTAAATACAAATGGTTGATTTTTGTTGAAGAAAAAAACATAAAGGTTTTGAGATTTAAGAAAACAATTTTATGAACTGCATGTAGAAGTCTGCATGTCCAAGGACATTGCATATGCCTTTCACATTGGTGGTTGGAGGTAAGTTTTCAATTACTTCCATGTTGGCTCTATCGACTTCAATGCCTTGACAATAAATTTTGTGTCCCAACACTATTCCCTCGGTTACCATAAAATGACATTTTTCCCAATTTAGTACTAGGTTGGTTTCTTCACATCATTTCAGTACTTTAGATAAGTTGCTGAGGCATCTGTTGAAATCGTTTCCTGAGACGGAAAAGTCATCCATAAATATTTCCATGCAATCTTCCACAATATCAAAAATATGGTCATCATACATCTCTGAAAGGTTGCTGGAGCGTTACATGTCCCAAACGACCTTCGTCTAAATGCATAGGTACTATATGGACATGTGAAAATAGTATTCTCTTGATCTTCTGGTGCTATGGCTATTGGATTGTATCCCGGATATCCATCAAGGAAGCAGTAAAATGCTTTTCCTGTTAACCTATCAAGCATTTTGTTAATAAAAAGGAAGGGGAAATTGGTCTTTCTTTGTGGCTTTATTTAGTATCCTATAGTCCATACATATTTTCCACCTTGTGACTGTTCTGGTAGTTAAAAGCTCATCATTTTCGTTTTTTACCACATTCACACAACCTTTATTTGGCACGCACTGCACCAGACTGACCCATGAGCTATCGAATATTGGATAAATTACTCATGCATCCAGCTATTTTATGATTTCCTTTATGACTACCTTCTTCATGATCAGGTTGAGTTTTCTTTGTGGTTCCACTAAATTACCATGACCATCTTCTAAGTTGATCTTGTATATGCATATGGTAGGGTTGATTCCCTTCAAATCTACCATGGTCCACCTGAGAGCTTTTTTGTGATGTGACAAAATATCTAACAAATTCTCCTGTTCGGAGGATAGACTAGCAAAAATTATCAAGGTAAAGTCTCATTACTACCTAGGTAGGCAAATGAGATGGCAAAGTTTTAAGTTTTAATGTGGGTGCATGTTGTAATGATGATTTTGGGGGACTAACTTCATTAAAACGAAGGGTTCAAATTTCATACATGGTCTATCATGAAGGAAACTAGATTGTTTCTCTGATTCACATTCACAATCTACTTTGGTGTCATCGGCAAGGAATCCGTTTAGTTTTTTATTCAAATAATTGTTGCCAAGGCAATGATTATCAAAATCCTCTTCTGAAAATTTTTATGGGTCATGATTGTTGTATTCATGCATCATAGACATCAAGTTGTGGCTCAAAGTATTGTATTCATCGATTTTTACAAATTTATCTTGGCCTAGATTTGGCGTCTCTTCTTCCTCTATTGATTCCATGTCTCTAATGCATTGGCATTCTTCTGATCGTCCACATATCTCATGGAGTTAAAGACATTGATTGTGACGCTTTGCTCTCCTACTCGCATCATGAACTCTCCCTTCTCACAATCTATTAAGATTCGTCCAGTGGCCATAAAGGGTCGTCCAAGGATGATAGGTGCATTTTCACCGGCTTCACAGTCAAATATTAGGAAATTAACTAGAAATACAAATTTTTCCACTTTTACAATGATATCTTCTATTATGCCCTCATGACGCACATAAGACTGATCAGCTAACAGTAGGATAATTGTAGTTGGGCAGGCGTTATACCTTTCTAATTTTAAAAATATGGACTTTGATATTAAAACGCTCGACCCTAGGTCAACAAGAGCTCGTCCTACAAAGTTGTTACCAATTGAGCATGGTATCACAAAACTGCCAGATTCTTTTTACTTTGGTGGAAGTTTGCTTACTGCAGAGCAGATTTTTATTGCTGTAACAACATTTTATACATTCCTCTTTTTTGTGAAAATGTTTTTCAAAAACTTAGCATATGAAGACATCTGCTCAATGGCTTCAAGTAAAGGTACATTGATATACAACTGATCTAAAACATCAACAAATTTCTTGAACTGGATGTCGTCATTCTGTTTCTTCAATCATTGCGGAAAAGGTGGTGGAGGTCTCACGTTATTTGTTGTTGGTGATGAGGAAACTCTGGCCTTGGCTATAAATTTTCCATCTTCTGTTTGACCGTCTTCTGAACCTTTATCATTTTCCTTTTCTTCGGACAATCCTTCTCGTTCAACAATTTCAATTCGATCCTCTGGTTGCGTAATGCCTTGGCTAGAATCTTCCAGTTATTTTCCCTTAAACTTGTTATTTTGGCTAATTTGTGCCTCATTCCTTAGTGTAAGTACACAACACTGCTCCTTTCCATGATGTTTAGTGATTTCAGTATCACTAGGGAGACTTCCTTGTGGGCAAGAATATAATGTTGTGGCGACTTGACCCACTTGATTCTCTAATGCTCTCAGGAATGAACTATGGCTTAACAAAAGAGCAACTTGACTTTGCAACAAATTTCCTTAGCTTTTATTGTTGATGAGTGCTCGTGCATCAAAGTCTTTGTTGAAGACATGAAATCTTTTGTCGAGGCCATGAATTCCTGCAGTGAAGCTTCCAATGAGTTAGAATTAGAGGTCGTAGTAGAGGAAGAAGTTGTACCTTTAGTGTTTTTCCAGGGGATATGATGATGTTGATTCTGAAAATGTTGATGTTCCGAGTTACTTTGCTGTGGCCTATTATAATTTGTTGTTTGATTGTTGTTGTTAGTTCATTGATTACCCCATGAAAAATTCAGATGTTGTCGCCATCCAGGATTGTATGTATTCGAGTAGAGGTTATTGTTTCTTCGGTTATAGTTTCCCACAAAATTGATGGACTCTTGGTTTTCTGGACATTCACTCTCATGATGGTTGCCGTGAGAAAATATGCATGCATTATTGGTTGCTTTAACTTCTCTCACCTCATTAGGACGCTGCAAATTTTTCAACATATTAGTTATGACAGAAATTTGAGTAGTTACTGAATCCTTACCCTCGATTTCATATGCTCTAGGTACTTTTCTACCAGTTCCCAGCCTTGTAGTCAGGAATTGATAGTCATTATTTGCTATCCTATCGAGAATATCGAAGGCTTCCTCGGGTGATTTGTCAAGTAAAGTACCATTTGTTGAGGCATCCAACATCATTCTAGTAGGTGCATTAACTCCATTGTAAAACATCATGACTTGAGTCCAGTCATGAAATCCGTGGTTTATACACTTGCGAAGTAAACTTTTATATCTATCCCAATACTCGTAAATTGACTTATCATCACCTTGGCGAAAACTTGCAATGTCATTGCGTAGCTGTGTGTTCATATTGGGTGGATTGTATCGAAGTAGGAAACTCTTGCATAAATCCGCCTAAGATTCCATTGAGCCTAAAAGAACTCCATTAAGCCAAGCTCTCGCTCTATCGCGTAAGAAATAAGGGAAAAGTTTAAGCTTAAGTACATCCTCATGCACTCTTTGTTGTCGAAATGAATTGCCCACTTCAAGGAAGGCACGTATATGCTGTCTAGCATCCTCATTAGGCGAGACACCAAATTGATCGATGGAGTTTAACATGTTGAACATCACCGGTTTAAGCTCAAAATGGGTTGCTTGTATTTCAGGTGCCACGATGTCTGGATTGAGATCGCCAATAATTAGGTTCAAGTGATCTCGTATTACTTGTGGTCTTGCAACTTCCCTCTAAAAATTATCTGCTGCTACATCAGGATCTGCTTGATCTCCCATATTATTGTTTCCTTGAAATTGTAGTTGGTTCATATACTCTCTAGCTCGTTGGTTATATCGACTTTGTCTAAATGACTATTCAATTTCAGGATCGAATGGCTCTAATGGTTTACCAGCAGATCTCATGGTCATGGAATGATACAATTTTCAAAAGAAAATAAATAATAATTAAATGAGTTAAACTAACTAAGTAAAATGTGACAAGAAAATTTTCTTAAGGCGAAAAATAAAAAATTTCGTCAGTTGCCAATCCCCGACAACGGCGCAATAAACTTGATCGCTTGGAGATGTATATGCTAAGGCAAGCAATTATGTGCAAGTATACGCAGTCGAATCAAGTAATAAAGGGTAAGTGAGTTATCGTCTCCTTAGGGATTGGTCGGTTCTTTTAAGCTTCACCACAACTAGAACTAGTTGTCACAAGCTAATTCCTGAAGTCTTGTCAAACTAGAAAAGTATTAGTAACAAAATAAAGCATAAAATATTATAAAGTATGTGTATAGACAAGTTTGGTCGAGGTAAAATAAATATGCAAACTATCGAATTAAAATAAACAAGGTAAATACAAACGTTGATTCAAATATATTCAAAACAACCTCACATATTCAGACGTTTCACAGAGCACTCATGCTAATCTGTTGTTATGACAAGCAATTATTCTAAGTCTAGAATTATTTGTTATGATATGCTTAAGCTGCCTGCCCGACAGGATTACTGAGTATTCTTAGACGATTGTTATGGCAATACTACCTAGCGTTAACTACAACCCTTGGTTTGTCAGACTGTTATTGTAGAAATACCTCTCAGTGTGAACTATAATCGTTGTCTATCGTACTCTAGCGTTTATCCCTTTTAGTCGATTGAAACCCTTATCTTATCTCTAAGGTATGCAGGTTAGAACATCACCATCCCGGATTCATTCCATTGTTCACGTAGATCTATCTTAATTCTCTTGAATCTAAGGATCAATATCTAGACAAACGGCAATCTCTCGAATCTCTTACATTGTCAAGACATGTTTCACCTAGACCCCAGGCAATCTCTCGAAGCTCTTATAGTGTCAAGGAAAAATATTTAAACAATGAACAAAACATACATCAGCATTATCATAATTCATCATTCATAAAACAGAAAATAATTGTTCGGCAAAACAAAGACTAACACCAAATAAAGCAGTTCATGTTGTAAAAAATTCAACCAAAGTATCATCGTTTTAATACAATTCCAAGCAAAGTAAAGAAATTAAGAACAAAGGAAAAACAAATTCCAAAATCGGGGGCTCTGTCATGACATCTCTGATCAACACCGCACCTGCCCTGGCAGCCATCCTCTCTCGAGGCCTGAACACCGCTCTGCTATAGCCTAGCTATGGAAGACACCAAGAACGGTCGGGTTGGAAAACGATGGGGAAGCACTATAGTTTCTCACTCAGGCTTCAGTTAAAGCTCTTCTTACTTCTTTGTCTCCTTTTTTTAGTTGTTGTGGCTGGGTATTTATAGAGGGAAATCTCCTAGGATTTTGCACAAGTGAAGATTCCCTAAATACCTGTTATTTTCTTGTCTAGGCTAAACAAGGAAAGGCGGTTGGGCTGTTGTCAGAATCTTGAGGGCTTACTTGCACGTGAGGGTAGTCGTACATCTGGCATGTGACATAGGCAATTCGTCATATCCACTTCAGACTTGTAAGATAAACCTTGTCTTGGTGAGATAAATATACTCCTCACTGTCTTTATATTTTATATTCAATTGGCCCTAGCGAAATCCTTTGTCGCGACTGAAATGTCCTTCCTTAGTCAAATTTCTACACATACACAATCCACACAAGCCCTTTCTCCTCGGCGGCATCAGTCAAACCAAATAAATTTTGCCTAAGCAAAACTTATCCACCACATGCAATTATAACCTAAATGCAACTAATATGCTGTTAATACTTTGTTTAGATGAGCAATAACTTAAGTAAAAAATACTAGAAATAGAGTCTTTTTATGGAGTTATCATGCATCCTAATTAGGAAGATATTATTTCATTCATGATGGAGCTTTATTCCATTTATATTATCTTGTTTGAATTTGGTCTTTGTCCTTTTTCAACTTTTTTATAAGGATATTTTAAATGAACTTGTGCTACTTTACAAATAGTGAGTATTGAATCAAATTTGAAATCTTGAAGTTCTTTGAATATCAACTAAATTAAAAACTCTTTAAATGATTAAAATTATGGATCTTTGACAAAGACACAAGATTGAAAACTAATAAAACAAGGACCTTGGACCTTACCCTAGAAGATACACTCGAAAAAAATACCCTTCTCTTGCAAGGACCAATATAGCCTTCTCCTCTCATAAGGAAATGAACAGAAGGCTTGGTATTCAGGTATGCATAGGAGCGAACAACATGGGGCATCTCTTGTGTATGACACTACAAAACTGACTAGACTACATTTATGTTGAGGACGTTCAGTGATGATCATAATCTTCACAATTGGAATGGTAGAGTGGATGAATTTATTATAGGTTATTTGTTTGGGAAATCAACTCTAAATATGGAATTGTCTGACCATCAAAGACAAATATACTATAACATATTCTTCTTGATGAGCTTAAGAAATTCTAAATTTGGATACTCAAACGGTTAATAAATTATTATTACAAATTATACAATAAAGTTGAGCTATTCCACTAAAGCAATTGGTTATAGAAGACAATCAATAACCCTGGCTTTATGAATAGATTGCATTCAAACCATGACATTGCTCGAATACTCGGCAATTTGGTGTTTGCTCCACTGCAATTGTCAAGTCGAAGACTTTATGAGGAGATAAACCCTTCAGCTAGCCCAATAAAGGCAATTACAATAAAGATGAATTTAGTTAGCCAAACAATGGAAAATTAAGTCAAATTTATCTAATAACGAGTTTTAGTAAAATGGACTAAGGGAGTTGAGGAACACCTGTTATATTCAACCTCACACAAGAACTCAGGAATTTTATATTTAGATTGATGTCTCTACACTACCTCTGCTAAAGAAGTCTATGAACCTTGAACAAATGGAATATTTTAGAGAACTGAAATAAAGTGTTCTAGAAAGTCTAGTAATTGAATATGCTAGTTGCATCATTTTGTCTGCATCCAGTTAAAATACCAAGCCAAGAAAGAAGGGCATGTTATAATGTTCACAATGACCGAGAAAGAAATGACAACTTTGATGGCTGAAACCTTAGAAAAGAGAAAGCTAACATAAAACCAACCCATCAATTTTGACACTTGTCAAAGAGCTATAATTTTGAAATTATTATAAAAGCTGCTGATTCTTTTGATATTCTATGAACTCATGTTCATGATTTGCTTCAATGGCGAGCCTGAATTAAGGAGTAATACTTTATAAAATTCTTTCATTCTTTGATGTCTAAAATAAAGAACGGGTAAAAATATTTTCAAACAGGACAATCTCAAATGCGAAAGGTCCTTGAAGGAGGTGAGGCCCATTATACCTCCATTGGAGAAAAAGAATAAGCGATGCCAAGTATTCCATAATCTTGAAAGCAAATGGTCCGAGAGATCAGAATGACTGGAGGATAGAACTTGTAGCACTTCCTCGTGACGTTGTCAGTAACCCATCGAGAAGCAGATGATCTCCTTGTTTGAAAGGGGCACATATCCCAACGCATAGAAAAATGCAAGAGTGCGACCAATCAAGGATGAATTTTGGCACCCAGATAGGGATGAGTCATGAAAGTACCCATATTAGAGCATAACCAAAAACCCAAACCATGTTGAGATAATAAGGTTCAGACCAAAAAAATATTAAGATTGAATCTCATAACTTGGAGTGTGAGCGAAAGACCATGAATTTGAGTACATCTTATCAGATAAAACAAACCATTGGGCATCAAATTAACTGTAGAGTTCCAAAAAATTAATTCTGAAAGCGTAATTGAGCCAATGACAGAAAGGGGAATCAAGATCATATTACTGATCGCAACAAGAATTCGAGAGAGAAAAGATTTCCTTGAAATGAAGACAGAAAACAAAGAACATAAGTTTATCAGGCTGATCTTCAAAAGAATGCAATCTTGAAATCATAAGTTACTACACTACTATTTGATTAAACCCCTAGAGAAGAATGGTTAAGAGGAAGAAGACATGGTTCCCCACTCTGGAGTCAAAAGGAAAATTGAATCAACATTTATGCATGCATGAGAACATCATTTGCATAAAAGAGAGTGCATTACATTGCATTCGAATTTCATACATAAATATATGATTTTTACAGATCTTTCAATGAAAAAAGAAGATTCATGGTATTAAAATCCCAACAAGTGAAAGCTAGAATTCAAACCTCAAATACAAAGAATCATGTTTAGAGGTAGAGCCTGAAGAACAGGGTGGGCCCAATCCACAGAGGAAGCATTACTTTGAACTGGGGCATGTTGCCCGACCATTAAGTCATTTTATAAGTTAAAAAACTAGAAAAGTTTCTCATTTAAATCTAAAAATTGAAATTTTTGAAAAGTAAGAAAAATTTCTTACCTAGTAAACTATTTCCAAAATCGGTAAGTCCTTCAGGCCATCAGTAAGTCTTTTGATCATGATGCTTAAATCATTTGGGTCATCTGTAAGTCTTTCGAGCAAGATGATAAGTTCTTCGGGCCAACCATAAAACCCTTGGGCATGATGTTTTCACATGTCTCTCGAAAAAATAAGAAAGGTTTCTCATTTAAATCTGAAAACTAAAGTTTTTGAAAAGTAAGAAAAGTTTCTTACCTAGTAAACTATTTCCAAAATTAGCAAGTCCTTCGAGCCATCAGTGAGTCTTTCAAGCATGATGTTTAATTCCTTCGGGCCATCTATAAGCCTTTCGAGCAAGATGATAAGTCCTTCAGGCAGGATGTTTTTGCATGATTTTCTGAAAAGTAAAAAAAATGATTTCCAAAGTTTCATTTTAATCTTTTTTTTATAAAAAAGTAACCAATTCAAAGTCCCAAAAAAGGAGAGGTTCAACTGACACTCAAGCCGAGCCAGATTCCCATATCTGATGGCTACGAGATAAGTGTCTACAACAAAAATTGGTTTTCAAAGATTATCTTGAAATCCCAAGAGTTTCAGGTATGATGTTTTCAAATTCTCAAACACATACTAACAAGAGTTAGGATTTAATTTTTCAGATTTGATATTCTTAAAGACAAGATAAGCGAATCGAACTCGATTCAATCTTCCTCGAATAACGGTTGAATGAATCAACATTTCTAGATCTGATTTTCCCTCAAGAAGAAGCGAAACAGATCCCTCTCTTTCAAAGACTTGATCTTCCCTAAGTAATAGTGGAACAGTCTACCTCAATTCAATCTTCCCTAAAGAACAGTGGAATGAATCAACTTTTCTCGATCTGATCCACCTGAGGAAACAGTGGAGCAAAGCCCTTTCCAGATTTCAAAAGCATAGATTCGACTGGACGAAAACTCATTGTCTTTTCGTTCCTTCGCCATCCACCATAGTGAGAACCATAGAGAACAATCTTCGAAACCTTTATTGAACACTAACCATCGCTTGCACAAACGTTGTCTCTACTGATTTGGGTGTGGCTGGAGACAATCTCCTCTCTTGTCCTTGCGTTACATTTTGGTGGTGTTGCATCATCATCCCTCGTTGTGCAACCAGTGTGTAAACACTCGTATTCGCCCGGTTCTTTTATTTTTATTTTTATATCATATCTTATTTTATCAATTTAATTTTTATTTTTGGTTTTATTTTATTTTAGTTTTTATCTTTATTTTGTTTATATTTTATTGCAGGCCCAAATTACAAAAAATTCAAGGGACCAGCTGGCCCAAAACCAATACCCAATTACAAGTGACCCAACGGTCCCAGACCGAAGCCCAGCTCTCAGGCTTAAACAGAAACCTATACCCGGGCCCAAACAGATCCAAACTTGAGCCTATTTTAAAACCCTAAACCTAAATATAACCTAGCCTAGTCTTTTGTTGCCACCTTCACTGCCAAGGGGAAGGAAGGATGCGCCGCCACCATCAGCAGAAGCCATTTCTGCCACTATCATCTCCTTTCACCGCCACCATTGTTGTCATTTAATCAGAATAGTAGAGATAATCAAACCAAAACAAAAAAAAATAAAAAAATCAACCAAAACCAATCAAATAAAAGCCTAAACTTTAAAACCCGAATTTTCCTACCAATCGATCCACCCCTACTGTCAATCTATCATCATTTTCTCTGTCAAACTTCACCAAACATGCAGAGGATTCAAAAATAAGAAGAAAACATAAAGAGAAAAAAGGGATAAAAAAATATGAGCGTTCAGGGGGTTCGAGAAAATAGAAAAAAAATAAACAAGAATTAAGTTTTTTGGGAGAAAAAAGAGTTTGAACAAGGGGTTTTCAGGGTTTTGGGAACCGAAAAGAAAAAACAACATGAGAGAAGAAAAAAAGGGAAACTTTACCTTTACCTTTCGGAGCATATCGACACCGACCTCGAAATCCAAACACGTCCAAAGCAAAGGTAAATCAGTCTATAGCCTCAGTTGAGAGTTTATAGGGCCTTGAGGGAGTCGATTTTTTGGGTTTTGGTAAGGACCTAATGTCGGTTTAGGTGGAGGGGGTTTAGTTTTTTGTATTTAGATGCTAAATCGACCTTCATCGAGGCCATCAGATAAGGTGGAAGGAGGAATAACTTCATTCTCTCTCGGTTGAGATGAGTAAAAACGAAATAAGAGAAAGGGAAAGAGGTGCCGAATTGCTGAAAAATTGAAATGGGTTTAGCCGAAAATCACATAAGAATGGTGCTTAAACCCCTCAAAATGACGCCATTTTGGCCTAGGGCACCTGTGTTTTATGAGCCTTTAGGGGTTAATCACATCTTAGGTCCCTTGTAATTCTAATATGTTTGTTTTAGTCATGAAATAAAAATGGGTTTATTACTTTAGGGGTCACATCAGTTTCCTCTCTAGTTCATTTTGGTCTTTTGGTCAAGCTGTTTCGACTCTATTTAATTTTGGTCTCAGATCAAGTTGTTTCGGCTCTTTTTAATTTTATCTTTATACTTTACATGCCTTACATTTTCGTCACTGTTTGTACATGAATATCTTTAGGTAGAATTATCATGTGTCCTTTCAAGTTTCTAATTTATTTTATTTTAGTCTTGAACAATGTTTATGGTTTATTTTCATTTCATACTGGTATTGTTTGGTATTTTTGGTTGTTGCCATTATTGTCGTTGATGTTGTAGTTTTGTCTTTTAAGTTTTTGTTTTTATGATTTAATCTTTATTTACCAAGCATAATTAATTTATTTAAATTGCATCTTAGTCTTTCACGTTTGTATACTTGCATTTTAGTCCATGCTTTGATTTAGTTTAGCTTATTTGCATGTTTAGACCCTGTTATCTTAATTTGGTTTATTTTAGACTACTTTTAAAGATTGAATATTTATTATTATTATTATTATTATTTATTTGTTATGTTTTTTATATGTACGAATATTGGAATTTTTAAAATTAATACCTTCATTTTATTAACTATTAAGACTATAGTATATTATTATATATGCATTAAGTTTTTTTTTATGTCCCAAAATATAGATATATACATATAATATATTTGTGTGATTTATTGCATAATTTTTTGTTGTTAGTTTTAAATAATTTATATAACAGTCTCATAAGCATAACTTGACTCAAATCAATAAATTGACTAAGGTAATATTCGTTCATTTTAATATTGTCGTAAAGTGACTGTCTTAACGTATAAGAAAGTTACTTTCGATAATTTTAAAATGAAAGTCTATCCCTTTAAGTGACACGAATTAAATCAAATCCATTTTAAAATTTGGTGACTAGGAAAAAGATCATGTTCTTTTAATTAAATTCACTGAGAAAAGACTATTAGATCGAATCTAAGGTCTCGTATCGATGTGTTTAAATAATTGAACATCATTATTCTCATTAAATATTGGTAAAATAATTAATTAATTGTACTTGCTTGATGTATGCTTTTAACTTTTTTTATTTTTGCATGTTTTTTTCAACGAGATTTCAAAATAGTAACACTCGAATTAATATTGAAAATAGTAATATCTTTTCATTTCGGTTGAAGTAATAAATGATTGCTTTAAGGCATGAGAGGTCATTTATTCTCGATTGTAAATAATTATATATTATCGTTTTCTCTCGAATCAATATTGATTTTTAAGATAAAATAGTGATATCTCTTCATTTTGATTGGAGCAATAAATGACTACTTTAAGGCATAAGAGGTCATTTATTCTTGATCGAAAATAATTAGATATTATCGTTTCCTCTCTTAGAATTATTTTGTGTTGTTATTTTGAATCAATAATGAACTTTAGGATGTAATTATAATATTTTCTTTTTTCGATTAGAGTAAGAATCGACTGCACTAAGGTGTAGAAGGTCGATTTTTCTCGATAGGAAATAATTAAATATTATTGTGTTTTGTCCTAAAATTCAAAGAATATTATTTGTATGGTATCTTAAATTAAATTAGTCTCTAACTAATAAATTTCATTGTAAAGACAACTAATTAATCGACTATGTACCAATTTAGGGCTTCGTTGGGTACTAATCCTTCCCCACGCGTAACCGACTCCCGAACTCAAATTTTGGTAACTCAGATCGTAAATTGTTGTTGTAATTAAAATTAATATTTTTATTAAAATTACAAATATATTTTTTGGATTCCTAATCATACCCTAGTCAAAGATTGATGGCTACTCCTCTAAGTACGTTTTATTCTTAATCGGTCATCAAATCATTCAAAACGAGGCTCCCTCTTTACCCTTTTCAAGAAAAAACCTGTTTCGATACAGTGCGCTTTTCTTAGTAACCAAAGAGCAAGTAAATTAGGTGACTCCTTTGCCCGAGCAATCAATAGTAGACCAGGTACTGTTTTACCCTAGTGTTACCGAGCGTATCGTTTAGCCTGAGTTTAAGCTTACTAAAGGTGTGTTCCTCGACTGTTGCTACAGACGTGTGTGAATATTTTATATATGTTATATGTTGGGTATCAATGATATGTAATGTATGTATGTATGTTTATATGTTGTATGTGAACATGAGTAATGAGAACAGATGTATATGCTTACCATTTATTTGATACTGTAATTGTAATGTGTATATGAATGATTTACCGTTGCATATAGATATGACTCTTATCACGTATGTTGCATTAGGTTGGTTTGTGAAGAGGAAGAATAACCAAATAACCAAAATACAGGCTGATGCATCCTTACTAGATGATAAATCCAATTATTGATTTACAGGATGGTGCATCCTTAGCGGATTATAATCCCAATTACTGTATTACAGGTTGGTGCATCCTTACAGGATGGTAATGTCCAATCATCGGGTAGTCGTATGATGATGTAGATGGGTCTGAGATTTGCATTTCATGCATATTGTACTTGATGTTGTGTGAACATGTTTAAAGTATTGTTTATCATGAATTGATTGTATGATAAGTTTGTGTTGTTTGATCTACACTTAAAGGACACACTGAGCACTATAGCTCACCCTTTAGTTTTCTTACTTTCAGATTTACTTGACCGTTAAGACCATTCTAATACTTGGTGGATTGTCTAGCAATATTTTCATTCGACACGATATGGTTATTATTTGTCGTAATCGTCCTTCAGGTGGGCCCAGAATCGGGTTTCGAATTAAATTTAATGTGTTAGAGTTATCACCGATCATATAAAATTAGGTTGACCAGATACCTTAACTTACCATTTACCTTATCTGAGTTTTACCATTAATTAATCGGGTTCGGGAGTCGATTACAGTCAAGGAAAGATTAACACCCTTGTACTGTCCTTTCGATACCAATTTAATTTCCCAATTGTCTTAATTACGAAAATTAAAAGTTAAATTAAAATTTAAAAGCTGGATTTGAATTACTTACCTTTGACGAATTTTAAAATTGCCCTAAAAAAATAAAATCAGATTAATGTCAAACAATAAAATAAGATAAAATTAAATTAAATTTTTAAAAAATATATATACATATATTAAATAAATAAAAAAAATAAAAAAAAAATTCAAAATTAAAAGGGTTAAATTGTAAAAAATTAAAAATCAAGGATCAAATTGATAATAATTGAAGGTTGTAAGAAAAAAAATAAAAAGTTACGGGGTCAATGTACAAAGTATAAGAAATTTAAACAGGGGTTAAATTGAATTAATTCAAAAATTAAGGACAAATTTACAACAGGTGACCAAAATGAATTAAGTATCAAAATAACAGGGACTGTAAAAATAATTTAACTTTCTCATAATTACATTGAGGTACTCCCTATAAATACCCATAAATCCCCTAAAAATTTGATTTTATCCCTCAACTTCAAAAAAAACAACTCTCCCCTCTTCCAAAATCCTCTCAACCAAAACCCCTAACAGGCCTATGGTCGGCCACATTCTCACCGCCCAAACTGCCACCGACCACAGCCTCTGGTGGCCGAAAAAACATAAACTACACCAAAATGCTCCCCTCAACACCCTAAACTCAAATCCGAAGCCCAAATCTTCTAAAAAAATTCCCAAATGGCGTAGATCTAGAATGAAAGTTGTGATTTTTTACCTATTCTCTCGAAAAAGCTTCTCGTTTTTCGGCCACTTTCCTTCCGACACCGCTCATTCACATTCTTTGTACTCTTTGATGATATAAAGTTTTTTCTTTTCTGATTTTTTTGATAATATTCGAATGGATTGTTTGGTTTGACTTTTGTTGTTGTCTCGTATATTGTTTGGTTTTTGTTTTTCGGTCATTTTTTGTGATTTGATGGCTTTTTGTTGTGTTTTTTGTTGTATTTTGCTTGGGTTTTCTGGGATTTTTTTTGTTGTCCTGATTACTGACTTGGTGGGTATTTATATACCCTCCCGTCGATTATGGACGATTTTTTTGGCGTTTGTTGCTGAAAAATCGGGGGAAATATTTCCCCATTTCGTTTTTCTTTGAACTGGTCTGTTTGCTCCGAGAATCCCGATCGGTTACAGGATCATGGCCTCCACGTGCGCTACTTGGTCTCCCCGTGCGGCGCCCTTGCTAAGATGTGTAACCCTAGCCTCTGTTGGGTCAGGCAAATGGGCTTCAGTTATTGGGATGGATCAGGCCTGCTTCGGTTGGGCCTTGTCGGGTTCGCTAGTTCAGGCTACCCGGTTGGGTTCCATTTCTAGACTTAGACCTGGATCATTCCTTTGTTTTTGGACCTTAATAATTAATTAAATAAAAAATAATATAATAAATAATAAGTATAAAGTATAATAATATATTAATAATATTAATAATATATACTCTAATATAAAAAATATAATATATAAATGTATACTATGATATATATAATATACATAATATAAATATAATATAATACTATATAATAATATATATATATACTATATAATATAAATATACTATATAATACTATATAATAATAATATATATATATATATAATATAATATATATATATATTATATAGTATAGTACTATAATACATATATATATTATATAATATAATAATATATATACTATATAATATAATCTACAATATATAACATGTATATAATATAATACTAAATATTATAATATATATACTATACATTATATATACTATACATTATATATACTATACATTATATATACTATATAATATATAAAAAATAAAAAAAAAGTCGGACGAAAATGAGTGTCAACAGTTGCCTCTCTTTGCCCATTGTCGTGTAACGGAAATAGGGCAAAGATTAAAATACACTGTTTTCGTCTATCATAAATGGGTCTCCAAGTCTAACATCCTCTATTATGAGGGTCGATTCCAATCTTATCAAATATCCTCCATCTCAGAGTTGAAATTTGATCTGAAAACCCAAGTTGTGATTGTTTGTTGTAATCAATTTGAACTGAATTACGAATGACTCCCTCGTCGAGAAGTTGAGTCGATCTTGAGATGACTTTTTGCACGATATCCTTCTTCATGAAGTTGAAACCATGGTTGACCCCTTCTTTGTGAAGTTGTGTCAATCTTGAGATGTTTCGAGCATGATATCCTTCGTTGTGAAGTTAAAATCTAGTTCGAAATCTGAATTGGAAAGTGGTTTCTTATTACCAAATCGTAGTCAATCTTGGTTTTCTTCTTGGCTTAAAGACCTCGGTTTAAAATTCAACCGAAAAGTAGTTCCTCACTGCTACCATGGGGTTGATACGCCCTCGAGATGAATGGAATCGAACTCAAAAGTTTTCGTTGACAAACAAATTTTCTCGACTTAAGCTATGTTGTAAATTAGGCTGGGAGATAGTTCATTGTTGCTAAATCGCATCCAACCTAGGTGGTCTTCCTAGCTTAAAGACCTCGATTTAAAATTCAATCGGAAATTAGTTCTATGTTGCTATCATGCGGTTGATATGCCTTCGAGCTGAATAGAATCGAACTCAAAAGTTTTCATTGACAGATAACCCTTCTCGCTTTAAGCTATGCCGTGAACGGTTCCTCTAAGTGAAGAATGGTTTCTCTTCGTGGGTTTAAACCGATCATAATTCTTTAGATGACTCCCTTTCATGGGAAATTCAAGTGAGACGAATCCCCTTCACGATTTAAGTCGATCTTGATTCTTCGATTACTTCACTTCACGGGAAAACCAAGTGATATATTCTTCAGGTGGTTCCCCTTCGCGAGTCTGAACCAGGTGTGATGATCTTTGGATGACTCCCCTTAAAGGGAAATCCATGTGAGATTTTCTTCAAGTAACTCCTCTTTGCGAGAAAGCCAAGTGAGGTAGTCTGTCGGTCAAATATCATCCGTCATGGAGTTGGAAATCTGGCTTGAAAACTTTAAATGGAAACTAGCCACTTGTCGTTAAGTTAAGCTAAACTGAATCCATTCTTAATTGGCTCTCGAAGCTGACTAAATTGGCTCTCAAATCAGATTTGAAGTTGATTCTAAGATCTGTCAATCTTTCTATAGGTCAAGTTGGTTAAAGTGCAGCTCCTTGCCGTTGAGTTAAGCAACCACCATTGATTTTTTTAAGACGCTTTTTAATTGAGTATCCTTCGTCTTGAAGTTGAAACTTGATTTTAAAGCTGCAAAAATTATGTATGCAAAAAATGATAAATGTGATGCTCTTAAGTATGTCTAAGATGTATGCTAAATGCATTAGTTCTTGTTTTATTTCTTGGACAAAGTCTCATTCTTTGTCTGTTGGTCTTTTCATTAGAATCAATCATGCCCCAGCACTGACGGCTTCATGGAAAATAACTGACATTTTCTCATTTGTTGGTTCAATCTAGTGATCTTGCACTCTTGATTGTATAGATTAATTTTAATCCAGAGATTCTTAACCATTCTTTTAGCCTTTGTTTACTCAGGGAGTAAGACTCTTTTGCATTTCGCTTGATGATAAACTATTGAAATTGGTTGAATCAACATTGTGGTTGACATATCAATATTTAATTAAAGGACTGGTGAACAGGAAGACATGCTGCCTTGAAATTATATCAAACACTCTCAGTGCTTCTTGTGAGTTCTCAAATTCTTGTACTCGTAGAGTACTTTGATTTTTTTAAAGGAATCTTGGCAACAAAACTTATTTCTACTCTAAACGTCTTTAAGTTATAAGCATCTCACTTTCTTTCTTTCACGCTCATTTAGGTTATCATTAGTATCATGGCTTGCATTCATATTGTTTCTCTTTGATATGGAATCCTTTAGTACAACAGTGAACTCATGCTTGTTATTCGGAAAGGATCTGATAGTGACCAAACTTTTCTCGCCATCATAAGCGAAATTCTTTCCAACCAACTAATTATTGTAGGTCTCTTGTAACTTCTCAGGCTACTATCTTCATAGTAAAGAGATACATTTCTTCTTCGTAACACCAGACTCTGTTTTGATAGGAACCAATCAGGAGGCACATGTTGTGGAAGAAGAAGAGATTGAAAACCTGGAGATGCCCCACACCGTTTCGGGTCTTTCAACCGATTGTGTTTTTTTAGAAAATATGTCTTTTCTAAGATACATCTCTTTTTTTATAAGGTTTGGTATAAAAATGATATCAAAGCAATTTAAGCAAAGTATCAGTTCACTGAATATCAAATAAATGAATCACACAAGTTGTTTTAAAAAATTATAGCCCTTTGACAAGTGCCAAGATCCATGGGTGATATGGGAAGGCAATACGATTTGGTTTTGATTTTCATGATTTTCAAATAGGATGTGAACAAAATTGCGCAACTAATACATTCCACTGTAAGGCTCTTTAGAGAGCATTTCTATTTCAGTTCTCAAGAATCTTCCATTTGTTCAAGTTTCATAGACTCCTTAAGCAGAGATAGTGCAAAAATATCGATCTAAAAACAAAACCCCTTAGTGCTTTTGTGTAGTCAACTATAACAGATGTTTCCTACTCCCTTAATCCACCTTTCATCAAAATTTAATTTCAAATCCACGTTTATCACAGGCTTTACCTCCTTTCTTTAAACTATGATTTGTTAAACTTCATGTCCTCGCTTTAGATTTTGTTGGGGGATTCATCTCGACACATAGAGACTAGTGTCATGATCTGAATTTACTCGTATTCATAAAGTTAGGGAAATTAATATTGCCCATTACTTTAGTGGAATACCCTTAATTAAAGGATTCAATTGTTAGAAAGTTTTTGTCTTGATAAATTCAAACGAAACTCACTTCATAAAGTCCGGACATTACAGTCATAGTTGCTTCAGACATTACCTCCGAAGATTAACAGCCTACTACTTTCAGCAGAGTGCTCCCAACATTTTTAAAATTATCATTCATTAATATCACATTAATTTTTTAATTTCTAGATTTTCTAAGTTTGTCAGGAAGAATCTGTTATAGTTTGAGTGTCAGTGAAAATCAGAAAATTTCATCTTTAGAGCTCAATTCCTAAGCAACTGATCTAAGCCAAATTTGTCTATTCCACCATTCTATTTGTGAAAAATGTATATCGTCACTGAACATCCTTAACAGACATGCAAGCTAACTGGTCTTACAATGTTATGCATCGGAGATGCCTCATCTTGTCTACTTCCGTACTTATACGTGTGAGAAAACATTTTTCTTTTTCGGTAAAAAATATGGATCTTGTTTTTTAAAAGAAATTTGATCTCGACATATGTCAAAGGGCTATAACCTCATTTCTCAAAATGTGCATTTCATTATACTTGATATTCACCGAATTTCAAACAATTGTGTATTACTCAAAGAAATAACAGTTTTCTTAAAAAGGTTCAGGTATATAAAAGATAAATTTAAACAAGACATTATTTTATAGGCAACACAACTCTGTGGTAATAGTGATGATCTTCTCCTGTCTCGTCCCAAGATGCCCCATTCCTCGATTGCAGCATTCATTTTTCATATGCATCTCCAGTTGCTCAAACATCCTCTTCTGGAGTGTCCTTGCTTTCCTCGTAAAATTCAAGCTCTTTTTTGTCCATCATTAGTTGGATCAACGCTCTACATTCAATACATTCTTGCACATCATGTTCGTCCTTGTTGTGATAATAACAATGACTGCAACCTTTACAATCTAATGTGCTAGGATGTGGTGTAAGAAACCCCACATTTATCATTTGCCTCCATACATAAACCAGATGTGACTTCATTTCCAAAAATCTGGTTTTGATCTTCTTACCCTTCTCCTTGGTAATTGCATTTACCCTATTTTCTTGGTGATTAGGCAGAGGGTTTTGTGCAACGTTGGGCGATTCTAAATTGTTGAAATGAATACAGTTCCTGTTACACATTCTTTGGATAATCCTTTTAAAGGCGAGGCAATTTTCAATAGTATGCCCTGAGACACCGCCATGATATTCACAGTGTGCATTTTTATCATACCACCTGGGGTATGGGGGATTTAGAGGTTTTTTTGGATATGGTGACACCACATGTGTGTCAAAAAGCTGTTGATAAAGTTTCTTATATGTTATGGGAATAGGATTGAAATGCTCTTTTCCTCTTTCTCTCTTTGGTTCCCTCGAATCTTGTCTAGAAGTATCTGACAGTACAACTGTAGTTGGTTTTGATTTAGAGATCATAACATTTTTGTTGGTGTTGAGAGCATTGATGTTGTTGATCTCTCATTATCTCTTCTTCATGGGAGGTTTTCTACTTGACCTACAACTTTCTGTCTTTCCTTGCTTAATGGCAGTTTCCACCATCTCTCCGGCCATCACCAAATAAAAAAAATTCACTGATGTAATTACAACCAGATGCCCAAAGAAAGGAGCCGTTAGTGTATGTACGAAGAGCTTCCTTGTTTCTTTTTCATCCAAAAGTGGATGAACCTGCACAACTAACTCCCTCTATCGATGTGAATATTGTCTGAAATTTTCGTTATACTTTTCCCCATATTTAAAGCATAACATGATATGGCCTTATGTCATTTACATGTTTGTATTATTCCAAGAATGATTTGGTAAGATCTTTCCATGTTCTGATGTGAGAACGGTTCAGTTGATTGTACCACCAGATGGTTGAACCTGTCAGACTCTCCTAGAAGCAGTTAATCAGGAGCTGGTCATTCCCGACATATTTTATCATATTTCGACAGAACATGGTAATGTGAGCTGAGGGGTAACTATTCTCATCAAACTTCTCAAAATCTGGGACTTTAAACTTATGAGGGAGACTCAAATATGAGATCAAACTTAGCTCTAGAGCGTCAACTCCATAATAATTGTCATTTCCTCTAATTGTCTTCATTTGATCTTCCAACTGCTAGATCTTTTTCTCCCATTTCTTTACTTTGCCTTCCTCATCAAAATCCGAAATACGATAATCATTTGAATTATTTTGAGGGTTGGTTACAAAGGCTTGTGTTTTTACAGCAGATGAATCCTCTTAAAGTCGTGGTAAGATTCCAGGTGAAATAACCAACTGTGGAGTAGGTGGTACGGCCACCCTTTCAGATGACCCTGCCCTATGAGCGTTCATTTGATTCAGACCAGACAACCTTGCAACAACCTGGTCAACCAATGAATCTTGGTTCCTACTGATGGAATCCAAGTTATTTTGTTGACTCTGATTTATTTTCTCCTTAAGCTCATTTTGCAGTCTCAACATATTTTTCTCAAGTTGAGGAATCTTTGCTTCCATTTTATTTTTCTTTGTATGGGTATTGTGAGGATGAGGTGTGTCCAGTGCTTGATGAGGTGCGTCCAGTGTTTGTTCCTTTATTTGATGAGATATTTTCTTTTAGTTAATTTGAATGTAAAGAAATGAAAATGCAAAAAATATGCAAAAATGCATGATGCATGAAATTTTTGAGGCATTGATCCAAAATATGTTTGTTATTATAAATAGTCTTTATTAGGATAAAAGTGTTACTTCTAAGAGACCAAAAACAATTCAAAGGTACATTCTAACTAGATCTTCTAGACCCCGGACGGCTTCTAATGGGTTGACAAGTTTTCTTGTCACTGACTGAATACCTTGTCGAACCACCCCGGCTTCTTTGCAAACCATGCAAGTGACGTGTTACTTTCTGTACCCGCTCTAGGAAGTCCCGAATGACTGCATCTCTAGCTTATACCCTTTGCGGAGTCTGTTCCCAACGAAAACACCATTGGAGCCCTCCATCAAAAGGAACTATTTGGAGTTCATATTCCTACTTCTTGAATTTGTCCACGATGACCTCCAGTTCAGTTATAGTTTTGTTATCTTGCTCCTGTTGCCTTTGTGTTAAAAATACCCCTGCAACTTTTTCTAACTCATTCTTGAAAGGCTGACTCTTGATGTATTTGATGAAGACTCGGTCTATTTTGATTAATTCGTAATGTAATAGGGTAGTGTACTCTTTGTTAGGCCTGTAAATGAACTGAACGTTCGGCGAACCGTTCATGAACAGTGCAACGGAAGTTCGTTTATGTTCATTTATTTATTAAATGAACGAACATGAACAAGATTTTGCGTTCGTTTAATTAAATGAACGAACACGAACAAAGGGCTTGTTCGTTCATTTACGTTCGTGAACGTTTGATTATATGTTCGTTCATTTATGTTCATTTATGTTCATTTATGTCTGTTCATTTATGTTTATTTATGTTCGTTCATTTTTGCTCATTTATGTTCGAACAGAGGGCAAGTTAAATATGTTACGAAGATTATTGAAGTTGTTTGGATTTCAAGAAGATTGTTTAGTTGAACAAATTAAATTTAAGAATTTATTATGTTCATATAGCTTATTTATGATTTATTTATGTTTTTGTCGTATTCGAACAAATTAACTCTAAAGTTGCAGGTTATATTGATGAATTTTAAGTTGTTATTCTTGTTGTTTACTTTTTTTTACATCATTTGTTGTGTTCGAATAAGTTTGTTTTTTATGTTTGTGTTTGTGTTGTTAGTTTATGTTCGTTTATTGTGTTCGTTTATGTTCGTTTATTGTGTTCATTTATGTTCATTTATTATGTTCATTTGTGTTCGTTTACATTCGTTTATCATTTAAATGAATGAACATGAAAGAACATGAACAAGCTATATTCCTTAATGAACGAACAAGAACAAAAATTTTTGTTCATTTATGTTTGCGTTCGTTTATTTATTAAATGAATGAACATGAACATACCTCCGTTCGTGTGCGTTTGGTTCGTTTACAGACCTACTCTTTGTGGGCACCATGACTTATTGATTAAATGTAAAACAGTTGTATCTCAGATTCCAAAATTGCATCAGGGCTCGAATTAGGGGTTTAGTCTATCTTAACATAGAGAAACTGTGCAATATCACAGTACCGCTGGTAAAACTTATATTTTCTGTCAGTTTTCCAATTTTCCCAAATGTTTCGCAACTCTTAGGTATTATTCTGTTTGAGGTTGATAGAAACATAGCAAGCCAAATCTGATACATAGTTGTCTTGCAGACCATCTGAGTCCTTTCTGACCATAGTCGTACTTATGTGTTCTTGACCTCTTGCATTATAGCCCCTATATCCATTAATATCAACTATTCAGGTTTAAACAAACACTTTTTTAGATCAACGCCTCTTTAAATGATGCAAATGATAAAGATGGAAATAAAACAAAAATGAAAGGAAATAAGTTAGTAAAATAAAAATCAAAATAGTAATGAAAATAAAAATTTCTACCCCACGTGATATTTAACCCACTTGTTTTTATTCCTACCTGGACATGATCTCTATCCCGCATGTTATTTTCTTGAACAAATCCTAACCACATATATTTCTAATTCACATGTTTTGGACAGAAAATAAAGCAGTAAATAAATCAAGACATCCTAGGCTTTGAAATAGAGTTTTAGGGTGGGCTCTAATTTCTTGCAGCAACACAGTTTGGTTCTAAAAAAGGTACATGAGTTCTCCTTGTTGATGCTCCCTTGGGCCTGCGAGACCCTCAATCCTAAGAACATTACAAGCTCACGTGGAGCAAGTTAAACTTGAGAGGATACATTCTCTTATGTCTGTACTGAGAATAAATTCACTCGAAGACATAAGATATATAAATCACGAAGGTTACTTGCTAGGAATATACGGAGAATAAATCCCCACGAAGGCGTCATTTCCACCTCCACTTAAAAAAAGACTTGCGAGCTCAGGAATAGAGCCTGAGATTGAATTTTGAAAAAACTGAAATCATTGAAAAAAACATCAGTATAACTATTTATTCGAAAAATGATAATCAAAGGTAAATAACAAGGGTTGAAAGGATAAATTATAATTTATACTTACAATTTTCAATTAAGAAGACAACTGGAAATCAATTTTGGCCTCACTCACTTACTTGTCTCCAGTGGAGTCGCCAAACTATCGTAACCTCATTTGGGTGGGCCCAGAATCAGGTTTCGATATAAATTTAATGTGTTTGAGCTGCCACCGATCATTTAAAATTAGGTTGATCGGATACCTTAACTTACCATTTACATAATTTGCGTTTTACCATAAATTAATCAGGTTCGCAGTCGATTACAATCAAGAATTATAAGCACCCTTGTACTACCCTTTCGGTACCAATTTAATTTCCCGATTGTCTTAATTGCAAAAATTAAAAGTTAAATTAAATTTTAAAAGTTCGATCCAAATTACTTACCTTTGACGAATTTTAAAATTGCCCTAAAAAATAAAATCAGATTAATGTCAAACAAAAAAATATGATAAAATTAATTTTTTAAATATATACATATATTAAATAAATAAAAGAAATAAAAAATTCAAATTAAAAGGGTTAAATTGAAAAAAAAATCAAGGATGAAATTGATACTAATTGAAGGCTGCAAGAAAAAAATAAAAAGTTAAGGGGTCGATCTGCAAATTATAAGAAATTTAAACAGAGATTAAATTGAATTAATTCAAAATTTAAGGGCAAATTTACAACAGGTGACCAAAATGAATTACATATCAAAATAACATGGATTGCAGAAATTATTTAACTTTCTCATAATTACATTGAGGCCCTCCCAATAAATACCCATAAATCCCCAAAAAAATCATTTTATCCCTCACTTTAAAAAAACTCTCCCCTCTTCCAAAATCCTCTCAACCCAAACCCCCAACGGGCCTATGACCGGCCACATTCTCACTGCCCGGACCGCCACCGACCACCACTCCAGCCACCGCCTTCGGTGGTCAAAAAAACACAAACTACACCAAAATGTTCCCCTCAACACCCCAAACTCAAATCTGAAACCCAAATCTTCTAAAAAATTCCCAAACGGAGTAGATCTAGGATGAAAGTTGCAATTTTTTTAACTTTTCTCTCGAAAAAGCTTCTCTTTTTACGACACTTTCCTTCTGACGCCGCTCCTTCACGTTCTTTGTACCCTTCGATGAAATAAAGTTTTGGCTTTTCTGATTTTTCTGATAATATTCGAATGGTTTTTTTTGTTTGACTTTTGTTGTTGTCTCGTATATTGCTTGGCTTGCTCGGTCTTTTTTCATGATTTGATGGCTTTTTGTTGTGTTGTTTCGTTGTATTTTCCTCGAGTTTTCTGAGATTTTTGTTGTTGCCCCGATTAGTGACTTAGTGGGGTATTTATATACCCTTCTGCTGGTGGTTGTTGTTGAATATCCCGGGATAGTGTAATCCGTTCGATGTTTTGATTATGGCCGATTTTCCAACGCTTGTTGCTAAAAAATCGAGGGAAATATTCCCCCTTCCATTTTGCTTCGAATTGGTCTGTTTGCTACGAGAATCTCGGTCGATTATTGGCATTTGGCCTCCCCATACGGCGCCCTTGCTAAGATGTGTAACCCTAGCCCCTGCTGGGTCAGGCATATGGGCTTGGGTTATTGGGCTGGATCAGGCCTGCTTCGGCTGGGCCCTTCTTTTGTTTTTGGACCTGAATAATTAAATAAATAAATAATATTAATAATATATACTCTAATATAAAAAATATAATATATAAATGTATACTATGATATATATAATATACATAATATAATCTATAATATAATACTATATATTATAATATATATATATATATATATATAATATACTATATACACTATATATACTATATAATATATATATATATATATATAAAAAAATAAAAAGGTAGGACGAAAATAAGTGTATAAAACGAACTTATAGTATTTTTTTAACGTTTAGCTGATATTTTTATTGAAACATAAAATAACAAACAAAGTGAAATATGGGGAATCGAGCAGTCTTAAGAAATAAAAAAGAACACCCAAATGAAACAAAACTAAAATAATAAATAACTATCAGCTAAACAAAACCCACCCGGAAACTTCTCTGGAAGACTGAGCATCAATGACAGAACCGAAAAAGGTGGGTAACCTGTTAGCACCAGAGAAAGAGGAGAAGTTACTCCGATTGGCATGGTAGATCATGAATAATCAGTCTGGTGGATCAATCCACCATCTCTCTTGAAGGGCTGCTGATTCAACTGTCGGTGACACCTCCTCAATCCAAACCATCTGTGTGGTAAAAGATTTCCCTATCTCGGCGAAAACGTGCGCTGTTTTATTCATCCGCCTGGATACATGCATGAAGGTAATATGCTCGAATACCCTTATAGTATATTTAAAACTATTATTGGTTTATGAAATATTTTGTATATAGACTCTTGGGATACTATGTTAGGACTTTTCACGTTATGATTTCGCATCCATTATTTTATTAGATTTGGATATTTGTTATTATCTATTTATATGTATTTCAATTAATGTTTACTTTATAAACTATTTTTATAATATTGATGTTTTCTTAAATAAATGTTTTATGAATCATCGTTAATGTGATATCCGATATTCGGTCATAATGTTTAAGTCGGGTCGAGCGGATATCTTCGTATTTGTATCAAACTCGAAGAATAAATACAATTTGTACATACAGAAAATAATAAAAAAAAAGGAAGAGATGTTTGTCCATATGAGACTTTCAATCTCTTCTCTTTCTTGGAATTATTTCTTCTGCTTGTGACACCATCAGAACGAATCTAAAAATGGTGGAACAAGCACTTGGGATTTATCCTAAAATGAAAGCAGCTTTTAATCTGCAGCAATCACGATGTTGATGCTAGGTTGAATTATATAAAGTCACAAATTCAATGAAACAAACCCCACCCCATTCTGACTAATTGCAAGTTGTTCGATCGACTTCCTCCTGTGTCCGAGGCTGCATCTGCTGACGGGAAACCAACTCTTCTAAAGCTTCCCTCATCCACAAATGGGGGCATTCTTCTCTAGCTCTAGATATTGTTACCTAAGTATGCAATTAGATAAAAACATGTTAGACCATCACGAACAATCACAACCTAGCATTTCTTACATACCCATTTCCTTGTCCGGGTGTTCTTCTCAGGCCAAAGGTCCAGTTCTTGCTTGACAAGCATAGAGAACATGTGGCCTTCATGGACAGTACTTTTCCTCTTGCTCTCATACGACCATTTCCCTAGTTTGCACTTTTAAATCCAGATGGTTTGGAGTTAAAATTGAGAAATAATAAAAGATGTAAATGAAGAATTGATATATATATATATACACACTAACTTCAATGTTGCCGACAACACCGGCTTCTTCCATCGTCTCTCGAACGGCTGCCTCTTCCATAGATTCATCATTTTCCCAGCCACCTTTAGGGAATAACACACCTTTTCCATTTTGTGCATTGATCACAAGCACTTCGATCATTTCATCTTTCGAATTCATCTCGTCTGGTTTTTTATACCGATATGGAATACATCTATTCAAAGAAAATTAAAAAGTTGTAATCAATCAAGGCATTCCGTTATCGAATTATGGGAAATAAATTACCCAACAACTAAACGAGAGCCTCTTTTATCATAGCGTTGCGAGTGCCTGCCACTGCGAGGAGGGCGATAAGAAACAAGAGGAACCATATCCTCGACAGGAACCGACAGCTTCACAGGGATCTTCTCAATGAGAGACGCCAACATGCTGGCCAAGGGGGAAAATTTGTAAGAAATCCAGACACCCCTCCAATGTTGTCATAGAAATTTAGGAAGAGAAAAGAGAGAGAAACACAAGGTTTATGGGATGGTGCTGGTTTTATATTTCCTACTGTTCATCACCCTTCAAACCAAATTTAGAGTTTCCATCGTTTAGCAGTCCTCAATTTTTAGAGGAGATTTTATCATTAATATCCGTATGTGGATAAGATGTAAGAGCCAAATCCGGTGTCTCCAATGTTTTCTTTTCTTTTTTCTCTACTCCTTTATTAATAGAAAATGATAGATGGGAAGGAAATAGGAAATAAATCGATACGTTTTCATTAATATAATGATTAATTATAGTCATATTATATATTTTTGCCAACTAGTGTTGATATAAAGGAGTGATATTTAAGAATTTGAGTTTGTATGGATAAATTTGAATCTTACGACTGTCATTCTTAATAAGCTATCTATAAATTTTTATATAAATTTCAATCGGATGTTACGTATTCTCTGATCCTAGACAGAATGAGCTATCCCTGACCTAATTTTTTTATAATATATATATTGGAATATAATCATAATTATATTATATATACAGTATACTTAAAATTTAGAATATAATGATTTGTGCGTTTTGCATGCGTAGGGGACGTGTTGTTTAAAGAGCGTGTATGAGCAACACGTGTTTATCATTTTTCTGAAATCATATATTATATCATATTAAAATGGAATAAAAGACGAATATGTATGTGAAAGATAAACTTTTAACACTTAAATAAATGATTATAAAATTTGAATTTTAATAAAATTTTAAAGTGAATACAGTTAACAAAATAAATAATTAATTAAAGAAAATTTTAATTTTAAGATAATTACTCCTCCACTTTAAACAATACATGGATCCTCTACAGATTATAGGTGGAATTATGTAAATTCATATGTCTAATGTTTGAGACTTATATATAAAGAATAAAAAAGAAAATTGTTCGAAATTAAACTTAACATTTAATGTTAATTAAAATTAAAGTGATATATTTTATTATTACATCACAAGTTTATTTGATTTTAGATTAACTTATAGACTTAATGCTTTTTAATTTTATTTAATTATATATATTTAACTTATTAAATGATTAATCCAGATACAAAAAACATTATGAAGTGTGACAATCTTTTCAGTTTAATTTTTTATTCCAACATAAAGATTTAAACTCTAATCTTATTTAAAATATTTAATGTATAATTTTATTAAACTAATTAATAATTGATCATTTTCAATTTTTTATTCGAAAATATATAAAAATAAGAAAACAAAAGTATATTTATGCTAATATTTATTAATATATTTTAAAATAAAAATATTTTGATGTTTTTAAATTAAGCTGATATTAAATTTACTCATAATATTAAATTTTATTATACAATCAATAATATCATAAACAATTAAAATGTGAACAAAAAGGAAGATAACCAAAATGTAAAAACGAATCAAAATCAACATAAAACCAATGAAATAAGACAAGAGGTATGATGCAGCGTGGGTTACGATTATGGTTATTTGAAATCGATTTGATTAAAGTTTGATTAATTTTTGAATTAGATAGATTTGATTTGAGTTTGAATTCAACTCGATTTTTTAACTAGTTGAAGCGAGATATTTGATATCTAACACGAAAAGCTCGTAAGCAACTCAAAAAAAACAATATATTGATTTTTTAGATTTTTTAAATTAAATTGTTATCAATACTAGTATTTATATATTTTTTTAAATACAATATAAGGTTTTCATATACTTCAGATTTAGGTTTGAGCTCCAATCGAGTTAAGTCCAAGAATATTTTGAGTTCAAGTTTTTTCTAGTTTGAGTCGAGCTTCAAATTTTTATTTCGATTTGAGCTTGAAAATTTTAAACTTGCGAACTTTCGAGCCGAGTCAAACTTAATTTTATATTTTCGTCAATTGTGACAAGGGATGGGCCGACTTAGAAGTCTAACCACCTAAAACCTACAATGTAAAGTGTAAACGCTGGCTTCATTGGAATCCCTATTTTTCATTTGGTACGCAGCAGCCATTTTGACGGTTGAATTCAACGTCAACAGAATTTGACACTATTAATTGCCCAATTCACTGTATAGTAAAGAAACTTGTAAGTGATTTAATAATTCCATTCAAAAATAATTATTAAAAATTTGATATCGATACATTTTTAATATTTTCAAACTCAAAATCTTAAAATATAATAATAATTTCTTTATTACGAAAGTATTATTTATATATAAATCTCAAAAGAAGAAAACATTTGAAGATGGTCAAATGGTATTTGAATTGATCCGCGTAAAAAGATATTTATTCCCCACCAAACTTCTTCCGTCTTTGCCTGCCCTGCCTTCATACGTCTCCTCCCCATCTCTATCCTTAGCCTTCCCTCTCTCTCTCTCTGTATATATATACATCTCATTATTTGTCGTCATCAACACTGCATAGAGATTTAATTTTTTTTTTAAAAAAAACAGAGATTTGGGTGTGAAATTTTGTGTCAAGTATCGTTGTCGAGGTTGAAGCAGGCAGCAGAGATTGATGGGTAATGTTGCAATTCACAGTCAAGTTCGGAAAATAAAACAGGAATCGGACCAAATCATCGATGGTTCGCCTGGACAGCCTGAGATGAGACATGCTCTTAGAGAGATTCCTCGACACCAGAGTTATCGAAGGGTT
Organism: Hibiscus syriacus; assembly: GCF_006381635.1. NCBI lineage: Eukaryota > Viridiplantae > Streptophyta > Magnoliopsida > Malvales > Malvaceae > Hibiscus > Hibiscus syriacus. The sequence goes on along the minus strand of NW_024062646.1, from coordinate 343,817 downwards.
GAGTGGCGGCAGCCCGATCTATGTCGGTCACTAGAGGGCAGGGGCGGCTTCTGGGATCGGTTTTTGAACAAGAAGCTATAATAAACTCTATTTAAACAATATGGTCTATGGACTTAATCCCCTCTTTTAACATAATCTTTGTATATACGAATATGATGGAATTCTAATAAATTTATTTAAAATCTCTCTGAAACCCGATCAAATTCCCTGAATTTTGAGTGAAGCAACTCTTTTTCTCTTATTTTTCACCTGTTATGTGCTACATACAATTAATAGCAAATTGCGACTGCAGTCGCCTGCTATGAAGTACATACACTGGACATACGTATGTGCTTTACAATTATATCGTATACACCATACCAACCTCCACCAGAGCTGCATGAGGGATGTTCAATGCTACATGGGGTTCTCTGCCATTTTTATCCAGGAAAACATAGACCATGACGAGGAATCGCTTGATGAAGTTGGAACCATTGCGTACCACCAGATGTGATTGACCCAAGAAATATGCAGTCCCGCTCTCCCTGGCCTCGATCAGTTCGTTTAGCTCCTCCCTCACCGAAACACGCATTCGCGGGCTGTCAACCGGCAGCATGAACCGTACCTTTTTCTGCTTTCCTTTGGAATCTCCGGACGAGCTTCCGTTGGTTTGAGTTGCTGCATTGGCTGAGCTTGTGCCTTGGTTATCATGTAAAGGTATCAAACCATCTCCTTCTGGTTGTTTTGCAACAACAATCATTGTTCCTTCGGGTGCCACCAAGGACTCGGCATCACGTACTTCCATGGAAATAAAATCCCCGATGGAGCGAATGATCTGTTCCTCAAAGTCCCCTGTGTCCCTGACATGATCACGGTATCCGTATCTTACGATGCATCGGTAGATTCTACTAGCTCGAGGCCCAACTCTGCCTATAAGATAACGTCTACTCGGGGGAACGAAAGGCTCTGGCAGTGACTTGAATGACACGAAAATCAGCACTTGATGAAAGGCGGGTACGTTTGTGATAAAATGGGAGAAGAAAGCTGGGATGCCGGTTACTATGTCGGTGTAGACAAAGCCTATTCCGGGTACCCTGGAAACTCCGAGGCCCGAGCTGAGATCCATAAGCCATTCCGTCGATACCATGTTTTCCAAGTCAAATTGATATTTCTTCAAAGTTCCATAATGCCATGAAACCATGATTGTCAAGGTTAGCACCAAAAGAACAGCCAGATACCAGGTTCCCTTGTGAAAATTTAATATGTTACATGATAAATACAAAGCCTCTATGGACCCGAAAAACAGTAGGAAGCAAGCAGACACTAGCAAGCTCTTTTCCCAGTACAGGGAAATCACAAGTGACATTAGAACAGTTGTTACCAGCATGGTAGAGACCACAGCCGTGCCTGTACACAATTTACTTTTGGTTTCATTCGACAAATTTGACGGAAAATACGGTTTATAAACGTTTACCGTACTCTTAAATGTGCAACAATTTACCTAGTGCACTTCCAATTCGCGGGGCATCATGGAAGCCTATTGTAACACCAAGGCTAAGAACCATTACTATCCAGTTAAGATCTGGTATATAAACCTGGCCATGTATCGTATCTGATGTATGAATCACTTTCACTCTGGGGAAGCAACCAAGTGCTAGGCACTGGTTTACAATTGAAAAACATGCTGTTATTGTCGCTTGGCTTCCGATCACCGAAGCAAATAGAGCCAAAACCGTGTAGACATGCTGAAAATGATCTGCAATTGACAATCAATCGTCAGCTGGTAATAAAAATGACAATCTAAAGCATAAAGTATAAAGTAGCTGAACAACTTACCAGGTACGGATCGAAAAAGGTGATTATATTCGTCAGGAAGACCGTTTGAGTTCTTTGCGGAGAGTGTATGGGAAAGGAATGCAGCTTGACCCGCATAACATAAAATTAAAACGGGGTAAATCATGCAGAAAAATGTCAACTGCAGTAGGGAACCGAGCAAAGTTCTGTCAATCTATAATCGAATTATCAGTGCAGTTTGCTGAGACATGAACTCGATCAAGTACCTTGATCGATTTCACTGAGAAATGACCTAGATCCGCATACATTGCTTCCGATCCTGTGAAAAAAAAAACAGGCTGCATATGTAGTTTGAAAACTAATAATACAAGAAGCTATCTTGTAATGCTCAATGGTAAACCAGATTACGAGCCTACGCTGACCTGCCACACACAGAGTGAGACTGCCCAATGACCTCCAGCTACTGATGTTAATACTTTTGAAATACCTGTAAATGTATTTTGGGGAGATTGCATATATGATATGTGGATCATACTGTAAAATATTGTATACACCCATTCCGCTAATAAACAAGAGCCATACTATGACTATCGGAGCAAATATGAACCCGATTCTACGACTTCCGTAGCGTTGCACTGTGAAAAGGCAGACCAATATGGCACATGCAACAGGCACATGTACATCTGAAATAAATAGGATAACAGAGACATCAAGCATCCTTCAAACATTGTTTTTTGAAATATTGAATCCGAAGATATCGAGTTTCATAAAACTTACATCTCTTGAAATCTCTCGTTATTGACTCATCTCTTTCATTGGAAGATGAATCTGCAAAATCAACATAGGAAGGTTATTAGCTAAAGGTTGATGGATGGTTCAAAGATATGGTTCCTCTTCTTCCTGCTGGTCCTTACATTTATTATCTGTTAATGATCGTTGAAGACTGGATGAAGCCGCTAAAACTGGAGAAGGAAAATAGAAAAAAGGGAAAATAAGCACAACGAACAATTCGATGAGAAAAACTATCACAAAACAAGAGAACTTGAACAGGTTTATCAAACCAGAAATAGCCGGTGTAAGAACTGCGTCGGCTATTATCATGCAAGAGCCGAGCAGCGCCAAGAACAGCATCAAGTAATGACTGCTCTTATGTTTCGTGATAGCCCTTCGAGCTCTTGATTCGACCTTGTTTGCGGAATGACTTTCATCATCATATTGCATAACGTTGTTATCGCTATTATTATTAGGGAGCAAACCAACTTTTCCATTCCTGCACAATAGTGAGTACAAAGCAAAAGTACCACCTGCAAGATATCATCCAGGGTAAAATTCATTTCTCGATCTTATCGACACAATTGTTTTATTTTAAAAGGTCACTGAAGATCATTACATACCCTCTCCATCGTCATCGGCTCTCAGCACTATAATGGCATACTTCAATAACGAAATGATCGTCAAAGTCCAAAAGGAAAACGAGAGGTACTCGTATGCACTCTCATCGGATTTGAATTCCTGTGTAGGGATTGAACTAAAGACATATAAAGGAGCAGTACTCAGGCGACCGTAAACTATTCCAAGGCTTTGGAATGACAAAAGGAGTGTATGCTTCCAGGTCTCCTTCTGAAACAACATCACGAACATCAAAATAACACATAATCAAAGGCTTAATACTAAGGCACTGCACATGCTGTTATCTACTGCAAAAGTCTTAACACATGCTGTTATCCTAGGTCCGAATCTATGGAGACTCGATTTAAGGGTGACTAAACCTTGAGATGCTCACTGCTTCCAAAGAACACAATACTAATTTGTGTGCAGTGATCATATCAAGTATAAACCGCTATGCGACTGGTCTCATCTACAAGATCCCATCACTAATATACGATGATCAAATTTTGAATCAAATTAAGATTAATAAAATAGGTCATTAATCAACGCTAGGAAACTGCATCAGAGCCTGATGAAACCAAGCAAGAACTTAAGCAAAACATGCAGAAAACCTAGAGAAACAAAGTATTCTGCACTTTAACAACTGACCTTGAAGGGAATAGAGTAGGTTCCGGGGCTCAATGGAGGATCCATTAAGAGAAACAGAGACCAAGAGACAGATAACAGGAAAAGGTTTTCATTGGGAAAAATGTAAGAAAAATGACAAAAATGGGAATGAAGTAGCGGTCGAGTCTATGCCAGTTTGATTGACACAAAGAAAGTTACAGAGTCTTGAGAATGGTCGGCCGATTCCAAGACAGTTTGTTGTTTTTCTATGGCAATTTGAATGCTGGACTGACACTGAAGCCTGCAATTCTATATTTCAAATATTATATATGTATGTATGTATATATTCCAAGGCCTCATGGGATCACGTTCTCATATGACACCTTCACATGATATTGAGATCATAAATATATATATATGATATTGCATCATATTTTCCTAAAAGTCGAACCTGTACATTATCTTTAATAGCTCGAAGTTTCTCCATAGCATCATGTTGTTGTCCGCCAGTTCTTTGCTCGAAGTATCTATGAATCAATCGAATCCTGGTAATATCAAAATAAACCAATAGATCACACGTTGTTTATCAGTAATACTTGTGCAATTCATTGAGCTTGTTGATACATACATTTTGGTTAATGCAAATAATTATTCATTTCTTTACTTTTCCCACCATGTCCATAATCAGATCACCTGCTTTTGGATTTGCCTGTTTATTAGTTTCACTAAATCAAGATGAAAAGGAACAAATGAAGAATAAGTTTCTACATTGAATATTAAGGTGTCTTGACTCTTGATAGAAACAACAAAAATATAGTTAAACATACCTTACACGAAAAGTTGTTTACACCATGAATGATAAAGAAACAAAGAAAGATAACTTTTAAAAGGAAAACGTTTTTTAAAATTCTTGAAAGAAAAACAAAAAGTAAAAAGAGAGAGATGGTGAAAGATGATTTCTTTGGTTGAGCATAAAAAGGGTTGGTAAATAGTTATTGGTTTTAAACATGTTTAGTAGTGGGCATTTTTTTTATCACGTGCAAATCTCATTCCTGGAAAAAAGGTCAGCAACCACAGGTGGTCAAATGAAAGGGTAAAGGTCATAACTCTTAACTATTTAACATTGAACGCTCATATCCTTAACATTCTTGGTGGTCGATCACAAATCTTCGAATCTATACATGTCTATTTCAATGTCGTATGGTCTATTTAGAACGTAGGTTTTTGAATTTTAAAGGGTAAATTAAATGTTTAGTACCTAAACTATTACTTTTTTCATTTTGGTATTCAAACTTTATTTTGTTTCAAAATCATACCTAACATTTAGTTTAAGTTTCACTTTGATACCCCATCATTAAAAACTTAACGAGACTGTTGTATGTGGTATTTTTATGGGTAAAATACATCATTCATCACTCAACAATCTTCTCACTGCTATTTTGGTTACTAAAGTTTAAAAATTTCAATTTAATTACTTAAATTTCAAATTATTCATGTTTTAATCACCCTAATTTATTTTATTAATATTTTTGGCATGACATTTTTATTATTATTTTATTAATATATAATTAAAATAAAAAATAAATTTAAAATTATACCTAAACCTACCACATGCCCTAAATCACAAACCCCTCATATATTAATAAAATAATTTAGAGTGATTAAAATAAGAGTATTTTGAATTTAAGTGATTAAATTTAAACAATTTGAACTTCGTTGACCAAACTAGAAATGAGAAGATAATTGAGTGATGACATGTACACCAATTCATTTAAGTTTTTAAAACCGGGTATCAAAATGAAACCTAAACTAAACGTTAGGTATGATTTTGGAAAAAATTAAAGTTTAGGTACTAAAACAAAATAAATGTAATAGTTTAGGTACTAAAGGTGTGGTTTACCCTTAAAAATAAATGATGAATGGAACATTATCGATTATTCGTAACATCACCTGTTGATTTAGTAGATATGGAAATTTAAAAGGGAAAAAAACTCTTTTGGTACATTGAAGATGATCAAAAAAAAATTATAAGTTAACAATTTTTTTTTTGCTTAACATGAAAATAAGTGTCTAAATTATATTCACTTTCTCATTTAAGTTCTTAAATCATTTTCTTAGCTTAATGTTACAATGTTACCATTTAAGTGACTCGATCGTAATGACCATTAAAAAAATCATTAAATGACATGTGTCATATTCAATTTTTTTAATTTTATTTTTTGACAAACGTAGTTTTTTTGTAAATATCAATTCCTCATTCTTAATAATATATAAGAAAGAAATGCGTAGTGGTCGATCCACACCAACTTGAAAAATTTCCAAATTTCGATTTGATTTGCTACGACCAGGTAATATGTAGTAAATTAAATAAAAGAGGGTTTGATAAAAAAAGATTCAATAAAAATAAGTAATTAAAGATGAAAATTAAGAATATTGAAAATATAAAATTGAAAATACTTATGATAAAAAACAGCCTCAAGCCTCGCTTTAACTCAATTCGTTTCTGATCATTGAAAACATATTTTCACTTCGAGATTCACACCGGTTACAGTCTACAAGGCCCAACCATTGTAACTTGTTTTTCACTTTGGTAATTGATTTTCCCAAGACCAATATTTGGAAATCCAGCTTTTAATTGAATCAACTACGACAATCGTCGTTAGCACAAAACAATTTTAGTTTAGGAAAAGCCTAACTCGGATTATGTTGTCTCGCTGAGAATCGCACCCGATCTAAGTTTCTCTTAGCGGATCTCAACTAAGTGTGTTTATAGGAAGTCGGATATGCTACAAGTCAGTCTTTCCTCCCACCTTTAAATCAGAACAACATCCAGACCAACAAGCTCCTTTTTAAATGAAAATATTTTAATTTTAAAGGATAGGTCGATTACCTATCCAAGTTTTCAGAAAACTGAGAATGACATCCTAAAGATGTTAAGTGATTTTCAATTCTCACATATTGAATTGAGTCATCGCTTAGCCTTTTCAACTTATGAGAAAACTAGCTAACCATGACAGAAGTCATACTTAACATGTTTAAAAATAAAACTTGAAATAAAATAAAAATGAAAGAAAGCCTTTTATAAAACCAAATAACCGAAAACTCCTGAATCAAATCCAAAACAAGTGTGTTTTAAGCTTTACCCCATGGGGTATTTATAGCTTCTAAAAACCTAAAGATAATAATGGAAATTAAAAGATAAATAAATCCTAAAGATAATCCTAAATGTTTTCAAATTCAAACTTTAAATTTCAAAAACAAATCCTCTTAAGATAACTTTTCCCGTCCACTTTCCAGAAGGTACTAACTAGATCTTCTAGAAACTGTTGCTGACTGGACCTTCTAGAAACTGCCATGTCATGCCGCATCATACCCAGTGTCGTGTCCATGTCTCCAGCCGTGATCAACTAATAAAAGAAAATGTAGAATGTGCTATTCTTAATGATAATTCTGGAAAATAAGATCCTGCACGAAAATAAGCACAATACAACCAAATCAACAATAATAAATCCATAACACAGAAGAATTAACAAGTAAATATCATCAATATAAAACACTCATCAAATTCCTCCTCACTGGTCTCATGCTTGTCCTCAATTATGCTTTAATCAAACAAGTCAAAAACTCTATTTACCTTTCTTTACCAAGTCTCACATCCAAGAAAACAATGTAATTAGAGACCACAATACCCATCCAAGACAAGACACCAATCAATTGAACAACACTAATGAAACAAGGTAAATATAATTTTGACATTCATTCATTCATCAATCTCAATGCAACCTAACTCAATACCTTACCAGGATTCACTCAAATCACTCAATGCGTTTGGGGTATAGAAACACTCAACGTCAGAACCGACACGATATTACCATAGGTCTGCATGTAAATCAAATCTCCACTACTAATAAGAACAAGATGCATAAATCAAAGGGTCTTTTATTGGTTGTAACAGGACTTAGATAAAGGTGAGAAAATAAGCTAAAAATGTGGCTAAGATTCAAGATAATGAACTCACAAATAACTGGATCAAGTTCATAAACCGACTAAGTATAGCAAAATAATAAGACACAAAACATCAAACAACACATTTTCCTTTCGAACTTAATTTGACTTTTTCACACTTTTGTTGTTTTCTCCTTTTCTTTGTTTTTCTGTTTTTGTTCATTTCTATTTTTTCCTCTTTTTTTCTTGCTTCCTTTTTTTCTTTTTTTTTTCACATGATTTCCTCTTTATATGAAGCATGATCATACATCGGGTAAACTGTTTACTTGTCCTGAAAAGGGTAGAAAAGAGGGATAAAATAAAAGGTTCATGTTTGTAAATATGTTGAAACAAAGAATGAGAATAGGCTCAAGAGTGTCTAACTAGGGGAAAATGCATGGGTAGGCAATTTCGAGGGTAAAACAGAGTGGTTAATCCTAAGGTGTCCAAATCATTTTCAAGCATCATGTTCATGTGTAATCTCGAAAGTATTTAAAATGCAGGTTCTAGAATACCAATGTCAAATTTGACACACTCAATCAAACAAAAATGAGAGTGAAATGATATGCCCATAAAGGCTCAAATATCACCAAAGTGTGTTCATGCATTGAGCTAAGCACATTTCAACCAACAAAATCATGGAATATCACAAAAAATCTAACCTGGTTACAACTCATGTCATTCGCTATCGTGAATATCTTAACACAAACAATCATGTGTTCCCAAACAAGCATGGCATACCAAAAACATTCAACCAGACAAAGAATTTCAATGGACATTTTCGCAAATTCAACCAAGGCATACTAGCATCAAAGCATATGGGTAAGCAAAGGAAAATTCAACTTAGACTTTACTCCCCTTCATTTATGGTGTTTTGTCCCAAAACATAAAATTAAAGTACGATAAAAGGAATAGAGTATTCCTCGTGTTTACTGTCGAACAATCTTCATGCTCCAGGGGTCCGATTTTTGCACTGTTCCAACGAAAATTTCCACATCCTCATTCTTTTAAGTGGAAATAAATTACTAAACGAAAATGATAAAAATAAAAATAAATTAAAAATCAAAATTAAAAATTAAAAATGGACTGCCTCCCACAAAGAGCTTTTGTTTAATGTCGTTAGCTCGATGACTTGGTTCAGACTACAGGTTCTAAAAGAAATACTTCAACCACTTCATACGTTTTTTTACCAATTAAGAACTTCATTATGAGAAATTATACGGTCGTATAATTCTTTTATTTTCACCTTTTAGATTTTGGCATTCTCATAGGCTTTTCTTCAGATCTTTTTTAGCTTTGAAAGATTATCCAAAATAATAACTGGTGAAGTAACATTTTCTCCTAAAAAGACATTCTTTAAGTGTTCCGGAAACTGTTTCAGTTCTATCTCAGGTGCCTGCAAAATAGAAGGTAAAATTTTAGACTTAGAATGAATCAAACATAAATCAGAATGAATAGAAAATAATTTTTCCAGCTCACTGACTTCCTCATTATAGTCTTCTAAACCCCTGTATAAATCATCAACAAAGTTAGATTCCATATATTCATCAATTTTAGGTTTAATAATATCAACAAAATTAATACTAATAACTTTATATGGATGTCACATTGCTTTGTAGACATCAAACTTAACAACCACACCATCAAACTCCATGGTTAAAATACCACTTCTTACATCAATCTTTGTATGTGATGTGCTTAGAAAAGGGCAACCAAGGAGAATATCGGAACAAGTACTGATGTGATCATTCTCCATGTCAATTACATAAAAATCAGCGGGAAATATTAAGTCATTTACCTTCACCAACACATTTTCCAAGAGTCCTTCTAGGGAGATGATAGATCTGTCGGCAAGCTGAACTAATATTTTTGTATCTTTCAAAGGCTCATTAGTAATCATATTATAAAAAGAGAGAGGTAACACATTAATAGAGGCGCCAATATCACACATGGCTCGCTTTGTCCTAACTTTACCAATTTTACAAGTTATTGTAAACATACCTTGGTCTTTTAGTTTTGGCAGCAACTTTCATTGGAAAACAGCTGAGACATGTTCTCTTAGATTTACCTTCTCGTTCCCAGTAAGTTTTCTCTTTGTTGTGAAAAGGTCCTTAAAAAATTAGGCATATCTTGGAACATTTCGGATAACCTCAAGGAGAGGTGTACTAATTTCCACCTTCCGAAATGCATCTAATATTTCCTTTTCCTCAGCTTATTTATCCCTTTTTACTAACATTGATGGAAAAGGTGGTGGCGCAACATAGGGAGATGGTGCTAGATTTGCTTGTAATTCATCTTTATCCTTTTGGAATTCTAAGTTAATGACCTTGTTTTCTTTTGGATTGCTTCGTCTTGTGGGACTGGTTGTGCCACAACTGTACCACTTCAAAGAGTGATGGCCCTGATATTCTCCTTTGGGTTTACCTCGGTTTAAGATAGAAGCTTACCTTGTGATTCTAAGCATCCATGGTCTGAGCCAGTTGGCTTATTGCTTGTCTATCTCTTGGAAGTGGGCTTCAGTAGGAATCTATAACTTTTTTGGGAAAGAGCCAACCTCTAAATGATTAATTCTAATGATGACTTTTGTGTCTGATGGGGTGGTGGAGGTGGAATTAACTGATAGGCTTGATTAGGCATTGAGGTTTGAGCATAACCAAAATTTGGATAATTCCTCCATCCTAGGTTATAAGTATTGTCGTAGGGATTATAAGTCCTTTGGGGAGGTCTTGGAAAGTTCCTTACTGTATTAGCTTGAGAGATATGTCATCTTGAATCAGTGGACAACCGTCTATTGGATGATTAAATAATGCACATATTCCACATAATATGTCGATTCCAATCTTTCTTGCAACAAGAGAATTGAATACATCAGTTAATTTATGTATCTTTCTTTCTAAGGCAGGTGAATTTATCTTATGAACCCTTCGAGGAGGTTCATTAGTTGGGCAGAACTGTTGAAAATTTACGACCATCGTGGAAATTAAATTCCTAGCCTCCGTAGGAATCATGTTCACTAAAGCTCCTCTACTGACAACATCGATCATCTTCATTTCCAGGGGAGTTAATCATTCATAAAAATATTGAAGGAGGGTTTGCTCAGTTAACCCATGTTGTGGGCAACTAGCACATAACTTTTTAAATCTCTCCTAGTATTCATAGAGTGACTCTCCCTCTTTTTGTTTGATTCCAAGTATTCTTCTTTGTAACTCACTTGCTTTCGTTGCATTGAAAAACCTATCAAGAAAAAAACGAGTCATTTGAGCCCATGTGATAATAGAATTTGGGGTAAATAAAATAACCATTCGGCTAAGGAAAACTGAAAAGCTCTAAGTTTGATTTGGTCTTCAGATACTCCATGTGGTTTCATTCTGGAGCAGACCATGTGAAATTCTGTGAGATGTTTATATGGATTCTCGTTTGATAATCCGTGAAAGGTAAAGAGGAGATGAATGAGGCTAGTTTTTAACTGGTATAGAGTTTCTCCTTGGGGAAAATCGATGCATAAAGGTCCTTATTCAGCAAGAGCCATGGCTAACTCTCTGATAGTGGGATCAACCATCAGATTTAGTTTGGTATTAATGGATTCGCTTGAACTTGATTCTGAACTTGATTCTGGATCTGATTATTGTTGTCCCCTTCTTTATCAAAGCGTCCGTGCGTGAATTATTCGAGCTCAAGCTTTGATTTCCGGGTCAAAATCTACTAATTCACCCGGTTTTGTCCTGGTCATAAATCAAAAACAAACAAAAATTAGTAATTTTGGCCAAGTCCCCGACAAGGCACCAATTTGACAAGCGTTATTTTTCTGTCAAAATAAATTCCTCATTCTCAATAATATATATGAAATAAATATGTAGTAAAGAGAAATATGGTCGATCCACAAGGACTTGGAAAATTCTCAAATTTCGATTTAAATTACTACGACCAGGCAATATGTAGTAAATTAAATAAAATTGGGTTTGATAAGAAAGATTGAATAAGAATAAGTAATTAAAGATGAAAATTAAGAATATTGAAAATATAAAATTGAAAATATGTATGGTAAAAAGCAGTCTCAAACATCGTTTTGACTTAATTCATTTCTGATCATCGAAAATGAACTTTCACTTCGGGATTCACGTCGATTACAGTCTACAAGGCCCAACCCTTGTAACTTGCTTTTCACTTTGTTAACCGATTTTTCCAAGGCCAATCTTTGGAAATCCATCTTTTAATTGAATCAACTACGACAATCGTTGTTAGCACAAAACAATTTTAGTTTAGGAAAAATCTAACTCGGATTATGTTGTCTTGCTGATAATCGAACCCGATCTCAGTTTCCCTTAGTAGACCGCCACTAAGTGTGTTTATAGAAAGTTGGATATACTACAAGCCGATCTTTCATCCCAACTTTAAATCAAAACAACATCCAGACCAACTTTAAATCAAAACAACATCCAGACCAACAAGCTCTTTTTTAAATGAAAGTATTTTGATTTTAAAGGATAGGTCGATTACCTATCAAAGTTTCCAGAAAACTGAGAATGACATCATGAAGATGTTAAGTGCTTTTCAATTCTCACATATTGAATTGAGTCATCGCTTAGCCTTCCTGCTTCTGAGAAAATTAGCTAAACATGACAGAATTCATTCTTAGCATGTTTAAAAATAAAACTTGAAATAAAATAAAAATGAAAATGAAAGAAAGACTTTTATAAAACCAAACAATCAAAAGCTCCTATATCAAATTAAAAAACAAGTGCGTTTTAAGCATTACCCCATGGGGTATTTATAGCTTCTAAAAACCTAAAGATAATCATGGAAATTAAAAGATAAATAAATCCTAAAGATAATTCTAAATGTTTTTAAATTCAAACTTTAAATTTCAAAAACAAATCCTCCTAAGATAACTTTGCCTATCCACCTTTTAGAATGTGCTGACTAGATCTTCTAGAAATTGCTGCTAAGTGGACCTTTTAGAAACTGTCATGTCAGGCCGCGTCATGCCCATGTCTCCAGTCGTGACCAAATAATAAAAGAAAATGTAGAAGGCTCTCTTATTAATGCTAATTCTAAAAATAAGATCTTGCATGAAAATAAACATAATACAACCGAATCAGTAGTAATAAATTCATAACACGAAAGAATTAACAAGTAAATATCATCAATTTAGAACCCTCATCATTTTTAAAAAAAATAAAAATATTAAAAAACTCACGTCATCTGGTTTAGAGTTTAAGGATCAAGCATTGGAATTTTAGGGGATTTAAGTTTAGGGGTGGCGACGATGGTTGATCATGCAGTGGGCGACGACGAATTGGGTGGTTGTTCGTCTGTGGCAACGACAGCAATAGAGCTGGTTGGTGTTTGGGTTTGAAATTAAGATTTTTAAAGTGTTAGGGGCATTTTGAGATTTAAGAAAACAATTGGGAATTTTTTAAAATGTTATAATTTTAAGTTTTTTATTTTAAATAAAATTTTTAAAATTCTATAAATGGGACACTTGGGAAATTCTAAATATTTTTCTAACAATCGTTACGACCGAGACACTTAAAATGATAATGTTTGTAATGTTAGCCACTTGGATTTGCCGAAAAATAATTTAAACACCTGAGAAAAAATATAATTTAGATATTTATTTTTATATTAATTTATTTTTTTAAGTGAAGTTGACAACTTTCCGATTAACAACACATGGTTGGCAAGTGGAAGGGATAAAAGGAATAGATGGAGAGCTGTCCCCTTAATTTCTTAATGAAGAAAAAATTTCTTAAGTTGTAATTTCCAGATATATGTATATTTAGGGGTGGATCTGAATCTGGTGCATGTGAAAAGGATTCCAGATATGGGACACATTGAAGTAATAAAGAGGCCCATTTATGTATGCAATCTTCCAAAACCATGAAATGATTAAAGAGTAGTTGTATAAAACAGTGCTGGTTCTCTATACTTGTCCCCATCAAAAGCATTCCAGTTTACTAATCAATTAATTATATATATGTTGCAGTATCGAATTGTCAATGTCAAAAAGTGAGGGGGAAGGCCATGAACAGTTAAGAAACAATGTCTTTTCCGAGAGTGGGAACAAGGCCAGGGTGATGAAAGAGTAGCGTGATCAACAGTGACGAATTTGGAATTTTCTGCCATACATAAGTTGGGAGGAGAATGAGCAGTGCAAAGGTCAAATAAAGACGGGAAAACTCTACAAAAGAAGACTAGTACGAGCTTCAGCTTCCCCATTACTCCAGAAACCCACCCTTTGAAATGTTCCTTTCGTTGCTATAAAAAGACAATGAGAGTTAGTGCAGGTTGCAGAGAAAGGGAGAGAAAGCCACTTTCAATGAGTGTGTTTCTTCTGTTTATCTCTGTATCTTACAATGAAATTTGTTACCAGATACAGATAGTACCAAATAGTGCAATCTGAGATTATCCTTTAGCCCTTTATTTTTGTTTACAAATATGGCAAAACTAAGGAGTTGTTTGCAGGTAGGAACTGGGGATGGAGTCCAACAAGAGTGAAGATCTTCACCAGGAGGAAGAAGGTGGAGACAGTGACGACGTTGAGCTTCTCAAGACCAGAATTTCTAGTCATCCTTTGTATGGGAGGCTCGTTGAGAATCACCTCAACTGCTTAAAGGTTCTCTCTCTCCCACCCCCTTGGATTTAGGGTTAACAAGCATTGAACTTTCGCCGAATCCTATGATCTTGTTAAAGTACTCATTCTTAACTTTCTGATAAGCTTGGCATTTGGGTGCAAACTTTCTACAACATGCGATCTAGTTTCTGCAATTAGGGTTAATATTCTATGGTATTAACCTAGCTACCTAGTAATTTTTAGTTTGCTTAGATCCAAATTTGTATTTGCCATATCAACCATTTCACCAGCATAACATATTATATCTGCTAGTGATTACATAGGTTAGTGCTTTAATATACAGTTGTTTACTGTCCCCCCCACCACCTTTGGTCAGGTTGGTGGCATTGGCATTGGAGGCAGAAACAGCAAGGGAAATCAAAGGCAAGCTGAGCATTATGATAGTAGTAATAGTATGAAGAAGAATACATGTAGCAGCATGCAGCTAAACCAATCAGATTTAGACCTCTTCATGGTACACTCCTTTATTTGATTCCTTCTGATTATATACATAATAGTGGACTGAAGATGATAGGTTAGAGTGTACTTAAATGCAGGAAGGATACTGCTCCGCACTGAGCAAGCTAAAGGAAGCCATGGAGGAACCTCAGCTGGAATCAATAGCCTTCATCAACGGCATGCATTCTCAACTCAGGAACTTGGCCATAGCAAATCCCCGTTCACCTAATGTATTTCTGGTAATTATTATATCACACATGCACTAATTGCCTTTAATAATAGTTATGTGCCAGTGGCAACAGTGACAAGGAAGAGATATAGGAACTTAAATCCAAATCTCACCGTGTATGACTTTAATCCATATTTATTTTAAATTCGTTAGAGTAATTTTATTTGAAGCTTGTGCAGCAGGAAGCTGAAACGAAGAAATCAAAGTGAGGGACCAATAAGTAACGAGAGTTGTTGAATGGTGTAGATCATTAGATGCAGAAAGACTTTGGGACATTTGCGGCAGGCTGTTGCTATTAGTACCAGACAGACCCTTGTGCTTCAAGAATCTCTCTAACATCAATATCCAAAACATTGAAACCTATGCATATGATGTAATTTTCTGCTACTTCGGTTCTCTCTTTCGTGATGTACACACACACACACACATATATATATATATATATATATATATATATATATATATGAGTTTTTTCCTGATCAATATGTCCGTATTACCACGATTAGAATAACTATAGACAACGGCAGATCCAGAAATATTTTTTAAGGTGCGCACATATGTATTAATAATAAAAACATTTAGTATGTAATAAGCACAAATAAAATTTTAGGGTATGTATTTTCAGTAAAATTAACTACTAACATAAAAATATTCAAATTTCAAGTCGGACAACATACATCCGCCACCTATAGACTTCAACTTGAAAAATATAACTATGGAAAACGATACCTCTTTCGACAGTGAGTGCAGAAAATGAGACGTGGCATAAGAGGGCGGCGTCATTGATGAACAAATGAATGATGTGAAACTAAAGGGCCGTTTGTTTTGAAGAAAAAAATTATTATCAAAGTTAGTAATTTTTTTCGGAATTACATACTCGTATTTAGTTTAATAATATTGTCCCTTAAGAGGTAATGGAGCATTACCTACAATAATCTTTTTATTTGAATATATTTTAGATAAATAATGTGAAATTTAATGTTAATTAAGATCAAACAACTATAAAATATATTTACCTTTTATTTTACTCATTTTTTAATTTTATAAAAAATATATAAATTTGGTAAAAGAAAATATATATTTTAATAATCTTATATTCTCTCAATCAAACACTGTAATTTTACATTCATGTCAAATAAACTAAACAATGTAATACAAAATTTCAGTAATATGTCAAATAGTGTAACATTATGATAATATCATTCTAAAAATTAATCTTACATTCCATGAACTAAACGATCCTTAAAAAAAAAGTAATTGGGCAGTTGGTACACAATACACTACTACTTGACCCTATTAGCATTAGCTTTACCTTGGCTTGGCTTGTTCGGGTTCATGACGACGTATTTTTTTTAAAATGAGGCCCTCGATAATGTGACATAAGCACTCCTTATTAATTTTAATTTAATTGAAATTTTATAAATCGAAATTAAAATTGAGCTAAATGAAGCAAAATCAACTAAAGGATTGTACTACAAATATTAATGAGATGAGTTGGGTCAATATCATACTTTTTGTATAGTATATAATGTATAAAAAAATCAAACAAACAATACAATGCAATATTAAAATATAAAAATTAATATATATATATATATATATATAATATAAAATAGATATAATATAGAAATAAATCCTTCCACATTTTCCATCTTTATCAAATTACATGTGCTATGACTCATTCTTCCCCCTTGTCCCTTTCCGGATATCGAAACTATCGAGATTCAAGAACCATCCATTATTTCGTGGGTTAAATTCTACTATCAGTCCTTGTTATATATATATTACTTATTTGATCCTTTTAGTTTGATTATGTCTAATTCTTATATTTTAAAATTTGAAATTTTAATGTTGATTAAAATTTCAAATTTTAATATTGATTAAAATTAAAGATGATCTGTTCAATCAAGTTTTAATATTAGTGTCTTAATTTTCTTGTTCACATTAATCCTAGAACTTAGTAACCTTTTCGATTTTGATCTCGAACTTAGATTATATTTTCAAGTGATGATTTAACACTATAAGATTATGTTAAGTCAATCACTTTAAATTAAAAATAAATGTAAAATCTATCAGGAAGAGAAAAAGAAACTACAATTCTAACACAGAGAGAGAAGAGTACGTGCAAGGGGGAGAAAAGACAGACATTGCACGCTAGTGGGGGAGACAAAATCAATTTCATTTATTAATTTTTGTGTTATGTAAAATTTATGAATTGGGTGATCAGGGATGGTCACATGATCAAATCTAACGGGTTTTGATTTGACTCGATTTTATTGTATAAGATTTTTTGAATTTTTTTTTTAAATTTGAGTTTCGGTTAGGTCGAATCTTTTAGAAGGTAAGTTCGGGTCAAAGTTATAGTGAAAATATCCAACCCACTTAATTTGAAAAACGAAATAATTATACTTTATATAGTTAGGGATTATTGCATTAATACGTCATCTAAATATTATTTTTTTCAGTTAGATCATTATTTTATCAAATAAAATTAACATTTTTTTTATAAATATATTTATTTTGGGTTGATTCGGTTTCTAATTTTATCACGAAAGGCATATCGAATTTCGGATCGAGTGGAGTCACCCTAAACCTTAGTCAGGTCAAATTTTGAGTAGAGGATATATATATTTTGGATCAGATAGGATTGACCAAAAACACAACCCGACCCTACCATCCCCAATTGAGTTTATATATGTGCATTTAATTAATTCAAATTTATGATTGTTTAAGATTAAAAATAAAAAGAAATTTATAACTTATACATAATATAAAAATTAATATGTTTTTAAATTTTAAATTAGTTGTAGTTTTAAACTAATTAAAAATGTGAATAATTATAAACAAATTAAAATTATTCTAAAAAAAGATGCAAAAAGTCTGGAAAACTATGTGATTTAGGTTATTGATCATTTTTAATATAATGAATCTAACTGCTTCAGATAAAGAAAGAATATTAAAAAAAAGGATAAAGAAAAAGCCGATTGCATATTTAATTTTTGTCTATACAAAAGAACTTAACCACCTAATACCAAATCTCACAATCTGAATTCCGTCGGGTCGATTCAATTATCGGCGGCTGGATATTTGTTCAAAAACCGATGTTCCAAAAGCTCAGAGGCAGTCCACCTCTTACTAGACTCCTTCTGCAAGCAACATTCCATGAAGTTCCGGAACTCATCGGAAGCACCAAGTGGCAAAACAGGCGGTTCGCCGAAGCATATCGAGACCATCAAAGTAGCCCAGTCGGGTTTTTGACCCGCCGGGATATACGGAAAGTGACCCACGTAAAGCTCCATCAAAGTAAGCCCTAAACTCCAGATATCGCCGAGGAATCCATCGTAGTTACCTCCGTTAGCGTCCGGATCGAACCGTTCCGGACTCATGTAAGCGCAGGTTCCGACGTAGGAATTGCATGCTTCCAGCGTCCGTGACATTATCTTGCTGACTCCGAAATCGGCGATCTTAACTTCCATTTTCTTGTTCACCAACAGATTGGAAGGCTTGAGGTCTCGATGAATTATCTTATGGCTATGCAAGTAACTCAATCCTTTTAGAATCTGCCTCGTTATATGAGCAAGTTCGGGCTCTGAGAAAGTTCCCTTGTTACGAAGAACAGTATCTAAAGTTCCAGCGTCCATGTACTCCATCAAAATTGCAACATCCCCAGAAGGTTTCTCGTAGGTTTCGTAGCAACGAACCACGTAAGGCGAATCAGTCTTTCGTAGAATATCCATCTCTCTACAAACCCGTCGTCGTGCCGTCAGGTCGCAGTCACCATAAACAACTTTCAGTGCATAAATCTTGGAAGTCCGTTTGTGTTGGACTTTGTATACGGTGCCGCCGTTTCCGTGGCCGAGTACGCCGAGTCTCTCCAGCTCCGCTGCTGGGATTGTAACCGAAGAAGTGGCTACAGCGCTTGTGGTGGCAGATGGAGGAAGGTGGAGAGGGAAGCGGGGGCAAGAAACGTCCGGAATCGCAAGGCGAAGGCTGAGTTTAATCTGGCGTCGCTCGCGAACTATTGCCATGTGAAGGAAAAATATAGATTTTTTGGGACAAAAAGGAAAGAGTTGAGTTATATAACTGATGAAAGTCAACGAGGAAGGTGAGAGGATAGAGAGGAGAAGTGGGCCCCAATATTTTAAAATTATATTTGTTTATTATTTAGAAAGTAATATTTTATGTATTCGTGGGGAAGAAGTATTTAAATTGTGAGCATATTGTCATATGACTTGTTAGTCAAGCATACCGACTTTGTACTCTAAAACTTACACAGTTACACGACTTTTCTTTTTACTTTTTATCCTATTTCCACACAAATAAGCTATCCTACTAATTAAGACCGATTAAAAGAATTATTATTATTCTTAGAGATTATAAGTTTGAGCACCGGCGACTTAAAGGGTGATTAGACGTTCATTATCAAATGGTTGAGACTATTTAAAACATATATTACTTTATAATCATTTTAGTTTAATTAAAAAAACTCTATATTTAACTTTGTTTATTTAAGCACGATTTAAATTAGGGTTTACTTAGAGAAAAGGTGAAAAATTTCAAGATATTTTTAATCTTCTAACTTTTCTATTTCTTTTTAAAAAAATGTTAAAGATAAAATTTTAAGAAAATAAAATATTATTATAATAATATAAATTACCTTTTATTTAATATAATTTTTATCACATTATTATAATTTAATCGGGCATTTTACATATAATATGATATAAATCATAAAAATCAAATAATATATTGATGGGCTCCTAAACCTAGTGCAACCGGCATGCATTTTTTTTATTTTAATACCTAAAATTTAAAAAATCCAAGATAATATACGGTATTGATGTGGTATTTCAACCGCTATCCAAGTTGTGACACGTGTTAATGATATTAATATTTTAATCATTAAATAACCTATCAATGACCTAATTGCTTGTTCATATCGAAACTATGTATTAATTTGAGAATATTTTTATAAATTTTAGTAGTATAATTGTTAAAATAAAGTCTATGTATCGAGTTAAGAAAGTGACAACTCATCAACTATCAATTGATTTAGTAGAACGAAATATTAGATCTATTAACCAATGTTTGTAATTAAAGTTTTGATACGGAATAAATAAAATAGGTCGAAAGAGTCATATTTATAATAAAATATTATATTATTTGATTTAAATTAAGATGATTATAAAAAAAAAATAACCTATCAAACCAAACCTAAAATATATAAGAATGGTTTGCAGAAGGATAAGTCAATGGCTTATATTCATTCAGCATTTATAAATATAAATTATGAAAATCTACATTCCAACTTAAATATATTATAGATTAATAATAAATAAATAAAATCGTATCAATGGAAGAATAATTTATTTTATAAATTTCCAAAAAAATAAAAGAGTGATAAAAGATGTTATAAATTTTAAATGAAACAAATATTATTTTATTATGTGTATTATTAACGGATCAAGTTTTTTTAGATAATAGTAGTGTAGTGCATTAGTTGATACGGAGGAATATGGTGGGGTACAGCCATACAATTCATAGAGTTGCGGATCCGCATTAATTTTAATTAATAATTAATTATCTAATTAAAGTGCTCAACAGGGAAGATTTACGGGTGTACTTGGTTCGATTCGATTTTCATTAAAATATATAAACTGAGATCCGTTAGTTATATCTCTTTTGAATCTCACATTTTTTATAGTATGATTTTTGTGAGTATTTGTTGATTTTTTGGGTGATTTGTGCAGCTTCACAAGGTTGAGCTTCATATCTCACTCTCTCTAATTATTATTAAAAATTGCATATTATTTTTCCTAGTTGATTTGCCTTTTGTGGTTTATTCTAATTTTTTTTCAATCTAGGTTTAATTTCTCTTGAACACCCCTTTTTCCGGTTGTTTGTTCGGTGTTGAATTGAAACTTGATTAATAGCCTGAGAATTGTTTCATAGGGTTCTCTTCAATTTTTCCAGATCTTATTATAGCTGCATTTTTCTTTAGTGAATCATTAGTTTTTTTTTGAAATATAGGTCTGATTCTTCTTTGACACTCTGTCATATCCTTCCTTTGACACTCTTTAAAAGTTGTTCTTGTTCTTTTTCATCAGATCTTCTATCTTTCCCATTTTCCTATACTTCTCGTTTCAAAATTAAGATCTGGGTGTGTTTCATTTTGTGATTTACGGATCAATTTTTCTTTGCTTTTGCCGTGGGTATTGTTCTTCCTTTTTCCCGTTCCCCTTATATTTAAATTTGTTGAAGGAACAAAACTGCAGTTGAGTGTTTTTTTCCTACGTTTAATTTTACTGTTTAATCTTGAAAATACTACTTGTTTATGTTGATATTTTGTTTTTAGCCTAGTTTCAGTACAAGAAAACAGGAATTTACTTCTTCTGTTTCTGATTTGAGCTCTCGATTTGATTCTTTGGTGGCAATAAGCCATTTCTAATTTTTACCTGGACTGTTTAAGCTTGAAAATATCTACTTGTTTATGTAGAGCTTTTTCCGTCCCTTTTAACAATAGACTTTTAGCAATAATAATAACAATAGTATTTTATAAATTAAAATCCTATTAAGTAACAAACTAGGCTTCTTAGTACCCATCAATTATTTAGCGTTTTATTGGTGCATCTTCTATCTTCTTTAGATCCCTTTTTCATAGTTCCTCATAGCTTCGGCTAAAGATGATTACTTGAGGTCATGTCCTTCTTTTAGATCCCATAGAGCGTATAGGGGGCGGGCTCAACATAGTGATGTCAACGAGACTAGACTTAGAGTTTGTACGTTGAATCTAGGCACATTAAATGCTAGGCTACTGGAGCTGACCGACATACTAAGTAATAGGAAAATAGATTTTGTATGTATTCAAGAGACTAGGTGGAAAGGGGCTCGCTCCAGAGAGTGTAACGGGTACAAGTTGTGGTATTCAGGCGTAAATAACGCTAGAATTGGGGTGGGTATCTTGGTATCCTCTAAACTCAAGGAAAATGTAGTTGAAGTTTGTAGATACCGTGATAGGATCATAATGATTAAGGTTATTATAGAAGATGAAGTGGTGAATATCCTTTCAGTGTACGCCCCACACGTTGGCCTAGGGGAGGGTGAGAAACGTTGCTTCTG
Organism: Hibiscus syriacus; assembly: GCF_006381635.1. Lineage (NCBI taxonomy): Eukaryota > Viridiplantae > Streptophyta > Magnoliopsida > Malvales > Malvaceae > Hibiscus > Hibiscus syriacus. The sequence goes on along the minus strand of NW_024062646.1, from coordinate 321,645 downwards.
GGATTCGTTAGATGATGTACTTAGGAGCATCCCTGAGGACCAAAGAGTTTTCATATGGGGAGAATTCAATGGCCATATAGGTAATGAAATCGATGGGTATGCCGGTGTTCGTGGGGGTTTCAGTTTTGGTAGTAGGAACGATAAGGGGCGTACGTTGCTTGATTTTGTAACTGCACACGATATGGTGGTCACTAACTCATTATTTAACAAGAGAGATGTGAACTTGATTATGTTCCATAGCGGGGGACATTGTACCCAAATCGACTACATCCTGGTTCGAAGTCGGGATCGATGGGCTTGCATTGACTGTAAAGTGTTCCCTGAATAGGCATGTGCATCACAACACAGGTTGTTGGTTTTGGTGTTCCGCGTACGCCATGGGCGGAGCACTCATAGGAGGGCTACACTAAGTAAACCTAGGATCATTTGGAAAAACTTACATGGAGCGACAGCTGATGACTTTAGGATTAAGGTTTTGTCTCATACAGGTTTTGAAACTACAAACTCAAATAATACAGATATGTTATGGAAAAATATGGAAATTCCATCGGAGAGGTGGGCAAAAACACCCTTGGGTTGTCGACAGGGAAGACCAAGGAATATAAAGAATCGTGGTGGTGGAACGACGAAGTCCAAACTAAGGTGAAGACAAAGCAAACTTGCTTCAAGGAATTGCTACAATGCAATGACGACGAAGAAAGATCGAGAGCTAAACAAAGATACAAGGAGGTAAAGCGGGAAGCCAAGAAAACAGTGGCTAAAGCAAATGATAAGGCATACGAGAAAATGTACAAGAGATTAGACACCAAAGAATGAAAAAACGACATCTTCAGGCTTGCAAAATCCAGGGAGAATAGGAAAAAGGATCTAGGTAGCATTAGGTTTCTCAAGGACAATAATGGTGTTCTTTTAGTGAAAGATATGATATTAAGAGGGTTTGGGGTAGTTACTTCTTTGGCTTATTTAATAACGGCGCCTCTCCCTGCAGAGATAGTAACGTAGAAGGGTTAACCGACCATCATACTACGGCCAATGACTGCACTACAAGTAGGATTGGGATTGAGGAAGTCAAAATGGCCCTTAGAAAGATGGGGAGGGACAAAGTTGTCGGTCCAGATCAAATTCCTATCACTTTGTGGTTGACCCTAGGAGAAGAAGAAGTTAAGTGGTTGACTAACATCTTTAATATTATTTTAGAGAATGCCAAGATGTCAGAGGAGTGGAGAGAGTCTACAGTGATACCAATCTATAAGAATAAAGGAGATCCCCAACATTGAGGTAACTACAGAGGTATTAAACTACTCAGTCATACCATGAAACTATGGGAAAGAGTGATAGAGGCTAGGTTGAGACAGGTTACTAAGGTTTCGGAAAACCAATTTGGCTTTATGCCAAGCAGGTCTACTACGGAGGTGATTCATCTACTTCGACGGTTTATGGAGAAATATAGGAAAAAAATAGAGATCTTCACATGGCATTCATTGACCTTGAGAAGACGTATGATAGCGTACCGTGCGATACGATCTGGAAGACCTTGGAAACGAGACGGATCCCAACTGCTCATATCCGGGCGATTCGTGATATGTACTTTAGATCTACTACATACGTCAAGACTACAGTTGGCGACACCGAGGCATTCCCGGTAAAAATAGGACTCCACCAAGGGCCGGCTCTTTCCCTTACATCTTTGCCTTGATTATGGATGACATCTATTGTGCGACTCCATAAGGTGTTCCATGGTGTATGCTTTTCGCTGACGACATTGTCCTAATTGCTGAACCAAAAAATGAGTTGAATAGAAGACTTGCTACCTGGAAGACTACTTTGCAAGAAAAAGGTCTAAGGATCAATATTGAAAAGACATAGTTTTATGTTCAAACTTCAGTGGGAACCAAAACGATGAAGATGTAGAAGTATGCATCGAAGGATACGTTCTCCCCTCAAAGAATTGTTTCAAGTACCTAGTGTCTAATACATAAAGATGGGGGTGTAGATGATGACGTTACACACTGTATAAAGGCGGGATAGCTAAAGTGGAGGGCTGCTACTGGGGTTTTGAGTGACAAGAAGGTGCCTCTAAAAATCAAGGGAAAATTGTATAGAATGGCAATAAGACTAGCGCTGCTGTATGGATCAGAATGTTGGGCAATCAAGAAGGATCACTTAAGGAGGATGGAGGCCGCAGAAATGAGAATGCTTCGATGGACATGTGGTAGGACTCTGTGGGACATGACACCAAACTCTGCTATTGGGATGTCCTTAGGAGTGGTACTTGTATCTGAAAAATTAAGGGAGGGAAGACTACGGTGGTTTGGGCATGTCCTTAGGCCTCAACTGTCGGATGCGGTCAGAAAGGTAGAGTCGATTTCAATCGACAGTGCCAGAAGGAGAGGACGACCAAGGAGGAAGTGGGTAGACTGCTTGAGATCCGATTTGAAGAATTTATCACTTACGAGGACATGACCTCTGATAGGAAAGTATGGATACTTAAGACTAGGGTAGCCGAGTAGTGCGGGTCAACAACCATAGGGTATATCATCTCTGTCTTCTTTTTAATTGTCTTTGTTGTAATTTCCATTGCCTTAGTTTAGATTTTAATTCATTTTGACTTTATTCCTTCTCGTAGCTTGCTAGCGCTGACATGCGTGTATCTTTCTCATCATGTTTCCTCTTTTTAAATTAATCCAGGACTTACGTTTTCTGTCTATATACAGAGATTTTTAGGCAGAGTTTATTTGCAGGGATTACTTCCCATTACAGACGCGCATATGAATGACTGCATATGAAGATTGTTCAACTATGTATTTATTTATTTATTTATAAATGCATTGTATTTAATTTGTATTTTTTTTAAATTTTCTGAATTGCCGGAGGTCTTCCACGGAAGCTGCTCTCAACCTGGTGTTGGGGGCAGCCTACTAACCTACCTCTCCCTTACCCCATTGCATATGGGAATAGGGTTTTGTTGTTGTTGTTGTTGAATCCTACTTTACAGATAATAACATAACTTAATTTAAATTAATTTTTCGATTTTCTTAATTTCGTTGCTCCGACTTAATAAAGATTCATGAAGGACTAACTTAAGAATACCAAAGGCATATTCTGAACCTTTTATATTTATGCTTCCATAATTTAAACAGAATGGTTGTACCTTCACTTTACTATGCTCTGTCCAAATAGAAATGGCTATCCCTTGTTCCCATATATAATGAGGTAAGGGGGAGGTAAGAAAGTAGGTTGCCCCCAACATTAGGTTGAGAGCAGCTTCCGTAGGAGATCTCCAAATTATGAAATGCCCTCCATGTGACTCGATCCCACGACCTCAAGGTTAAGAACCTTGTGTTCTACCAACTGAGCTGGATGGTCATTTTGCTCTGTCCAAATAGACATACCACCAAACTTTTTATTTATTTTGAATAAAAAACATCAAAGATCAATAAATTATTTTAAATTATTATATTAATTGATAAAATTTCAAAAATTATAAACATGAATGGATCGAAGGGGACAGATAGAGACAGTCGCCCCTTGAAAATTTCAAATTATCATATATTTTAGATTTTTTTCTTTGTAATTTCTATTGATAATATGTTTTCGTCCTCTAAAGTTTTAAAAGTTCGTCTCCTCTTAAAATTTTAAAATTTTGTCTTACTAATATAAAATTTTGCATCCGTCTCTAGTTATAAATAATTTCGGTATAGTATAAAAATAATTAAAAGGAAAACAATATTTTTGCAATCGATATAAAAACTTTCTTCTTAAGCCTCTACAATGAAATAAAGCCCAAAACCCCAAATCCAATACGAAAATATTCCAACCCATTGATTCATCCTTCTCTCCAGATCGGCAAAATCCAACAACATTGACCCAACTCCTTAATAAATCTCACCGACTCACAAAACTAAATCAAATTTTACTTTTAAGAGGATTGCTATGGTTTTCTAGGGTCAACTATAAAATGATCAATTGATTATATGATATTGTTTTGTTGAGTCATTTGATATTAAAAGTTATAAAATGATCATCGAGTATTTATTATGTTTCAAACTCATTCTTTTCGTTAAAAAAATTAATTGTCATCTAAGCTAGACATTAACATGCTGACCGAGATATGATAGTCATTTGAGATTATGAGATTCGATTTTATTATATCTTAATTAGATTATTAACATTCAACTCAGATCGCCGTTAATTTTTTTAACAGAAAAGGACGTGTTTGAAGCATAATGAATATTTGAATAACTATTTTATAACTTTTAATAATCGATGGACTCAACAAAATAACTTTCTATAATCGAAAAACTATTTTATAATTTTTAATAGTAAACTTGTGGCCTATAATCAATAGACCGTTGTGTACTCTGTTTTTTTTTTGTAAGTGACCAGAACTTAAGAGTATACTTTTTTAGCTTCCACATCTTAAAGAATATGTTTAAATCTTATTTGTTTTAAAATTATTACTTTTATATTCTAATTAGTATAATTAAAATATATAGGGGTTGGAAGAAAATCTATAAAACAACTTAAAATCTTAAATCACAATCTTATGAATTGTATTTTATTTGTAGAGATTACTTCCCAGTACAGACGCGCATATGAAGACACATATGAAGACTGTTCAACTATGTATTTATTTATTTATTTATTTATGAATTATATTTTATCTTTATTTTTAATTTTCTTACTGCCGGAGGTCTTCCACAGAAGTTTCTCTCAACCTGACGTTGGGACAGCCTACTACCCTTTTGTATATGGGAATAGGGTTTTGTTGTTGTTGTTGGTGTAATCTTGTGAATATAATAAAAAATTGTATTTATTAAAGATTATTATAATTATATGTAATTAGATTTTGAGGTCTTCTAATTCAACGCTTTCTCATATGATTTGAACACAAAATTCAAATTACGCGCAGCTTAGCTTTGCTTGCTTCAGACTTGAGGCCTCGTCTTCGGTTCAGGGCATGCATCTAGATTATCAACCGGTTTGAATGCGTCAATTTGACGGTCCAAATCAAATTACGCTCTTCTTATTTTTTACTTGAAAAAAACAAAATTAATCAATCGATGAGGTTGTGCATTCACACTTTTAACGTTAGCGTCAACCCGTGCTTTTGTCACATCTAAATGTTGGCAAATCAAATCATTTTCATGCAAACTCAATGTTTGTTTTAATATTTAATAAACTCCTTTCTTTATGTCCGCTTTTGCTATGCTTTTGTGGTTGACCCGGAGTAGGTGTGGGTGATTAATAAGTTTAGCGGTTCGTTAGTTATTTAAATTTGATTAGGTTAAGATTCGATTAATGCTTGATTTAGATTGACTCGATTCGAAATTCGAACTCTATTCGAGATCTTAACGAGAGTCGATCAAGGATTAATCGATTCGATAAGTTCACGAGCAGTTTATTAATTTTTTTAAATAATTTTTCAATAATTATCTTTAAAAAAATTATTGTATTAAAAAAGTCCAAATAATAATTACTATTTTACTAATAGATAAAAAAAAGTTACATTATTAATTAATAATTATTACTAATTTACTGATATATTATTTTTTAATAAATAATAAATAATATTAAATTATTAATCCTAATCCGAACTTACTCGATAAATGTCCGTCAAGGATATTCTGCTAACAAATGTCCGGAACAGCTCTTGACAAGAATTTGATTTCCCAAATTTGCAGACAAGTCGATTTCGGTGTTGTTAAACGAAATGAACAAAAAACAACAAATTATTCTGTTAACAAATGTTATGTCTTAATTTTTTTTACAACAAATTGAAATCCCAAATGAATGAACCCAAGCATATATAGCTTGGATTTCCAAAGAATAAAGAATTTGTAACAATGAACGAGAAGAAAAATTCAAAAAGATCTCTTGATGTTCTTGAAATCCAGAGAATCAATACACTCCAATCCAGGTCTGTAAGGATTCAACAACTTCAAAAGCTCAGTTGCTTTCTCCTTGGTTTCACCGCTGCACCCAACTTGTATGAGCAACAAAAGCTTTTGAAATGCACCAACTTGAAGAGCTTCCATCAATACTTTTTCTTCACATTTGCTTAGCTTCCATATGGCCGAAACAGAGTACTCGGTTGCCAGTTCCGAAACACGCAATATCTTTTTGACAAGAACCGGCATTGCCAGAGAGTTATCGTAAGCAAATTCCCTCCCTCGTTTGGTTTCGCAGAGTTTGTCTATAACACCTAAAGCCCTCTCGCAGTAGCTCTTTTCGGATTCGATTATGGATTCTAATAGTAAAGAGACGAGACCCATTTCGACAAATTCAGCCTTGGTTTTCTCGTTTGGTGATGAAACCATGTGGTAAATCACCATGAGAGAAGCTTTCGTGATCGAAGGAGAAATTGGGTCTTTAATGAACTTGAATAGGATGCCATTGACTCCATCAATGGCGGCCAAGTGTTCTCCGTATAGCTGGTAGCAAGAAATAAGCTCTTTCATGATGTTAATGGAGTTTTGCTTCACTGAAACGTCGTTTGATTTCAAAAACCAAACCATGCAACGCAAAGAAGGTTTTGATCCAAGGAACAATTGAGCTTCTCGAGCAAGTGGGAACATCCAGTTCATTACATACAATATTTCCTCCAACACATTGGCATTCTTCTCCAACGAGTGGCTTGCGAATGCGTCGAACGCAGCGGCGAGGACTCCGGCGGCATCGTTCGCGACAATGCATCGCCTGTTTCGCTCGCTTTCGAGACCCCATTTTTTGATTTTATGAACGGAAACCAGACAGTCACATCGGTCCAATCGTCTCTTCGAATCGGTAACCGAAAATAGAACCTCGGAGACCTCGGCTGAGCTGACGGGGATTCTCGGCGTCGGGATCCTTTTCAATGCCATGGCTCCGATTCTCCACACACCAATCTTGGATCATTTTCCTGAGAGAATGATTGGGTATCTGATCGAAACTTGTAAGGACTTGATTCGTAACAGGGCAGGTGAAATTCCCATCTTCGAGCCATTTCTCGATGCTTTCTCGATCGTAAGTCGTCCCAGAAGATATAGTCACCGGATCCTTCATAAGATCAAGAGCTATTGGGCAAATGAAATGCCTGGGGATCTCAAGCTCCATATGATGCACTTTTTTATCTCCATTTCCGGGTTTTCTTTTTCTCCAACTGAAAACCATTGCCACAGGTAAAGCGAATGAATTCAAAGGCAAAGGGATTAATTTGTTCTTGATTTTGTGAAGGATAAAGGGAGCTTCTTGAGGTTTATATATTGAGCTGAATCTGGGATCTTTTACACGGTGTTCAAAGTCCAGACTTGAACACGAAAGGATGGTTGAAGATTGAGAAGCGTTCAAATTGGATTATTGGTAATAAAACCCTAATGCTACGAAATTAATTTAAGGTTTTAGGGGATGCGAGTGTTGAATTTTGACCATTGAAAAAGACAAAAAAAAACATTTTTTTTGTAGGAGTTGGACTGGAAATGGTAAAACATAAAAACACTGCCCTTTTCCCTTAGCTTGTTTGAACATGTTTTGAGGTTGCGGGTTTGACGGGTCGACTTGGATTGTCTCGGTCTTATATCTGAATTATTCGTCTCTTATGGACCGACCCTGAAAACCTACCCCTTCGAGATTGATTTATTTGGTATATAATTAATTTTTTTTATTAATCACTAATATATGATATATTGAACGACTAATTCAGATCGACTATTGCAGAGACAAAGATGACCGTTCTAACCCAGTTTATTCTATTTACAAATGTCAATATTCGAACTCCTAATATTACTTAAAAAATCTAGTGTCTTATCTCATTACATCAACTAGTTGTTGGTACATTATATATAATTAAATTTGAATATAATAGAACGGGACTGGCTACTTCCCTTAGGGTGTGTTTGGGGGAATGTGTCACATTCCCCCGTTTGGTTGGCCGGGAATATCATTCCTAGTAATCTTACATTACCAATAGTAGATTTTTTGGGGTATATTACCAGTAATGTCATTACCTCCCTTTCCTTGGGTATTATTGGATTATCGGCGTTTTGGACTAAAATGCTCTTAAAAAAAATTCTTTAAAAAATATCCTTATTCTGTCATTGAATAATAAAAATTCTACGAAGGTTAAATTATAAATTTATCCTTAAACTATTTTAGATTTACAAAAAAAAGTCTATAATTAAAATTTTATATAAAGTTCAAGAGTTAAAATAAAATTTTACCCTTTCATTAAACCTTTTTATATTTTCAATTTTGTAAAAAAAAATTACATAAATTATATAAATTTAATTTTTTTAAAGGAAATATATAAATAGTTTTCAATTTGTTAAAAAAACAAATATATAATAAGGATAATTTGATCAAATATACATTCCAATAATCTTTTATTCCTTTAACCAAACACGATAATCTTGCATTCCTGCTAAAGCAACCAAACACAAAATACAACATTCTCAGTAATCCTATTCCCTGATAATCTTTTATTCCCACTGTTAATCTTACATTCCGTGAACCAAACACACCCCTTAGTTTCCAGTCCTGACCATCTAAACCATGTCTGGATAGCTAACACGCTGCTTGGCCTACCTGTTTCAAGCTAATGTCATTGTTGACTTGTAATATGGGCTGATCCAACCAACATCCTTATTCAAACTCTATCAAACAAAGTTTTTATATGTGGGTAAACTATGTCAAAGGTCACTTACCTTAAGGGTTTGTATCAGTTTATCTTTGAACTTTAAATCGATTCAGTTTTAGCATTAAATTTTAGTTTCAGGTTCAATTTAAGTATGAGGCTGTTAAACCATTAATAATCGGATGACGTGACAGTCTGATACTAATGAGAGATGACGTTGAAGCTAAAGAAATGATTTTTTATTCCACATCATCATCTCCTTCATCAAAATTAGGGTTTTTTCCCTCATCTATTTTTACCTATCACTAGAAATCGTCATATTTTGATGCCTTCTGAGACACCTTAAACAACGATAAAATTATCTCATCATTATTTATCACTGCAAAATACAAATGTTTTGATATTGATCTTGTCGTAAATGATGACCAGTGATTGATCGACAATGATGACTGAAGGAGTTGATGATTTTATATAAGGACCAAATTGATACACAAACTAAGTTTAATATCTACAATTGAAGTATTTTAAAGTTTAGTAACAAATCAATACGAGAACTAAAGTTTACAGGAATCATCACACTGTTAACAGTTTAACCCAATGTCCTAATTGAACTCGAAACTAAAGTTCAATGTGAAAATTGAAGTAATTTTAAGTTGAGTGATATTCAATGTATTTGCTACATTTAGTTAAAATTGTGGCGATAATTGATCATATACTTGGCCTAAATATGCAAGAATTGTTTAATCAATCGTCCTTAAGCCTAATAAGATATAATAAATAGGCGAGCATGGACAGAGAGCAGGAAACTATGCAACATTATTGTTATAAAAATATAGTTTATCTACAAAGGAATAGGATTGCATCCCAATGGTTCCATGTCCAACAAATGAACTATACAGATATACACATTATTATACCTAAAATTAAATGACTGAAATAAGAATGTGCATGTCCCAGAAGAATATGTTAAAAGAAATGGGTAAGCAACCGTCACCAAAGATGTTTGTTCCATCTGCTGCAGAATCTCTGATGAATCCATCACACATCAGACATTACCAGCCTTGCCAAGTTAATCTTTAGTAGTAGAGGATCAATTTGCAACATGTTGGCTTTGTGATTACTGGGATTATTCCTTCCTTATAAACGGAGACGAACTGTATTCCGTACTGTAAAACGAATCTTCGCCGTTGACGTCATACATATTATCATTCTTTTCTTCATCCCATTTCAGTACCTCCCTTATATATTTAAATGCCTCGTCAATCGATCTGCGATCTCTGCCTCTAGTCTGCCAAACGAACAGCTTTCTGCCGCATATCGAATAATACAGCTCCTTGAATTTCACCGCCACGTAATAGTACGCTTGTTGTGCCAGGGCCTGTTGATTGTGATGAGGCTTCAAGGGGCTAAAATCCCTGAACCACTCGCAAGTGGACAATGGGATCCGGTTTATCTTCTCCTCCAAGGCATCATATTTGGTCAGCAAAAGCACGAAAGTGATGTCCCTAAAAGACGGGTGGTTCACCAGACTCTCGAACATATCTCTGCTTGCCAACATTTTGTTATAGACGGGGCCTGTACCATGGGACCACATCTCGTTGTAATCACTCAAACCAACACAGAAAATCACCGCACGTACGTCTTCAAACATTTCCAGCCATTTGCAACCATCGTGCAGACCCTTGGAATTGATTCGAATCAGTTGGTACCTAAGGCAACAGAGATTGCCAACAAAAAATACATGGAACAGTTACTTTCAGTACAAGAGGAGGAAAAATCATATATTATGTATCACTATATATATTTCATTGGTAAAAATGGTATTATGCTGCCATCAGAGGGGAAAAGGTTCTACTTGGTCAAGGAAGGAGGGCATTCAAAGTTTTCGTTGTATACTTCGGACATGGGGCTCCTATCATCAAATGAGAATTCAATGGAGGCAAGACCATTACTCTGAGTAACTCCCTCCGCATACAATATATCCTTTTCTGAAGGTTCATACTCATTACTCGATATTTCAACAGCCTGCAGGGAAACAACGAAGAATAACGGCTGGCTAAAGAGAGGAAAACAATGAAGAAAAATAAACCTAGTTAACTGATAAATGTTCATAAACCACAACCATGAAATGATGTTTCATACCTTTTCCAAAAAGTATTTGGCAACATCTGGAAGATGAGGCAGCTCCTCACTTCTCTTGTACGTTTCCTGAATGGCAGGATCCTTCCAGATCTCATCTACAATAGGTGCATACTCACGGGTTGCAGCGGGAAAGAATGCTTCCAAGTCTCCCATAGCCGTAATATCCAATAACCAATCAGAAAAATGCTTCAACCTTGGGTTAATTGAAAAGATACACTGATCAGTTCCATCGACTCCTGTTTCATCTGAATTCAATACTAAGTTATAATACTAAACTTATCTATTAAGGAAGAACGGTTAAATTGACAGAAAAGAGCAGCGGTTAAATTGATATAATAAAATCAGGATAAAAACATGGGAAATGAGATGCAGTAATATTGAGACCTGAAGCAGAATTTTCAGCATCAGAATTATTAGTTCTTAACTCCAGTAAAGCTTCTTCTTCAAATCTCTCTCGTCCTTCAAGTAATACACTTAGATACTTGTACATGTTACTTTGAATCATATGCTTAATGCTCTGCATCTCGTCTGGAGAGAACCCATTTCCATATAAAAACTTTGCCTGTTCAATGGATTGAAAGAAAATGTGTTACAAAAAAGAAAAGAAAAGAACATTCATTCTGGCATAAGAAAGGTTGACGATGGTAAGGATCCTATACATGGCCAAATCACTCAATACAGCCCCTCTAGTTTTATTTCAAGACATTTAATCCCCCCTTCTCTCTACACACACACACGCTGGCTAGTAAAACTATAAACACCAATACCATGTAGCATAACCATGAACACCAAGTTATATTAACAAAAAACATCCTTAAAACCCCACAGCAGGATGATTTGCAGCAGAACAAGGGTTGCATTTTAAGTTAAAACCACATTTTCCAAGAGTAAGAACAAGACCAGAACAAATATATAAAGGAAGGATCAGACAGATGCTGGAAGGCAACAAACGACAATAAGTATTTTACCAAATCATGAGAAGAAAGCTTGGTTAATAATAATGGAACTTATATAAACGAATGAACAGTCATAGAAGCAGGAGAAATGAAAGTAACATGGATGCAGTAAAAACAGTTCAAAACGAAAACCATGCCTGCTTGAAGATGGTACTGGTACCAGATCCTTCCAACCCAAACAATAGCAACTTCTGTACCCTTCCCTGCTCCAGAGACTCAGGCACTGTCCTCCCTGAAAAGGTAGTTGGATCTTCTTGTGGCCCATGAGGATTTGCAGGTGGTACAGGCAGTGAAAACAATGAACAACAGAAACGAGTAAAAGCCTGCCTACCAAAAATCAAACTATACTGAATAAAAAAATCAATTCAACCACTGCCTGAATTCTAGAACTTATATTTGACGTAAAGTTTACAAGAGAACCTTTTCCCATATCTTTCCCCTGATGTTATTTTGACCTTCTTCCTCATAAGATCCATCTTCGTATACCCAGAAATGAGTATCCCTGGGGCATTGTACCTTTGCCAGCTGAAATAAAATTAAAGTAAAAATCGAACCAAAATATTTATACAAAGTAGTGTGTCTGCTGAAAAGAGAAGCAACCAACTGCACCCATCAGAATGAGGAGTTATCCTTTAGAGACTAGAGAAATAATACACTGAGAAATGCAATGCTATCCTTCACCCTATATAAGACTATAATCACAGGCATGCCGAGTTCAGATTCAGTCCTTTAGTTAAGTTACAAGTTTCCATAAAGAGGTAGAAAGAGGAAGCAAAAGCATGTTGCAGTTTATGACAGTCAATCTGTTGCTTGACGACCTTAGGGTTTTGCACTTAATAGCAAAACTGCCTTAATTATTTCTAACGACTAACAAAGGGATGCGTAGACACATCTTTCTCAAGACTAACAAAAATTGTAAAACACTACATAGTAACTAATTAGTCAGAGAACATCCATTACATCTGAGAGCTAAGGTGTGAACAACAATACTCACTCTGCCCAAACTTGCATGTCACTAAGTATATGCGTCATTATATGCCGAACACATGCAATTGAATATGGTTAGTAAAAATCTCATCTTTAAAGGGAATGTATTAGTTATTAATAAGGACATAAGTGTTAAAAAAACTTACAGAAGATATGAAATAGTGAAATCATTGTATGTAACAGATGGCATGTAATACAAAGAAAAAGTTAAGTACCTTCAACACTCTAAGCTCGATCTTAGTGATTTCCCGGCCATTGATGTAAACCCTTGTATTCCCATTGCTAGCATCCTTTTTCAGCTTATTACCAATATTCAACTTAGAACTAATTATCCTGTCAGGCTTTTCCCCTTCCTGAAATTCAATTCAAAGTTCAAACACATGAAATAAAAGCAACAACAATATCTTTTGAATCCAAAAATTTACCTTTCCCCACAATCCAGAATCCTTATCATACCAGTACCTTCCAGGCTTCAACTTTTGAGGTGGTAGTGCACACCCTAAAAGCTCAGCCAATTCTTCATGATTCAATTGTCTCCCATTAACAACCAACTGCTCAGGCCTCAATTGATTGGCAGCACACTCCTTCTCAGCCTTCATTATTTGCTTAACCTCCAAAACACTACAAAGTTTCCTCAAAAGCCTGGAACTTTTCCCAAGTCTAGGCCTCTTGGATTCATCAATAGGCTTCCCGATGCAACTTACGCACTTCCTTCCTTCAGGCATAGACCCCATGGCCTTGAGCAAGCAATTGCTACAATACCTCGCATCACAAACCAAACACGCCTCTCTTTCCTTCAATCTACTCCGTTTCTCACACCTGATGCAAACTCCTCTCTTCTTCTCCTTCCTAACCCGACCCGTTTCCACATTCTCCACAGAAGCAGCAGCATCCGCTACGCTGGAAGAAGAAGAATACCCGTCGTCTTCGTCATCATCTTCTTCGTCATCATTTTCCGATTCTTTCGGCGTGTTAAACGTCACTACAGCATTCTTCTTATCAACTGGTAGCAGCGGAGGAGTCGGTGGCGGCGGAGACTTCTCAACCTCGATCTCGGAATCGTAATTGCCGTTACGAGAATCAATCTGGGATCTTGAAGCGGAGGACAGTCTCTGGCTTTCAAGGGGGCTTCCATTTCTGACAGCATACCGATTCTTTTTAAAGCTGGAGAATTTGGGTTTACTGGGGATCGAAGCGGCGACGGGAATCGAGGAGGTATCATAAACGGAGAGCGAACCGAGATCGAGTGGATCAACTCGAGGGACATCATAAGGAATCGGAGGGCCTTCGTATTCAATAGCGATGGAATAATCGAGATGATCTTCGTCGGGTAACGGAGCTCCCACAGGTAACATTCTTCTGATCACATCTTCCCAAGCTTTGTTATCTTCCTCTGCTTCTTTAGATGCTTCCATTGAACGGTGAGTCCGAGTCCGAGCTTCCTTGTACAGCTCAGGAAGATGAAGATGAAGATGAAGGAGGTGCCAGCTGAGGCAGCCGTTATGGAGTTGGCGAAAAGTAAACGGGGGAAGGTTTAACGCTGAAGATTCAGTCCGTTATATTTGACGCCTTCAGAGTAGGACTCTGTTTGATCCGAGTTCGAGTTTGAAATCAGTAAATTTATTCTAAAAACATCCAACTGCAAAAATGAAATTTAGAGAAAACAAGTGGACGTGGGGACTACACACTACACATATATTAATATTTGGAAAATTACAAATAAGTGCAACTTACCTTAATATTTGGATTTTGTTACAACTTTATCTCAATCCTTAATTATGAATTATATAAGTTGAATTTATGAAATTTAAAAGGAATTTACTTGTATCAAGATCGTTTGAGAACTTTTTATTTGAGACTCTCTCGGTTTTCGACTTAATAAGAGAAAATTAAAGTCGAGTCTATACTTCTTATCACCGTTATTTTTTAAGTTTTTTTTTATCAAAATTAAAAAAAAAATGAATCGTCACCGATCAACATCTTCAAATCCTTCCCCTTTAACTCTTTGGTTAAATCAGAGTGTTTAGAGATTAGCATTCTAAAAACAAGAGATGTGATGAAATTAAAGGGGTTGAATTGTAATTATATTTAGAATAATCATGAAATTTTATCACAAATATTAAATTATAAATTTCATTATAATAAAGGGATTAAAATCAGCATTAGACCAAAATGTCAAAAACCATTTGATCAGACCAACAGACGACAATTGCAAAACAATCGACTCACAGTCCCAACACAAAAAACAAAACCACTAATCTCCTTCGATTCTCATCAACTCATCAAGATAAAGTTTTTCATTATATTCGTAAAAGATTTATCCTCTTCCCGAAAATGGAGGCAGCCGCCACCACTTTGTTCGGTTCTTCTTTATATCTACATCCACCTTCAAGCTCCGTTGCTAAATCGGCCGTTTTCGCCGCCGGAACCCTCCCCTCCTCGATTAAGGTTTCAAATTACTTACTAGTTTCTTTTATTTTTGTTGTTATATCAATATATCTTTACCCATTTTGGGTCTTTCATATATTTGCGTGAATTTTTATTTCTGTTTCGCATTATGTGAAATTAACGAGGGAAGGGAAGATTTTGATACTTGTGGATGGAAACCCACCAACCGTGGAACACATTTCTCTGCTGATTTTGAATTTGTTTTTGTTTTTTTTAATGCGTATCAATTCATTGCTGCAGCATTATTGTTCTCTAGCTTGTTCAAGATCATGGGATAAAAGAAGGGTTTTGGGGAGTAGGAGAGGAATGGCTGTAAGGGCATCATCATCATCTTCGTCTCCTGATTCGACTGACCCATCTGCTCCAATTGCACCCCATAGGATGGAGTCTCCAATTGGGCAGTTTTTGTCTCAAATCTTGATAAGCCATCCACATCTTATGCCTGCAGCGGTCGAGCAGCAGCTCGAACAGCTTCAAACCGAGTGGGATGTTGAGCGAAAGAAGGAAGTACCATATGCTTCAGGGACGGACTTGGTGTTGCATAGGTTGGTGATTCATCTTACTGTGTATTCATAACCGGACATATATATCTCATGGAAAAGGTTTGGCTTTACAGGAGAATCGCTGAGGTTAAGGCAAATGAGCGAAATAAAGCTTTGGAGGAAATCCTCTACGCATTGGTTGTACAGAAGTTTATGGATGCCAATGTTACTTTGGTGCCTGCAATAACTCCCTCCTCTATGGATTCTTCAGGTCGAGTGGATACGTGGCTGAGCCAAGAAGACAACCTTGTGCTACTTCACTCGCCAGAGGCCAATGAGATGATCCAAAACCATCTATCTCTCATTCTGGGAGATCGAGCGGATGATTTATCATCTGTTGCACAGACTAGTAAACGCTTGATTGGGCAGGTGTATGCTGCGTCGGCAATGTATGGGTACTTCCTGAAGCGGGTTGACCTGCGATTTCAGCTGGAGAAGACCGTAAAAATCCTTCCAAATACCCCAGATGCCGAGGGAAGTAGTATAGAGCTAGTTGTGAGAGAGGAGATGGGACCTGCAGGGGACCATCAAGCTGTTCCGTCGTGCCCTGAAGTCTCATCTTGGTCTGGTATCATCAGTCCTGAAGAGTACGCTAACTTGGTAAAGCCCTCTCGGTTACGGACTTACGTGATGTCCTTTGATGGGGAGACACTTCAGAGATTTGCTACGATTAGATCGAAAGAAGCTGTCAGCATTATTGAGAAGCACACAGAGGCCCTATTTGGAAGACCCGGCACTGTTATTACTCCTCGAGGGACTGCTGGTTCTTCCAAGAACGAGCGTATTAAGATTAGCTTTGGTGGTTTGAAGAGGCTTGTTTTGGAGGCTGTCACTTTTGGTTCTTTTCTATGGGATGTTGAAAGCTTCGTAGACTCAAGGTACCATTTTGTTATGAATTAGCTACTTCCAATAACATCCCTACTTTCAATACCATTTTGTTATGAATTATTCTGTATGTATTTATATTTTGCTGTTGGAATTTGCATCTTGTCACGTAATGCATCTAAACGAATCGTCTCATTAAACCCCGTTTAGAATGTAACAATCACAGGTACACACAAAAATAGTAAAGATTCGAACCATGATCTGGGATTGCATTGCAACTCATATAGGCTGAGATTATGTTCATTATTTTTCAATATATTAATCATAAACTTTCACATACAACAGTCGTATCTACAAATGATGATTAAGTTTATATTAAATAGTAGTAATGAACACAATTCAAATGTTCGTCGAGGTACATTTGATGTCAAAATTTTCTTAAACTGCATATTCTAATGTATAACAAGATGGAATCCTCAATTGATTGTTGTGTTGTATGGCTGAAGAAACGGTTTCCTTACACTCCAAGTATGCAAAATGGTGCGTAAACATCGTAGAAGGCAATGTGGGGTGGTGTCGAAAAAGATTATCTCAACCTGTTCTGAATAAATTTTAAAACCAATTAATATCATATATAATAGCTACTACTATTATTTAAAAAAATGGTGTTAAAAAAAAGGAGAAAAAAAAAATACCGACCAGCATTGGCGAGGAAGGATCTTAAACAAAACCATCTAGCGTCAATTTGTCTAAGGAAAGGACTCGGTTGAGCCTCTGCATCACCCCTATAGTCATGGTTGCCCAGAACTGTATGGAATTGCGTAATCAGTCATTAACGTAGATCAACATATAACATGGAATACAATGAAAATGCATGAATTATTAAGTCGGAGTTACCGCTGAACCATGGGGTTTGCAGGCTCCTGTATTTGTAAGCGTTGGTGAAAGACTGTCAAAATGTTGGGTCGTGTTGGCTGTTCAACCCATTGTCATAGAAATTATCTCCCGTTGACACTACAAAATCGATGTCCAGCTTTGCTCTGATCTTTCCCATCTATATGTAGTTTACGACCGGTCATTGAATTATATGATGATACGTCGATTCTCGAAATGATACCTGGAAGTGGAAGATGGTAAAGAACGAATTACTTGGCATGTGATTGGTTAAACACCCCTTTTCTGCCCCAATCTCCGACCACCAAAATGCTAAGGTAGTCGTCGTCGTCGACGCCTTTGCTGCTGCTGCAGCAGTTGCCGGGTCTGGATTGCACCGTCAAATTCAATCTCTCGAGCTCTGCTGATACGTATATTTGACTTGCAAAGCACAACATATAAATGATCCTCAACATAAACCACTGATGGCATTGGCATTGATCACCTATTTCTCGTTTTTTTTTTTAACTTGCTTAAAGAATTGATGCTTTTCAATGCCAACGCCTGGGGTTTGTATTAGTTAACATGCTTTTGCCATTGCAAATGACTCAAACCAAAGTAGTCTCCATTTCCCAGAGCAAAGGGCTGGCAATGGCTGGAAACCGAATATACGAAGGTGGAGATGAACATTACAGCGATGGACTCATGCAAACCCATGAATATTCCGCTGTCTTCTTGCAGCCGTTTGTTTCTGTTAATAGTTTCTTAACAATTTACCAATTCCTATATTTTAGCCTTGAATTTTCGTCTGTTTTTCTTTTGTTAATTGTTTCTTCTCTTTTACGAATTTAAGGTAAATTTCAGAAATATTCTAATTATTAATCCTTTTACTTGTAAAGATTTTAATAATAATTATGCAGATCAACTTTAATTGTAATAATGCATGTACGTTATTTGTAATTATATATCTTATAAATCAGCATTCTAGTACTATACTAAAATTTATTTGATAAAATTAATGACCTAATGATTTAGTTAAATAAGACAAAAACTCCTTTAAGATTTTATAAGAAGCTTTCATGTTATTTGCTTCTCTACATATAAATTACTTGAATATGATAAATATACATAGACATTACATTAATACAATAATTTATTTTCAAAACTTAAACTGATAAGCAGGAACCATTGTAAACAGTATCATATATACATTCCTTGAATATAACCTTACCAAGCACTAGTCTTGCATTATGTTCTGAAAATCTTATTTTAAAAAATAACCTTATATTACATGGAACCAAACGGACATGTTCAAATGACACTTAAAAATTCAAATTCAAACCATTAAGATTTAATTAAGAAAAAAGGTTTGGGGAAAAAGAACAACTTGTTCATACTAAAACACAAACAAAATGGAAATTTCCTCCAAAACAGATCATGAAGACATGATCCATTTTAGTGTAGGAATAGGATGCACTACAAAATCTTCCATTGAACATGATGGCAAAAGCTAGAATGTATTTAACACAAGCCACACGAATAGAGTAAAAGGACAGGCCTATGTTGGTTTTCGCATGTTCCTGCCGGCTCGAATCACTTCATCCACCAACAGCAACTGTGAAGCAATTACAGGCCTGTAAAACAAAGTACCTCCCTTGTTTCAGAGTACAGAACAAACTACTTCTTAAGCTTTATGTATTAAACACGCAATCACCAAATGGAGGAAATTGGTGAAAATGGAAATATACATGTCAACAACGGCAAAATACAAAAGAACCAAGGTGCGGCAAATGAGTGCATTTCTAAACTACAAGTAGAAAATGGTTTTACGTACCCTGAGTTTATAATTTGGCGTTTAACAGAGTAGTTATCAAATATACCCTCCATTTGGGGGTCCATAGGTTCTCCTGTTTGATGGTTTAGGCCCACAACGTTGCCTCTGTCATGCTCCCCCTGAATCAACAGTCAAAGACAATTGCTCCACTTAGCATTTTCTTCAGCTTCTAGTTACGAGATGGGTCAAAATGAACAACAGACAAAATAAGTAGTAGTACCGTAAGACCAATTATGACATCCTGAGTGTCAAGCCCAGCATTTTCAGCAAGAGTCTTTGGCACCACAAGAAGGGCATCTGCGAATGCTTCAACACCTAATTGGGCACGCTATTCCGAATTTATAAACATTAGAAATATTTCAGAAGTCATTTCACTAATTGTAAACAGGGAAATATGCCAGAGACATACCCCTTGAACAGTTTTCTTTACTTCATTAATTAGGTATTGTCTTGCAGCAACTTCAAAAGCTCCCGCACCCTGAAGCAAACGATATATTCATTTACCAGAAAATGTCATGAAAGGTTGCACTGTGTAAGATTCAAACCAAAATAATTCTGTCTCAACCTATGGCTTTATAGTT
Organism: Hibiscus syriacus; assembly: GCF_006381635.1. Taxonomy (NCBI): domain Eukaryota; kingdom Viridiplantae; phylum Streptophyta; class Magnoliopsida; order Malvales; family Malvaceae; genus Hibiscus; species Hibiscus syriacus. The sequence continues at coordinate 301,846 of NW_024062646.1, read as the reverse complement.
AAATTAAGTTCAAGGGGTGCCTGCAGCTTTCATTTCCTATCTTAGACTGAGGCTAATGTGAAGATGTGGAATATGAGCTACATTGCAAATAAAATTCTAAACAAGCAAAACTCACTAATACAACTGCTTCATCTTCAATGGTATTCTTAACGGCTCGAAGCCCATCACGAACAGCATCCTTAATTTGGGCAATTGTATGGTCATTAGGCCCTGTATTATTGACAAGAGCATGATTAGCATATAAACAGCTAGTTAAATGTTCCATAAGTGGTACCAATCATATAGTTATTAAATTTGTACACATTAATTAAAAACAGTTCCACGTACCTTTTATCAAAATTGTACATGAATGGGGATGTCTTACATTTTCCACAAATGTATACTTATCTTCCCCAAGGACATGCTCATAAACAAGTCCTGCCCAGCCAAGACAATCAGGGGTTAAATCATCAACAGAATTTACAGCTTCTCCTCCACAAGCCAAAACAAGCCTTTCCATATTTCTTCTCTTTGCTCTTCTGAGTGCAATGATCTGCAAAACCACAAATCAGCAAATTGAACTAAATAACAGGTGAGATAAACTTTAACAAAAACCAAAAAAAATAAAATTCATTAATATAGGCAACACTTCAGCAGAAGGAAAATTTTCATAATCGCATCAGTCTTATATCTGATGTTTCCTCATCTACACCGAAGAAAAATAGATAAACTGCAGCACTTGTAAGAAAGCTATACACATCTACCAAAGAGCAAGATATTATGAAGATTCTATAAGTGGGTATAGGGATTGAAAGAACAAAAGCCAATTGCTTACCCCTGCTTGTTGAAGAAGATGCAAAGAAGGGGGATCAATACCCTTTTGATTGATAACAACAAAGTTGTTTTCAGTTCCCGCACAAACCTACAGATGGCCAAGAGGAGTAGGAATATCGTACGAATTTATATATACCTGCTACAGCAATGCCACAATTACAATGGGTACGTGAGGCATAAAAGGCTACCTTATTTTTTAGCTCAATAATCTTTTTGACTCTTTCATCAACTGAGCGCCTTTCAGCTGCAATCATTGCCTCTCTCTGCTCAGCATTTGAATAGAAAAAGCCTGCATTTATTTCACTGAGGGCTAAAATATTAGTTACATGATGGCAATCACAACAACATATATCCACATTGAGGATAACCAAAGAAATGCAGTGGCAGACACCAAATGAGAAGTTTAGCACAAGGGAGATCATATTTCCATGAAGGAATATTTAATATCATCATTCACTACAGATACATAAAAGAATAACAAACCTAGTGTTCACAAACCAACCAGTGCCCCTCTCTATAACCAGAAATCACCATCCCAGTAGTGAATTTCATATTGGTATGCTTGTTGAGAATTCGTGAACACTACCGATCCAATTCAATAAAAATATTGATCCCAGTAATATATAGTTCACTATAAAATTATTGACCATTAGGCATTAATAAACTTCAAAGTTATTCATTTAGAATTATGTGTTTATAAAAACACAAATATTATATATAGAAGTTCTAGAAAACATTGTACATTCCAATATTGTATATTTGTATTTTGTTCCTACTAAATGAACCGAAGAACACTACCCCTGTTGAATTACATTTTATAGAAGTAGTGAATTGCATTCCAGTTTTCATTCCTTGTACTGAATGGATCTGCAAACCAGGTAACATTGTGCCCCCTCCCCTTGAACCCCTCACATCACGAAAAAAAATGGAGTTAAAGACATGCTCATATATGTACCTTTTCTCATATTCCAATGATACGTTACATGTCAAAATGTAACAATTTTCTGCTCTTCGCTTCATATCCGGATGCCTAGACCCATGGTCCAATACTAATCCCTCCACCTAGGGAACCAGAAAAAGTAAACATAAAAAGCTGCATATAGAAACAGACCAACACATGCACACACATACCAAAAACAAATTAGAAACAAAACAGAGGTATTCAAGCCCATGCCAAGCACAGCCAAAATATGAGAAACCGCTTCACATCATCCCAGGCGAAGCCATTTGAATGAGGCGATGATTTAAACAAGAGCACAAGCATTGAGGAAGGTGGGATACGTACAATGCAAGATCAAAGGAAGGAAATATAAACATACCAGCCGCGTGTCTATATCAAACTTATGTCGCATGTGCATTATTTCCACCATAAAGAGATCAATAGGCTCATCTGGTTTTCGGATACCGACCACCTGCAAAACCAAATAAAAGTTCATGTAATCGAAGTGTTAAAAGAAAAAAGGGGTAGAAACAAACAATTTTCCCACTTACAGCATTAACAACTATGTCTGTCAGTTGATCTGCCAATCTTTCATACAACTGTGTGAGAATACAAATGATCAATCATATAAACTAGATGTCACTGAAAACAGATAAGATAGTAAAAGTGAAAGGGTAGAAAACTGGAAAATACCTTAGTCCTAAGTGTGGTTCTGGCAACCATTTTCAGGATATCCTTATCTGGTTCAGAAGCCATCACAACAGGAGTCTTAAACTTCTCAAGGAACTGAAGGGTAGCTCTTTTGGCAATTTCAAAACCATCCACCAGAACACGTGGATGCATCCCTAAACGAGAAAAGGAAGTATATATGAATATGTATGTGTGTGTATATACATGCAGAAATGCTATGTCATGAGCTTGAACTAAAGAATCTTACTAAAGTCCTGTCCTCCTGATCTTAAATTCCTAACAAAGACAAGATTACAGCCAGTAACATGACTGAAAAAACTGCTCTGATTATCTCAACGCCATCCAACTAAAAATGATCCATAAATCTAATACAAAAGTGCAGAGTGAGCAGTTCTTTAACATGGACTCGAATCAGTCTTACGAGTCCTAACCTTCATCAATGTAACGCTCGGATTGCTTCATTAGCTCTCCAATGAAGAGTACAGTAGATGTAGTTCCATCACCGCTGGCGTCATCTTGTGCAACAGCTGTCCTTGCTATCATAATAGCAGTCGGGTTTTGAATTTGCTGAAACATTTTCCAATCAAACAAATTCAGTAAATAGTACTAAATCAACCATTTCATTTCTCAAACATGAAAAATCTTAATCCCCCTAACTAATTAATTATTTAACATTCTTTCAGAAATAGCATAGACATTTAAATCTGGTGTAGAAAATGAAATCTTCTCGAATCATACAAAGAACAAGAAGAAGGGAAAAACAAGAAAAAGTAGCTAGAAAATTTTCATGAAAAGGGAACGAACCATTTCTTTCAAGAGAGTGTTTCCATCTTTGGTGAGCTTGATATCACCAGCACCACCAACAAGCATCTTGATGGTGCCTTTAGGTCCCAGATTTGTTTTGAGAACATCTTGCAACCCCTTGGCGGCGTTGATGTTCATGTGCAGCGCCGCCGATTTGTTGAGAACTTCGGCATTAGGGTTCAACACTCGAAGCGACATCGTATGCTAGCCTTTCTTTTCCAAAAAACGAAGTCGAGGCAAATTCTGAGAGAGAGTGAATTTTCTGCAAAGAAGAAATTGAAAGCTTGGAATGGTATTAGGGCTTCTAATATCTAATAAGCATCTAACTAAGAGGCCTACAAGTCAAACTCAAGCCCAAAGTATTTTGAGACCTACTAAATCCACAATTCAAAGTTTTACAAATGAATTTGGGTTAATTCCATAATATGTCCCCAACCTATTACTTGGATCTAACATTTGTCTCTGAACTTCAATACAACCTAATTGAATCCTTAAACCGCTAGTATTGTCTAGCGGAATTTTTTTCGTCACTCTAATCATCAATTTATATATTAAATATCAAATTGAATTTGGAACGAAGCATAGTAAAATTACATGGATCAAACTGTAGTAGATAAACCTGTATTTAAATTTGATCTATCTATTTCGAATATAATTCACATCAAATTTATTCTAGAATTTAATTAATATCCAAATTAATAGTTACGTCAGGGAATAATCTAATTGATGTCATATTTGATGCTTTCAAAAATATTGTGAGTTTGAGATAACATCGACTCTAATCATAATTTAAAAGTGTCTAGCGGAGTCAATCCATTAATTTTCGACAAATTTTAAATCTAATCATAAATTTACCTAGGAAAAAGAAGTACTCCCAATGGATATATAATCCACGGCCTAAAGAAAAATGAAAGAACAATATGAATAGTTGACCAACTGGCCAGATGTGCATGCTCTCGTCAATCCATCATTGAATTCATTTATTGTTGTTATTAGACATCTTCCATAATCAGAATTATCAACCAAATAAATTAAATAACTAATAACTCTTCATACAAATTTAAAAAAAATAAATCGTAATTACCTTTACAATCATCATCTCTCTTGTTGTTCATCAGCGAGTCTAGTTTTAATCTCCACACATACATAAATCTTATATAAAATTACTCTAATACAATTTATGTTCATTTTATAGTCAATAATAATTAATTTTGTTTGTGGTGATTTATATATGATATTTGTAATTGTCGGTTCTTATATATATATATATATATAGCACCGAATTTTGTGTATGGAATGAAGATATGCTGATAGAGTGGGGGGAAAGGAAATATACAGTGATCTATTTTGAGTGTATTGACTATTGAGAAAACGAGAGATCAGCTGTGGGTGAAAGAGGCTTCGTTGAACTGTCATTTTCCTCTCTATGTATGTGTATACTAATTATCTTCTTTTGTCATTCACTTCTCTTTATATGTATGTATGTATATACTAATTATCATATTATTATTGCAATACCACTCTTCTCTATATATGCACTATGTCTCCAAATTTCATTTTCTTTGACCATGAATCTGTGTCTGTTCCTCCTCTTATTAGGTTCTCTGAAAACCGTTTTCTCTCGAGAAATAAAAGAACATGTCTTGTGAAAGGGATTTCAGTGACCAGTCTTTGAATCCGACTCTTGATCTATCACTCCACATTAGCCCTTCCAACAGTGTTTCTTCCTCGATTTTCACCGCCACAAATGAGCCTGGTTATTCTTTCGAACAATCACTCACCCGTCGCCGAACCTTAACTGTCGACCATCCCTCTTATCGTTGTCTCAATCCCCCTAAATCCATAAATTCAAACTTAATTCCCTACACCTAATATCCTAATCTCTAACCCTAGCATGAACCAAACAACCTCAATAGTAAAAGAATTATTGTTATTCCTTGAGGTTTCAGGTTCGAGCATCAAGAATGCAGATGTATGAGGGTTCAATGTTAAATGGTTGAGTTGTACTTATCCTAGATTAATAATAATAAAAAATATCTAACCCTAATCCCAAATTTATCATTCTCACCTTAAGTTAAATTTAGATATTATGGGACGATAGAGGGTTCTAAACGCAACTGAGGATGATAGAAATTTTGTACGCATGTGAGGGAGTTACGTAGGCAAGAGTGGGGAAGATTTTTTTTCTTAAAAAAATATTTTAATTTTTTTAATAAATAAAATTTTAATATATATATATATATGATACATATCAAATAACGGTCAAATTTAACGACCGTTACTGTATAGGTACCTAAAAGTGTAACGTCAGTAACATTAGGCACCTAAAATTAACTTAGGGTATAATTTGAGCACTTATTTTTGCATTAAGCCAAAATATAAACATGATACGTGTTACTTAACGATTTTTTTAACGGTTTTTATTGCGTAGACACTTAAAAGTATAACAAAGAAAACATTAGACACTTATTTTTAACGAAAAATCCTTTAAACATATATAATTAACTTAGGGTATAGTTTGAAAACTTATTTTTGTTTAAGCTTAAAATTATTCTTATGACGTTATAAATAATAATAAGTTTTGATAAATTTAAAGATAATTATTTAAAAATTTTAATAACCATTTTATAAACATTTAAAAGTTTTATTGGTAAGAAATATATTTTTATCATAATTTATAGATATTTATGAACTCTACCTTCAATTTTATAGTTTACAATCTTCCTCGGCAATCATAACTCATAACATCACAATAATTATATATTATTTGAAAAAATAAACAATATTTAATGGGTCAATTATCCATTTCATACATGAACTATACTCAATTCTCAGTTTCATTTATAATGTTTAAAAATTTTCGATTATATACATGGTGTTTTCTGCCATTAACGAGTGCACTCATTTCCGTCACGGAAGATGATGTGGAACTCCATGACCGTTAACGAGCTAACACGTGGCCAATTAGAAAAAAATTGACTTTTTTACCTATTTTCCATGTGGATTAAACGGTCTGATTTTTTCCCTATTTGCAACGGGATTTTAAATTGCATTTTTTCCACGTAGATTAAACGGGTCTCCTTTCTTCTAACCTTTGTTCATTGGAGAGAAGTTCCATGATTTGAGTTCAGTTGAATAGGAGAGAAGTTCAGATCACCCACTTGGATTTCTTTCAAATTGAGTTTTTAAATAATTAGGGATAGGGTTTTTACGCAAGAGTGAGGTTTCGTTGTAGGTGGGGAAATTTCTAAATTCTAAAAAAGGGTTTAAAATGAGTGAGGTTATTCATCTTCACATTTAATTTGAGGTAAATACCCTCTATCTAAATTTTGATAATGCATTCAATTTTTTTAGTGTTTTTTTTTTTGTTATTTGATTTTGAAGAGTGGTTTGAGGTTCTTTGTTATTCGAATGGGTATTAGTATATTAGATTTTTCAACGGCTTTAAATTGTTTTAATTTTGGTAATATTTTTTAATATTCTTTGTCGTTTTGATTGATTGCAGAGAGTGACTAGTCTTGCTTTTAGAGATTCAATTTAATGGAGATTTGGGGAAAGAAACTGAATTGCAGAGAATATTTTGAAAGTGTAAGTATTGATTTATTTTATTCTTCATATTTTCAATAGAAATGTTTAAAAATTGTATATTGAGTTAAATTTGTCTCTTATCATGTATATTTCTTTGTTAAGAACCCAAATTTAGAATATGTTGGTGGAGATGAGGTTCAGTGGGCTATTGACAAAGATTTATTAAGTTATTTTCAATTAATTGACTTGGCATATAAGACTGGTTATAAAGCAGTAATGTGGTTTAACTATTTGGTACCAGGAGATACTTTAAAGGATGGGCCTATAGTTTGTTATGATAATGCATCTTTCAAGACTATGATTTCATATAATAAGAAAGGGGTACTGCATGTGTATGTTGAACATAAAGTGGATATCCCAAAATATGTAGATGAAGACTAATTAAGTCTAGAAAATAAGATGTTGTCTAAGTCACATGTTGGTGGTACATGTGATAATGCTAGTGGACCTAACAACTGTGTAAGTGAGACAACAAAAGTTGGTGGGTTTCATATGTTGAATTAAAAAAGTATTTAATTGATGCAAAAGTTAGTGGCTTTAGTAAAGTTGGTGGGTTGAGACAATGGGCTTGACAGACATTGAAGTAGGGATAGAGAAAAGTTTGAGGCAAAATCTCAGACTGAGCTTGAGGTTGAGAAGTCTAAAACTGAGAGTGTTGAAGATAAGGCTGAGAAGTTTAAAGCTGAGGTGAGGGTGCTATGGGTGAGGCTGAAAGTGAGACTAATAACTCTGCTGACAATAACGGTTTAAGTTTTATTTTGTCACAGAGACATGGTTATAGATCTGATGATGATGAAATTAGGGGAATAGGGGAAGTTTGTTTTAAGTTCTATGAGAAGTAAAATAGGAAGAAGCTGTCAAGTGATGATGTATATAGGGAGCCCATTTTTTAAGATGTTGCAACTGGTCAAGCCTCAAATGTGAAAATAATGATAGGGTTGATAAGGAATATAGGGTTGTTAACAATGGAGAAGACACAAATTATATTAATTCATCAGATGTTGGATGTTATGAAAGTAGGAAGATGCATAAGTTGTTTATAAGAAAAGTAACAAGGTATTTTATAACCCTTGTGATCCAATCCCTAGTTTAACTCTTGGTTTGATTTTTTCTAGCACATGGTAATTCAAAGATACCTTAGTTAACTATGTCGTGTCAAAAAGGTTTGATTATAAGCTTGTGAGAAATGAGCGTGACAAGGTTAGTGCAAAATGCAAGGTGAATAGTTAAATTGGGAGATCTATACCTCTATTAACAACAATGATGGGTTCTTTAAGGTTAAAAAGCTTATTAGTCAGCATGATTGTTCAATAACCTTAAAAAACTCAAAGGCAAACTACAATTTTATAGTTAAACACTTTTTTAAAAAATGAGGATCATATCAAAGTTAACTTTGCAAGAGTTGTAACGTTTGGCTAAGGATGAGTTAAATGTGGATGTTCCTATCAATTTATATAGTAAAGAAAGGATGTGGGCAAATAATGAGATTAATGGAAGGGTTGTATATGAGTTTGACAAGTGGTTTGACTATGTTGCAGCTTTAAGGTAAGATGACCCAAATTGCAATGTAGATCTAATGGTTGTGAGACCCAGTCTCAATCACCCTAAGATCTTTAGAAGGTTTTATATCTGTTTGGATGCAGCCAAAGAGGGCTTCAGAAACTATTGTAGGCCAATTATCAACAAGATGATTGCTTTTTGAAATGTCATTTTAATGGAGAATTACCGAGGGCTGTTAAAAGAGATACAAATGACCAAAATTATCCAATAGCTTGGGTTGTTGTAGAAGTTGAGTCATAAGAATCATGAGATGATTTTTGGAGAACTTGAAGTTTGGTTTCTATTTAGATGATGGTTCAGGGTTTACTATAATAAGTGATATGAAAAAGGTAAATGATCAAACTTTATATTATGTAAATCATTAACATTTTCTAAAGTATCTAACCTTTTACTATAATTTTATTTTCTGAATACAAGGTTTAACTGAAGAAACCAAAATAGTTTTGCCAGCTGTTGAGCATCATTTATGTGCAATACACTTTTATGCTTATTAGAAAAAAACTACAAGGGCAGTGATTTACAGAAACTGTTTGGATTTTTTTTAAGAGCACCAATGAAGGTGATTTCTATCATCATGCATCTAGATTGGGTGAGTTGTAGGGTAAAGCTTTAGAGGAATTTTTATTAAAAGCTCTAATATACTGGTATAGTGTTTTTTTAATAGTTTCTCATAGTGATGTAGTTGATAATAATTATGATGAAGCATTTAATGTTGTTATTTTGCAATCAAGGTTCATGTTCATAATATCCATGTTTTAGTACATTAGGCACTATATAATGAATATGATTAAGGAAAACAATAAAAAAACTATGTCTTGAAAATCAATGTTTGAACCTAAAATCATGGGAAAATTTCAAGTCAATAAGAAGTTGAGTTCTTACTATCATGTTACTTGGATTGGTTCTGATGGATATGAAGTAGTGTGGGGGTAAGATACTTATGTTGTTGACATGAAAATAAGAAATGTTCTTGTAAGGCATGAGATTTAACTGGTATACCATGTCCTCATGTTATATGTGTCATTTTATTTAGAAATGAGTTAATTGAGGATTATGAGTTTCATTTGTACAAGAAAGAAGTTAATAAGCATCTTTATAGTTGTGTCCTTCTTGCATTACCTGGTGATAAGTTCTGGACGAGGACAAATTTGGGTCCTCTAAAGCCACCCATTGAGAATAAAATGTATGGGAGATCGAAAAAGAAGAAAATGCATGAACCATGTGAAAGCAGTTATGGGTCAAGATTATCTAAAAGAAGATTAAGACAAAAGTGTCAACTATGTTTCGAACAAGGACATAACTCAAGTAAATGTCCTACTAAACAACAACCTCAACAAGCAATATCAACACAACAGGCAATAACACCAACACCACAACAGACAACAACATTAAATATATGTAAAATAAGCCTTCCACCTATTTTTTACATGCTGCCAGTAATTCTCTCTATTAAATGTGTATTGATATTTTGTTTTTACATGTTTTTTTTTTTAAATTTCAATAGGTTGAAAATGAGACCTCTCTATTTAATGTGCACTAATATTTTGTTTTTACATGTTTTTTAAATTTCAATTTAGGTTGAAAATGAGATCTTTCCACATAGTCCTAGTCATTCTCCAATTCACCAACATGTTCCACCATCAAATACTACTGGCAATGATAAGGGTAAAAACAAAGCAGCTGAAGAACAACCTAGAACTCAACCTACAAGGCCAAAGTGGTAATGTCAATATGCAACATTAACACAACAGGCATCATCAACAACAACACAACCTAGAGCTAAACCTACAAGGCCAAAGAGGTTACAGAAGAGGAAACAACCATGGAAGTGGATGCATTGTCCCTTTGAATATTGTGTTAAACTCTGTTTAAGGAGCTAGTAAATGAACTGTCCTTTATCATATTTTTTAAAACTTTACTTTGGGAGACAATTATAACTTTATATATTTTGGTCAACTTTATGTATTTTATAAAATCTTGAATGGAAATATGGTCACCTTTATATAATTTGTTCAATCTTAAACGAAAATTTTGGTCAACTCTGTTGAAGGTTAACAATGCAATATAAAGAAGAACATTTCATAAACAACTAAAATAATATAATGAAGGTTAACATATTTAGTATTGTAAATTTGCAATAGATGTATAATAAAGAATATTTCATAAACATCAAATTGTTTAAGTACACCAACCTTTTACAACTAAAACTAGCTTCAGGTTAACAAGTACATAAAAGTACACCATGAAAAACAACTAAAACAACCTTGTTGATAAGTGCTTTATTTGGTTAATATTTTGCTTTTAAATTGCTCCTTAATCATTGGTTTTTGTGGCTTATTTGTTTGTTAAATCAGATCAAAATAATTGGAGTTTAAAATTAACTGATGCACTTTGGCATATCGAACCGCTTATAAAGGTCCCATTGGGATGTCACCATACCGGCTTGTTTTCTGTAAATCATGCCATTTACCGGTTAAGTTAGAACATCAGGCTTATTGGGCTGTTAAACAATATAACATGGACATGGATGCGGTTGGTGAAGCTCGAAAATTACATATTCAAGAACTTGAAGAAATCCTAAAAAATGCCTATGACAGTGCTCGAATATTTAAAGAAAAAACAAAAAGAATTTCATGATGATCGAATTTCTTTTAAAACATTTTCTGTAGGTCAAAAAGTATTGTTATTTAACTCGAAATTTAAACTTTTTGTAGGAAAACTCAAGTGAAAATGGCTTGGACCATTTACAGTGACTCAAGTATTTCCTTACGGCGATGTTGAAGTTGAATATAACTCAGTAGTTTGATTTGAAGTTAATGGTCAAATATTGAAGCCGTAATATTAAAAATCTCTGGTTGGTCTAATCGAAGAAATCAATTTAAAGAAACCCGCAGTTTGAAAAATTAGGTCGTCGAGCTAATGATGTTAAACAAAGGCGCTTGATGGGAGGCAACCCATTTCGTTTTATTTTCTTTTTAAATTCGTTTTATTTTATTTTTAAATTCATTTTATTTTTAGCAAACTTTATTTCATTCTATTTATTTTATTTTATTTTATCAGATGCTTAATTTTATTTTATTTTTCAATATAATGAAGGTTAACATATTTAGTACTGTAAATTTGTAATAGATGTATAATAAAGAATATTTCATAAACATCAAATTGTTCAAGTACACCAACCTTGTACAACTAAAACTAGTTTCATGTTAACAAGTACATAAAAGTACACCATGTAAAACAACTAAAACAACCTTGTTGATAAGTGCTTTATTTGATTAATATTTTTTTTAAATTGTTCTTTAATCATTGGTTTTTGTGGCTTATTTGTTTGTTTTGATTCATTTTCTGTGTAGGACACTAGATTCTGGAGATTGCACTAAAATTATAGAATTTTGTAGTTTTTTTAATTTTTGGAATCAAAGCTGGATTAGTGGGTATGACTTTGGGCATGAAACATCTGACGTGGCGACGACGTCAGCACCTTCTAGAAGATCCAGTCAGCACTTCTAGAAGAAAGAATAGATCAGTCGCAAGTTTCTACAATTCAGATTTGAATTAAACTCATATTTTAGGATATTATTTTAAATAGTATATTTTATCTTATCTTTGTTTTATGTATTTTAGTTTAAATAGTTTTAAGTATTTTAATTAGGATTTTCTTCTTTAATTTAGGATTTATCTTTACATTGTTTTTAGGATTTTGAAGGCTATAAATACCCTTTCAGGGTAAGCCTAGAAACATATCTCTCAACAATTGAGAATTTACTCTTCTTCTTCTTCTCTCTAGCTTTATAAAATTCTCTCTTTTATTTCCTTTCAAGTTTTCGATTTTTTATTTTTATTTTAAAGTTTTTTTTTCAAATATGCTAAGTATGACTGTGGTAATGCTTACCTAATTTTCTTTTACGCCGAAGGCTAAAGCGAAGGCTCAATTCCAAACGTGAGAATTGTAAGCCAGATAAATCGCTTTAGATTTCTCTCTCTGTTTTTTGGGCTTATTTTCAAATCAAAACAATTTTTCAAAACAAAAAGTCGACATTGGTCTAGATGTTGTTATGGTTAACGTGGGAGGAATGATTGGCTTATTGAAGCACATTTGGCTTCCTAGGAACACACTTAGCAAAGTTTTTTGCTAAGAGAAAACTGTGATCGTAATCAGTTATTGTTGAAACAACATAATCCAAGTCGCCATCTTTTCGAGCCTTAACGTTTTTATATCTACAACATTGTTGTTGATTAGATCAATTCACAAACCGATATTGAAGATTGCACTTGGGTAATCGATATACAAAGCATAATCACAAGGATTTGTCCTTGTAGACAAGTAACCGGCTTGAATTCTAAAGTAAATATCTATTTCGATGATCCGAGGAAACTGAGTCAAAGCTAAAAGCGTGAGGTTACTTTTCACAATAAGTTTTCTTTTCAAACTCAAATTACTATTTTATTTTATTTATTATTTTATTATTTGTCTTTATCTTATTTTCAAACAGTCTTTCAAAATCTCCTTATTTTATCTTAGTCTTATTTCACCTTTTTTTTATTTTTTTATTTACTTTTAATCTTGAACTTCATCTCTATTCAAACTCTACCGTTCAAAAAAAAGATAATTAAATTAGAAGATGCATAATTTCTATGGGATCGACCCTTACTTTCCACTTGCTATATTTTCTTTATATTTCTTTTGGGATTATGGAATTATTTTGACGCGAAAACGACTCGTGTCACTTGTACACTACACCTTCGACACTTTCTAAGGTGAGCAATTATAATCTATCAATTACTCATGGAAAATAGTACACCAAAAACCGTAAACAACAATATCAAAAACTTGTACATACAAGCTTTACACTTGGCCTTCCTCAACTTCTCCTCCACCTCCAACAATTTTGAACCATTACTTACACAACAATCTCTTTTGTATTTCAGAAATACTTGAGCAACCTTCAACTCTCGATTCTCTCTTAACAACATGTTATTTTCTGTCATAACTTCGAGAAGAATGCCTTTTTGTATTTATCTCAAACATCTTCATCAACTCAATGAAAGAAGATACATTCATCCTTCTGCATCACATTTCATAAAGTCCAATTAAAACAAAAGAATTAATCTTAAACCAATATGGACAACCAAAGAATAAATCATTATCACAAATTTCAAAACAATATAACATGAAGAAGAACTAACCTAGAACCAATTTCGACAATCAAAGAATCGTTGGCATTTGCTTAATTCTTTTATGGAAGTATGAATTACAACTTTCTTCCCACAATCATAGAAAATTTCTCAACATTTTCTTCCCTTTGAGTTTGAGGAATATGATGGCATCCTTTAAAACAATATAATGAAAAACAAGTTCAAAACAAATGAACAAAAACCTAAATACAAATCGAAAAGAACCCTAGAAACAAATTTTTGAAAATACCCAAATGAAGAACCCTAGAAATAAATTCATCAAAATACCCAAATGAAATCGAAAAGAACACTTGTTACATGAAATTTCAAAACACAAGCCTTGAATTGATTCTAAACAGGGAAAGAGTCCCAAATGCTATCATTGATTTCTCTTAAGAAAGCTCGTTGCAAATAGGGGGAAAGGAGACAATTTAATCCACGTGGAAAATAGGAGGGAAATAGGTTAAAAAAAATATTTTTAATTGACCACGTGTCAGTTTGTTAGTGGTCACTGGGTTCCACGTCATATTCTGTGACGGAAATGGGTGCACCTTTTAACGACAGAAAACACCATGTATATAATCGAGAATTTTTAAATATTATTTATGAAACTCAGAATTAGGTATAGTTCATGTATGAATTGAGTAATTAACCCATATTTAATCAATGTCTTCCCAAAATGTATGTTGATAACTTTATTTAATTCATTTAAATAAATAAAAATAGCGTGTGAATCGGCCTTCGATTATTTTTTATCTTTTAAGCATTTTTGTACATTAATGATTAAAATTATGTCCTTGTATATTTTATTTAAATTTTTTTTTATAGAATCTTCTAATTGTATTAAAAATAAAAAATAACATTTAATAAAGATATTTTCCGAAATACAATAAAACTAGTCACTTAAGAATTAAGATCACACAAAGATCATATAAGGAAAAAGTTAACAAACCTAATCAAATAAACTCGAACACAAGGTAGATACGAAAAGATGACAAATAAACCACAAAAGGAGATAAAACTATTGAAAGACCACGAACAAACAACAAATTGAAATCGAGCGATGTGAAAAATACTATCCACGAACTTAAATGGCGAATCTAAATCCAATTCAAGGGTCCAAATTAGAGCAGATCACCAAGATAACAAATAAACGCCATCTTGATCAGTCGTGAAAATGTAAAATCCAACCATAAAAAAAATAAACGAAAACAACGGTCAAACAACTAAAACGTGCCATAAATGCAGAAGAAGATGTGTCTTAAAGACAAAATTATTAGCAAAAATACAAATATACACTATATTAAAATAAAGGAAAAACAATGAATATCAGCAGTCGGTAACTAGCACCAAAACTAGTGCTGCCGTCGATTACAAAGATGAAGAAGACGGGGAGGGTTAATTAGAGATATATGAAAATAGGTATATATACACTATGTATGTATGTATGGGGTTAATTATTAATTTGATAGTTTATTCAAAATAGGTATATATGTATACATGACAGATGGATCAGGAGAAAGAAGACGAAGAGTGTTTTGGTGCAGTCATAAATTAAAACAGTTCAGTGAAGCAGAGATCAATGGTGGAAAATGTTAATGGCTGATGCTACTCTTCTAATCGTTGGAGTAACTCTTCTACGTATGTCTCTCTATCTCTCTCCCCTAGTAAAGGACGAATTAAATATTAAAATAATAATAATAATACATTAATTAATAATCTAAAAGATCCTAATTGAAGACACAAATGAATAAAACCTAAAAAGTTTATATATGTCAATAAAGTCTCATTAACCTAATTAGCTAACCTCTTTTTCTGTTTTAAAAACGAATAAAAAATCTCCAGTTTTGATCATCAAACTTTCATGCATGCACATACATTCTAACATATGTTCTTGTTTTGATCTAAGTGTTACTCAGGCTATTTAAGGTGTTGCACTATAGATTCGATTGGTAGGGAAAAATCAATGTTGATAATGCATTTTTTATCATTTTTAATTATTATCAACAGGAATAAAAAAATTCAATTATTGTACATTAATATATTTATAGTTTTTCAAGAAAGCAAAGATCCATTTCCATTGTCACTTCAGGCTATTAGTGGTATGAAAACTTGACTTTAAGATCGCTTTATGTTGTTTGTTCG
The DNA here is from genome assembly GCF_006381635.1 of Hibiscus syriacus. Taxonomy (NCBI): domain Eukaryota; kingdom Viridiplantae; phylum Streptophyta; class Magnoliopsida; order Malvales; family Malvaceae; genus Hibiscus; species Hibiscus syriacus. The sequence goes on along the minus strand of NW_024062646.1, from coordinate 286,131 downwards.
TCTATGCTGTGAAAGTGAAAATTTAAAAAAAAAAAATAAGAAAATTAAAAAGGTATGGACATCAGAATATTGAATTTGGTTGTTTGGTTTCTGGAGCTTTGTAATGGTCTCTGACTCTGCTCCACAACATAAATGAAGACACATGGTAGCTTAAAGTTTGCATTGATTCATTCTTTTATACGGATTTAAATGCATAATGTTTAAGAGACACCATGGTTGTCTTATTTCAAAGCTCTAAAATTAGGTTACAGTGAGCCACGAATCGGGTGGTAGTCGACGAAGTTTCTCTTCATCTTCTTGTTGCTTTAACGTTTCATAAAGAGGAGCATTCCTAGTCTCAGGAAGCCATGTACTTAACGCTCCGCTCACGATTGAAAGAGCCCCAAATATAGCAAACGAGAGAGATGGACTCAGACGACCAACGACCACCAACAAAGGTGATAACGAAGCGCCTAGCATCAACGATTGCTGCAATAGCGACACTGCGAAATTCCTTACATTGGTGGGGAAAAGCTCCACACAATAAACATACAAGACATTAAACGCAATAGAAGAGGCCATAAAACCAATAGATTCGATTATCAGTTGAGGCCAACTGCTTGTACTTTTGGACCCATCATCAACCTTTGCTTTGCCTTTCGATGCGGTGGAGAATATGATGCAAAGAAGACACGAAATGCCGGCTAAAACCGCGGACAACAATAAAAGGAGACGTCGGTTCATGAAGCCCAATAACACGCCACCGATTAGAACAGCAGGAATATCCATCAGGGCATTAATTATAACAGTGACATAGAAATTGAAGTTGAGGTTTTGGGCGTTTAGTTGGATACCATAGTACACAAATCCAACCCCCAAAGCACATGCCATTATAGTAATCATCCTCCTAGCGGCCCATTTCGTGGTCCATATGCTTTCATTTATATCACCTTCAACGCCTATGCTTGTTGTTGCTGAAGATGCAAGTATAAGCTCTATATTGTTGGGTAATTCTTTTCCTCGCGCTAACTTTCGTAATACGTTGAGTGCTTCTTTGTTTCTCCCTCGTACAAGGAGCCAACGAGGTGACTCTGATACCAACAAGACTAAGAAAAATGTATAGACAAGAGGGGGAAGGGATATAATCCTATACATATACCTCCAATGGGCTCTTGTAGGATAGGCAATGAATGGGAGAGATAGGAAGCCAGCAGTGAAGAAAAAGAAACCGTATTGGCCTACTTGGCCTCGCCATTTACGGCCGACGACTTCTGTCGAAAGGACAAGACAACATATACCGGCTCCAGAACGGGAAAACCCGTTTGTGAATCGGAGAAGTGCATATATCCAAATGTTTGGCGAAAAAGAGGTCATGAAAGTTGTGGTGGAGGTTAAGATGCATGCCACCAATAATGTTTTCTTTCTACCTAACCATCCGTCCGCCAGCCGACCGAAGAAAGCACATCCTATGAAAAGGGAAACAATAAATGATCAATAACTAGTTTCCTTTCATTGAGTTATAGTTTTAACTTTCAAGTAACAATATAATTTTTCATGCATAGAAAGAGTTATGATTATAAAAAATTGATACTTTGGGTGGTCGAGTTTAGGTTTATACTTGACACTTTTTAGCCTTGGCCCAACCATGGACACCCACACTCACATATTCAATGATTCAATTATATCATATATCCTCGAACTATGATTTAATTTTTAAATTCATCTTAAAATTTTAAAACATTTTAATTGAGTTATCGAAGTCTTATTAATTTATAAATCTAGCCATTAGTTTGGACGTTAAATGTCCATCCAAATTTAAGGTGAAGTTTATTTAAAATACCTGAATACGTATTGTGTGAATAAAAAGAATCTGACAAATAAAACTAATTCTTTTAGATTTTATCGACACTTTCTTTTAATAAGTTGGTTCGAAGCTATCATTCAGTAGGTACACATAAGAACAAAGTCATACTTTCATAGATCAAAATTGATTTTTAAAATTGTGTGTAGGGTGTGTGTTGGGGGTGGAGGGGGGAAGTATAATATTAATATAGGACTATATTATAATATCACCGTTGTTTAAGGCACCAAATAAAACATTTCTCATTTTTAGGCCCAAGGGCACTACTTGTCCCTCACGTTACCACTGCGTATACATATTTATAAGTTAATCCACATATTTTAAATATATTTAACATCAAAATTAAACTACTTTAAATGTTTAAATTGATAAAGGAGTATAGTTTATATTATGCTTATATTTTAAAGATTTAGTTAAAACATTTTTGAAGTTTAAACAGTACTATACAATTCGAATAGTCCATACCGAAAATTGTGCCAATGAAGAAGAGAGAAGCCGGAATAGCAGCAAGAAACTTGCGGTCGCAGATAAGATTCCACTCGGCAATAGTGGACGTGGTAGTCCCTCCAACCCACTCCCAAGTCCCGGCTGCCAATCCGCAAACATGACTCGGTCGGCCTTTGCCGCCACCGCTAGCGTTGTTGATGCAGCAAGACGAGGATACTGATGCATTAGTGTGGTGATGGTCAAGGCTCTTGCATCTCCAAGCAGTTGGCTGGGCATCAGTAAAGATGGTGACTAGGGTGTTTTGGGAATCAAATACCCATGCAAATGACACTAATAACACGTGCAGCAGCTGGGATAACCCCAGGGATCCCACGTATCTGTCTATCACATCATCCACACTGAGCTGCAACTTCACTTCAGCTGCTGCTGCTGCGTGTGAAAGCTCTTCTACTTCTCCACCTTTGTCCATGCCCCTCACCTGCAACAGGATTTTTATGCTGCACCCAAGTGTTTCTTCCTGCTCCCTTAATATATGAACAAAATCAATGCCGGTTTCTTAAAGAAGAAGGGATTGAAAATGAATCGAATTGTTTTAGTGTCCATCACCACTAACTAAAGGAAGAAACGTGTTATATATATTATATTTTAATGAACGGTGAGAATTGTGTAGAGTTTGAATTAACAATTAATTAAATGCTAACTTACTATTAACGATGATTCACGAATGAGAATTAGCATGATAAAAAACCGATCATTTTTTAAAATGTTAAATAATAAAATAGATATTAAAACTATCATGATTCTATATAAAAAAAAAAAAATCGACTCTTATATACGATTCCTTAGCGTAGGGCCCGAGACAAGATCAGTGGTGGTGGATCGTAGCACGCATAGCTTATTTACACAATGCGCGCCACTTAATTGATACGGATTATTAGTATCTAAATTAGGATAAAGTATATAAATGATTCTGTAATCTATTGTTTTGTTAATTAAAAGTTACAAAATGATCATTTGACTATATAACATTGTTTTGTTGTGTCTATCTACAATTAAAAGTTACAAAATGATCACCTGACTATTTATATATTCTAAACTTGTCCTTTTTCCGTTAAAAAAGTGATAACAGTCTGAGCTGGAAGTTAATATGTTGAGTGAGATATGATAGTCATTTGAGATTTTTGGATCATATTTTATTATATCACAGTCAGCAAGTTATTGTATATCTTAGACTGCCATCAAGTTTTTAACGAAAAAAGACGAATTTGGAAGATATAAATATTCGGATGACTATTTTATAATTTTTAATAGTCTGAGACTCGACAAATTAAGCAACGTCTTATAGTTGAGGAACCATTTGTGTACTTTATCTCTAAATTATTATTTATTAATAAATTATTGCCACTATAATGGAATTCGGTCATCAGAACATATTCGGCAGCTGAGGAATCGATACCAGCTACAAAAGAGGAAGATATGCCCTAAAAGACCATGCAAGAAGTAGATTAGACAATTATTGATGGCTAAAGCCGGCGTGCATATGGATGGTGTCTCTAATTGCTATTCGACGAGGCAATCCAAGTCCAATTTCAATCCTTCTTTTTTGTCACCAAATCATTAAAAAAGACTACCTAAATTCACATTTCTAGTCATTCAATTACTTGTTTTCTTGTCATCTAGTCATACCTAACTTATTTACACAATGTGCGCCACCAAATTGGTCTAACCAAAGATGAGTTTGGTAAATCAACGGGTTGGTTCAAGTCATTGTGTATCTATCGAAACGGTTTTTTTCCGGGTGAGATTTTGGAAACCACACCAATTTTTAATTCTTCAGATTAAATTTAAATTAAAAGTGAATGTGATTAAAAAAACCTCTCGTTTCGAAAATTTGGAAATTACTTTATGATAAAAATACGGTTCGAGGAGTCGCCACCAATCTTTAATTAAGGTGTGATTGGGCACCCAAAAACGTTTTGTCATTTTAAATAAAAATTAATTTTAATTAAAACAATAAATTTAGGTTTGCGTTACCAGAAAATGAGTTCGGGAGTCTGTTACACGTGGGGAAGGATTAGCACCCCCACAGTGCCCTAAATAGGTACCTAGTCGATTAATTAATTGTCTTTGCAATAAAATGTACAAGTTCAAAATTAATTTGATTTATGATCCCCTAAAATAATATTTTTCGAAATTTTGGATGAAAGAATAATAATATTTAATTATTTCTTATCGAGAAGAAATGATCTATCAGAAGCAATCGATTCTTACTCCAATCGAAATAAAAAATATTAAAATTTCATTCTAAATTTCAAAATAATAACACCCAAAATAATTTTTAGAGATAAAATAATAATATTTAATTATTTATGATCGAACATTATTATTTTGAAAACCTTTTAAAAACACATGCAAAAGTAAAAAAAACTATCAAGCAATTGATTAATTATTAATTTACCAATATTTAATGAGAATAAGGGTATTCAATTAATTAAATATCAAGAGACGAGACCATAGATTCGATCTAACTGTCTTTTCTCGATGAATTTAATTAAAAGAATACGATCTTTCCCTCAGTCCTTAAATTTTAAAAAATCAATATGTTTTGATTGGTGTCATTTATAGGATAGACTTTCATTTTAAAATTATCGAAAGTAACTTTCTTATACGTTAAGACAGTCACTTTACGACAATATTAAAATGCTCGAATATTACCCTTAGTCAATTTATTTCAATTCAAGTCAAGTAATGCTCATGAGGCTATCATGCAAATTATGCAAAAAAGATGTTATGTAAAAATATTTAAACACCACAAATTATATACCTTATAACTTATATATATATATATATATATATATTAATATATAATGTACGAAAGTGACTTAAAAAAACATATTAACTTCAAAATACAAATTTCACGAAATAACTATATTTAAGGATTAAACCATATTAAATAAAATATTACTATTTTTAAATACAAACAAAGTAAGAATTAAAGTATACATGCAGATATTAAATGGTCAAATGTATGAAGAAATAAATCAACCTTTAGGACCTAAAAAGAAACATGTAAAAACATAGAACTCTAATGTCTAAATGACAAAAACAAAATAATCAACATTTGTGACTAAAATTAAATAAACATGCAATACAAAGACCAAATCAAAACACAACAAATTAAATTTAAAGGATAGAACACCAATTAATCAAAATTACACGCCAAATGCATACACAAACAAAAATAACATAAATTAATGACTAAAATAAAATAACAGAAACTATAGTGTTAAAATCAAGAAAACATATATATTCATATGTTGGAATGAAAAACACACATAAAAGTTCAGGGATTAAGTATAAATTATACCAAAAATACATAACATGTGTCATAAATGATTCACCGGCCATCATGTTACTGCACTGCCGTGCCACCGTCCGATTGTCCTGAAATTTCAGTATGCTGTTCGTGTTGACATCACACAACTTTTGACCGTTCGGAATATTGATCGGGGGTTCCGATCACCGGCGAGAGGCCAAATATCGTCTGGATTTGTTTTCTCCGATTCACCACCGTCTACCGTCCGATCGTCATGAAATTTCAGTATGCTATTCGTGTTTACATTACACAACTTTTCACTGTTTGAACATTGATCGGAGATCCTGATCGCCGGCAAAAGGCTAAAAACCGTTCGAATTATTTTCTCCGATCTGCCGTCGTCCACCATCTGATCGTCCTGAATTTTCAGTATGTTGTTCGTGATGGTCTCGCGCAACTTTTGACCGTTCGGACCATTTGGAATGTTAATCGGAGATCCCGATCGCAGGCAAGAGGCCAAAAACCGTTCAACTTATTTTCTCCGATCCACCGCCGTCCATCGTCTGATCGTCCTGAATTTTCAGTATGTTGTTCGTGATGGTCTTGCGCAACTTTTGACCGTTCGGAATGGTGATCGGAGATTCCGATCAACGACGAGAATTCGACAGAATCACTGAAGCCTTTTTTCCTTTTCTCTCTCCCCTCTCTTTGGCTCCCCTGGTGATTCTCCGACCTCCCACGTTTTGCTCCCCTGATATAACATATTTTTTTGTTCCTCCATATTGGCTCTTCCACTAGTGCCCAAATAATGGTGTTTGAGTGGGATTTTAGTGGATTAAGTTTGGTAATGGTAGGATATAATATTTAGTGGTTTAAGTGGATTTTTGTGTGGGATTTGAAAATAAAAATGAATGGGATAGTGGTGGGGTTTGTGCTTCACGTGGGGTATGGGTTGTTGGGTGCAGCGATTTGGAAAGTGGAGCACAGGTTTTAAAAATATGGTGCTCACAATTGGGGTAGTGGGAAATGGTGGAAAAATGAGGTGTCTACAGTATCCAGAAAATTTTTATTGGGAGACTCACCTATTAAAGTTAGGTGTGCGACGTGAGTTGATCCGGATCAATAAAGACCAGAACCCTAAGAATTAAGAGGACAAAAAAAAGAGTTTGGTAAGATAAAACGAACAATAATATCATCACAAGCCAACTCAAATATGACTGGAAGCCATCCTTAATTATTTGGCCTCAAGCTTGCAAGTCCTATAATTCCTTTATTTATTTTACAAATACAAGATTAATGAATTCTTAATTTAAAATAGAAATAGAACTTAAAAAAAGGATGCTATATAATTTACAAAGATAAAGAAATATATTTAATTTCTCATTTTTATAACATTTTTTATATTTGTTATGTAAGTTTATGTTTGAGATTTGTAGCTTGATGTCCTTCGCTCTTTTGTTTTTGAGCTTTGTTTTCCATGTATAATAAGTTTGGCAAAACTACTAGTAACGCAGCTTTGCAATTAGACGGTTATTAGGATATAGGGTTTGTCATAACCATTTTTTGACGAACGAGTAAAGTTTTCAATAAAAACCTCGAATTTACGATTTATTTGGGAAAAATTGAATTGAGACTTATTTCTAAAAATTAATTATGACTTTATTTGAAAATTTGAGATTTTTAAATTGAGACTTTATTTGAGTCGCCAAACTGTAGTAACTTCTTTTTTGACGAATGAATAATTTTTCGATGAAAGTCCTAAATTATGACTTATTTGGGGAAAAATGAATTTTGGTGTTTATTTTGATTAAATTGATTTGGAGTTGTCATCGACCTTTGGTTAGGTAGGTCGAACACCTAAAACGTCTTTTAAACAATTTTAAGAAAAATCATTGTTAAGACAAAAAACTGGTCTGCGCTTATCAAATATTCATTTTAGGTTCAGGAGTCGATTACGCGTGGGGAAGGGTTAGCACCCCCACAATGCCCAAAAATTGGTACTTAGTCGCTTATATGTTGTCGTAATGGTGGAAATTATAAATTCGAATATAAAAATTAAATTATTATCCTTTTATTGAACATTGACTAATTTGTTTCAAATTATTTAATAAAGAACATTCCATATTTTGAGAAGAGACCACAAGGTTTGCACTCCAACTACTAGGAATGCTATACCATCGATTTCTTCTCTATAAAAGAATGCCCTCTCTTTATTCATGGTAACCATAATACATAAGCCGAATATTCGTGCGATTCAATGTCTGATAAAATAATGAAACATACATGTATATTCATGGGACTAAAATAGAATAAATAGGAAATAAAATACAATAATTAAAGTATAGAAAAATAAAGGAAATAAATGAAAGATCAAAAAATAAAACAAATAAAGGGTAAGGGCTAAAATGTAACAAAATAAGAAGTCATTAGTTAAAATGCAACAAAATAGAATAAATAGAATAAAGTGTTAGTAGAGTTCAAACCATAACAATACGGATCATACCCCGGATCGGGTCACAGCAAGGTTGAATCGAATATTTAACAATAAATAAATAAATAAATAATGGCTAAAATGTAACAAAATAAGAAGTCATTAGTTAAATTGAATAAAAATGCAAAAATCAGTGACAAAAATAAAACAAAATAAAATAACAGTAGCAGATTTCAAATAAATAATATGGCGAAAACGATAACTAAATTAAAATAAAATGAAAGAGTGAGACAAAATCAAAATAAATAAAAGAAGAAGATCATGTGACCAATTTGTAAATAAACGGAAAAGGTAGGAGGACTAATGGGTGATTTTGCCCTAAAATAGATGGCTAAAATGCTAAACAAACTAAAAAAACTAAGACCAAACAAACTATTAGGCCCTAATATAGTGACCATGACCTAAAAGGGTCTAAGTTTCGGGGACCTGGGGGTAATTAACCCATGATACACTGACTGAAACGCAAAAACAAGCTGAAGGTCTAGGGACCTTAGCGTGATTTGCCCAAAATTCCAAAATAAGTCTAATTTCCCCCTTTTTCTTCATTCTACCCATGAACTAACCCTAAAACAAAAATATTTCAACCCCTTCTTCCCCCTGACAATGCATGCGGCAACCGACCCTCCAAAGATCCAAGGCGTATGAAGTCCCGCACAACGTATATCAGTGGTTATTCGCTCCAACTGGCCACCCCAAACCAACCAGGGAACCAAGTCAACCAAATCACAATCGAAACCGAGACCCCAACTAGCTCTTTTTCATTCTATATCACTCCATTGAGAATTAACCACTCCAATATCGATCATTAAGACTATTGACGCCACCCTGACTCATCGGTGACCTAGGACTAGAGTAAACGACTCTCTAAAACTCCTTATCGATGACAACAACCCCAAACGCGATAGGTGAACAGGTTCATTCTCTCCTCTTTTTATTTCCTTATTTCCTTATTTTCATTTTTATATCTATATTAGAATACATGCATGCTAGGAAAACAAAGAGGAAGAAACAAGATACCTTCAAAAAGCTAATTTTTTTCTTTTTGATTCCAAAAAATTGTTCTTTTACACTGCTTTTTTGTTTCGGTCCCCCTTTGTTCGAATCATTCTATTCCCGATTTATAGTCCTCCCTTGATGAAAACATTGGGCTATTTTGCAGGGAAATCATTTCCCTACACTTGATATGGACAAAGTCCCAATTTTTCGGGATTTAATCTATTGTTTAAAGGGTTTTTAGATTTTTTTTTCTGACTGATTTGGTAATTTTATCAATATTTGGAGGATTTGATGACGATGGCATCTTCGGGACTCGGTGGCGGCAGCTCGCGTGGTTGAGGGGAATCGAGGGGTTGAGCGCGTGTTCCTCACGCGTTGGTCGTTGGTTAATTTTTCCTGCTGGGTGGTAGCCTCCGCCGGCTAATGGAATCACTAGGGTGTAAACTCTAATTTGTAATTTGTAATATGTAATCTGGACCTTGATCTCTATCTCGATCTAATGGTAGAGATTAAGTGGCTATGTTGGATCATGATGAAACCCTAATATGTTTGGGTTTTCCACGTGGGCCTGAATCTGTTGGGTAATTGTATCGAGCTTATATATTAGATCTACAAAAATATAAATTAAAATATTATTAATATAATAATAATAATAATAATAATAATAATAATAATAATAATCCCGATAAAAAACGAGTGTCTAAAGCTGCCCTCTTTGCCTATTCTTGTTAATACAAGAATAGGGCAAAAATGACAAGACAACGAGCTTTTGTTATATTCTTTCTTTCGCTTTGAAATTTGATTTTAAAGACGACGCTAATCATCCACATTTAAGATATCTAGACACTTTTGAAGATGACACTATTCCTTCTCGTTGAGGAAATCGATCAATTTGGAGATAATTTGTTGTTCAAGTGACACTGCTCATCCATGTTGAAAAGTTCTGGCCGCTTTTATATGATATTGTTCATTCTCGTTGAGGAAATCGGGTCAATCCAGAGATAATATGGTGTTGAAAATAACACTGCTCACCCATGTTGAAGTGTTCTTGGTCGTTTCATATGACATTTTTCCTTCTCATTGAGAAAGTCGAGTCAATATAGAGATAATATGGTGTTGAAAACGACACTACTCATCCATGTTGAAGAGTCTTGGTCGCTTTCATATGATGTTGTTCCTTCTCATTGAGGAAATCGGGTCAATATGGAGATGATATATTGTTTAAGATGTTCTAAAAGTATTTGGGTAATTTAGAGATAACATAGTTCCTTCGTGTTGAGGAAGTATGGTTATCTAAGGATGATAGTGCTCCTTCGCGTTGAGGAGATATGGTCAGTGGAAGACATTTTTCCTTCGTGTTGAGGACATCTAGCAGTATTTGGAGATAATTTGGAGATAACACGGTTCCTTCGTATTGAAGGAGATCTAGTTGGTTACATTTTTCCTTCGTGTTGAGGACATCTAGTCGTATTTGGAGATAATTTAGAGACAACACAGTTCCTTCGCATTTAGGAATTTTGATTGTCTGAGGATGACACTGATCCTTCGTGTTGAGGAGATCTGGTCAGTGGACGACATTGTTCCTTCGTGCTGAGGTCGTCTATCCGTATTTGGTGATAATTTGGAGACAACACGGTTCCTTCACGTTTAGGAAGTCTGATTGTCTGAGGATGACATTTCTTCTTCGCGTTGAGGAGATCTGATCAGTGGACGACATTGTTCCTTCGTGTTGCAGACGTATATCCATTTTTGGATAATTTGGATATAACACGGTTCATTCACGTTGAGGAAATCTGATTGTTTGAGGATGACACTGCTCCTTCGTGTTGAGGAGATATGGTCGGTGCACAACATTATTCCTTCTTGGTGAGGAAAACTATTCATTTTTGGATAATTTGGAGACAACACGGTTCCTTCGCATTGAGGAAGTCTGATTGTCTGAGGATTACACTTTGAAAACGACATTGCTCTTTCAAGATGAGAAGAGCTAATCGTTGCTCGGTGTGAAATCTAATGATGTCATTGCTCATTCTCGTTGAGGAGATCTAGTCATAGATGTCAATGACTGACTTGAAATGGAATTTTATTCTTCAACATGGAATTGTGAAATGAAGTATTTGCTAACTTTGAATTCCTATCAAATATTCAACATTTGAGTGAAATCAAATGAGTTGAAAGAAATTTGTTTCTAAAGAAGTTATCTCAGGTGAGATAAAATTTTGTTTCGAGTGAAATAATTTCAAAATTTGTGTTTCGAAGGAAAATTATCTCAAGCGAGATAAAATTTGGTTTTATGAAAACAATCTCAAGTGAGATCAATTTTGTTTCAAGTGAAACGATTTCAAAATTTGTGTTTTAAGGGAAAACTATCTCAAGCGAGACGATTTTTTTTAAAATATCAATCTCAAGTGAGATAAATTTTGTTTCAAGTGAAACAATTTCAAAATTTGTGTTTCGAGGGAAAATTGTCTAAAGTGAGATGAAATTTGTTTGGAGAGAAACAATCTCAAAGGTGACAGACTGTCTACTCCTGCATATTGAGGAATGTTTCTTTAGAAGATCTGATCGTTCACTTCAGGATGTCAAATCTTTGGATGACACTGTTCCTTCATGTTGAGGAAGTCTAGTCATGACTAAACTTTTATTTCCTAAAAGATCAATATAAAAAATAATGCATTTATAAATGATTATCTGGAATGTTTTTATGGATCTCAAGGTGAAGTTTAATTCATGTATTTGATTTGATATTATTTTGATAAGAATTACCTTTTGAATTTGTCCTTATGATAGGAGAAAATGATCTTGAGAAAAGAAAATTAGATGATGTCCTCGTGAGAGGAGAAAAATGTCTTTTAAGAAAAATGAAATAAGGATTTCAGGAAAAAACAGTTTTAAGAAAGACTAGATCGATGCTCTTAGATGAACAATCTTGAGAAATATGAAATTAGTTTCTCAAAATCAATTATAAAGGCTTCTTTATGTGAAGGGAAAACCTTTTTTATTCAATACGATGATGAATGTATGACTTAAATGTGCACATTCATGTGATGTGTATGTTTATGTTGATGCATGTTTTCTTGATCTATAATGTGAATGGTTCCATGAGTAGTCTCTATTATATCCCTGATTCGGTTGTATGCATTTTCTACCAGAGTGTACTTTTATAAACTTGACTCGTGTCAATTTCTTCTTGCCCCAGCAAATTTTTACCCCTGATAAACTTGGCTTCCCATGTATAAACTTATGTAGAAATCCAATAGAGCTTTATTCTTGCTTTGAAAAGAGTGTCCATCATTTCAAGCTTTGGAGACTATGTACGTGCTTCTATCATATGACGAAGAATCAATAGCCACTATCTAGAGCTAGCCATCGCAGTAATCCATGGGACATCAGACTGTCCAGGAGAGCCATGAGACATATACATGCCAAGAATAATGGTTCGAGCCTTATAGGCAATCGAAATCGAAACTGAAGGTGTTTGTTCAATTGCTAACATTGAATTCAATTCCCCATGCCACTATACCGAACTCTGTAGGATTTTTAACTCTTCCATTGATTAAAAAATCAAAACTTTGTCAGGCAAATGACAAAAAATGAACTATGAAGCTCCAAGAAGTTCAGGTTGGGTTTCTTTAATCATTTTTTCAAATTCTTTCAACATGATAGTAGTGTTTGCTCTAATTGGGCTCTTGGCTCACCTTGAATAGATGGTCTATCTGAATTGAATCCTGAATGGGGCTATTTGTATTACATTGTGTTGAGAAGTTAACGATAATTCATTGTTTAATTGGTTCCACTAATTTCTTGCTGTTAAAATTCCATTGCCCATTTTGTGGCAAGAGAACTTTTTTTCTTTTAACTTTGGCACATGCAGAACACGACCTTCCACTTGAGTGAAATTGTAATTTAGAAACCCCATATGATCGAATCATTGGTCCAGTACCATAATTACTGGTACGTGACACATTCATCTTTTCTCATGGCTTCTATCATCATTGATGCGCGTTAAATTTCCAGAATAATGCAATTGTATGTTGTGATGATGGACAAAACAATCATATATAGTAAGATCCATTGTCTCTGCTTCACCATTTTTAGTGTTTACATCTTTCTGCCTCATTGAAAATAAATGTTTGCTCAATTCAATGATCTTGTATTCCTATATGGTCTTTATTTATCATTTATTGCTCCAATATTGATTCTAAGCTTGAGCTTTGTGTTTGGAGATACGTGTCAACTACCAAGATCTACTATAGAGAGATTGTCTTGTTTGAAAATGTTTTTTTCTTCTTCTTTTTTCAAAATTGGAAAAAAATATCAATTAAAAGAATTTTGAAAAAATGTTTAATAAAAAATTTTGAAAAAATTATCCTTTTTTAGGTTTAACAATTGAGACAATTCATAAAACATTAATCCATTAGATATCAAATAATTAATTACTCTCTTAATCCTTCAAACTTATAGCTCTTTGACAAGTGTTAGGATTAGGGATTGGTTTCAGGATGGCTTCCTATTTTCTATGGTTTCAGCCGTCAAGTCCTTATTCTTGTCCCTGCTCTTTGGAACGTTATACATGCACCTCATTTCTGGATTGACATTTAATTGGGTGCAAACAAAATGTCGCAACTAGCATAATCAATTGTTGCACCTTTTAGAATACTTCTATTTCAGTTCTCTGAAATATTCCATTTGTTCAAGCTTCGTAGACTCCTCTAACAAAGGCAGTACAAAAAATATCGATCTAAAAAATGAAATTTCTGAGTTCTCGTGTTAAATTGACTATTACAGGTGTTTCTCAACTCCCTTAGTCCATCTTCATCGAAACTCCTTATTTAGTAAATTCGATTTAATTTTCCATTGTTTGACTAGCCGAATTCAGCTTTATTGTTCATATATATTTTATAATTGCCTTTATTTGGCTAGCTGAATTTATCCATAAAGTTGGGGTGTTTAACCAATTTCTCTAGAGGGATAGCTCAAGCTTTATTGTATACATATATAATTACATTATGGGTATACAAATTCAATTTCTTAAGCTTGTCAAGAAGAACCTGTTATAGTCCAAGTGTTGTTGAAAGTCGGAAAATCTCATCCTTAGAGTTCAATTTCCAAGCAACTGACCTAAACTAGATTCACCTACTTAACTATTCCATTTGTGAAGACCATGATCATCATTGAACGACATCAACAGAAGTAGAAACTAGTCAGCTTTGCAATCTCATGTGCAAGATGCCCCATTTTGTTCACATCCTTACATACTTGAATGTCAAGCCCTTAACTATCTCTTCATACGAAGAGAAAGCTAACTTAGTCCCTACAAGAGAAGAGTATGTATTCTGGTATATCTTTTAGAGTAAGATTAGGGTTCTTATTTACAAATGTTCAATCTTAGAAGGTATCATAAGTTCAATTATTAAAAGATTTTAAAAAACATTTAGGCAAATATTAAAGAAAGAACAAAAACGAGTTCAAACAAAAAAATGCTCTTAATGCAGGTGCAAGAAAGCTTCATGGTAGATGCAACGACTTCTCGATCAAATGCCTCATCATTCTTCAAATGTCCATGCATCTAAATTAATCAAATTCTGGACCTTTCGCTTCAATGCCCCGCAATTTTCAGTGGAATGCCCTGAACTTCTTACGTGGATTAGCATGTGCCATCACACACTTAGAGGTTTCCGTGGATGAAAAAGCATGCTCTTTACCTTTTTCCTGAATGATCCCATCTAATTTCTTAATAATCTGATCACCATTATGGATTGAGTTTGCAAGATATGGTCTATGGTAGCTTTTTGTAATTGCTCTAATTTAGCTTCCCAATCTCGTTGCATTCTCAGTAAATTCTCTTGCAGTTATTCCTTCAATTTTTTGAATTTTACTTCCATATTGCCCCATAATTAGGACCACAAATTAATTCCATGTTTTCATGAATGATGCATGTGAAAAAGCTTAAATAAATGTAGTGCAAAATGTAAATATGAAAATGCATATGCAAAAAGTGTTGATCCCAACGATGAATACCATAGAATAATATTCATCAGAGATAAAAAGTCTTCACATCACAAGATAGTCCATTTTACAGACATGTTTTTGCTTAGACGATGGGTTTGAAATGGGTCAATGCTTCATCTCAGAGCTTCATCCTTGAAAATTATGCCCCTCAAGCGCTCTATAACCTATCTTGGTTAATGCCCCTATAGTGCTGAAATCACGCGTCACTCCTCAGTGATTAGCACTGGAATGATCGTAGATAAGATTCTACTACTGGATTACTTCTTGGATCAATGGATCATCTTTCCAGTCTCGAATGTTGCATGATCTTCAAGCAATTTTCCTTCATGTACTCTCTGAACTTCTTTTAGCCCTCGGTGCATGTCTGTGTACATGACAGCTTGATTGAAAACTTTTATCTCTCCTTGTGAAAATTTTCGCTTAAATATTCCCTTGCTGATCAACATTTTTGCATTATGTTATGTTGATGAAATGTATTGCAAAAAGGATGAAAAATGACACACACAAAAAGAAATGAGTTTGTACATGTACGATAATCGATATAGATAAAAATGTTATTCAAAGATGAATATAACACCTACCCCATCATGGTATCTACCCGAGCATGCTTTTATTTCAAGAAATTTATCATAACCACATGGTATCTCTAGTTCACATGCTTTTACTCGAAAATAATAAATATATTATACGAACTTAAAGCAAAAGGTAAAGGTTTAGAGTCGTTACTCCTTCGTGTACACCTATTTTGACACCTTATTACGGACAGAGGTTCGATGTGGCTATACCTAGGGTGATCTTTCTAAGGTTCACTACATGCATGGTTTCGGCTCTAACAGGAGAATGTACTCAAATTGTCCTTGTTGTTGGTGCCCCTTGAGCTATCAAGCCCTCAATCCTCACCCATTATAGGCTTAAACGAATCGAGTTCAATTCGAGGGGGTTCACTTCCTTATACCCATATGAGGAATAAATTCCTACGAAGGTATAAGGTATGTGTACCCCAGGGGTAATTTGTTATAACTCATACAAAGAATAAATGCTTACGAGAGTAAAGCGTTCACCCCTACTTACATGGGACGAAGCTCGGGATAGAGCTTATGTCATGTGAATGCTTGTGATGTGTGTGAGGAGAAACATAAAAACCATTGACTCAAAAGGAAAATGAAAAAACTTGACCAAAACCTTGACAAAGCTGAAAACATAAATTAAAACGTTAGTACGATAATTCAAAGAAATAAAGAAATACGAAAAGCTTTAATAAATGGTATAAATTATCTAAAGACTCAAACTCATGATTTCCACCACAACGACAATATATAAGCGATTGACAACCTGACTCTCTAAAGTCCCTAGAGGAGCCGCCAAGCTGTCATAACCATTTTTTGACGAACGAGTAAAGTTTTCGATAAAATTTTGAATTTATGACTTATTTAGGAAAATTGAATTAGGACTTATTTCTAAAAATTAATTATGATTTTATTTGAAAAATTGGGATTTTTTAATTAGGACTTTATTTGAGTTTCCAAGTTGTTGTAACGTCTTTTTTGACGAACGAATAATTTTTCATTGAAAATTCTAAATTACGACTTATTTGGGAAAATTGAATTTTGGAGTTTATTTTGATCAAATTGATTTGGAGTCGCCATCGACCTTTGGGTTAGGTAGGTCGAACACTTAAAACATCTTTTAAACAATTTTTAGAAAAATCATTTTTAAGACAAAAAACTGGTTTGCACTTATCAAAGATTCATTTTAGTTTTGGGAGTCGATTGCATGTGGGGAAGGGTTAAAACCCCCCACAACGCCTATAAATTAGTACTTAGTCACTTATACGTTGTGATAATGGTGGAAATTATAAATTCGAATATAAAAATTAAGTTATGATTCATTTATTGAACATTGATTAATTTGTTTCAAATTATTTAATAAATAACATTCCATATATTGAGAATAGACCACGGGAATTGCACTCCAACTACTAGGAATGCTATACTATCGATTTCTTCTCTATAAAAGAATGCCTTCTCTTTTTTCTTGGTAACCATAATACATAAGTCGAATATTTTTGCGATACAATGCCAGATAAAATAATGAAACATACATGTATATTCATGGGACTAAAATAGAATAAATAGGAAATAAAATGAAATAAATAAAGGACTAAAATTAAAGTGTTGAAAAATAAAGGACAAAATTGAAAGATCAAAAAATTAAAGCAAATAATGGGTAAGGACTAAAATTAAATAAAGAAAAATAAAAGACGTAAATTTAAAGGTGCATAAAATTAAATAACATAAATAAAAAGTGCAATATAAATAAAAGTTAATATTAATTTTAATTTTTAACCCAGACCGTAAATAATATGAGTCGTACCCCGGGGCAGGTCATCGCAAGGTCGTACGATATTTCGAACATAAAATATATAAATAAATAAGTAAATAAATAAATAAAAATTAGCGATTAGTTTTAGAAGGTAGTGGTTATGTGTTAGTAATTAGCGGTTAGTGTTAGAAGTGTTAGCAAAGTCCGGACCATAATAATGCAGATCATATCCCGAATCGGGTCACCACAAGGTCGAATCGAATATTTAGCAATAAATAAATAAATAAATAATGGCTAAAATGTAACAAAATAAGAAGTCATTAGTTAAATCGAAATATAAAAATGCATAAATCAATGACCAAAATAAAACAAAATAAAACAACAGTATCAAATTTCAAATAAATAATAGGGTAAAGTATAGAAATGGTCACTGAACTTTTCTGAAGCTTGCATTTAGGTCCCTTAACTTTTAAAACTTGCAATACATTCCTCTTACATTTAGTCCGTTTGCAATATGATCCCCGACGTAACCGGCCGTTTGACGCTGTTTGCAATATGGTCACTGAACTTTTCAGGCGCTTGTATTTAGGTCCCCCAACTTTTAAAACTTACAACACAATCCTCAATTTCATTCTAAATCCCAAATTCCTTTTCGATTTCGAATTTTCTTTTTCGTTTCTCTCTTCTCATTTCCAGCGTAACTTTTCAGCCGGGGATGCATGGGAAATTCTAATATAACTTTGAATTCTGTGGAGGTGTTGACATGAATAAGGGTCCATTGAGAGAAGACCCGACCAAGGAACTATCGGGACCATCAATGATTCAAGGTGTAATGTTATATACAGGTCATCTCAGGTGAAGCATAGATGTTCGATGAAATGCTTGTGAGAACAAAATGGGGTTAGAAATGCATAGTTGACAAATACTACTAAGATGAACTAAGTATCATTGTTGAAAGTTACCAACAAAGCTAGAATTATTTTGTATAAATGGCATATAATAATTTCTTCGTTTAATCCTTGTGGTTAAAGATTTTCCAACTGATGATCAAATATAATGAAATCCCAAATAACGCCTTCACCTCTCAGTCTCTTTCGCTCACATGCACTCTCGTTTGGTTTTTGTTTTTCAGTTTTCCGCTATGTAAAATTGTAAACCCAAGTAGTGCTCTATCTTTCAGCTTTTTATTTACAAAGAAAAAATGGAGGAAGAATTGCTGGAACGCAACACCGATTGCATTTATTTCTTAGCCTCTCCCCTCACTTGCAAGAAGGTATTTATTTTATCTTTTGGGCTATCCAGAAGTAAGCTTTTCCTCTTTCGCACCTTCCCATTTTCAGCTCGCATTGTGCGTTTTTTTGTTGAAATTTTTATGTTTCTGGAACTGCATGTCAAGGATCTGGATATTCAGTGTTAAGAGGGTCCTAGGCTAAATTTTTTTTATCTTCTTGTTTGATTTTTCTTTAAACCAGGGAATTGGTTGTGAGTATCAACATAGTGAAATCGCCATGCTCAATCCGAGAGACTGCTGGTACTAGTTTACTGGGAATTGTATTGATCTGACATGTGATTTTTGGCATCCTGTGAGCTCGTATTCTTTTTAATAAGTTTTAAAAGTTGATTATGAGATTGATATATCGTGAACGAATTGAATTTTTTTACATGTTTTGGAAATTTTACAGTTGAATCTTTATTGAATTATAGCTTTAGAAGACAATTCTACATGCACGCAACTCAAAAGTCATCATGACAGGGTAGTATATTTGGAGCAACTACTTGATATAAGAGGAAAAAACAAGATACCTTCAAAAATGAAATTTTTTTCTTTTTGATTCCAAAAATAACTGTTCTTTTACACTGTTTTTTTTCGTTCGGTCCCCCTTGTTTGAATCACTCTATGGCCGATTTATGACCCTCCCTTGATGATAAAAGTGGGCTATTTTGCAGGGAAATCATTTCCCTACACTTGATCTAGACAAAGTCCCGATTTTTTAGATTTAATCTATTGTTTAAAGGGTTTTTAGATTTTTTTTTATTTCTAACTGATTTGGTGATTTTATCACTGTTTGGAAGATTTGATGAAGATGGAAACTTCGACACTCGACGGCGGCGGCTCGCGTGGTTGAGAGAAACCGAGGGGTTGAGCACGTGTTCCTCATGCGTCGGTTGGTAGCCGATTTTTCCTGCTGGGTGGCGGCGACGACCGTCTATTGGGATCACTAGGGTGAAAACCCTAATTTATAATTTGTAATATGTAATATGGACCCTTGATCTCCATCTCGATCTGACGGTGGAGATTAAGTGGCTATGTTGGATCATGATAATACCCTAATGTGTTTGGGTTTTCCACGTGGGCCTGAATATGTTGGGTAATTATATCAGGCTTGTATATTGGATCTACAAAAATATAAATTAAAATATTATTGATATAATAATAATAATAATCCCGGACAAAAATGAGTCTCTACAAGGTTAGTATATGGAGCGATTGCTTCTTTCTTTGTAGCGTCTCAAAGATAGTTTCAAGATTGTATGATGTTGATATTTTTTAGGAGTGTCAGTGTATCCGTCATAGTCATATTATGGTTTGTCGGAGATGTAAGGGTTAATATATCTTTTGGTTGATAGTATGACAGCTTGCTAGGGATTGGGAGAGGATCGATTGTACCGGTTGCAATCTCATGGAAATTTCGGTGTATGTCGGGTTTATCTAGATGTCTTATCGTTTGAGTAGTCGTTGTGTTTTTTTTTACCGCCTTTTGTTAGTATTAATATTTGTCCAGGTTGCAATGCTTTTACAGTACTTGACTGGAAGTTGATTAGTAAAACGTTAACGGGGTAATAGATGATATAATAGTAAGGGGTTTTCTTTTTGGAGTTGTCTTTATTTTTTTTGGGTTGATTAATGCGTGGATCTTGTATGTATTTCTTTGGGATCATTTTAAATAATATAAAATATTTACCTTGCCAAAAAAATAATCTTTATCGAAGAAAAGGATTCATTAGGAAAGAGGAATGAAATTACAGCAAAAGCCAGCCTATGTCTGAAATAAAACAAGCTAACAAAAACAAAGCATACAAGGTTGGTTTATACTTCGAACTGGATTGAAAAATGACATCCCCATCACGAAAGCTAAACACCAAACAACAATTTAATAACAAAGCCATTTAGCACCTATAATACATCAGATTACAATTTAATTTAGGGTTACCCTAGCTGTTGGACGTACTCTTAGTTTCATTTGCATGTGTATTTGATTCCCAGAATACCCTACTAACCATATTTACTGATGCCTAGCCATGGGCTTGGAGATGCAAAAGCCTTGACCATCATCATACTAATGCATCAATATCCTAGTCTTGGTGCATGCAGTTGCAGCAAAGGCCAACAGAGTCATGTTTGTGGATCGGCAGCCGAGACTTGGGGTGGGTTGCAGGGAACACCACCTCCAATATTACAGAGTAGAATCTTATCTGCGACCGCAAGTGTCTTGCTGTTATTCCGGCTTCCATCTTCTTTATTGGCAGAAGAAACTTGTAATTGCAAATAAAGTTCCACTTGACAATAGTTGACGTTGTGTTCCCTCCAACTCCCGGCTGTCAATCAACAAATATGATTCGTTTGACCTTTTCTTCCACTGCTACTGGTGTTCATGCACGAAGACGATGATATTGTTGATGTGACGATGGTCTAAGGATTTTGCATCTCCAAGCAATGGTTGGGTATCTGGTGACTAGGGTGTTCTCGGAATCAAACAACCATGCGGATGAAACTAAGAGTACTTGCAGCAAAAAGGATAACCATAGGAATCCCACTATCGCATCATCCAAGCTGAGCTCGATCTTCACTTATTCTGCATTTGCAAGCTCTTCTGTTTCTCCTCCTCCAACTGCTGCATGTGCAAGCTGTTTCTCCATGGTCCCCCACCTATAACAGGACTTTAAAATGAAACCGATGCTCTTCTATTTACACAATGTGCGTGACTAAATTGGTCTAACTGCCGGATGAGTTTAGTTGAGGAACAATAATATCATGGCAAACATGACTTCAGCTCATCTCTAATTTCTTGCAACACCAACACCTTCATGAACTAACAAATGTGGTCCCGTAACTCCTTTATTCATATTATCAAGGCAGCATGCCGCCCCAAAAAATATGATCTTGTGTTGTTTAAAATGAGACTCCTAAAATATTTTATATTGAGACAAACTATAAAATATCAAAATTTATCATATTACGGTTGTTTCTTGTAAAATGACTGATTTCTTCGCTTGCTAATTAAAAACACGTCAATATACAAAATATAAACACAAATAAAAATAGAAGCTTAATTTATATACATGTATGAACTATGAAATGAACTTAGGGTTTTAGGATTTTCAAATCTAGTTGGGAATCAAAATTAAAATATGGTAAAATAATGGGTAAAACACAAACTTTCACAATCTCTAATTTATTCTAACATGCACTAGGAATTTTAAAAGAACATTAGAATTTCTCATTCTAACTTTTAAGGTTCTTCGATACAGAAATAAGGTTTGACACAAAATGATTATGGTTTGGGGTTTTCAATTCCTTTTGGGTAGAAAATTTAGTGCTTTTAAGTGTTTTTCATATAATAATGATACACATATTATATAAACTATATAATGCATTTATAATAGCATCTTTCAATTTCTTATCAATTTGGTCCACATTTGTTCACTTTATGCTTTCAATTTTCGATTAAAATTCGAAAATAGATAGTTAATAAATTTAATGAATCAGAATCAATCACATACAAATTCCAACATTCTAATTTAATAAAATAATTATCTTTTCAAAATTCAATCACCAATCTTAAAGAATTTTTCAATTTGAATTTCGATAATGTTAAAATTTATGACCCTATAAACTCATGACACAATCAATTATCATAACAAGATTGATTGTCGCAAGGAGTACAATCTAAAGACCAAAGGTTTATTAAGGTTAAGATCTAATATATTATTATTTTGTAAGACTGATTTACATATTATATAAATCATATTTATGATAAATGGTAATTAAATTTTCAATATAATAATAATAATAATAATAAACAAAAATATTTTAATATATATATATATATATATATATATATATATATATATATATATATATATTTAATTCCGATTAACCATAAGATGTAAAATGAAAATGTCAAAGGTCTTTTATTGTTAGATAATAGCATTAAGTCTAATCAACAATAAAATATATAAAATAAACAATTTATATATAAATTTACTGTATGTTTGTATTCCATTTTTCATTTGAAAAGGATAATCTCCCAACGGAGACTTTCTACATACATAAGGTCTCAAACTTGAAATATGCTTAAGCTATATCAAGTTATTTATCACTTAAAACCAACTTGTTGCTACTTTGTTCTTTTATATTGATTAATATACACAATGTAAACACCCGGTTTTGTCCGGGTCTTCTTTTTATTTATTTATTATTATTATTATTATTATTATTATTATTATTTATTTACAATTTACAATTTGTTTTTTTGCAGGCCAATCCCGAGGCCCAAACCTGAAACCCAACCAGTTTACAACAGGCCTACCCAGTCTAAACCAACCCATCAGATTAGGGTTTTAAACCCTAAACATATTAGGGGGTGTTTGGATTGGGGAATGTGGGATTCCCATGGGAATGGAATCCACATTCCCCCGTTTGGTTAGCCCGGGAATCCTATTCCCGGTAATGTAAGATTACCAATAGTGGATTTTTTGGGGTATATTACCGGGAATGTCATTACCTCCCTTTCCTTAGGTATTGTTGGATTACCGGCGTTTTGGACTAAAATGCCCTTAAATTTTTATTTTTTTTCAAAAATATATTTATTCTGTCATCGAATAATAAAAATTTTACGAATGTTAAATTACAAATTTATCCTTAAATTATTTTAGATTTACAAAAAAAAATCTATAATTAAAATTTTATATAAAGTTCAAGGGTTTAAATAAAATTTTACCCTTTCATTAAACTTTTTTTTATTTTTAATTTTGTAAAAAATATATAAATATTATGAATTTAATTTTTTTAAAGAAAATATATAAATATTTTCCAACTTGTAATATTACACAAATATATAATTAGGACAATTTGGTCAAATATACATTCCAATAATCTTTTATTCCTTTAACCAAACACGGTAATCTTACATTCATGCTAAGCCAACCAAACACAAAATACAACATTCCCAGTAATGCTATTCCTTGGTAATCTTACATTCCCACTGGTAATCTTATATTCCGTGAACCAAACGCACCCTTAGGGTTTTAAACCTTAAATAGATTAGGGTTTTAACCCTAATCCCCTAACAGCCAGCCGCAGCCGCCATTTAGCCTTTGACTTCCAGCCGAGCCTCACTCCCGACAGCCTCTGAAGTCGGTCGCCTGCACCTACAGTAACAACATACATCCAACAGTGACAAGAATCAACATCAAGTCAAAGAATGATTATCATAGAAATATAGGATATTATTATCCTATTTTTGAGGCCTCACATCCATCAACAAATCAACATGCAAAGCAAGATAAAAGAAAAGGAAACCAAGAGATCAAAAAATTAAAAAAAATTATAGAGAGATTCGGGGTTCAAAGGGGGCATTGGAACAAAAAAGAAAAAGGAGAGAAATAGAGGAAGAAGTTTCTTACCTCTGTTCGAAGTCGTGGGATTCCGAAAGCCGCCGGTTTTCCTCTTCTATTCGAAAGGTATCATCCTAGATCTAGGGTTTTGTGTGCTTCTTGGGAAAGGGGTTTATAGATTGGAGTTTAAGGGGTTTAAAGGTTTCGATTTGGGTTGTTTTCATAGCTTCGGCCACCGATCGTCGTCGTGCGCCGCTGTCGACCCTGTCGTGTGAGCCTCCGACCACCGTGGCCTTTCTCTCTTCAGTGGAGAGAGTTGAGAGAGTTCTGAATTCTCTCTCTCTTCTCTCGTTTAAACAAAGAAGCAAATGAGGGGGAGAAGGCTAAACAAAGCTCATTTTGGGCTTATATAGTTCGCCCTAAACGACGTCGTTAAAAGGGGTAAGGGGCTGCATGTTATGTAAAAAGGATCTAATAGCACTATAGGTCCCTCTGGCTTTGTAATATTTTGTTTTAGCCATTAAATGAAGTCTTACTTTATTTGATTTCGAGCATTTAATTT
Organism: Hibiscus syriacus; assembly: GCF_006381635.1. NCBI lineage: Eukaryota > Viridiplantae > Streptophyta > Magnoliopsida > Malvales > Malvaceae > Hibiscus > Hibiscus syriacus. The sequence goes on along the minus strand of NW_024062646.1, from coordinate 261,527 downwards.
TTTAATTCTTATATTTTTAGGCCTGTAAACGAATCGAACGCACACGAACGGAGGTATGTTCATGTTCGTTCATTTAATAAATAAACGAACATAACCGAACAATTTTTTTTTTGTTTATGTTCGTTTATTAAGGAATATAACTTGTTCATGTTCGTTCAATTAATAAATAAATAAACATAAACGAACACAAACGAACATAAACATAAATGAACACGAACATAAATGAACACAAACATAAACGTTGGAGACCCTACAAACCATTGTTCTTTCATGAAAAATAGTCGACAATGCAAAACCATTCATAAATCATAAATAAGATATATGAACATAATAAATTCTTAAAGTTAATTTGTTCAACAAAATAATCTTCTTGAAATCCAAACAACTTCAATAATATTCTTAACATATTCAACTTGCATTCATGATCAGTCGTTAATTCATCATCCATCCTGATCAGAATCAAACAAATAAAATTATATTAAATTAAAGGAGTTATAACAAAAGATGAAAAGTATACTAAATTAGCGAGGTTATACCAATTCATTCATCCTCATTTTCAAGGAAGCTCAACATGTATGATATCTTCGTTTTGCTACAACAAATCAAAAAACCAAAAATATATTAGTCATTGTAAAACCAAATTCAATAAAACTTAAAACATAAAAATACATTGTTTTTATTTTTCTCCAACCCATAGTATTGACGATACCAATCAGCTCCACAAACAAGCATATCTACCACTTAGTTCCTAAATAGGATATATGCGGATCAATAACCCTCCCACCAACACTGAAAGTAGATTCAGAAGCAACAGTAGTGACCGGAATTACCAATATATCAACAACCATTTTTGAAAAAATGCTAAATTTAAGATTGTTCTCCTTCCACCATCCCAAGGCATCAAAATATACACCAGACTCACCAATTAAAACTCCTTCCTCCAAATAAGTTTCCAATTCTGACTTGACAAATGTAAAAGTATCGACACTTTTAATATGTTGGTCATTTTTAGATGTGTCAGCTTTAATACCTTTACCAAACCGACTGAATAAGGAGCTAACACTACTTTTAGAAGTACCTCAGTAGTGAAGCAGAGCAGATAACAAGAATAGCAAGTCCCTTTTTGAATAGGGAGACAATGGACCTCAACCAGAAACCACTACAGTGCAAATATAAAAGATATAAAAACATGGAACTAAAGCAAGAACTACATTCTGCCTTAATTGCGATTCATAGAGCAACCGATCCATTCAAGCAAACTCAACAAGATTGATAAAGCTCTTTGAAATTGAATGCATCTTATCTAACAAGGATAGTTAAAAATAAAGAAAGAAAAACAAATCCTAGCATGAGACAGAGTAAAGATGTAACCTTGATTTAACAGACCAAAAAACGTTGAAACCCACAAAGAATCCCTAAATTCACACCAAAAATTAACATATCAAAAAAATTTTCAAATTATTTACCTTATGAAATCACGTTCAAGATGCCAAGATGAAGGAAAAGAGATGAAGCTCTGTCGAATCGTTGCAGAAATGAAAATTGTGGAGAGTGGAGAATCAAGAACGGCTGAGTAACGGGCTGGAGAAGAGTTGAGAAAATATTGCTTTTTAGATTTAGGGTTTTTTTGTATTACCGCTTAATTGCTTATGGGTAACGATGTAAAATTTGGTTAATTATGGAGTTGGTCATCAGAATATCATATTAATTAATATTTTTAAGATACATATAAATTGGTTACCAAAATTGATTTAAGAATATTGGGTTAAACATAAATGAACGCATATAAACGAACGAACATAAACGAATATAACCGAACGTTCACGAACATAAATGAACGAACGAGACCTATGTTCATGTTCGTTCATTTAATTAAACGAAAACAAAATCTTGTTCATGTTCGTTCATTTAATAAATAAACGCACATAAACGAACTTCCCGCAGCACGGTTTTAGTCATGTTATTATGTATTTTGTTGTTTTTGTTGATATTTAAATTTGGCCTTAAGATTTATACATGTTTCATTTTGGTCACTTTTATAGTTTATGTATTTTGTATTTCGTACACCATGTTCACAAAACTTGTATTTTGGTCACTAGATCTTCTGTTATTAATATTTTTATAAAGTTGTACATTTTATTCTGCATTTATAAATATTTCATTTTAGTCCTGTCTTATCTCTGTTTAAATATTTAGATATCTAGCTGTTAATTTTGTGTGGTTTTCATTTTGGTCATCAGTTAATGATTTCCGTTTATTTCATTTTGGAATTAATATTTGTTTACTTTTCATTTTGATCCCTATTTGTTCACTAGTGTGTTTTAGGTAAATACTTTGTTTTAAGCTCTGATTTATGATTTAGTTCATTTTAATCACTGATTTTGTACTTTGTGTAATTGCGTGAATTTTCTAATTTGGCTGTGATATTTATGTATATTTTATTTTAGTCATTATGTGTTTGTTATTTATTTTTAGATAAATTCTTATTGTGCTTGTTAACTTTTAGCTTAGTGTATTTTAGTCCATATTTGTTGTTGATCTGTGTATTGGTTAATTTCTGATTTTTAGTGGTAATTTACGCTTTGAATCATTTTAGTCCCTTATGTACTTTGATTTAATATGTATGTTTATTCATGGTGTGTGATTATTTTGTTTTCATAATTTCTTTTATACCAAATTGTATGATTAATCACATATGTAGATAACGGCTTTGTTTTTGTTTTTGTTTTTGTGCGGTTCAACATTCGTTTGTTTATTTAACTGCTAATCATTCTATATTTATAATACGGTTTATCACAAGTGTATTAAAATATTTCCAATTTTTTATGAAAATATTATTAAGTATTTTTTTATTATTATATTATTTGTTTGACGTGACTATTTTAGGTATGTGTTTATTTACTTAATATTTACCAATCTTGAATGTTTGTCTAATGTCCCACCTTTATGTATTTATCATATGTGTTAATTTATTTTATGAAATGTTCTTTTGTCATTGTTACATGTATGTATTATTTGATATTAAAATTTTAGTGGTTTATTTGAACATTTTCAAGAACACGATTTGTAGAATGAGCGTGGAAAGTTTCACTTGGTCGAAGTGATGCGATCCGATACGACATTTGAACAAATGTGAACTTGAAATAAAATCGATATTATTTTGCTAATTAATTCCTTTATTTTAAGTTAAACAATGTGATGCATACACTACAACAAATTTGTTTATTTTTTACGTTGAAGATATTGTCATTAATACTTACATTAATGTCACTATTTGTATTTTGTGACATTAAATTCAATGTCACGACAATCGTCACCCTAGATGTGTCACTAAATGTCTAGTGTGACGTTGTATCTTTTTATCGTCACACATTGTTAAACATATAGTGACATTTATGTATAATGTTACCTTATCATTTAAATTCAGTGACATTTACTTGTGTCACTAAATAAAATAAAATTTTGTCATTAATTATTTATATCGTCACTAATAATATTAAAGTTTACCTACTAAATGACAAAACAATATCGTCACAATTTTTTTGTAAACTTCTAAAATAAATATTATTAAAATAAAAATTATAAAATTACAATAAAATTTTAAATATTTATATAAATTACAATAAAAGTCAATTTTTTAATATTACAATAAATACCAAAACTATTTATAAATTACAATCAAAGAAAAAACTTCTCATAAATTACAATAATACCTATAATTTTTATAAATTACATCAAAAGGTCTGCATTTTTCAAATTACAATAATACCCTATATTTTTTACAAATTAAAATAAAAAAGTATCCAAATTTGCTTATGAATGGTTTTAGAGCTCTTGCATGAGTTACATCTTCTCCCACGCCTTGGCAACCTTGAATCTATCTGTGTTCTCAATCTTGCCTTCTCTTCATTCACTGCCTAGCCAAAGCATAAAAAGGAGAAAAACCTCAAATTTCATTATATTTATTTATAATACTAGACAACGAAATGTGTGTGTTTTAAGTTATCAAAAATGACAAGAGGCATTACCTGGGAAAAGCTATCAGATTTTGGAATTAATGAGGAGCATGGGACTTTAAGTGTTGGGTGGAGCGGAGATGGTTCCTTGGCTCGATTGCATTAGGGGGGTACTATAACACCTAAAATCCGAACTATCCGAACTATAAGTTACAACCAAATCCAGGATATTACATATTTTAAAACCAAATTCATTTTCTAGAATAAATCAGTAAAATCCCCAATACAACTTTTGCAGTGCAATAAAATATTTTAAAAACCACAACATAAATGATTCGGTTCAATCAACTTACCTTCGAGCAGAGGGTTTAAGACTTTCCTAGCCCAACTCGACCATATCCTATAGAAATGATCCTTGAATTAGTAATTCTTAATCAAATTCTTAATCCCTTCAAAATAATACTAAAAATTGGTATAACTCCAAAATTAACATCTACATCTACATCAAACTATTAAAATATCATTATTGCTATCTGCCAACTCAGTCAAACTTCTAATGCTTTTCTTATTCTCGCCTATATACCACTTATTATAAAAAGTAATGATATATAAATATATTAATCGAAGGCCAATTAGCATTTCCCCTTTCATTCTTTCTGTAATCCAAGTAAATAAAACAACTCTGTTTGACAACACCCACTTACCAATGCACAAAAAAAAAAAAAAGAAATACTAGATCCAATGCGATGGAGATGGTGGATCTAAATTGCTAATCTATGTTGTAAGCAGGTTTCCATAATAAAATGGCTTTACTGTTCTGATTTAAATGGATGTAGGATATCTGATAGATTCCAATTGAGCACTGAAGATTAATTAGCTCAAACTGACAGTAATTATAGTCTGAATTAGCAAGACAAATACATGAAATTGTGGCCATTCTAACCTCTTTCAACAGCTCAACTGCATGTGATTTTTAACCTTTCAAATCAAATGCATTCCTCAATGGTACATAATTCAAATTCATCCTACAACAATTGGTCCTTCAATTCTGGTAAACAAACCATAAGGTTATCACTGATGAATGCAAAATTTTTGGCACATTTATTATAGAGAAAATAACCTCAGTGACCAAAAATGCCTTATAATATACGATTTTAACCAACTTTTTTTGGATTTGCCAAAATGACCAACTAAATCGCAATGCGATCGATAATTCGCAACGCGATCTCCGGTATCACAAATCAGTTTCCAGATTCGCAACGCGATTCTGACTATCGCAACGCGATTCTGACTATCGCAACGAGATTCTGACTATCGCAACGCGATTCTGACTATCGCAATGAGATTCTGACTATCACAACGCGATGCTGACTGGCGCAACACTGAATTTCAAATTCACAATAGGTTTTAGTTTCACAACACAAATGTTTTGGGTATATAACTACGCAGCAGAAGCAACTCATAACCTAAATCCCTAAATCGCAACTCATTCCATCTCCATCTATCACTCTCTCCGGCGACATCCGTTCCTATATCCAATGACATCCTTCCCCATCCGGCAACAGGTTTTAGTTTCGCAGCTCGTTTGTTTGGTAAATTAATTTACAATAATGAAATCATCTAATGTTGATCATGTTTGGATAGATTTGTGTTTTGGAGGGTCATGGGAGAATGTTCATGGTGTTTTACAATATATGCCTTTACCCATGAATCTTCAACTAAAACTGTCATTAAAAAAGTTAACTTATGAAACTCTAATGTTACGTGTTGCAAATAAATTAAATTTAGAGCCCTTAAGTGGATTTAGGCTATCTTATCAGAGAAAAGGTAAAGTTTATTTATTAACCGATAATGAAGATGTTGAACGATTCATTGCTTACATTAGTGTTTCGCAAGATGATGTTACATTGTATGTTGTTGAACCTAGAAGTAGTGAAGTTGGGTCAGTAGCGGATAGTAATCAACTAAGTTTTTCAACCCCAGTTTATGGTGCTCAAAATTTAATGGTTCCACCACAATTTCATCACCAAGAAAATTTTGTTTCACCATATTTCCAATACCAAACACAATCTCAAAACCCACAACCTTTCCCTAATCCAAATCCCAATCAACTTTCATCACCAAATTCCGGTTTTCGTATTAACCAGTTAGACGATGATGAGCCAACAGAAAAAATTGTGAGTACTAGTCGGTATTCAAAATTTGATCTTGGTCAATACCCGGACTTTGATCTTGGTCAATACTCAGATTTTGATGATGTTTCAGAAGAAAAAAAAGACCCTGCGTGTAATGATTTTGATATTGGTCAATACCCGAATTTTGATGATGAAACAGCCGCTGCCGAGGAAGATGTTGTTGATGATAATGAGGAGGAAGTTACGACTGTGAATGAACATGTTGAACATCCATTCTGTAATTCATATAACCCTGAAGAAGAAGAAAAAGAAAAAGAAAAAATCCCCAAAGAAAAGTCCCCGAAAAAAATGCCACGGGAGTATAACTGGAATATGTCAGAATTACTTCAGATACCGGAAGAAGAGTTGGTAAAGATAGCAGTTGATTGTTATACAAAAATTATTCGTATCAAGAAAGATAATTATTTTGATACAAAGGAAGACTTGAAGATAGCTTTGTATACGAAATGTGTGGAAGATGGCTATCAACTAAAAGTTAACAAATCAAGCAAAGATCGTTTCAAAACAAGGTGTATGATTGATAAAAACTGTACGTGGCGTATGATTGTAAAGAGGATAAAAGATTGCGAAATGTTTCAAGTTAGGACTTTTATTGATAAACATATATGTTCAAGAACCCAAGTTTTTCCTCACCATAGACAGGCAAACAAAAAGGTGTTGGGTGGTTTTCTGGCTGAGTTAATGTTTTTAAATGGCAGGGTATATCGGGGACATGAAATTATGACTGACATGAATGCTCGGTTCAAGATTAGTATCTCATATTCTCAAGCTTGGAGAGCCAAATGTTATGCCTTGGAATTGTTGAGGGGGTCGCCAGAAGCATCGTTTGCCCAACTGCCGGCTTATTATCACAATTTAAAGCTAAAAAATCTTGGGTCGGTAACTCATATCAAAACAGATAGAGATGGATGCTTTGAGTTGCTATTTATCGCCATTGGTGTTGTGGTTAGTAAATTAATATAATTTTGTTGACTCATTTTTGTTAGTTACATGCATTTCACATTTAAATGATTATATTTCTTGTGTATATGATTTTGTAGATTCGTTCGTTTATTACTTGCATGCGCCTAGTTATTATAGTTGACGGAGCACATTTAAAAGGTCGATACCTTGGAGTAAACTTATTAGCAGTAGCCATGGATGCTAACAATGAGATACTGCCAATAGCTTACGGGGTTGGCAAATCTGAAACCTCTGATTCATGGACATGGTTTATGGGGCATCTTAGGGATTGAATAGGTCCTATTAGCAATCTGAAAATCATATCCGATAGGGCAAACTCAATTGACAACGCTTTTAGAAGGTGTTTCCCAGATGCTTTTCATGGACTTTGTGGTGTTCATTTGTATAGAAATCTAAAATCAGGGTCTGTTGGTATAAAAAATCACAAATGGACATACTGGAAGGCTGTAAAAGCTTATCGGGAAGTGGATTTTAGTAAGCATATAAATTGTTTAAGACATGTTTTGCCTCAGTGTGCTCAAACACTAGAAGATGTTGGGTTTGAAAGATGGTCAAGAGTACATCAACTTGGAGCAAGATATGGTTTCATGACGTCTAATAGTGCATAATCAATCAACGCTCTAAGTCGTCATTCCTGGAAATTACCCATTACTATGATAATGGAGTTTTTTTGAGCCTCTATTCAACAGTGGTACTACAAGAAAAGAAACAATGCAGGTATTATTTCTTTAAATTCGTAACTTATCATATATTCTACTAAGTATTATTTATTTAAATTTACAGGAACATTGGAACATCGTGTTACACCATGGACTGAAAGAAAGATAACGAAACGTGTTGTGAAGTCAACTTCATGGAGAGTTGAACCATGTTCAAACACTTTGTTTGAAGTACTGGATAATAACTTAAATGTGCTTGTCGATCTAAATGCAAAGACGTGTAGTTGTATGAAATGACAAACATCTGGTTATCCGTGTGGCCATGTTATAAAAGTTGCACTTCATCTAAACCAAGATGATTCAAGCGCATACACTATGGATTGCTACACTACAGAAGTATATCGACAGACTTATGCCGAGATTATCTACCCTATTCCACATCCTTCTGAGTGGGACATATCAGATGATTTACAAACAGTTTTGCCACCAGCCATGGACAGAAGGCTACCTGGCCGACCAAAAAGTTACGATCGTATACCGTCTAAGGGTGAAGAGAAGAAGAGATCGACATGTAGTCGGTGTAAGGAAAGTGGTCATACAAGGTTGACATGTGGATCACCAGTGCCATCACAATCATCTTTTCCTCTACCGAAATATGGATCCTCATCAAAATCCAAAGCTCATATGGTGTCAAGAAAAAGGCATGTATTATGTGTATTTTATGTGTAAACTTTTAACATTTTCAGTTAGGCATGTATTAGTAACTTGAGTTTGAACATTGCTATGATCTGTTCAGTTGTTATCACTTATTACACATTCATTTGAATATCGCAACGCGAATTTCACTATCGCAACACGGATTTGATTATCGCAACTCAAAAATCGCAACGCGAATTTAACTATCGCAACGCGAATTTGATTATCGCAACGGGTATTCGACTATCGCAACGAGAAAATCGTAAAGCATATTAGACTATCACAACACGAATTGACTTTCGCGTTGCGATTTTGGCTTTCGCATTGCGATAGCGTTGCCAAAGTGTACCTTCAACAGGTCTTTTGCCTTCAATATGATGCAGATTGAAATCAACAAATCAACTTTTATATTTCAATCAATTAAACAAGCACAAATAAGAATTATTTACACATCAATATTAAACAAATCAACTTTTACAAATCAAATTTTACAAATCAATTAAACAAGCAAAAATTGCTAATAATTCTTATTTTTTCCTTATCAATTAAACAAATCAGACTTTTAAGAATCAAATAAACAATCAAAAAAAGTGTACCCCAGAAAGTTGTTTATGCACCCATACATCAATTTCACGCAGCTCACTTCAGGATTAACCTGCAGAAACCAAACATTTGCTCAAACAACATTTTCTACACATCTAAAACCAACAAACAACAAATTATTATTGAATTCTAGGTACTTAACGACACATGCATTTGACTTACAAATTGTTTATGAACACTTTCATAACGCGGATGCAGTTAGGCAGCGTCTCGCATATATCGCTCTAGCCATAAAATGCCGAAACCACAAGCCTACTGCACCTCTATCTCTATCGGTGGGAGGTAGAAACTGTGTACTTCTTGTCGTCAAACGCTCCAAGCACATGCATACGAGAGGACCACAATCCCCTCTGGCTTCCTTCGTTTGTTGTGGCGCGGTCTCGTCTCTGATAACTGTAACATTGAACTTCTTTGGCTTCTTGTTTCCAGAATAAGTCCAATAATTAATCGCATCCAAGAATTTAGCCAAATGATAGCTCCATCCCTTAATAATATCTCTCAAATCAGACAATTATATGTAATTTATCATGCTGTCATATACTATTATCTTTACGGATGGGAGCTGAAGCTCGACGAGAAGCCAATGAGTACGTTCTAAAACAGGGATAAACACCTGCATCGAAATGTAATAATTCAAATTGCGCACTTATTTATGAACACCTTTATAATATTTAAACAAATAAATACTAACCTTATCGACCTCCCACCATGCAAGATAAAATTTAGCTTGTCCATTAGCCAACACATATGATTCCTGTCGTTGATTCTTCAAGTGAACTATATGAAAAGACTTCGGCATAATTGTATATCACGTATTTTTTTTTATTTTTCTTCAATTTCCTTACTATTAGAAGACGTGACACCCATGCATCAATATGTTGTTTTACAAAAAAAGAAATATATTAGTGAATTACATAAATTTAAAAAAAATTAATCAAAATGAAATATAAGAAGAAATATAAGACTTGCCCCCCATCGAAATAGCCATTCTCTTCAACCCCTAATAACACACCCAACCAAGACCGTTCAATCAACAAATACATATCATCGTTGAGTTTGTATATGTCAGCGTAAAACCCTTGGCTCCGCTCATGTAGATAAAAATAAACTACGGTCTTAGCCCAAAGAGTATTATCCAGAATTGTTTCCGGTAGTTATTTCCTCTCCACTTCATCTGCCGGAATGGTACTGGCCGATAACTTATACGAAAGCCAACAGTCATCCATCATGTCCGACACGTGAGGGGGTTTCTCAATAATTCGATATATTACGCCGTGTGAATCGGGCTCTAGAATGTTGGGAGGGACCTCTTCAACGATGACAGTGGCCTCTTGAACGGTGGGAGGGGACTCTTGAGGGATGATAGGGGCCTCTTGAGCGATAGGGGAGGCCTCTTGAACGATGACAGGTGAGTCGGGCTTTTTCTTATGGATTCTTCACACTATTGGGGTGAACGGAGACGTAATGGCACATGCACGCCGTCTGATGCGTGAACTCCGTCTTACAAGAAAAACCCGACGTAGAGCATCCACCTTAGCGGGCCACTAAAAATAAATTAATACATAAATCAGTAAATAAACAGACATGATATTAAACAGTGAAAACAAAGACAAATATATTTCAAACTTGCACGGTATTCACCCAAGTCATTATTCTATCATTATTCACAAAATGCATCAGATAACATTCCAGAAGTAATCACTTATATAAACATTTAAAAGGACAACATATAGGTTTAGTGCAGGTTCAATGACAACATAAAGAGTAGCAGTTTATTCTTGAAACTTAAATTTTCAACACTGTGAAGTTAGTATTTGTCTTTGCCTTTTGGTTGAAGTAATGCAATTCATTCAAGTTTCAATTTGCAGAAGAAGTGTAGAATCTGAAACTTAAAATTACAACACGAATAACTATCACAATGCGAAAATGACTATCGCAACGCGAATTTGACTATCGTAACGAGAGAATCGCAATGCGATTTTCATTTCACATTGCGATTCTTTCGTTCCGATAGTCAAATTCGCGTTGCGATAGTCATTTTCGCATTGCGATAGTCATTTTTGCGTTGCGATAGTCATTTTCGCGTCGCGAAAGTAAACTATTCTTCTTCTGCAAATTGAAACTTGAATGGATTGCATTACTTCAACCAAAAGATAACCAAAAATAAATACTAACTTCACAGGGTTAAAGAATAAACAGTTTAGCAGTATTGTCAGCAACCGAATGAATTTACTAAGCAATCTAAGTGAAATGGTTAATCTAAGTGAAATGGTTAATCTAAGTGAAATTACGAGTAAATTTATCATCAAGTTAAATATGAAAAATATTAAACTTACCTCGTTGCGTAGAGTATGAACCTCATTCTACAACGATGCTACCATCTCACGTAGAGCGGCTACCTCACCACGTAAAATAGACACCTCAACACGCCATGCACCATTGTCATCGCGTAAAGTATCGACCTCCTCACGCAAGGCATTGACCTCATCAAGTAACTCCCCTAACTCATCCCGTGGAGGTGGAGAACAGGGAGATAAACGTCGTGGCATCTTTGTCGGTCGCCTATCATGAGGTGATGGTGGAGAAGAGGCTCGATGATGTGATAGAATAGGTGATGACTCTCGTTGTGGAGTTGTATAGTCGGGTCGATCAGGTGATGGCTCTGGGTGAGGTGATGGCTCTCAAAGTGGAGGCTGCTCATCATCCGTGCCATCAAAAAAATGCTTACTAGCTTATAAACATATGGTAGTATTTGTGTTAACTTACATTATTTATTGTCGTATACAGTAGTAAATCTTCCCATTGCTGCAAGGTCTGTTTTCTCTTCCAGGAAATAGCACTAGGAATATCATTAGAAGTTTTTAATGCATATGTTTGTATGGCGGGAAAGGCCTCAAATATCCAAATCTACAAACAATATAATAACAAACATTAGTAATTGTTAAATAATTAATTATAATTTTAGAAACATTATATAAAAATTCTTACCTTAAAGGCCCAAATAAAGCTTGATAAAGTGTATTTGGAACCATCGCCACGCAAACTTTTTCAATCATCAAAGGCAGACGACAACTTATTCCATGTAGCTTTCCATAGATACGAACCCCACAGAAACAGGTTCCATGCATTTAGGTCCTCTACCAATTTAATTAGATCATTAGGAATAGGTTGTCTGGCCTCTCTGCCTAAAAAGTTGGCATGCAAAAGTATTAGAAGGCATACTCAGACAACATCGACGTCATCAATCTGAGTAAAACCATCTTTCTTATTAAATAATCTCGTCAAGTCTTCCACGTGTAAATTCGACTTCTCCATTGACAGCTTAGGAAAAACCCGGGATAACCATGATAGGCGAGTAATATGTCTAGTGTACCGACCTACATCATCGTGTCCGAAGCGTAGACCGGTGATTAAGCAAAAATCCTCCCGCCCAAAACACGTATACGCCGGTGGAAAATCAAACCATATCTCTTCATCACGACGTTGTATAGTCTCTGGTAGATTGCTAGTCATGGTTTGAAGAAACAGATGGGTCAACATAGCATCTCCACCCAGATGTTGTACTTTTAGCCATGGCCCGAAGCAAGTATCCTCAAATATTTTTCTTTGTGCAGGTGAAAGCTTCGACGCAATTATTTTGGCCAGGCTTAATTTATTTCTTAAGGTTAATTGAGCCGAATAAAAGTTCTACAAAAACAATAAACATGTCAAGTTAGATATACCAAAAACTACACTGTGAAGATATACCAAGAACAATAGAGTAGTAGTTTATTCTTCAAACTTAAATTTACAACACTGTGAATTTAGTATTTGTCTTTGTTTTTTTGTTGAAGTAATGCAATTCATTCAAGTTTCAATTTGCAGAAGAAGAATAGTTTCTGAAACTTAAAATCGCAACACGAAAATGAAAATCGCAACACGAAAATGACTATCGCAACGCGAATTTGACTATCGCAACGCGAAACTAAAATCGCATTGCAATTCTATCGTTACAATTTTCATTTCGCGTTGCGATTCTCGGTTTCAAATACTAAAATTGAAACTTGAATGGATTGCATTACTTCAACCAAAAGACAAAACAAAGACAAATACTAAATTCACAGGGTTTAAAGACTAAACAGTTTAGCAGTATTGGCATCAATCGAATGAATTTAATAAGCAATCTAAATGAAATGGTTAATCTATTATTGAAATTACCAGTAAACTTATCATCAATTTCAATATGAAAAACCTAATAATAATGCAAAAATTTCAAAATAAAAAAAATTAAAAAAACTAACCTTCGGTGGTTGATTTGTTTGATTTTCCATTTCTGACCGTGAATGATTGTGAGGGTGGCTCTGAGAGATGGAGATAAACGGATTTCACCGGAGATGGGGACTAATTTCGTCGGAGATGGGGACGGATGTCACCTTAGAGAGTGAGAGATGGAGATGGGACTGAGTTGTGATTTAGGGTTTTAGGTTATGAGTTGCGATTACGGGATATACTGTGGACGATTCAGTGTTCCGATATATTAATATTCGTGTTTGGAATTTGAAAAAAAATACGCGTTGCGATAATAATGGCGCTTTGAAAATCGCATTGCGATAATCAGAATCGCGTTGCGAATTACATATTCGCATTGCGATTTACATATTCGCATTGCGAATTCGGAAAATCGCAACGCGAATTTGGAAAATCGCAATGCGATAGTCAGAATCGCGTTGCGAATCTGGAAACTGATTTGCGATACCAGAGATCGCGTTGCGAATTATCGATAGCATTGCGATTTAGTTGGTCATTTTGGCAAATCCAAAAAAATTGGTTAAAATCGTATATTATAAGGCATTTTTTGTCGGTTATTTTCTCTTTATTATATCTAGTCATTAACACATTGTCCAATTGCACAACTCTATGGAATATAGAGAAAATCAAATGATTCGGCTTTGAAAAAAGATATAAAAGATAAGTCTGATTTGTACACAAAAGACTAATAGTATACTTTACAGCAAGCTGCTTATAATTTAATCATAAAAATATCTATTTGATCAATTATTCCCCCTTTCATTTATAAAGAAATCAATGTTGTATAAGAATTTGGAACTTACAACGAAAAACCCATAAGCTAATTCAACATACTCAGACAACAAACTATCTCAAAACTCTAATAATGAATGTAAATCATATTCACTACTCTAGATTGTTAAAAAAAAAATCCAGATTGCGCAAAACGCATGAAACAGAACATCAAACTTACCAATATCATTAATATCATCGAACATATACATGTATAACATATATATTTTTCATAAATAATAATAATAATAATTCTTTACCTCACAGTTACACGTTTCAGAAGGCACGCAACAATTTTGGCGTGCAGATCAGGATTCACGATTTATGGGAACTTGGGTTACAAATTAAAGCGAGCGTCGAATTTAGTAGATATGGTCAAGTGAGGTGATGGCTCGCTGCTGTTTGTTGAACCACGCGGCTACAAGGGCGCTGCAACTGAAGTGAATCACCGGCGGCAAGGACAAGTTAGGGCTATAGAAGGTGTCAATGACGACAACAAATACAACGGTGAAAACGTGGTTAGAGAAAGCGATGGAGCACTTCAAGCTTTGAAGAGAAAAACAATGACGGAGACGTCGGAGCAAGGCAAATGAAGTTTTGTCGGAGTAAAACGAGGGAGAGAACGGGAGGGAGAGCAAGAAAATCCAAAATGAAACAAGGGCTATGGAAATATAATATGTACATAATGTAATGCCTATATTTTAGGGCGTGACCCTAGATGTTTCTAGGGTTCACGAAATGGAACCTTAACATTATCATACATTTAAAAAAATCCTTATCGTTCTAATTTGGACACTATATTTCAAAATCACTAAATTTAGTCTTTAACTATTATATTTTATGTACAATTGAGTCGACGAACATCTAATTTACAACAATCAAGCCCTTCAAATGTAAAATTATCCTATAATTTAACATAATTAATACTCAAACTTTTGACCCCAAAATCAAGATGTGATAGTTACGTATAATATAAGACCACGTTGTGTTGCAAACGAATCTTTTAAATTTAATATTTTTTTACATTTTATATTGTTTTCTAAACATTTTAAGTAATTATTTAATATTCTAGAATAATTTTGTATTATTTTATGATTTTTAAAATAATTGTGTGATATTTTATAGTTAAAAACAATTTTTTTAATAATTTTACTAATATTTTTATTTTTGAATAAATTTCAAAATTTAAAAAGAATAATTTTATATTTTAATAATAATTTAAAGATTGAATTAATTTTATTTCGTATGGTAAGGACTTTTTGAATATTATATATATATATTAAAAAATCTTAAATATATAGACACATATAAAATATATATAGAGCACAACACTTTTAGAAAACTAATAGAGCAATCGAGATTGGAGTCTAAAATCTAAAAATATTTTAAATTTGCTAACTAATAAAAATTTGAATTAGTGACAAATCTAATATGACACTAAAAGTTTTTTGACAACTTTTTTATGATAATTATTGGTGCCAAAATTGAATGACACGATCATATTATCTCCTTTTTAAATCGTCATATAAAAACAAGATATATAACAATGAATGAAAAATAATTGCATTAGTCATGTTAAACTTAATTTTTGTGATATGAATAAAACGTCACCTTTTATTTCTTAAAAAATAAGATGAATCAAATTATCACAACTAAAATTTATTGGTGACAAATTTGTAATGTCACTATTTTAAATTGAATCGTCATAATAATAAATCGTCACTAATACTTCTATTTCATTGGAGACGATTTTAGAACAACGCTAATTTGTCTAAACGTGTTGAAAGGTTTCCCACAAGGTTTTTTTGGAGGTAAATTTTGGGCTCTAAAAATATAGTGACGAAAATCAATGACTTATTTTAAAATTGTCATAAAAGATATATCATTAATCGCTAAATATGACGAAAACAAAGAAACGTCACGTTTATAGTATATTTTGTGACATTATTCATAATGTCATATAGAAATTTTGTCATAAATTGATAAATTTGTTGTAGTGATATTACTAAATAGTGATTTAATTTATACAAATGTTGATTATCAATTTTATATTCGATTCGTATTTTTTTACAATCTATCGATGAGGGAATATTCTTTACTATTGAGAAATATACGAGTTAGCTTTCCCGGTGGAGGATTGCTAATTTCGAGATTTCTTTTCAAGTTAAGGAATTTTCTCTAATCAATTAATTCGAAGCAAATTAATCAATGTTCGATAAATGGATCGTAATTTAACTTTATATTCGATTTATAATTTCCACCATTACGACAATGTGTAAGAGACACAATACTAATTTTGGGCGTTGTGGGGGTGCTTATCCTTCCCCACGCGTAACCGACTCCTGAACCGCTTTTAATCGAATCTTTGGTAAACATAGACCATTTTTGTCTTAAAAAATGATTTTTCTTAAAATTGTTTTAAAAGACGTTTTTTAGGTATTCGACCTACCTAACCCAAAGGTCGATGGCGACTCCTTTTAATTTAATTTCAAATTAATTTCAAATCACCAATTTTTCCGAAATAAAGTCATAATCGTTTTTTAAAACTAATATTTAATTGTTTTATCAAAAAAAATGGTTATGACAGCTTGGCGACTCAGCTGTGGATGTTTTTTTAGAAAGTCAAGCTGTAGGTCGCTTACACATTGTCGTCTTAGTGGAAATTATAAGTTGAGTACATAGTTAACTTATGATCCGTTTATTGAAATTTTAATTGCTTCATTTTTTTTGTCATAATAACATTTTATTTTTGGCTTTCAGCTTTGTCAAGATTTTATCATTTTTTCCTTGTTTTGTTTTCCTTTTGAGTCGAAGGTAGGTATGTTCCCCCTCACACACATCACTGCATTTGCATAACATAAGCTCTAGACACAAGCTTCAATCCAAATTAGTCAGGGTGATTGCTTTACTCTCGTAAGAATTTATTCTTCGAATGAATTTTAGCAAATAACCCATGGGATACACATTTTATACCTTCGTACGGATTTATTCCTCGTATGGGTATAAGGTAGTGAATCCCCTCGAATTGAACTTGTTCCGTTCGAAACCTGTAATGGGTGAGGATCGAGGGTCTGGAAGCCTAAGGGGGCACCGACATCAAGGACAATTCGAGTACCCTGTTCCTGTTAGAGCCAAAACCATGCATATAGTGAGCTGTAGAACGGTCACCCTAGGTATAGTCATATTGAACCTCTGTCCGTCCGTAGGTACCCAAAATAGGTGTACACAAAGGAGGAGCGTTTATAAACCCTTATATTTTACTTTAAGTTCGTAGAATTTATTTTCTTTTCAAATAAAAGCATGCGAACTAGATACCATGCGGTTAGGACCAATTTCTTGAAAATATATCATTGTGGGTAGAAAGCATGTCCGGGTAGGATTGTTGTCTATTAAAAGTATTTTCGGGTAGATATCATGACGGGGTAGATGTTATATTCATCTCTGAATTACATTTTTATCTATATCAATTATTTTACATGTACTAACTTGTTTTTCTCTTTTGTTTGTGTACACTAACTTATTTCTTCTCTTTTGTTTGTGTCATTTTGTCATTTGCATTGCATTGCATCATCATAATGCAAAAGTGTTGATCCGTAAGGGGATATTCGAGAGAAAATTTTCACAAGAAGAGGTGAACATTTTTAATCAAGCAGTCATGTTTACAAGCATACACTGAGGGTTCAAAGAAGCTCAAAATACAAGAAGGAGGTTTGCTCGAAGATCGTGCATTATTTGGGACTAAAATGATGATCCACTAATTCGAGGAGTAATCCAGCAGTAAAGTTTTATCTATAATCATGTCATCATTAGTCATCAAAGATCGACGTACTGGCTTCAATACCATCGAGGCATTAACAGAGTTAGGTTACATAACTCTTGAGGGGCATCTTTTTCAAGGACGAAGATCCGAGACGAAGAAACGACCCATTTCATATTCAACATATAAGTGAAGCAAGTTTGTAAAGTGGACTGTCTTGTAATGTGAAAACTTTTATCTCTGGTGAAAATTGTTCTAAAATATTCATCGTTGGGATCAACATTTCTGCATTTGCATTTGCATCATTGCATTTTGCGCAACATTCATTTAAGCATTTTTACATGCATTAATCATACCTTGCGGGAAACTTTGAGGAAGCACTTCTAACTGTGCAACTGCATTCACACAGTACTGAGAATGGATACAAAATTCGAGCAACTGAAGAAAGAGCTGGAAGAGAGTTTGCAAAAGATTCAAGCAGAGTGGGAAGTTAAAATGGAGCAGGCACAAAAGGACACTATAGATCGTATCTTGCAAAATCAAAGCGACCTAATTGATCAAATGGTAAAAAAATTGGCTGGGCTCATCAAACGCTCCAAGCACATGCATACGAGAGGACCACAATCCCCTCTGGCTTCCTTCATTTGTTGTGGCGCGGTCTCATCTCTGATAACTGTAACATTGAACTTCTTTGGCTTCTTGTTTCCAGAATAAGTCCAATAATTAATCGCATCCAAGAATTTAGCCAAATGATAGCTCCATCCCTTAATAATATCTCTCAAATCAGACAATGATATGTAATTTATCATGCTGTCATATACTATTGTCTTTACGGATGGGAGCTGAAGCTCGATGAGAAGCCAATGAGTACGTTCCAAAACAGGGATAAACACCTGCATCGAAATGTAATAATTCAAATTGCGCACTTATTTATGAACACCTTTATAATATTTAAACAAATCAATACTAACCTTATCGACCTCCCACCATGCAGGATAAAGTTTAGCTTGTCCATTAGCCAACACATATGATTCCTGTCGTTGATTCTTCAAGTGAACTACATGAAAAGACTTCGGCATAATTGTATATCACGTATTTTTTTTATTTTTCTTCAATTTCCTTACTATTAGAAGACGTGACACCCATGCATCAATATGTTGTTTTACAAAAAAAAGACATATATTAGTGAATTACATAAATTTAAAAAAAATTAATCAAAATGAAATATAAGAAGAAATATAAGACTTACCCCCCCATCGAAATAGCCATTGTCTTCAACCCCTAATAACACACCCAACCAAGACCGTTCAATCAACAAATACATATCATCGTTGAGTTTGTATATGTCAGCGTAAAACCCTTGGCTCCGCTCATGTAGATAAAAATAAACTACGGTCTTAGCCCAAAGAGTATTATCCAGAATTGTTTCCGGTAGTTGTTTCCTCTCCACTTCATCTGCCGGAATGGTACTGGCCGATAACTTATACGAAAGCTAACAGTCATCCATCATGTCCGACACGTGAGGGGGTTTCTCAATAATTCGATATATTACGCCGTGTGAATCGGGCTCTAGAATGTTGGGAGGGACCTCTTCAACGATGACAGTGGCCTCTTGAACTGTGGGAGGGGACTCTTGAGGGATGATAGGGGCCTCTTGAGCGATAGGGGAGGCCTCTTGAACGATGACAGGTGAGTCGGGCTTTTTCTTACGGATTCTTCACACTATTGGGGTGAACGGAGACGTAATGGCACATGCACGCCGTCTAATGCGTGAACTCCGTCTTACAAGAAAAACCCGACGTAGAGCATCCACCTTAGCGGGCCACTAAAAATAAATTAATACATAAATCAGTAAATAAACAGACATGATATTAAACAATGAAAACAAAGACAAATATATTTCAAACTTGCACGGTATTCACCCAAGTCATTATTCTATCATTGTTCACAAAATGCATCAGATAACATTCCAGAAGTAATCACTTATATAAACATTTAAAAGGACAACATATAGGTTTAGTGCAGGTTCAATGACAACATAAAGAGTAGCAATTTATTCTTGAAACTTAAATTTTCAACACTGTGAAGTTAGTATTTGTCTTTGTCTTTTGGTTGAAGTAATGCAATTCATTCAAGTTTCAAATTGCAGAAGAAGTATAGAATCTGAAACTTAAAATTGCAACACGAATAACTATCGCAACGCGAAAATGACTATCGCAACGCGAATTTGACTATCGCAACGAGAGAATCGCAATGCGATTTTCATTTCACATTGCGATTCTTTCGTTGTGATAGTCAAATTCGCGTTGCGATAGTCATTTTCGCATTGTGATAGTCATTTTTACGTTGCGATAGTCATTTTCGCGTCGCGAAAGTAAACTATTCTTCTTCTGCAAATTGAAACTTGAATGGATTGCATTACTTCAACCAAAAGACAACCAAAAATAAATACTAACTTCACAGGGTTAAAGAATAAACAGTTTAGCAGTATTGTCAGCAACCGAATGAATTTACTAAGCAATCTAAGTGAAATGGTTAATCTAAGTGAAATGGTTAATCTAAGTGAAATTACGAGTAAATTTATCATCAAGTTAAATATGAAAAATATTAAACTTACCTCGTTGCGTAGAGTATGAACCTCATTCTGTAACGATGCTACCATCTCACGTAGAGCGGCTACCTCACCACGTAAAATAGACACCTCAACACGCCATGCACCATTGTCATCGCGTAAAGTATCGACCTCTTCACGCAAGGCATTGACCTCATCAAGTAACTCTCCTAACTCATCCCGTGGAGGTGGAGAACAGGGAGATAAACGTCGTGGCATCTTTGTCGGTCGCCTATCATGAGGTGATGGTGGAGAAGAGGCTCGATGATGTGACAAATAGGTGATGACTCTCGTTGTGGAGTTGTATAGTCGGGTCGATCAGGTGATGGCTCTGGGTGAGGTGATGGCTCTCAAAGTGGAGGCTGCTCATCATCCGTGCCATCAAAAAAATGCTTACTAGCTTGCCACCAATCAGTGGCAAGCTCAGCTTCCGTGGGTGTCAGCCTCTGTAATGGAGTGTTGGCCTCCTAACAATATAAAAGCTCAAACAAAGTTAAACGTGTACAAGTAATAACTTGTTTATAAACATATGGTAGTATTTGTGTTAACTTACATTATTTATTGTCGTATACAGTAGTAAATCTTCCCATTGATGCAAGGTCCGTTTCCTCTTCCAGGAAATAGCACTAGGAATATCATTAGAAGTTTTTAATGCATATGTCTGCATGGCGGGAAAGGCCTCAAATATCCAAATCTACAAATAATATATAATAACAAACATTAGTAATTGTTAAATAATTAATTATAATTTTAGAAACATTATATAAAAATTCTTACCTTAAAGGCCCAAATAAAGCCTGACAAAGTGTATTTGGAACCATCGCCACGCAAACTTTTTCAATCATCAAAGGCAGACGACAACTTATTCCATGTAGCTTTCCATAGATACGAACCCCACAGAAACAGGTTCCATGCATTTAGGTCCTCTACCAATTTAATTAGATCATTAGGAATAGGTTGTCTGGCCTCTCTGCCTAAAAAGCTGGCATGCAAAAGTATTAGAAGGCATACTCAGACAACATCGACGTCATCAATCCGAGTAAAACCATCTTTCTTATTAAATAATCTCGTCAAGTCTTCCACGTGTAAATTTGGCTTCTCCATTGACAGCTCAGGAAAAACCCGGGATAACCATGATAGGCGGGTAATATGTCTAGTGTACCGACCTACATCATCGTGTCCGAAGCGTAGACCGGTGATTAAGCAAAACTCCTCCCGCCCAAAACACGTATATGCCGGTGGAAAATCAAACCATATCTCTTCATCACGACGTTGTATAGTCTCTGGTAGATCACTAGTCATGGTTTGAAGAAACAGATGGGTCAACATAGCATCTCCACCCGGATGTTGTACTTTTAGCCATGGCCCGAAGCAAGTATCCTCAAATATTTTTCTTTGTGCAGGTGAAAGCTTCGACGCAATTGTTTTGGCCAGGCTTAATTTATTTCTTAAGGTCAATTGAGCCGAATAAAAGTTCTACAAAAACAATAAACATGTCAAGTTAGATATACCAAAAACTACACTGTGAAGATATACCAAGAACAATAGAGTAGTAGTTTATTCTTCAAACTTAAATTTGCAACACTGTGAATTTAGTATTTGTCTTTGTTTTTTTGTTGAAGTAATGCAATTCATTCAAGTTTCAATTTGCAGAAGAAGAATAGTTTCTAAAACTTAAAATCGCAACACGAAAATGAAAATCGCAACACGAAAATGACTATCGCAACGCGAAACTAAAATCGTATTGCAATTCTGTCGTTACAATTTTCATTTTGCGTTGCGATTCTCGGTTTCAAATACTAAAATTGAAACTTGAATGGATTGCATTACTTTAACCAAAAGACAAAACAAAGACAAATACTAAATTCACAGGGTTTAAAGACTAAACAGTTTAGCAGTATTGGCAGCAATCGAATGAATTTAATAAGCAATCTAAATGAAATGGTTAATCTATTATTGAAATTACCAGTAAACTTATCATCAATTTCAATATGAAAAACCTAATAATAATGCAAAAATTTCAAAATAAAAAAAATTAAAAAAACTAACCTTCGGTGGTTGATTTGTTTGATTTTCCATTTCTGACCGTGAATAATTGTGAGGGTGGCTCTGAGAGATGGAGATAAACGGATTTCGCCGGAGATGGGGACTAATTTTGTCGGAGATGGGGACGGATGTCACCTTAGAGAGTGAGAGATGGAGATGGGACTGAGTTGTGATTTAGGGTTTTAGGTTATGAGTTGCGATTACGGGATATACTGTGGACGGTTCAGTGTTCCGATATATTAATATTCGTGTTTGGAATTTGAAAAAAAAATACGCGTTGCGATAATAATGGCGCTTTGAAAATCGCATTGCGATAATCAGAATCGCGTTGCGAATTACATATTCGCATTGCGATTTACATATTCGCATTGCGAATTCGGAAAATCGCAACGCGAATTTGGAAAATCGCAATGCGATAGTCAGAATCGCGTTGTGAATCTGGAAACTGATTTGCGATACCAGAGATCGCGTTGCGAATTATCGATAGCATTGCGATTTAGTTGGTCATTTTGGCAAATCCAAAAAAAGTTGGTTAAAATCGTATATTATAAGGCATTTTTTGTCGGTTATTTTCTCTTTATTATATCTAGTCATTAACACATTGTCCAATTGCACAACTCTATGGAATATAGAGAAAATCAAATGATTCGGCTTTGAAAAAAGATAAAAGATAAGTCTGATTTGTACACAAAAGACTAATAGTATACTTTACAACTAGCTGCTTATAATTTAATCATAAAAATATCTATTTGATCAATTATTCCCCCTCTCATTTATAAAGAAATCAATGTTGTATAAGAATTTGGAACTTACAACGAAAAACCCATAAGCTAATTCAACATACTCAGACAACAATCTATCTCAAAACTCTAATAATGAATGTAAATCATATTCACTACTCAAGATTGTTAAAAAAAATCCAGATTGCGCAAAACGCATGAAACAAAACATCAAACTTACCATTATCATTAATATCATCGAACATATACATGTATAACATATATATTTTTCATAAATAATAATAATAATTCTTTACCTCATAGTTACACGTTTCAGAAGGCACGCAACAATTTTGGCGTGCAGATCAGGATTCACGATTTATGGGAACTTGGGTTACAAATTAAAGCGAGCGTCGAATTTAGTAGATATGGTCAAGTGAGGTGATGGCTCGCTGCTGTTTGTTGAACCACGCGGCTACAAGGGCGCTGCAACTGAAGTGAATCACCGGCGGCAAGGACAAGTTAGGGCTGTAGAAGGTGTCAATGACGACAACAAATACAACGGTGAAAACGTGGTTAGAGAAAGCGATGGAGCACTTCAAGCTTTGAAGAGAAAAACAATGACGGAGACGTCGGAGCAAGGCAAATGAAGTTTTGTCGGATTAGAACGAGGGAGAGAACGGGAGGGAGAGCAAGAAAATCCAAAATGAAACAAGGGCTATGGAAATATAATATGTACATAATGTAATGCCTATATTTTAGGGCGTGACCCTAGATGTTTCTAGGGTTCACGAAATGGAACCTTAACATTATCATACATTTAAAAAAATCCTTATCGTCCTAATTTGGATACTATATTTCAAAATCACTAAATTTAGTCTTTAACTATTATATTTTATGTACAATTGAGTCGATGAACATCTAATTTACAACAATCAAGCCCTTCAAATGTAAAATTATCCTATAATTTAACATAATTAATACTCAAACTTTTGACCCCAAAATCAAGATGTGATAGTTACATATAATATAAGACCACGTTGTGTTGCAAACGAATCTTTTAAATTTAATATTTTTTTACATTTTATATTGTTTTCTAAACATTTTAAGTAATTATTTAATATTCTAGAATAATTCTGTATTATTTTATGATTTTTAAAATAATTGTGTGATATTTTATAGTTAAAAACAATTTTTTTAATAATTTTACTAATATATTTATTTTTGAATAAATTTCGAAATTTAAAAAGAATAATTTTATATTTTAATAATAATTTAAAGATTGAATTAATTTTATTTCGTATGGTTAGGACTTTTTGAATATTATATATATATATATATTAAAAAATCTTAAATATATAGACACATATAAAATATATATAGAGCACACAACTTTTAGAAAACTAATAGAGCAATCGAGATTGGAGTCTAAAATCTAAAAATATTTTAAATTTGCTAACTAATAAAAATTTGAATTAGTGACAAATCTAAAATGACACTAAAAGTTTTTTGACAACTTTTTTATGATAATTATTGGTGCCAAAAATTGAATGACACGATCATATTATCTCCTTTTTAAATAGTCATATAAAAACAAGATATATAACAATGAATGAAAAATAATTGCATTAGTCATGTTAAACTTAATTTTGTGATATGAATAAAACGTCACCTTTTATTTCTTAAAAAATAAGATAAATCAAATTATCACAACTAAAATTTATTGGTGACAAATTTGTAATGTCACTATTTTAAATTGAATCGTCATAATAATAAATCGTCACTAATACTTCTATTTCATTGGAGACGATTTTAGAACAACGCTAATTTGTCTAAACGTGTTGAAAGGTTTCCCACAAGGTTTTTTTGGAGGTAAATTTTGGGCTCTAAAATTATAGTGAGGAAAATCAATGACTTATTTTAAAAGTGTCATAAAAGATATATCATTAATCGGTAAATATGACGAAAACAAAGAAACGTCACGTTTATAGTATATTTTGGAACATTATTCATAATGTCATATAGAAATTTTGTCATAAATTGATAAATTTGTTGTAGTGATATTACTAAATAGTGATTTAATTTATGCAAATGTTGATTATCAATTTTATATTCGATTCGTATTTTTTTACAATCTATCGATGAGGGAATATTCTTTACTAATGAGAAATATACGAGTTAGCTTTCCCGGTGGAGGATTGCTAATTTCGAGATTTCTTTTCAAGTTAAGGAATTTTCTCTAATCAATTAATTCGAAGCAAATTAATCAATGTTCGATAAATGGATCGTAATTTAACTTTATATTCGATTTATAATTTCCACCATTACGACAATGTGTAAGAGACACAATACTAATTTTGGGCGTTGTGGGGGTGCTTATCCTTCCCCACGCTTAACCGACTCCTGAACCGCTTTTAATCGAATCTTTGGTAAACATAGACCATTTTTGTCTTAAAAAATGATTTTTCTTAAAATTGTTTTAAAAGACGTTTTTTAGGTATTCGACCTACCTAACCCAAAGGTCGATGGCGACTCCTTTTAATTTAATTTCAAATTAATTTCAAATCACCAATTTTTCCAAAATAAAGTCATAATCGTTTTTTAAAACTAATATTTAATTGTTTTATAAAAAAAAATGGTTATGACAGCTTGGCGACTCAGCTGTGGATGTTTTTTTAGAAAGTCAAGCTGTAGGTCGCTTACACATTTTTGTCTTAGTGGAAATTATAAGTTGTGTACATAGTTAACTTATGATCCGTTTATTGAAATTTTAATTGCTTCGTTTTTTTGTCATAATAACATTTTATTTTTGGCTTTCAGCTTTGTCAAGATTTTATCATTTTTTCCTTGTTTTGTTTTCCTTTTGAGTCGAAGGTAGGTATGTTCCCCCTCACACACATCACTGCATTTTCATAACATAAGCTCTAGACACAAGCTTCAATCCAAATTAGTCAGGGTGATTGTTTTACTCTCGTAAGAATTTATTCTTCGAATGAATTTTAGCAAATAACCCATGGGATACACATTTTATACCTTCGTACGGATTTATTCCTCGTATGGGTATAAGGTAGTGAATCCCTTCGAATTGAACTTTTTCCGTTCGAAACCTGTAATGGGTGAGGATCGAGGGTCTGGAAGCCTAAGGGGGCACCGACATCAAGGACAATTCGAGTACCCTGTTCCTGTTAGAGCCAAAACCATGCATATAGTGAGCTGTAGAACAGTCACCCTAGGTATAGTCATATTGAACCTCTGTCCGTCCGTAGGTACCCAAAATAGGTGTACACAAAGGAGGAGCGTTTATAAACCCTTATATTTTACTTTAAGTTTGTAGAATTTATTTTCTTTTCAAATAAAAGCATGCGAACTAGATACCATGCGGTTAGGACCAATTTCTTGAAAATATATCATTGTGGGTATAAAGCATGTCCGGGTAGGATTGTTGTCTATTAAAAGTATTTTCGGGTAGATATCATGACGGGGTAGATGTTATATTCATCTCTGAATTACATTTTTATCTGTATCAATTATTTTACATGTACTAACTTGTTTTTCTCTTTTGTTTGTGTACACTAACTTATTTCTTCTCTTTTGTTTGTGTCATTTTGTCATTTGCAATTCATTGCATCATCATAATGCAAAAGTGTTGATCCGTAAGGGGATATTCGAGAGAAAATTTTCACAAGAAGAGGTGAACATTTTTAATCAAGCAGTCATGTTTACAAGCATACACTGAGGGTTCAAAGAAGCTCAAAATACAAGAAGGAGGTTTGCTCGAAGATCGTGAATTATTTGGGACTAAAATGATGATCCACTAATTCGAGGAGTAATCTAGCAGTAAAGTTTTATCTATAATCATGTCATCATTAGTCATCAAAGATCGACGTACTGGCTTCAATACCATCGAGGCATTAACAGAGTTAGGTTACAGAACTCTTGAGGGGCATCCTTTTCAAGGACGAAGATCCGAGACGAAGAAACGACCCATTTCAGATTCAACATATAAGTGAAGCAAGTTTGTAAAGTGGACTGTCTTGTAATGTGAAAACTTTTATCTCTGGTGAAAATTGTTCTAAAATATTCATCGTTGGGATCAACATTTCTGCATTTGCATTTGCATCATTGCATTTTGCGCAACATTCATTTAAGCATTTTTACATGCATTAATCATACCTTGCGGGATACTTTGAGGAAGCACTTCTAACTGTGCAACTGCATTCACACAGTACTGAGAATGGATACAAAATTCGAGCAACTGAAGAAAGAGCTGGAGTTTGCAAAAGATTCAAGCAGACTGGGAAGTTAAAATGGAGCAGGCACAAAAGGCCACTATAGATCGTATCTTGCAAAATCAAAGCGACCTAATGGATCAAATGGTAAAAAAATTGGCTGGGCTCATCTAAGAAAGAGGCAAAGAGAAGATTTCCTTGACTAGAGGAACCTCCGAATGTGTGATAGCCCATGCTAGTCCCCAAATAATTATTTCTCCCCACAAGCTTCCAAGCCGCCAAGTAAACTTCTCAGCCACTAAAGCTCATACAAATGTGATAAATCCTCAGGGTAATTCTACTAATCACAACATGCCAAATCATGATAAGACAAAAAGAGACAATAACGAGATCCCGAAGAATCTGAAACAGTGGTGCAGAGAGACATTCCAGGGAATGAGAGGACATAGCTCTCACAATGAAATGGATGCAACAGAACTAGTCTTAGTTCCTGACTTGGTGCTCCCTCTTAAATTTAATATGCCCGATTTTTAAAAGTACAATGGAACCAGTTGCCCTAATGCCCATCTCACGATGTTTATTCAAATGATGATTGGATACACCAACAACGATCAGATGTTGATTCACTGCTTCCAAGGTAGTTAATTGGACCAACTTCTAGGTGGTATAATCAACTAAGTCGCGCTCAGATCCGCTCTTGGAAAGATTTGGCTCGTGCATTTCTGGACCAATATAAATACATGACTGATATGGCCCCAGATCGAACAACGCTTCATAATATGGATATGAGGAGCGATGAAAGCTTCCAAAAATATGCACAATGATGGAGGGATGTAGCATCTCAAATGCACCCACCGATGACTGAAAGAGAGTTCATCACTCTATTCATTGACACATTAAAATCTCTATATATTAATTACATGGTTGGAGCTGCCACGAAGAGTTTCTCTGACATTGTCATGTGTGGAGAAATGATCGAGAGAGCAGTCAAGAATGGTCAGATAGGAGGCACTAACCATTTCGACAATGGGGAAAGAGCTGAGATTAACATTGAGGGATCTTATCTAGCTAGTCTAGGGACCAAACCTCATAAGACATTATGTGAAAAGACTCGCATCAGTACAATTCCAATAACATATGAGGAGTTGCTCCCAGCGCTAGTTGAGATGAATCTAATGACTCCAGTTCAGTCCACACCAATAGAAGCCCCATATCCTGAAGGCCATGATATTAACGCCATATGCAGCTATCACATTGGGAGCTCAGGGCACACCACTGAGAATTATAGGACATTGAAGCGCAAGGTCCAAGATCTGATTGATTCAGGGGCATTAACGTTCAATGTGTGATGGGCATTCTGATCGGAAGTCAGTCGGGGCATCCATTAGGAGATTTTGTTGCATTCTCATGCATGACATCTTGTTTTACTTTGTTTTTCTTTTGTTCTTCTTATGTTTAAATGTTTGTAAATCACTTGACTTTTGAACATTTTCAATAAAATGCTTCCTTCTTAGGAAATGAACAATGAGCAAATTTTAATCTTGAATTCTTTGAATATCATTTTAATTAAAAGATTTTAATAATTGAGGTTGTAAATCTTTGACAAATGACAAGATTGAACCCCAGCAAAATAAGGACCCTTGATCCTAATCCAAATTTACACCAGAATACATACCCTTCCATGAAAGAACCAAGTTAACTTTCTCCTCTCATGTACAGTCAACATGTTGACATTCAGGTATGTGTTAGGAGCGAACAAAATGGGGCAACCTAGCACATGATATTGTAAAACTTACTGGTTTCTACTTCTGTTGATGACGTTCAATGATGATCATGATCTTCTCAGATGAAATGGTCAAGTAGATGAATCTAGTTTAGGTTAGTTACTGGGAAATTGAACTCTAACGATGAGATTTTCTGACCTTCAACAAACACTAAGACTATAACAGGTTCTTCTCAACAAGCTTAAGAAATGGAATCCATATACCCAAAATATTATATTATGTATGTATACAATAAAGCTGAGCTATTCCGCTAAACTAATTAGTTATAGAGGAAACTCGAAAACCCTGGCTTTATGAATAATTGTATTCAAACCATGACATTGATTGGGTACTTGGCAATCCGGTGTATGATCCACTGTGGTTGTCAAGTCGAAGACTTTGTGACGACATGAATCCTTCAGTTAGCCGAACAAAGGCAATTATAAAAATATATGTACAATAAAGTTGAATCCAGCTAGCCAAGCAATGGCAAATTAAATCAAAATTACTAAATAAGAAGTTTCGGTGAATATGGACTAAGGGAGTTGAGGAACACCTATTATAGTCAACTTCACACGGGCACTCAGAAATCTCATTTTTAGATCGATATTTCTGCACTACCTTGACTAGGTAAGTCTACGAAGCTTGAACAAATGGAAGATTTCAGACAACTGAAATAGAAGTGTTCTAAAGAGTCTAGTAATTAACTATGCTAGTTGTGCCATTTTGTTTGCCTCCGATCAAAATACCAAACTCAAAAAGAGGGGCATGCTATGATCTTCACGAGGACCAATCGATGAAACAAACTTTAGAATTTAGGTAGCCAACCTCAAAAACAACCTTTCAATCTTGATATTTGTCAAAGATTTGCAGCTATCAAAGATTAAAAGAGCAGTTGATTTTTGATATTCAATGAATTCATGTTGTTGTGATTTTCTCCAATTGTGAAGCCAAAGAAAAAGAATTATTTTAGTTCATTTGACAATGAAAACCACATATTTTTTCTTCATCAAGTTGTTTTCAAAAGAAGAAAAACATTTTTAAACAAGATAAGTTCTCTGGAAGTATATCTTGGAATTCAACGAATATCTCTCCGAAGCTCAAGATCGAAGTGGGGCAAGGGAAGCCAATTATTGGGACAAAATTTGCTAGGGGCAAGGAAACGAATTGTCTCAAGTTGAGTTTTGCAAGAGTACGCACTGGTGGAAATGAAGACAAAATAAATCAAAGATAGAGTGAATATTGCTCTCGCAACTATTCTTATTCCAGATCGAGAAAACATACATCAATGCATACATACATCAACATATACATACATATTACATGAGTTTGCATCTTTGTATCAAACATTCATCATCATGTATATTAAAAACATTTTTTGCCGCACTTGAGGATAAATCAAATGAATTTCATCTTGACACCCATCATAACATCCAAGACAGTCAGTCAAAAATGCATATCAAACATTCATCATCATGTATATTAAAAACATTTTTGCCGCACTTGAGGATAAATCAAATGAATTTCATCTTGACACCCATCATAACATCCAAGACAGTCAGTCAAAAATGCATTATTTTGATCTCTCAAGAAATCAAAGCTCGAAAATGACCAGATGTCTCTAACTTGAATAAACAATGATTTGACTTCCTGAAGTCAACAATCAAGACATTTCCTCAACATGCAGGAACAAGCAGACTTTTTATCATCTTAGAGGGTGTTTTTCTTGAAACAAAATTTTGTCTCGCTTGAGACATTTTTCCACAAATTTTGAGAATTTTAAAACAAATTTTGTCTCGCTTGAGACAATTTCTATCAAAGTGAATTTCGTCTCGCTTGAGACATTTTTTTTCTCTAAGATACAAATTTAAATTTGTTGTACTTAAAACAAAATTCTTTCTCTCTTGAGACATTTCCCATAAATTTTGAGAATTTTAAAACAAATTTTGTCTCATTTAAGACAATTTCTCTTAAAACAAACTTCGTCTTGCTTGAGACATTTTTTTTCCTTTGATATACAATTTTCGAATTTGATTCACTTGAAACAAAAATTAATCTCACTTGAGATTGTTATTTCTTTCAAAACAAATTTCGTCTCGTTTGAGACATTTTTCCTTTAAGAATACAAATTTTGAATTTGTTTCACATTAAACAAAGTTGATCTCACTTGAGATCGTTTTCTCAAAAACAAACTTTGTCTCGCTTAAGACAATTTCTCTAAAAATAATTTTTGTCTTGTTTGAGACAATTTGTTTAAAAACAAATGTTGTCTCACTTGAGACAATTTTCTAAATTATGAATTTGTTTCACTGGAAACAAACATCATCTTTGAGTTGTTTCTTTTGAAACAAAGGATCTTTGAGTCTGTTTCACTTGAAACAAAATGACAAATCTATGAGAATGTTTCTTTGATAACAAAATTTTGTCTCTTTTGAGAAAGTTTCTTTTGAAAAATCTGAGTCTGTTTCTTTGGAAACAACATTTATCATCTGTGAGTCTGTTTCCCTTGAAACAAAACTCATCTTTGAGTATTTTTCTTTCGAAACAAAATTTTGTCTCGCTTGAGACAATTTTTCGTGAAAAAATCTGTGAGTCCTTTCTTTTGAAACACCTATCTTTGAGTTAGTTTCTCTTGAAACACCCACCTTTGAGATCGTTTCTATTAAAACAAATTTTGTTTCCCTTGAGACAATTTCTCTAGAAATACAAAATCTTTGAGTTTGTTTCTCTTGAAATAAAACCATCTTTGAGTCGTTTCCCTAGAAATAAATTTTAACTATTGAGTCATTTTCTCTTAAAACAATATCATCTTTGAGTTTGTTTCTCTGGAAACAAGGTTTTATCCCTTAAAACAGTTTCTTTTGAAGAAAAATATTTGAGTCTATTTCTTTGGAATCAAAATTTTGTCTCACTAGGATAAAATGTTCTGAAAAAACAAAGTTTTGTCTCTCTTGAGACAATTTCTTTTGAAAAATCATTGAATATGTTTCTTTGGAAACAAAATTTTGT
The DNA here is from genome assembly GCF_006381635.1 of Hibiscus syriacus. Lineage (NCBI taxonomy): Eukaryota > Viridiplantae > Streptophyta > Magnoliopsida > Malvales > Malvaceae > Hibiscus > Hibiscus syriacus. Next base: position 229,263 of record NW_024062646.1, on the reverse strand, counting down.
CTCTTTTGAGATAGTTTCTTTTAAGAAAAATCTTTGAGTCTGTTTCTTTGGAAACAAAATTTATCATCTTTGAGTTTGTTTACCTTGAAACAAAACAAACATCTTTGAGATCGTTTCCCTTGAAACGAATTATATCTCATTTGAGACAGTTGCCCATGAAACACCGATCTTTGAGAATGTTTCCCTTGAAAACAAATCTTATCTCGCTTGAGACAGTTTCCCTTTGAACATTATCTTTGAGTTGTTTCTTTTGAAACAAAGATATTTGAGTCTTTTTCTTTTGAAACAAAATTGTGTATCTCTTAAGACAATTTCTTTTGAAAAAAAAAACTTTGAGCCTGTTTCTTTGGAAACAAAATTTACTATCTTTGAGTCGGTTTTCCTTAAAACAAAACAAACATCTTTGATGTCGTTTCCCTTGAAACGAATTTTGTCTCTTTCGAGACAGTGGCTTTTAAAACACATCATCTTTGAGTTTGTTTTTCTTGAAACAAATCTTTGAGTATGTTTCTTTTGAAACTTATATTTGAGTCATTTTCTTTCAAAACCAGTATCCCTAAAGATGGCCAGAACTCTTCATCATGTATGAGTCGTATCATCCCCCGACCAAATCTCCTCATCGCGTAGGAGTCGTGTCACCCTTAGATAACCAGCCATCCTCATCACGTAGGAACCGAGTTATCATCCTTTCTAAAAATGGCCAGAACTCTTCATCACATATGAACCGTGCCATTCCCCGACCAGACCTCCTCATCACGTAGGAGCCGTGTCATCCATAGATAACCAGTCATCCTCATCACGTAGGAACCGAGTTATCATCCTTTCTAAAAATGGCCAGAACTCTTCATCACGTATGAGCCGTGCCATTCCCCGACCAGACCTCCTCATCACGTAGGAGTCGTGTCACCCATAGATAACCAGCAGTCCTCATCGTGTAGGAACCGAGTTATCACCTTTCCTAAAGATGGCCAAGATCTCTTCATCACATATGAGCAGTGTCATCCCCTGACTAGATCCTCATTACGTAGGAGCTGTGTCACCCTTAGACGACCCGAACTCTTCATCGCGTATGAGCAGTATCGTCCCCAACAACAAAACTTATCCAATTTCCAAGAAAAGAGGGGAGAATAAGACAAAAATGTGGTCTTGTCGTCTTTGCCATATTCTTGTTAACACAAGAATGTGCAAATAGGGCAGCTGTAGACACCCGTTTTTGTCCGGGTCTTCTTTTTATATTATTATTATTATTATTATATTTTTTTATTTACAATTTACAATTTATTTTTTTACAGGCCAGTCCCAGACCCAAACTTGAAGCCCAACCAGTTTAAAACATGCCTACCCAGTCTGAACCAACCAATCAGATTAGAGTTTTAAACCCTAAATATATTAGGGTTTTAACCCTAATCCCCTAATAGCCAACCGCCGTCGTTTAGCCTTCGACTTCCAACTGAGCCTCACTCCCTACAGCTTCTGAAGCTGGCCGCCTGCACCTACAGTAACAACATACATCCAACAGTGACAAGAATCAACATCAAGTCAGAGAATGATTATCCTAGAAATATAGGATATTATTATCCTATTTTTAAGGCCTCACATCCATCAACAAATCAACATGCAAAGCAAGATAAAAAAAAGAAACCAAGAGAACAAAAAATTAAAAAAATTATAGAGAGATTCGGGGTTCAAAAGGGGCATTGGAACAAAAAAAAAAGGAGAGAAATAGAGGAAGAAGTTTCTTACCTCTGTTCGAAGTCGTGGGATTCTGAAAGCCGCCGGTTTTCCTCGTCTATTCGAAATGTATCATCCTAGATCTAGGGTTTTGTGTGCTTCTTGGGAAAGGGGTTTATAGATCGGAGTTTAAGGGGTTTAGAGGTTTCGATTCAGGTTGTTTTCGTAGCTCCGGCCGCCGGTCGCAGTCGTGCGCCACCGTCGACCCTGTCGTGTGAGCCTCCGACCACCGTGGCCTTTCTCTCTTCAGTGGAGAGAGTTGAGAGAGTTCTGAATTCTCTCTCTCTTCTCTCGTTTAAACAAAGAAGCAAATGAGGGGGAGAAGGCTAAAAAAGCTCATTTTGGGCTTATATAGTTCGCCCTAAACGACGCCGTTAAAAGGGGTAAGAGGCTGCGTGTTGTGTAAAAAAGGTCTAATAGCACTATAGTTCCCTCTGGCTTTGTAATATTTTGTTTTAGCCATTAAATGAAGTCTTACTTTATTTGATTTCGAGCATTTAATTTTTAATTCTTATATTTTAGTCATGTTATTATGTATTTTGTTGTTTCTGTTGATATTTAAATTTGGCCTTAAGATTTATACATGTTTCATTTTGGTCACTTTTATAGTTTATGTATTTTGTATTTCGTACACCATGTTCATAAAACTTGTATTTTGGTCACTAGATCTTCTGTTGTTAATAGTTTTATAAAGTTGTACATTTTATTCTGCATTTATAAATATTTCATTTTAGTCTTGTCTTATCTCTGTTTAAATATTTAGATATCTAGCTGTTAATTTTGCGTGGTTTTCATTTTCGTCATCAGTTAATGATTTCTATTTATTTCACTTTGGACTTAATATTTGTTTACTTTTCATTTTGATCCCTATTTGTTCACTAGTGTGTTTTAGGTAAATACTTTGTTTTAAGCTCTGATTTATGATTTAGTTCATTTTAATCATTGATTTTATGCTTTGTGTAATTGCGTGAATTTTCTAATTTGGCTGTGATATTTATGTATATTTTATTTTAGTCACTATGTGTTTGTTATTTATTTTCAGATAAATTCTTATTGTACTTGTTAACTTTTAGCTTAGTGTAATTTAGTCCCTATTTGTTGTTGATTTGTGTATTGGTTAATTTCTTATTTTTAGTGGTAATTTACGCTTTGAATCATTTTAGGCCCTTATGTACTTTGATTTAATATGTATGTTTATTCATGGTGTGTGATTATTTTGTTTTCATAATTTCTTTTATACCAAATTGTATGATTAATCACATAAGTAGATAACGGTTTTGTTTTTGTTTTTGTGCGGTTCAACATTCGTTTGTTTATTTAACTGCTAATCGTTCTATATCTATAATACGGTTTATCACAAGTGTATTAAAATCTTTCCAATTTTTTATGAAAATATTATTAAGTATTTTTTATTATTATATTATTTGTTTGACGTGACTATTTTAGGTATGTGTTTGTTTACTTAATTGAATGTTTGTCTAATGTCCCACCTTTATATATTTATCATATGTGTTAATTTATTTTATGAAATGTTCTTTTGTCACTATTACATGTATGTATTATTTGATATTAAAATTTTAGTGGTTTATTTGAACATTTTCAAGAACACGATTTGTAGAATGAGCGTGGAAAGTTTCACTTGGTCGAAGTGATGCGACCTGATACGACATTTGAACAAATGTGAACTTGAAATAAAATCGATATTATTTTGCTAATCAATTCCTTTATTTTAAGTTAAACAATGTGATGCATATTACTAAATAGTGATTTAATTTATGCAAATGTTGATTATCAATTTTATATTCGATTCGTATTTTTTTACAATCTATCGATGAGGGAATATTCTTTACTAATGAGAAATATACGAGTTAGCTTTTCCGGTGGAGGATTGCTAATTTCGAGATTTCTTTTCGAGTTAAGGAATTTTCTCTAATCAATTAATTCGAAGCAAATTAATCAATGTTAGATAAATGGATCGTAATTTAACTTTATATTCAATTTATAATTTCCACCATTACGACAATGTGTAAGCGACACAATACTCATTTTGGGCGTTGTGGGGTGCTTATCCTTCCCCACGCATAATCGACTCCTGAACCGCTTTTAATCGAATCTTTGGTAAACGCATACCATTTTTGTCTTAAAAAATTATTTTTCTTAAAATTGTTTTAAAAGACGTTTTTTAGGTATTCGACCTACCTAACCCAAAGGTCAATGGCGACTCCTTTTAATTTAATTTCAAATTAATTGTAAAGCACCAATATTTCCAAAATAAAGTCATAACCGTTTTTCAAAACTAATATTTAATTATTTTATAAAAAAAATGGTTACGACACACAATATTTAGGAGACGTCATTGTTGTCTTATTTCAAAGCTCTAAAACTAGACCATAGTAGGCAGCGAATTGGGTGATAGTAGATCATGCTTCTCTTCCTCTTCTTGTTGCTTTAGCGTTTCATAAAGAGGAGCATTCCTAGTCTCAGGCAACCATATACTTAGCATTCCACTCAAGATGGAAAGAGTCCCAAATACGGCAAACGAGATAGTCGGGCTCAGACGACCAACGACGACCAACAAAGGCGATAGCGAAGCCCCTAGCATAAATGATTGTTTCAGCTGTGACACTGCAAAACTTCTAACGTTGGTAAGCTCGACGCAGTAAACATACAAGACATTAAACGAAATAGAAGCTGCCTTGAAACCTATTGCTTCAATTGTCAACTGAGGCCAACTGTTGGTATTGGACCCATCATCAACTCTTGTTTTGTCTTTTGGTGCGGCTGAAAATATGATGCATAGGAGGCTCAAAATGCCTGCCGAAATTGCAAACACCGATAAGAGGAGACGTCTATTCGTAAAGCCCAATAATACGCCACCAATAAGAACGGCAGGAATATCCATGAGGGCATTAATTATAACAGTAATGTAGATATTGAAGTTGAGATTTCCGGCATTTAATTGGATGTCATAGTATACAAATCCAATCCCTAAACCATATGCCATTATTGTAATCATCCTTTTTGCAGCCCATTTTGTGGTCCATATAATTTCATTTTTATCACCTCCATTGTCTGTACTTGTTGTCGAAGATGGAACTATAAGCTCTATATTATCGGGTAGTTCCTTTCCGCCCGTTAATTTTCGTAATACACCAAGTGCTTCTTTGTTTCTCCCTCGAACAAGGAGCCAACGAGGTGACTCTGATACCAATGGGACTAAGAAAATTATATAAACAAGAGGAGGAAGGGATACGATTCTATACATATACCTCCAATGAGTTCTTGTAGTATAGGAAATGAGTGGAAGAGACAGGAAGCCAACGGTGAAGAACAAGAAACCATATTGACTTACTCGGCCTCGCCATTTGCAGCTGACAGCTTCTGACGAGAGAACAAGACATATACCGGCTCCAGACGAGCAAAGCCGTTTGCGAATCGGAGAAATGCATATACCCAAACATCTGTTGAAAGAGAAGTCATGAAAGTGGTGATGGAAGTTAAGATGCATGCCACCAATAATGTTTTCTTTCTACCCAACCGTGCGTCCGCTAGTCGGCCATAGATAGCACATCCTGTGAAAAATGAAACATACAATAATCAATAACTAGTTTCTTGCTCATTGAATTATTGTTTCAAGTATAATAATAAAAATTCTTCATTTTCTAGACATAAAAATGAATTTTTATTTTATTTTATAAATGCAATACAAGCAGATTGTCTAACGCAGAGTTGACCATATTTTATAGAGTTTTAACTCACGTGTTGATTTAGAAATAATTTAAGAAATTTAACATATATGTTATTTAAATTTAATTATAAAATTATATAAATATTAATATAAAATTATATTTTTAATATATTTTTATTTTTTAAATAAGAAATGGATATTTTATATGAGCCGAACAGTGGTTCGAAGTTCGAACTTGGAAAATCTTTAGTACTAGCAATTTTAAAACATAATTATTTTCATCTCTCTAGCCATTAGCTTGGAAGTTAAATACTAACCAAACCCTAATATATTTAATAAAATTAAAACATATATGTACTTATTATATGGAAAATTCAGGTTTGACAAATAAAAGATCGATGCAGTAGATACAATTACTCCAGTTAATTATGAATGAAGCCATAGACAGAGAGTAGTGATTACCTAGAATTTGTGCCAAGGAAGAAGAGGGAAGCTGGAATAGCAGCAAGAAACCTACGGTGGCATATAAGATTCCTCTCGACAATAGTGGACGTGGTGTTCGCTCCAACCCACTCCCAAGTGCCGGCTGCCAATCCACAAACCTGACCGGGTTGGCCTTTGCTGCCACTGCTAGTGCCATTCATGCACCAAAACGAAGATATTGATGCATTAACGTGATGATTTTTGCATCTCCAAGATGGTTGGGCATCAGTGAATATAGTTATTAGTGTGCTATGGGAATCAAATGCCCATGCGAAGGAAACTAACACCACGTGCAGCAGCCGGTATAACCCCAGGGATCCCGTGTATCTGTCCATCACTTCATCAACCGTGAGCACCAAATTCCCTTCTGTTTCTGTTGTTGCTGCTGCATCATGTGGGAGCTCTTCTATTTCTCCTGTTTCTGCTGCATCATGTTGGATCAGCTCTTCTATTTCTCCTGTTTCTGCTGCATCATGTTGGATCAGCTCTTCTATTTCTCCTGTTTCTGCTGCTGCTGCTGCATGTGGGAGCTCTTCCATTTCTCTTGCTTTCTCCATGTTGGACAAACGAGTTTCTTGCTGCTCAAGTGAATGGTAAGGATTGTTTAGAATTTGAAGTACCAATTAAATGTTAACCGATTGTTTAGAGTTTGATGTAACAATTCATTTATAGATTGTTGGGGGGGGACTTTATTAAACCATAAAATTGATTATCTAAATTCTATTAAAAAAAATTAACGCTATTGGTGCAAGAATGAGTTTAGTTAAGAAACAATAATATCATTACAATCAAAATCAAAGATGATTTAAAGTCATCCCTATTCTTTTGCCCTCAAGCTTCATGAACTAACAAATGTAACAAAATATTTAATTCATAAAGATGTGATCATGTTCGTTTTTATTTAATTAAGATGTTGTCACTTACCTTATTAATTTTTAAAATACTTAATCACTAGTTGGGAAAAGTGGAAAAATTAAACAAAAATGATCATGTCTTAAATAAAAATGAAAGTGACTAAATATTCTTCTACCTTGAGAAAGATAAATTAGATTATTCCTGAAGCTTTGTAACGGTCTCTATTGCACAACATAAATGGAAATATATGGTGGCTCAAAGTTTGCATTAATTTGTTCTTTTATATTGATTCAAATGCACAATATTTGAGAGATATCATTATTGTCTTATTTCAAAGCTCTAAAATTAGACCATAGTGGGCGGCAAATTGGGTGGTAGTCAACGAAGTTTCTCCTCCTCTTCTTGTTGCTTCAGCGTTTCATAAAGAGGAGCACTCCTAGTCTCGGGAAGCCATATACTTAATGTTCCACTCACGATGGAAAGAGCCCCAAATACAGCAAATGAGATAGATGGACTCAACCTGCCAACGACCACCAACAAAGGCGATAACGAAGCCCCTAGCATTTATGATTGCTGCAACAGCGACACCGCAAAATTCCTTACGTTGGTGGGGAAAAGCTCCACGCAGTAAACATACAAGACATTAAACGCAATATAAGAGCACATAAAACCGATAGCTTCAATTGTCAATTGAGGCCAGCTACTAGTACTTTTGGACTCATCTTCAGCCTTTGTTTTGTCTTTCTATGCAGTGGAGAATATAATGCAAAGAAGGCACGAAACGCCGGCTGAAAACGCTAACAAAGATAAAAGGAGACGTCAATTAGTAAAGCCCAATAATACGCCACCGATAAGAACAGCATGAATATCCGTTAGGGCATTAATTATAACAGTGATGTAGAAATTGAAGTTAAGATTCTCAACATTTAGTTGGATGCCATAGTACATAAATCCAATCCCAAAAGCAGACGTCATTAAAGTAATCATCCTCTTTGCAGTCCATTTTGTGGTCCACATACTTTTATTTTTATCACTTCTATTGTCTGCTCTTGTTGTTACTGAAGATGGAATTATGAGCTCTATATTATTGGGTAATTCCTTTCTATTAGAGTATTATGTAATGTTGGTTAGTTGTAACTGTTTTAGTTAATCTGTTGTAATTGAATTCTATTAAGTTGGGTTGGTTAGTTAGCCTTAGTTGTTATATATAGTGGGTATGTCTACTATTCATAACCCGAGAGAATGTATTTTGTTTCTATCAGAATCTCTGTATGTTTAGGAATTCTTCTGTTGACTTTAGTAAAGTGTTTCCATTTGCCTTCAATCTTGTTCTACACTGTCTCTTTTAGTTTATATGAGTTAGTTTATAGTAACTACCTTGCTTATTTTTTATCATTGTATCATTCGCCTAAATTCCTGCTGCCTTTTGTCTTCCGTTCTGCCTGATTTTTGCTTCTTCGTTTCTCACTTTACCTAATTTTTCCAAATTGATTCAATTTCCCTATTTTCGTGTCGTAGTGGATTTTCTTCTGTGGTTCTCTCTCAGAGTGATTCGTTGCACTTTTTGCTCCGGTTGCTTTTCGATCTGGATCTTCGATTCCTGGTTGATTCATCACAACTTCTTCATTGTTGTTGCTCTTCGATTCTGGTGATATTGTTCTATTATTGTTCTCAATTAAACTGGAGTTCTGCATTTTGTGTCTTTTTCTATTTCTGCCTGGTTGAGTTGTTTTTGTTTGGTCTTCAATTGGCTTGTTCGTTTCTGGTTGCATTTTGTGACTCGCCTTCTGCTTGTTTTGCTCTCTGTATGGCTAATATTGCGGATGACAGTACTTTAAATACTTTTGTTAGCTCTTCTTCTACTGCCTCCACTAGACTCTTTTCTACTAAGAAAATTAATGTGACGTTAGAAGATCACAATTATTTGATATGGCATCAACAAGTCTTTCTCACTATTAAAACTCATAGGCTTCAGAAGTACATAGACTCTAACATTTCTTGGCCTACACAATATGTAACTAGAGATGGTGTAGTTAGTTTGAATCCTGAGTATGAGCTTTATAAAGAGCAAGATGGAGCTCTTGCTTTCTGGTTGCTCTCCACTGTTAGTGAGGAAGTCCTACCACATCTCATAGGTCTCAATACTACTGTTGAGATCTCGAATACACTACATAGATTATATAGTGGCAAAACTACCTCTAGATTGATGTCCTATAGGAGAATGCTTCATTCTCAGAGGAAGAGGATCTAAGTATAAGAGATTACTTAATGAAAATCAAATCTGTCTGTGACAATTTAGCTAGTTGTGGTGAGATAATATCAGAATATGAACATATCACTGCTATATTGAATGGTTTGCCACCTGAGTTTGAGTCAGTCATCATTGTCATAACTGCTACTCCCACTCATCCAGATTTAAGATCTGTCAGCACCATATTACTGGATGCTGACACTAAACAGTCACAATCCTTTAACCATGTCACAGTTTGTGCTCATATCACAACTCAAGCTACAAGTGATCAAGTGACCTCCAATAATGCTTCACATTCTGAATATCAGTATAAGGGTGAACTTGTTGATAATAATGGTCAAAACTTCAATAATAGTAACAGCAGTAATAAGGGTAGAGGTGAGGATAATTTTTATCCTCCAGACCACAGTGTCAATTATGTGGTCGGATGTGACATCTTGTAGAAAGATGCTACTACAGGTTTGACATGAATTATAAGAATGAATCATCTTGACCTACACAAAACAGTACTAATAAAGGTTATTCCAGTATTCAAGCCAATGTCAGCTCATATAATCCCAGCAGTGATAACTTCAACCCTTATAATTCAATGTATTATACACATTCACCCTTAGCAATAGCACCTCAAGTTCCTCAAGTTTCTGTAGCCTCTCAAGTTCCTTAAGTTTCTATTTTTCGACCATAGATTTATCATGTTAATATTCAACATCAAGTTTACTCAAATCCTCACAACATGTCTTCTTTTCCTTCTAGAAATTCAAATCATTTCACTGCTGCTACTCAACCACATATCACATCTCAGGCTTATATAGCTACACCTGAGACAGTGGATGATAATGCTTGGTATCCATATTATGGAGCAACTCATCATATAACTAAAGACTTTAGTAACCTATAGGTTAAAGACACTCACCCTGGAACAGATAGTGTGATTGTAGGCAATGGTAATTCTCTTCCAATACAGTGCACTAGTCAGTCTTATTTTTTTGCTAATTCCAATAAGTTTCATTTAAACAAGTTGTTGTATGTTCCTAATATTACTAAAAATCTGATATCTGTATCTAAATTCACTCAGGACAATTAGGTTCTGCTTGAATTTATCCCAATTTCTGTCAAGTTCGCGACTTGCATACTCGAAGAGTGTTGTTAAAAGGAAGTCAAGATGGAGGATTGTACAAACTCAGTATAGCCATGAATAACACTGATAATAATGACAGTTGCATAACTACTGGTGATGAGATGCATATTAATAATTCTGATAATAGTTATTTGTCTCCAATAAGCTGTCACATTGTAAATGCTAGGGTGTCTGTAGAGATGTGGCACAAAAGACTTGGCCACCCTTCTAAAGAAGTGTTACTTTCTTCATTAAAACATTACAATGTAACTCATTCTAATATAAATAAAGAAAAAATGTTATGCAAAGCATGTCAACTAGCTAAAGCACACAAGTTGCCGTTTTATGACTCACACACTGTTTATAAACAGTCACTAGAACTTATAGCATCTGATGTGTGGGGCGCTGCTCCTATTTACTCTAATAGTTTTAGATTTTATGTTGCTTTCATTGATGCTCATAGTAGGTATACTTGAATTTATTTCCCGAAACAAAAGTCTGAGGTTAAATATGCTTTTCTTCAGTTTCATAAACATGAGGAGAGACAATTTGGTGTCAAGCTCAAGGTGTTTCAATTTGATATGGAGGGGGTGAGTATGGTGCTCTTCAAGCTTACATGAAAGAGCAAGGTATAATACATAGACTATCATGTCCCCATACTTCATAACAGAATGGTTTGGTGGAAATGAGGCATCGACAGATAGTTGAGGTAGGCATTTCTATGCTAGCTTAGGCTTCTATGCCTTTAAGCTTTTGGAATGATGCTTTTTCTAGTGCAGTATTCCTTATTAACCGGTTACCCACACGAGTGTTGTCTAGTGTATCACCATATGAAAAGATTTTTCACAAAACACCAGATTATAGTTTTTTGAGAGTTTTTGGTTGCACATGTTACCCTTTTTAATACCTTATAATCAGCACAAGTTTCAGTTTCATTCTTCTACCTGTGTTTTCTTGGGTTATTCACCTGCTCATAAGGGATACAAGTTTTTAGATCCTAGTGGTCATGTCTATGTCTCAAGGCATGTTTAATTTGAAGAAAATGAATTTCCTTATCACTAACACCAAAACTTTTCTGATACTTGTAATCTACCAACAATTAACACCTCTACTAGGACAAGTAAAAAGCACTTAAGTGTCAACAATGTTTGTTCTCTAAATAACTGGTTTTATTCTTCTTTTCTTCCCTTCTCTACTAACACACACAGCCACAAATCAGCCCTATCATCTCTTACATTACTACAACAAGTGTCAGAGGTATCATCTCTAATGTCATCATCTCATCCTTCAAATCTGTCATCTTTTACACCATCAACGTCATCTTCTTTACCACGTGAGTTATCTTCACCTCAACAATCCACCTCATCTTCATATCATCCATTCATCTCAGAACCATTTGTAACTACTAAATCTCTTCCATTACAATCACTAACATCATCTTCATCACCGTCACTTCCTCCACCATCACCACCACCATCTTGACTAGTTTAGAATGCTCATTCCATGGTCACTCATGGGAAAACCGGTATTTTTAAACCTAGAGTGTTACTTGCTGAGACAAGTCCTCAAGAGCCAGCTAATGTCTATGAAGCATTGTAGTATCCTGCCTGGCGTGAAGTTGTTCATAGTGAGTATACTACTCTTATGAAGAATGGTACATGAGAGTTAAAGCCTCTGCCACCAGCATGCAAAGCAGTAAGTTGCAAGTGGCTTTTTTTTTAATTAAGAAAGGAGACTATTACAAAGAAATACTAAGTACGAAGGGAGGCATGACCATAGAGGTCACGGTGGAGGATAGGTATAATCTCTTGGGGGGTTCCATGTAGGTCTGAACTTGTTCATTTATAGTAATAGTAGATTTGGCAAGGAAATCTGCTGCAGCATTGGCTTCACACCGAATGAGGATGAATTCGGTCGTCCATTGCTTTGAGATGAGAGTTGTAATAGAGCGAACAAGGGTTATTGGGCTGCAGCTAGCCATTGATGGAGATACGAGATTAAAAGTTTCGGCACAGTCGGTTTGGCATTGAAGGCATTTGATATTAAGGGAGATCGCCAATTGAAGTCCTTCAAAAATTCCCCAAAGTTTGGCTTGAAGAGGCATTGAAATTCCAACCGGTTTTTTAAAGCCAATGATCCAGTCACCATTCATATTCTGAATGATGCCACCCACCGACCCGTAGGAGGAAACTTTGTGAATTGCTCCTCCATCCGTGTTAAGAGTAAACCAGTCTGGGGGCGTTGGCTTCCATTGTACAAGTTATGGTCGAGCAGCAACAGAATCTATTGGGGTAATGGTATTTGCTTCGGTGATATAAAGGGCCCAATTTTCACTAAGACAGAAGAGCTGGTCATTATGGATGAACAAATTCGAGAATATGTATGCATTTTGCCTCTTCCAGATCTGCCAGTGATAGAGGAGAAAAGAACCTTCCATGGGATGCATGTGCCAGCAAAAAGGTTGTTTGATTCAAGATTCATCACGAGCCAATCAGAGGCGTTAGTGGAGAAGAATTTCGGTAGGGGCTACTGCCAGATAATCTGCTGCCAAAGTGCTGTAGAGTATTGGCAGTCACGTAAAACATGAAGAGTAGTTTCATTAGCTAAGTTGCATATTTGACATAGAGGATCGTCCGTAAGTTTCCTTACACAGTGTTTGACATTTGTATGCAAGCGATCTTTGTATGAAAGCCATAGAAAATTTTTAAGGCGTTCCGGGATAGTCATACACCAAAGCTTAGTCCATCTTGCGTCTTTGGGGTCCCAAAGATCCTTGGTTATAAGATTATATGCAGATTTTACTTTGAACTCACCATGTTTGCCTTGAGACCAACAACATCGATCTTTGCCAGCATTCGGGTTAGGGGGTTGAACATTCAGCAGATGCGGAATTATGGAGGGCTGGAGAGACTGCCGGAGTAGATTCCAGTTCCAATTACCATTTGGCAGAGCAACTTCACGGACTAGCATATTATCTTCAATCGAAACATGATCTTGTTTCCATTCTGATAAGCGTCCAAGATTCGGCATCCAAATGTCATGCCAAAATCTGATCATAGTTCCATCGCCTATAGACCAAGATAAGAAGTTGTAGAAACTATTCCAGACTTTGGATAAGGACCTCCATAAGTGGGAGCAATTCAGTCGGAATATGGAGGGGGCAGTTGGAAAGCAGCTTATACTTTTGGCGAAGAAGCTTTATGTAATATTTCTCCGTATCCAAAGCAATAACATAACATAGTTTCATATGGAAGGCAGAAATATGATGTTGTAGCCTCCAAATACTGAGGCCTCCATTATGCCTAGGTTGAGTTAAGGTGTCCCAGTTGACGAGGGGGATGACTCGATTTTGACTACTAGAACTCCAAATGAAATGTCGTATAAGTTTTTCAATATCTTGACAAACACGAGAGGGGAAGTGGTAAGTTTGCATGAAATAAGTTGGGATAGCCATGAGTACGGAGTTAGCGAGAGTAATCTATCCCGCAAAAGATAAGGTTCTAGCCGACCACCCATGGAGCTTTGATTTTATTTTATCAATAATGAAGCTATAAAAATCGCAGGTGGCTCGCTTGTGCATCACCGCATTCCAAGATAGACTCCCAAGTTAGGAACTTGTTTGATGTCGAGATGTGAACATACTATATTTACTGATTTTACACTTGTATTGGGCGAGAAGTAAATATGGGATTTGAGCTTGTTGACTGTGTGGCCCGAGTAACGACCAAATTCATCCAGAATGTTGTCAATTAAAATTGCATGCGTTGCGGTTGCTTTGGCATACAATATTAAGTCATCTGCAAAGAATAGGTGTGTGATAGGAATACCTCCTCGAACTAACTGAAATGGTTTCCATGAGCCCTCCTCGGAAGCAAGCTGAATGTGATGCCCAAGTCTTTCCATGGTAAGAACAAAGAGGTAAGGAGAGATTGGGTCTCCTTGTCGAACTCCGCATTGTGGTTTAAAACCATTGCTAAGCCCTCCATTAAATTGGACATGCATAGAAGAAGATGAAATATAATGTAAGATGATTCACTTAATTACCAGTGGGAAGCCTGCTTCGGAAAGTGTATTGGCTATGAAGTCCCAGCGAAGATGACCAAAAGCTTTTTCCAAGTCCACCTTTATCGCCATCCAACCTTCTTTGTCCTTTTTGGATTTCATGAAGTGAATAACCTCTTGATTAATAATGATATTTTCTGAGAAGCTACGACCTTGAATGAAGCTGGTTTGATTAGGAGCGACAAGTTGAGGCATAATTTACTGAATACGCTTGACAATGATCTTAGTGACCAACTTGCATAAGACCGTACAAAGACTAATAGGTCGAAAGTCCTTGAAGCTCGAGGGGTTTAGGATTTTGAGGATGAGGGCAAGAATTGTTTTGTCAAAAGGGGGTCAATATTATTACCACTGAAAATGTTTTGGATCGTAGAGCAGACCGAAGCGCCAACGATGTCCCAATTCTTCTGATAGAAGTGACCGTATAGACCATCAACTCCTGGGGATTTCAGTGGAGCCATATCGAAAAGCGCCTCCTTTATTTTCAATGGGTTTGGCATCAGTTCTAGATTTTTCAGTAATTAAGGGGTAGAGTTGGGAAACACCCTGAAACAGGATAGGTGACATGTTCTTCTTCACAAGATGAAAATAATTCTTGGAAGTAAGAGTTGCCTTCCTGTCGAAGAGTATTAATGTCCGAGCACCAATCTCCAGTTGAAATTTGAAGAGTGTAAATTCTATTAGCTCTCCTATTTATGATGGTTTTTTTATGAAAATAAGTGTGTTTTGGTCGCCGAATGATATCCAATCTGAGAGAGATTTTTGCTTCCATAGGAGCTTCTCTTGATCAAGGATTAATTCAAGTTCAGCTTGTAGTTTAGTCTCAAGCTTCAAGAGATAAGCACTGTGCTTTTTATCAAGATATCATTGGATGCCCTTTAGACTCCCCATAATGTTGTGCTTGTGGTGAGAAAGCTGCCCAAAAGAGTGTTGATTCCAGATTTTGGTTACTACTGAATTTAGAGATAGCATGTGTAATTGGAAGTGAAGAATCCCAGTTATCAAGCACAAGCTTATGGAAATCTTTATGGAGAGTCATCCCGTAAAGTATCGAAATTGACCTTGTTGTCGCTTATTGGAGATTTTGCCAATGGAGAGTAAAAGAGGTATATGGTCGAACTTCATTCTGAGGAGATGATAAACCAATGTATCAGGATATGCGTCAAGCCATTTGTCATTGAATAAATATCGGTCGAGGTGAACGGCACAAGGTCCTCTATACCAAGTAAAGTCAGGTCCTTGATAACCAAGATCATGAAGACTTTAATCAAAGACAACATTACTGAAATATTGATCCGATACAGGAATACTAACGCAACCTTTTTGATCATTTGGAGATAACGCGGCATTAAAATCGCCTAGGATAAGGCTCATTAATATGATTGGAGAGCAATTGGAGATAAGACCAAAGAGTTTTCCTTTTGGCAGGGTTTGGACTTGCATTAACAAAAGTAGCGAGAGCTAAATGGTAATTGGACTTACAGTGGATTCTGCAGTGGACGAATTGAAAGTAACTGAAAAGAACATCTATTTGAATGTGATCATACCAACAGATCCAAATGCCTCCAGAAAAACCATCAGCTTCTACTCTAAAAGAGTTTGGAATTTTAAATTGAGCAATAACTCTGTCAGCAACATGTTTACTTATGCGGGTTTCAATGAATCCTACAACATCCAGAGAATGATCTCGCATATATTACCGAGTAACGCGATTAAAATTCCGATGGTCGCAGCCTTGAGCGTTCCACATAAATATGTTAAGATTCATAAATAAAAGAGAGTGAGAAGAGTGAGGCCAGAAGAGCCCATTATTCTATCATACCTCCTGGTCATTTGCCTGTTGCAGAAAGAACTAGCACTTCGGTTGGGATGCGGGGATTATCTCCATCTATCAGTTTCACAGCTTGGTGCTTGTTCGGGTCGAGGTTTTCAGTCAAGTTTAATCGTGACAAATTTGAGGAAGAAGCTCCACTAGGTGTATTATGTGGTCTTTGCATAGGGAGTTTAGATAATACATGCAATTTGGCGGGCTTACCACTAAGATGAGTTTGCTTCTTGGGGGCGGAAGGAACAGTTGTAGCTTTTTTTGGGTTTGCTAGAGCCTTGTTCTTTGATTTGTTTTTGTCTGTATAAAGCACTCCTTGGTTCGGTCAACAAGCTAAGTTCAGAGGTCAAAGGAGATGTTGAAGAGGGTACCGTGGGTTCCACATCGATCACCCTAGATTTTGGGTGGTTTCCCTGATTATTAGGGACAGCTTTAAAAATGGGATTTGATTTTGCTATAATGGGGCTAGAATCATGGACCGATTGCTTTGTAGAATTAACATTCCTTGGATTTCACTTTTTCATTTCTACGAGCATCCATGGCTTGAATGCTTCATCCGAGGCTGAGTTATCTGACGTTGGAGGCTACACTGGAGGAACCTCAGACGCTGGTTGAACATCTTCTTGTACTGGCAGTTACGGACGAATGTCTTTATGGTGACCGTATATGCCACAATAGAAGCAAACAATGGGAAGTGACTCATACTCTATGATTTGAAGGCGACCATTGATGATGAGTTTGGATACTAAAGCCCGATGAGATTAAGACTAAAGGCTAGTCGTGCAAAACGCCCCCTGCAACCATTATCCGTTTGGAAATCAATTTTGATCACAAAGCCAACATGGTTTCTAATAGCTTCAATGAAACTCCTTTTGTATAGGGTGACGGGGAGTCCCGGTAATCGAATCCATACCATGAGGTGGCTAGGATAATCCTGATTCGGCTGAAAGTCAAGAGACCATGGCTCAACTGTTAAGTATAGTCCAAGGACCTTCTGTTAGTACCTTCAAATAGTCACCATAATTACTGAACTTCACAAGGAAGTAGTCATTCTCAATATCGATAAGTTTGAGGGGGAATGAAGGTTTTCAGATACCATATATGCGATTGTACAGGGTATTATAACCCACTCTTCAACCAATAACTTTAACTACGAGTGTTAAATCCATGCTTTTAACGGCCAGTGATTGGACTCGTTCTGAAAAATCTATTGTTGGAATCCCGTTAGAGGAGTCGAGAGTGATATCTCTTTAAGTAGTTCAATATTATCATCATCTAGATCGATCGTTTTAGAATCCGGTTGGGCCACAGTAGATTTTGTCACAACGTCCTTATAAGAAATAGCATGTGGGGAACCATCGCACTCCATTAGAGTAGTGGCACCATCGCTTGCTATGGCAGAAGAGTCAGGCGGGTCTTCATCTCTACGATTTTGTTTTTTGGGGAGTCTGGTGTCGGCGGGGGGAACTTCAGAGGGTTTCATCGCTCTCTATGTTATTTAGGAAATATATATTGATTGAATTTACATTGTTTGTTCCTTCTCTTGTCATTGCAAGTGGCTTTTTAAAGTAAAGATGAAGCCTGATGGGTCAGTTGACAGACTTAAGGCTCGTCTAGTGGCCAAAGGGTATTCTCAAATGGTGGGGAGAGACTTCTCTGAGACATTTAGTATTGTGGTTCGAGCAAGTACGATAAGAACTATTTTACATGTTGCTGTCATGAAAGATTGGCCACTTAGGCAAATCGACATCAATAATGCATTCCTCAATGGAAGGCTATGAGAGGAAATATACATGTGTCAACCTCCAGGTTTTGAGCAGAGAAGTGAATATGGGAAGGAGTTAGTATGATGCTTAAAGAAGGCTCTTTATGGGCTTAGACAAGCACCTAGAGCATGGTTTGAGACTTTCAGAAAGTTTCTAGTTGAAAACTTGGGTTTTGTTGTTTCGAAAGCTGATTCTTCCCTATTTATCATAAATTCAGCATGCTCTCAAGTATTATTAATGGTGTATGTAGATGATATAGTCATCACAGGATGCCGGGTGATAGAAGTGGATGTCATAGTGCAAGCAATTAATGAAGAATTCCCTCTTAAGGACTTGGGACAGTTAGAATTGTTTCTTGTAATGCAAGTTAAACACTCTCCAAGAGGCTTGTTTTTAAATAAAAGTATATTTCTGAGTTGTTAAAGAGGTCAAACTTAGATGAGTCAACTCCCACTCTCACTCATATGGTTCTTGCTCCTAAACTCAAGGCAAGTGATGGACAGTTGTTTGGTGATGTTCATCTTTATCGTAGTATTGTGGGAGGTTTGCAGTATGTATGTTTAACAAGACCTGGCATAGCCTATGATGTTAACAAGGTTAACCAGTACATGAACAGTCCGTGTGATACTCATTGGAGGGCAGTGAAACGTATATTGAGATACCTCAATGAGACACTTGAGTATGGGTTATTTTTCTCACAATCTGGCAATTTCAGTCTAGTCTTCTACACTGATGCAGACTGGGTAGCTTCAGTGGAAGACAGACGATCCACGACAGATTACTGTGTATATCTTGGAGGTAATACAATTGCATGGTGTTCTAAGAAACAAAGTGTTGTCTCTAGGTCCACTTCAAAAGCTGAGTATAGAAGCCTTGCTAATTCTGTTTCTGAATTGATTTGGATTGAATAGTTAATTGATGAAATTGGGATTGGTGTAACTGGAAAGCCAGTTGTAGGGTGTGATAATGCCTCTACAATTTCTATGGAAGTAAATCCAACACACCATGCTCGAATAAAGCATGTGGAAATTGATATTCATTTTGTGAGGGAAAGAATTTTGGTTGAACAACTCAGTGTAAATTTTGTTCCTTCTGCAGAACAGGTGGCTAACATACTCACCAAACCATTTTCACCTGCAGTTGACATGCGTTCTCGTCTTGGTGTAAAGTCTTGGGCAGAAATCAATAGTACCAGTCATGAGAAAAAGGTCTGAAGAAGCCAGGAAAATGTTGAAGTGGCAATTCAGATAATAAGAAAACCGGGAGTATATTACAGTATTATGTAATTGTTGGTTAGCTGTAACCGTTTTAGTTAATCTATTGTAACTGAATTCTATTCAGTTGGGCTGGTTAGTTAGCCTTAGTTGTTATATATAGTGGGCCTATCCACTATTCATAACCCGAGAGAATGTATTTTGTTTCTATCATGTTGACTTTAGTAAAGCGTTTCCATTTGCCTTTAATCTTGTTCTACATTGTCTCTTTCAGTTTATCTGAGTTAGTTTACAGTAGCTACCTTGCTTATTTCTTATCACTTTCCCGCTAATTTTCTTAATACATCGAGTGCTTCTTTGTTTCTCCCTTGAACAAGTAGCCAACGAGGTGACTGTGAGACCAACGGGACTAAGAAAAACATATAAACAAGAGGGGGAAGTGATATACCTCCAATGAGATCTTGTAGTATAGGCAATGAGTGGGAGAGATAGATAACCAGCTGTGAAGAAAAAGAAACCAAATTGGCCTATTTGACCTCGCCATTTACGACCGACAATTTCTGTGGAGAGGACAAGACAACATATCCAGAACGAGCAAAGCCGTTTGCGAATCGAAGAAGTGCATATATCCAAACGTTAGGTGAAAAAGAGGTCATGAAAGTGGTGGAGGAGATTAAGATGCATGCCACCAATAATGTTTTCTTTCTACCCAATAATGTGTCCGCTAGCCGACCATAGAAAGAACATCCTGTGAAAGGGAAACAAACAGTGTCTTTCACTAGCTTCTCACTCGTTAGATTATTATTTTTAAATAAAATTAAATACCCTTAGATGGGTTAAGTTTGTTCGGACTTCAAAATTCCTTTTAGAATTTACCCGTAGCCTAGCAATGGACATCCACATATATAATTCATTGAATGTAGGAGATTTCTTCGAACTATGATTCAAACTTTAAATTAATTTCAAAATATTATAATTGAAATTTTAAAGTATCATTATTTTATTAATCAAGTCATTTCCATCATTAGCTTGAATGTTGTAATTTTTTTAATCAATACATTTTCATCATTAGTGTGAACATTAAATGTCAAATTGATTAAAACTATCATTTAGAAGGTACACAATACACACAAGGTAAAAATCATACTCTCTTTCAGGGATTAAATTGAATTTTAAAATTTTGAAGGATTAAAGTACAAGTTTAACATAGGATTAAATTATAACATCAAAATTAAACTCATTTAAATGCATGATTGATACTAATACTTATATGAATGAAGGCCTAGGAGAGAGAGTTAAGATTACCAAAAATTGTGCCAATGAAAAAGAGAAAAGCCGGAAGAGCAGCAAGAAACTTGCGGTCACAGATAAGGTTCTACTCGGCAATAGTGGACGTGGTGTTCCCACCAACCCACTCCCAAGTCCCGGCTGCCAATCCGCAAACATGACTCCGTTGGCCTTTGCTGCCACTACTACTAACGTCGTCGTCTATGCACCAAGACTCAGATACTGATGCATTACTGTGATGATGGTCTTTTCATCTCCAAGCAGATGGCCGAGCATCAGTAAAGATGGTGATTAAGGTATTCTGAGAATCAAACACCCATGACAATGAAACTAATGCTACATGCAACAGTTGAGATAATCCCAGGGATCTCTCGTATCTGTTTATCACATCATCCACACTGAGCTCTAACTTCTCTTGTGCTACCACCGCCACGTGTGCAAGCTCTTCTATTTCTCCTTCTGTCTCCATGTCTACCACTTTACAAAGGAATTTTTATATTCAACCTTGCTGCTCCCTTAATACGAGTAATAAGGGCTATTTAGAGTTTGAATTAATAATTACATATTAACCTACTGCTTGATAACGATACAAGTTTTTCTTCTTTACGTCAGTAACAAATTGATACAGTTGGATTACATGAGTGATTAGTAGGTACAATCAGATTAACACTCTAATTGATCTATATAACTTGTAAAAAAATTGCCAACAAGATGAGCCACAAAACAAAGCATAAACAGCAGCAACAAACAGCATAAAAAGCTGCCCATATTGCAGCATGATCAACCAAAAAAGAAACTGCAACACTAGCGTCTAAACTCAGCAACAAAACACTGCTAAACTACCAAAAATAGCACATCGAATCACAAAATTCAACAATCTTGTTTTTGTTTATAATTTTTTTAGATTATAATAATTATTTTAAAAATCATAATTTTTTTACCAACAAAAATTAAATATGACGATTCACGAGTGGAAATTAAAATGATGAAAATGCGTATCAGTTTGAATGTGTACGTTGAGTAAGAAGTATATTATCTCAAATAATTAGGTCATGAATGTAATGTTATGCTTCCTATTCATGACTTCTCTCGACATGCTTAACTTTTGGCTAAAATTGATATTTATAATAAAATAATTATTTTGTTTTACAAAAGGAAAAAGATAGAAGAGATGAGGAGAAGATAATGAATAAGAATGAAGAAAATGTTATATTTAGTTGTGCATAAAATAATTGTAGTTTTTTCTTTAACGATTTCTATTTAGGAGGACGGAAAGGATAATTTTGTTCATAAAGAGAATTGAATCCACAATTTAGAGAATAAATGATGTGTTATCCGAGAGTTTTTAACTACATACTCTAGAGATTGTATAACTAATATATGACTAAAGATTAGAAATGGTGGTAGTAGTGACTCGTACTATATATAATTCATTTATATATGATTTGTGGTTTGCAGTTTGTCCTTGGTATTTCAATAACTTGGTCTTTTTGGTGGTTCGTTTACTGATTCGGTCAGATCTATTCGTATCTACCTTTTGTTAGAATTTATTTGGCTTGTTTTTTAACATTTTCCTTGTGTGATCCTTATTTGATCTTAAGTGACTAATCTTCTTGTGCTAATAATTATAAGAAAACATATTTATTATGTGTTTAATTTACGATTGTGGTTGTAAAATTTTATTGTAATTTGGACATTTTCTATTTTTAATAAAATCAACTGTTTTTATAAAAAAAAAATATTGCGTGTCACTAAATAGATCTAACTTCCGGATAAAATTAGTTTAAAGAAACAACAATATCATGGCAATTAAACTTAAACAGCAACACCTCCGTCAACTAACAAATGTGGTCCTATAGTTCCTTTATTCATATTTTAAAGGCAGGATTAATGAATTATTAATTTAAAACTGAATATCTCACAAATATCATGGGCCATATATGTGTGTATATATATATAACTTTAAACCCATATCATAATATCTTTTATATATGTTTTATAAATTTGTATTTAAATACGTTTTATTTTTCATGATCGATAAAACTACGGTTAACACAATTTTAATCCTAAATTATTTTACTCTAAACCGTTTAATGAAGAATTATTTATGTTCTTATCTAAACAAAAACACTTCAAAATTAAAATATAAAGGTGATATATTTTAAAAGTCAAGCCATCTATTAATCCCTTGGAAAAGGAACCTTGTACTTTTAATTGGATTGTTTTACTACGAGTAAGGATATACGCAAGATTTTAGGTTAGGTATGTGAATTTAAAAAGATTTTGGAGGCGAAAATAAATTTTTATTAAAATACAACAAAAATAAAGACAACACGCACATATACTTTGTAATTATAACTGTTTGAACCCGAATCTTTTAAAGAAGAACAATATTTCCTTTTACCCTTCAATGAATTAATCTAAATACATTCTTAAATTATGTATAATAACACTTTGGGTATAACTTCATTACTTCAATAGTTAGTGAAATTAAAAATTTAAAAATCATTAGAAAATGTTTGAAAGTAAAAATGACTGAAATAAAAAGAATTATAATATATAATATTTGAATAATTATTAAATTAATTAATTTTAGTGAACTGATATAATAAGTTGAGAACCGAAGGAATTATACGTATAATCAACCATGGTTATTTTTAAATTATATATGTCTTTAACTAGTGAATCCTATCAAATTACCGGTAATTATTCTTTACCAATTAAACATATTTAAGTAAAATTGATCGAGTATATTTAATTGGTTAGTCAAGTTACTCATATTTGTTTCATCATATTCTCTTATGTCATGAGTTCTAGATCCACTGAGAGCATTCTCCTTCCTTCCTCTAGAGCCTTCCATTTCTCTCTCCTCTTGATAGGATTATGATAGATTTATAATTTATCAAAAAAAATATTTAAATAAAATTAGAATTCATTGTACCTATAATTACACGGATTATAATTATATATTTCTTATGAGAAAAAAGAAAAAATATATATATGTATCGAATTTAAAATAAAAAATCAACCATAAAAAAAATATTATGCTTTTATTAATATATTATAAATTTAATTGATGAAATATTAAAAAAAATATCTTAATAATTATATATTTTTATAATTAATTTATAGTGTGCAGACATGTCTTAAGAACATTATAATTTGTATGATTTATAACAATAAAGTTAAGTTGTTGCTCGTAAGGCCCACGACGATAAAAAGATTGGCGGTGGATTTGGGTCAACGTGTATGCACCGTCAATTCTATATAATTCTTTGGTATTAGTGCTTCGGAACCATAGTTTGCGGGTCCCATTCTCCAAAGATTAAGCTTTTTCTTACATATAACTGAAGTATAACCTAGTCAACTCACCACATTCGCATACACTTTTGCCTGAACTGAGAACAATGGCGGAACAACTCACCGAGGAGCACATCGCTGAGTTCAAGGAAGCTTTTAGCCTCTTCGACAAGGACGGTGATGGTATACATGCTCCTCCATTCACTGTTTCTTTTTTCCCCCTTACTTTTGATTTGCTTTGCTTCCATGGAAGAATTCACTAAAAAGTACCAACATATTATGTCTGATTCTTAGATAGAAGAACTTTAGCATTCTTGGGTATTGACTGGAATCTTGTTTTCTATCTTTTAATCCTCTTTGTTAGATTAGATCTTGTATTACTAGACTGCAGTTGTACGTCTGTGGGTATGCAAGATAATAATTACGATCTATGCTTTCACGGCGCTGCCCGGCGAGCTGGGTTGGGTGGTGATAACCTGAGAGGAAGGTGGTTGTCGTCGGGTGATCCGAATGGATCGCGTATCCCCTGTTTCGATCGAATGTGTGTAGTTAGCAATCCATATGCTTTATTGACTTTTGAGAACTCATGATGTGTAGGTTGCATCACTACTAAAGAGCTCGGAACGGTGATGAGATCTCTCGGACAAAATCCAACTGAAGCTGAACTGAAGGATATGATCAACGAGGTTGATGCTGATCAAAATGGCACTATCGACTTCCCCGAGTTCTTGAATTTGATGGCAAAGAAAATGAAGGTGACTGAAACACTGCATTTCATTGTGCTTATTCCATGGAACTAACACACATTCCAACCGAGTGTTTCGTTTGCAATTGTGATACCAACCCTGATGACTTAAACATTGCATTGCTTTTCATTTCATTTCAAACTCTGATTCTGTGCACTTGCAATTCTCTATGTTGTTTTATTTCAAGTTTTTGAATATCGGTAGGCTGTTGTTTATGGAATCGGACATGCTAACATTGTGTATTTTCACTTCCTTCTGTGGTAATCTCTGCTTTTGCTGCACTAGTGACGGTTAGCCTCTGCTCTTTCGGTTGTGTATTTTTGTTGCATCATTTCTTGAGGTTGATTTCCTCGAACTTGAGTCTCATATGGTTTTCATTCGTATCATAGAAGTCTAATGTGATTATTTGCTCTATAGCATTTTGTTCTACAGCCGTAATTGGATCTGGTATTGCTTGAATATTGCTCTTACCATGGCTTCTCTGCATTTGAATGGACTTGTTTCATGGATTCCAGCATTAATTTGTCAAACCGAATGCATACCTCTATAGCAGTCGAGGCATCACCAGTTTTGCTGCACTTGGAACTTATATTAACTTGCCATCACAAAAAGTTCTGCCAAATACCGTACCATTGTAATCATACCCTTTGTTGTATCAATTATGAAGGATACTGATTTTTGCTTCTCTTAAATTGTCTTATGAAGGATACTGATTCCGAGGAGGAACTTAGGGAAGCTTTTAAGGTTTTCGATAAGGATCAGAACGGCTTTATTTCTGCAGCTGAGGTAATAGAGCATGAGTACTTGCTCATATCCTGTTTGCTCCGAAATCAATGTTATAACTATAGAGAAAGAGCTTCTTTCATGCTGATGGTGGTTGGTTCTTTTCACTTTGCAGCTCCGGCATGTGATGGCGAATCTTGGGGAAAAGTTGACGGACGAGGAAGTGGATGAAATGATTCGTGAAGCAGATACAGATGGTGATGGACAGGTGAACTATGAGGAGTTTGTAAGGATGATGCTAGGAAAGTGATGGCAGTTGCTTTGTTGTTGAGTCGGGGGAGAAATGTCGTCCCTCCCGACTGTGTAAACTCGCTATTACTTTACTGAGACTTGATATAGGTTCTTTATATTCTGTTTGAGCAATATGATGAAGCACTCTTTCCTATTTCTGAACTAATTTACGTGATTTCAATTCAACAAGTTCCTTGTCTAAACTATCTTTTTCCGCCCATTTTATGATGCTTGAGACAAGTGAAGTTAATGAAGGTTATACCTTGTTTTACAAGTTTATCGGCCAAGTATAATGGGAATTAACTAATCCCCTTGCACTCTTGAGCCCCGAGTTGCCCTCAATAATGTGTTATCTTACTTGAGGTACTAGTTGTTGATAAACTGAAGAACTAATTGAAAAATTAAGTGTCGGATATAATTAAAATATTTGATAAATATAAAATTTTAATACAATATAATTTTTATTGGTGTATAACAAGTGAGATGGTGATTAGTAGTGGTTTGAGCGACCAATGTTGGTGGTTGTCACTCAGTCGTGTAAGGTCATGAGTTTGGTCGAGTTATGTTTTTGGTCCATCCGAGCCCCACTCAAAAATTAAATCCCCTGATGATCCTACTCAACTTAAAACTTGACCCGATTTTTTAGGTAAAAATCTCACACCTGACTCGATCCAAATATATATATAATTTCTATTTTTATTAGATAAAATAAAGAAATAATTAAGAAATAATATAAAGATGTATATTATTGTAATTATCTCTGAATATAATAATAGATACTTATAATATTATTTAGGGTCAGGATAAGGTTTCTCATCCATGATACACGCACGGCCAGGCACCTATTCATCATCTTCATACTTCCATTCATTTCAATAATGGAAGTCCAGGGAGTCTTTCTTACTTTCTTACTTCATTATTTTAATTATATCATTCATTCACGTACTTTATCATTCATGCATATATGTGATCATTACTTAGTTATATATGTCATATGTTATCATAATATGTTTATCTATGGCTATCATTTGATATAACATGCTATTACATATGTTTTGCATATAACTTAGTCTTTATGATATGTCTTGTTTGTCACACATCTTTACTTAGCTTTATATCATGTTCTACACATGTTTTGTATTCATTTAGTATGTTTGCATATCATTCATATGTCATAGCAGCATATTATCATTCAATCATTAGCTCATGACATGTTATTCTAGCTCATGTTACATTTACCTTTGCTCATTAACTTTGCATCCATGTTTCCTTAACTAATTGTATTCATCCATAGCTCAAAAGTATGTATACATAGGCGGCGGCATGCATTTAGCCTTCTACAAGCTTACTTGATTAATCTTTGAATGTTTTCTTGATTCATATAGGTGCATCACAAAGGGACACATCTTATAGCAGCTTGGGGAGACATTTGGCAAAGCATGACAACTCATAATTAGCTCACAGCACCTATGGCAACTCATAATTACCTCACAACACCTATAGCAGCTCATAGTACTCAAATTGAAGTTCACATTAGCTGGAGGAGCTAACAAGGAGCTAAACTCAGTTAGGGAAGCATTTTCGACTAAGTTGCTGAAAAGTGAACTAAAGGTAACTAGAAGTAGTTGGGAGAGTAGATGAGGAATTGAGAAGATCAAAGCTAACTAGCTTGAGTTCATCAAGCTATAGCTCATCTAGTTAGCTACCAAGACATTCACCTAACTTACCTTGAACCTAGCTTACCTCTACGTTGTCCATAAACTTCAAGACATCATCCTATGGTCGAGTTGCACCTAAGGTTCAATGGAGACTCCATGTGCATGCCTTATGGCATCCTAGCCAAGTGCCTTGCTTGTGCATCACTTAGGCGCCAAGATGAAAAGGCTTTTCCCTATTCGGCCAAGCATTGTAACCACCCAAGGATTGGCGCCAAGATGAAGAGTTGCAAGCACTATTCGGCCAAGACGCATTCCTTCACCCTTGGTCGAACCACCATCATTATTTGCATCCTATGTATTTAATTAAATTATGTCTTTATGAAAGGAAACTAGTGTGGCTGAATATACATGTATTTTTTGGTCTTGTTTCTTTTCATAAACTATAAATAGTCTTGCCTATTTCATTTGTAATCAACCTTTGTTCATCAAATATTCAAGTGAGATTTATTCTCTTTTACTTAGTCCTTTGTGAATTTATCGACTTATCAAGTGGTAACACTTGTGGCTTCAAACCCCTTTCTATTTCCATTAATGCTTGTGGTTTCTATCTCCATTATAGTAGTGGCTCCAAGTCCGATTCTATCACCCCTTAATTAGACTTATAAGGTTGAGTCTTTGCTCTCTTATAGCATTGGTTCTTCCTTAGTCTATTTAAGATACTACTTATCGTCATTCTCATTTCTTTCTATAGCCCATCACCACCCAAACACTTAACCATACTTCCGCTTATCTTATATACTTGTAGCCCACCTTTAAAACCCTTACATTTACTACCTTACCATTCTTTTTGTAGCCTTCACTTGTTGCAAGTGTTTGTTTCCTTCCTAGGTCCTATAATTAAGTTGCCGTCGTTCTTTGAGTCCATAGAACTGTGCCCCAACCTATATCAATCCATAAACTCAAACCCGACATCATCCTATTAAAAAGTTCGATCCGACTCAAACTCAAATTTCTAAAGAAAAACTTACATTAATAGATCAGTTCGAATTAGAATTTATCGAATTTGAATCAAATACCTATTCCTAATTATTAATATGTGTGGGAGTTATGTTGTGACTGACAAAATTCCCCTCATAGAATTTTAGTCATGATTAATTTTTTTCCAATGCCAAAAACAAAGTGTATATGAGATCTTGCAAATAGGTGTGAGCATTCAATCGAGTCGAGTTATTTGAGTTGGCAATCATATTTTGTAATTCGGACTTAACTTGAATTTTTTTCAAGTCGAGTCAAGTTATTCGAGTTTTGATACAAATTTTATTATAATTATTTATAGTATTATAGTAATGATTGATTTCAATTTTTTGATTTTCTCTAACCATATAATATATATATATATATATATATATTCTTTATTATTGTTATTATAATGTTATATATCAAATACAATATAAAATTATAAAATATATTTACAATATTATATTTTAAAGAAAATATTTTGAAGGTAAAATATTGAAGAGATAATACAAAAGTCAATGAATTTATGGGAAGAAAAAACTTACAAACAATTGCAATCAAAATATCAAATTGAGTAAAATGTAAAATTAAAAGACTAAATAAAAAGAGTATATTTTTAGTGAAAAATAGGGATTGAAGTTACATAGGTATTCTATAGTGGTATAAGAGCATGTGGTTCAAAATTGATAAAAAAAAATAGACTTAAAATGAAGGATGAATTGAAGAAATAAGGAAATCATGAAAAGTTGAAGATTAAATTGAAAAATTAAAAAAATGTTACCAAAAAGAGGAATTGAAGGCACATAAGAATTATACGATGGTTTAAGAGCATGTGGTTCAAATTTGGTAAAAAATGAACTTAAAATTAAGGAGGAATTGAAGGAACAAGGAAATCATGGGCTAATTTGCAAAACTGTCAAAATAATCAGCCAAAATTTTAGTTTTTTGAGTAACTCGAAATTTCCAAATTTCAACTCGACTCGAACTCAAAAACCGAATCAATAATTTGAGTGGACCAAAATAACTCGAAATTGAAAAAAATCACTTTTTTTAATCGAGTCGAGTTTTATTCACCCCTAACTGCAATGCCAAAACATTTGAAAATTTTAGTCATGATTAATTTCTTGTTAGGTCCTCATCTTTTTGCCAAAGTTGCTAACTTCCAAATGCTACAGAATAAAATATACATCATCCCATTGGGAAGCGGTTATATACTTAAATTCAATCAGAAAGTAATATTTCCAAATCCAAAAGCAATATAAGAATTCAACATCTGTAATCTTTCCATTAGGAGACAAGGCCCCATCTAGGGATTGGCATGGATTAGATCAAGTTGGATTTCAATTAATTCGATCTGACCTGAAAATTATATATCTTCCACCTGAATTCGACCAAACCTAAAAATGTACACACTCCACTAAACTCGAATTCGATCCGATTTTTGAGATAAAATTCGGACCCAATCAGACCCGATCCGAAATAATATATTTATTAAAAAATTTATTTTTATTCAATAAAAATAGGGATTTAATTAAAAAAATAATATAGAGATAAGCATTATTGCAATTATTTCTAAACCTAAAGATAAAATATATATTTTTCTCGAGTCGGGTCAAACATATATTTTTCACCCTGAATACGAACATAAACCGACCTGAACACAATCTTTAAAAAAAACTTCCGACCCGAATTCGATTTTCTTTTAAAAAAAATACTGTCGGAACCCATTATATTTGGGTACCATGCCTATCCCTAGCCCCATCAATCAGTTTCTCAGTCTTGCATCTTGATAATTTAGATTTATTTCTGGGTAAAATACAATTCAGTTCACTCAATTATTAGTTCATTTATAAATAAGTCATTTTTAAAATTTCTAATTTAATCATTCAATTAAAATATTATAAACATGTCACTGACCATTAAATATTAGAAGAAATAGTGATGAGGTCTGACATAATAATAATTTTAATAATTAAATTTTATACATTCTATCAATTTGGTTCTAATTGAAAATAATTTAATAAAAATAACCCTTCATATTTAAAATTCTAACAATTTAATTTTTGTTCTTCAAAATTACTTGGTCTTCTCTCATAAATGTTATATTACTTTCCTATTATAATAATAACTCAATATGTAATTTATTGATATTTTATGATAGAATACAATTATTGAACTATTATTTTGATCTGATAGACTTGTCTAGTTTGATAATATCGTAAAATATACTAAGTTGATGCAAATTTTAAATATAAAAAGGTTAAGTTTATTAAATTGTTTCGAACTAGGACCAAATTGATAAAATGTATAAGTTTTAAGAACTTAAACTATTATCAATCCAGACACATTAGATGTTTGTTTTAGTTTCAAAGACTGAGTAATTTGTTTGTAATAATATGTTTATTGAGTGATTAAATTGTAACTTTTTTTAAATAAGTAACTAGTTTATAAGCAACCTAATAATTGAATAAGATGGGAATGTATTTGACCCTTGATTTGGTTCATTATTTTTTTTTTTGGATAAATAATTTGGTTCATTATTAATCGTTACGTGAACTGAAGGCTACAATTAGGGCTGTAAATGAGACGAGATAGATCGTGAGTTACTCGAGATCGACTCGGTCAAGGCTCGATAAATACTCGGATCGAATGGACTCGACTCGAACTCGATCTCGACTCGAATTCTTAACGAGCCGAAACGAGCTACTTGATACTCGACTCGAAAAGCTCGTGAGTAGCTCGAAAATATAATATATTAAGATATTATTTTTTTAAAAATAAATTATTAATAATATTAACATTTATGTGTTGATTTTTTTAAAAAATACAATAATACTTTCATGTATTTAAGGTTCAGGTTCGAGTTTGAGTTTGAGGATTCAATCTTGTTAAGTTTAAGAAATTTTTTTCTTCATTTCGAGCCTTTTCGAGCTGCTCACGAGCTTCAGTTCAGGATTTCGAGTTCGAGTCGAGCTTAAAAATTTTAAACTCACGAGTTTTCGAATCAAACCGAGCTCCATTTCAAAGTTTTCTAGTCGAGTCGAGCTCAACAATACTCGAACTCGACTCGACTCGTTTACACCCCTACCTACAATGTCACACTATTTGCACATTGGTTACTTTTATAAAGCCGATGACTCTTTTGATCTTTTAGGTTTGATGCTTTGACTTTATGGACTCGCCCACCCAAACTTCTCTTTTTGGATTTAAAGACAAGCCCCGCCCCCCAACTCACATGCCTTGTTCCTTGACCCATCACCATTCGACTTTGGGGGCAATTTTGTAAAGTGGTTTTTGGGTCAAAAGATTCCCCCATCATTAGGGTTTCTTGCCGAAAGCTTCTTAACGTATGGTCTACTTCGTTCATATTCACTTGCATGGTTTCTTTATCGTATATAACTTTTAGTTTAATTATGCAAGAATCAAGTGATCTTAGTAATAAATAAATTGTTGTTTTTTAAGATCTCAAGTTTGAGCATCATGAAAATAAAATGTGTGAGCGTTGAATATCAAATGGTTGAATAGATAATGTCTTTTACTTAGATTAATAAAAAAAACTTTTTATTGCTAATTTGTTACATATAAATCAATGAACTAATGATACTAATTCATTGCATGTAAACCAAAGCAACCACCCCCAATGAACCTTGATACAAACATACCAAACCCATGGGCCATTTAGATCCTTCCTAGCAAAGCATTTGTCCCTTAATGGAAAGGCTCTTTCCCTCTAATATAACAACTCCGTTATCTTCAAGATTCTTTTCATGGTGTGAGACATGTTATGTTCACCACTAAAACCACTTTCCTTTTGGCCACTTTTTGTTTCTTCTTCTCCTGCACGGTGTTTGTCAACGTTAGGAGGCACGAAAACCCGATGGCGAGTGTGACGTGGCACCCATTGGCTCGAGTTTAACAGCACCGAACCCATGCACTCACAGATGAAGATATCACACACTTTTTAGGTGCTAGTGTTTGGGTGGGACATTGATATATAAATCCACCACCATATTAAGACGATAGAGGCAGGCAGGCACATGCATGGAGACTGAAAAGGGTCCTATACCCAGAATAGAGTATACATTACAACCCAAAAAGATAAAGGAAACAACATATCCACGCCTCATTGTCTCATCACTACATACATAATCTTACTTTAACATCCCATTATTTCTATTTATATACCTTTATTTGCATTTTAATTATGATTCGAAAGTAGACAAGATTCGAACTTAAACCTGAAACTATCAAAATCTCGACTCGATCCATAAACACTTCCGAGACATAAACATGGTTTAACTTGAATAAGTGATAAAGATGTACGTAAATAGTATACTAACAAGAAGAATGAGAATGGAAAAGGCAAAAGGCTGACCAACTGTGTGTGGTGAGGTTATTAAATAGAGGAAAGAGGGGATGATGAGATTTGGATTCGTAAACACATGTGGCATCGCAGATGAATGTGGTTCGCAATCATATTGTCCATGTACTGCACCATCCAAATTCCATTGCTCCTAATCTTTTGTCCAAATTAAACAATTATATTACTTACTTAACATATAAGCTAGGGGTCCTACTTCTTTTCTAGGGCAGCAGCCACCAAGCACATTTCAAGTTTATCGAAACTATTTTAAACATTTTTCATATATATTAATTAATATTAATCGAAACCCTCAAATGACCTCTTTGGTAAAATGACGTATTGTTCTTTCTAGAAGTCTTGGGTTCGAGTAGTGAGTTCTTCAGAAACCGTAAATTGTAAATGATTAAGAAGTATTCTGAATAAATATTACACTTATAATCACCTCATATTATCAAAAAATTAATATTGGTTGAAATCATCGAATCAACCATAATCAAAATTAAAATAATATTAGTTCAGATTGAATTAATTACTCGTCAGGAAAGTTTGGTCACAAGGGATATATATCGTACAATAATGTTATTCAGTTATTCGATGGTACAATTTCATTGTATTGCATATAAAAATCAACTTAAAATTGTTACATATTTACTAACATTAATAGCAATTTATAGTATTGTAAGTTGGCCATCTTACATGACTTTTTCTAGGTTATAAAGTTTGGTCTGATAGCCGTACGTACTAAATTAGATATAAATGGCTTCGATTTTTAAATTAATTATAAGATAATATCGATATTCGATTTAAAATTTAAATATAGTAATGTACATTTATAAATAAAATTAATTATCTCAACTCTTATCACTTAAGGAGGATAAAATTATTGGATTTAAACCTTATCTCATTAATGTGAAAATAAAAGCTTAAGTAGCCTTAAATAGTAGTTCAGTACAAGCATTAGCAAACCCATATTTGTTGCATGCAAATTAACATTTTTTTAAAAATAATTAGAAGAGGCTTGTTTCTCTCTGCGACGTGGGATCAAGTTTGAAGCATTTTGATTGGTTGATGAAACAGGCTATTATTAAGGAGAGGACACTCTACAGTCGACACCATCACTATACAATACACAAGTACCTGAAGAACATGAGAGCTGGAAATTTAACAGAGAAAAAAAAAAGCTGATACCAAACCCAAAGAAATCTAACCAAAAAAGTCCTTTCCTTTCCCTTCCTCTCATCTCCCTCCATCTTTGCTTCTCCTCTTTGGATTTATATTAAACAAGAAAAGGTTTTCATTTGTTGCAAAGTTTATCCATGTTGCCCAATACCTCTTGTCCTTCACTTCCTTCTTCGGAGCCATTTGCTTGCTTTGAGAATGGTAATCATAACAACAAGAGAAAACGAAGACCTGCAGGAACACCAGGTACGTACTGCATATCATCTTTCTTTATCTCTATCTGTATATATAATATGATTTTCCGTTGTAATTTGATTCTTTGAATATATTTATATTGGGGTGGTGAACTGGTGATGTTTAGATCCAGATGCAGAAGTGGTTTCTCTTTCGCCAAAGACGTTACTGGAATCGGATCGTTATGTTTGCGAGATCTGCAACCAAGGGTTCCAGAGGGACCAAAACCTACAGATGCACCGGCGGCGACACAAGGTTCCGTGGAAGTTGCTGAAGAGAGAAACTCCGGTGGTGAGGAAAAGGGTGTTCGTTTGCCCCGAGCCTAGTTGCTTGCACCACGATCCTTGTCATGCTCTAGGTGATCTGGTTGGGATCAAGAAGCACTTCAGGAGAAAACACAGTAATCACAAGCAATGGGTGTGCCAGAAATGCTCAAAGGCATATGCTGTTCAATCTGATTACAAGGCCCATCTTAAAACCTGCGGCACCCGAGGTCATTCTTGCGACTGTGGCAGAGTTTTCTCAAGGTTTGTTCCATTTCCATGGAACCTTAGCTGTTTATATACATACAGTTGAGCACAACCCCCGATAATCAGTTTCCCGTTGGTCATCCTACTGTTCATTTCAAATTCTTACTGATATTAAATGTTTAAACAAGTTCAACTTCACATATACCTATAAGAAATATGTAAAAGATTGATTTCTTACTTCTTATTACTAATTGGTTAATTTTGCCTTTATGGCTTTATCTTTTCAGAGTTGAGAGTTTCATAGAACATCAAGATGCTTGCCATATCCGGTCCGGATCGCAAGAAGTACAGCGGGCTTGCTTGTCTCGAACCGCTTCAAGCCCCAGTCCATCTAGTGAGACCATGTTCTTCAGCCCTACGAAACATAATCTGGAACTTCAACTCTTAACCACATCAAGGGAGCCCTGTGTGCCGCATACATCGACAGATGATAATCATTCCACTCAGTTACAGCTCTCGATCGGATCGTCCAATATAGGCGAGAAAACCGAACCGACTGTGACTTGTACGAACAAGGAAAACAATGCTCACGAGCAGTTAAAGCTGGCGATGGCGGAGAAAGCTTACGCCAAAGAGGCGAGACAGCAAGCGAAAAGGCTGATCGAATTAGCCGAGCAAGAGTTTGCCAAGGCGAAGAGACTAAGACAACAAGCACAGGCAGAATTAGAGAAGGCTCAAGCGTTGAGAGATCATGCGATGAAGCAAATCAACAACACCATTCTTCAGATCACTTGCCATGCCTGCAAGCAGCAACTTCAAGAAACAAGTACAACTCCCGATGCCAACTCTCTTGTTGTGAGTTACATTTCATCAGCTATTACAGGAACCGGTTGAACAATTCGAACAAATTTTACTAACACATTAAACAATGGTTTGTTTTGATGTTCTAGTGATGATATACCAAAAAGGGTTGCTTTTTATAATCTAAAGTTGATTAGTGAATTGTTTGTATCCTGCATTTTGTGTGATATGATTTGTTCATTGATTTGGTTAAATGAAAAGCTTGGAGTTATGTGGTTTTTGTTATAAAAGTATTCCAGGCCAACAAGTTAGACCATTTTCTTTGTCTGACTCAAGCATAATTTATTTTGATTACAACCAGTATTTTATATGTCCCTCTTAATTTAAATTTTAATCATCATTTTATTACTATTTATATCTGTGACTGTATCCAAATGAAGTAGAGCTCTAACCAGTATTCTATTGATCCTCGTTAGGTATTGCTACTCAATACTATTTGATTGAATAAAGATGAGAGAGACAGATGAAAACGAAGTTTCGTTATCATCAGCTCACTACACAGCTTTTGTTTTGGGTTATTTTGGCTTTTCTGGTTGGAGTCATTGGATTGGATGACCATGAATGGAGGTGGCATTAAAGAATGGTACTGAGAAGAACTGCAAGCACGCACCAATTACTTACATATATAGCCTACAAAAAGCGTGAGAGAGAGAAAGTGGGGAAGAATGTGACGGTTCCTTTTCCAAGTGATATGTTTTAAAAAATTCCATGTTTTTCAGTGCCATGGTTTTTAATGACATACGAGAGTCGTCGTTGTCAACTTCTCCAACCAAACTCCATTTTATTCATTCAGTCGTTCACTTTCGTATATGAGCATCAGAGTGAGGTCCCATACGGCATTAAGAAGAAGAAGAAGAAGAAGCAAATAATGCAAATTTCTCTTTCTTTTGCAGAGGGCCGGGACACCATTTATTCATAGCTTTTCGTCTCAGTCATGTTTTGCTGTTATCATTTTCACCATTTCAACCAAAACAAAAAGGCGAACGAACGGCAAAAGCTAAAGCTGGGCACTTTTATGGGTCTTTTTTTCCTTTCTCTTTTGGACTTTTTCTTGAACAATGTGCTTTTCTTTTCTTTTTTCATCATGTTGCTAGCTTGTCTTTCTTATTGCTTTTTTAACTCAGTTCGCACAGCACGGGACGAAACGGGTTTTTATCTGCACAATATTGAGAGAAAATCGCCACAGTGATCAAAAAATATCTTATAATATACGATTTTAATCAATTTTTTCCGGATTTGTCAAAATGACCAACAAAATCGCAATGCGATCGCTAATTCGCAACGCGATCTCCATTATCGCAAATTCGCGTTGCATTTCGCGTTGCGATAGTTGGAAATCGCGTTGCGATGGTCTACAGTGTCGTTGCGATTTTCCCAATTCGCAATGCGAATAAGTAAATCGCAACGCGAATTGGAAAAATCGCAATGCGATACTGACTATCGTAATGCGATACTTACTATCGCAATGCGATAATACAAAATCGCAACGAGATACTGACTTTCGCAACGCGATTCTGACTTTCGCAACGCGATTTACATAGCGCCATTCGTATTAACGCGTATTTTTTTTTCAAATTCCAAACACGAATTTTTTCTTAATAAATCGGAAACTGAACCGTCCACAGTAATCGCAACTCATAACCTCAAACCCAAAATCACAACACTCAGTCCCATCTCCATCTCTCACTCTCTACGGTGAAATCCGTCCCCATCTCCGAAGATTTTCGTCCCCATCGCCGGCGAAATCCCTCACAACCATTCACAGTCAAAAATCCCTCACAATCATTCAGAAATGGAAAATCAACCTCCGATTGTTAGTTTTTTATTTTTATTTTAAAATTTTTGCATTATTTTAGGTTTTTCATATTGAGATTGATGATAAGTTTACTGGTAATTTCAATAATAGATTAACCATTTCACTTAGATTTCTTATTAAATTCATTCGATTGCTACCAATACTGCTAAACTATTTAGCCTGTGAAGTTAGTATTTGTCTTTGTTTTGTCTTTTGGTTGAAGTAATGTAGAAGAAGAATAGTTTCGAGAATGAAAATCGCAACGCGGAAATAACTATCGCAACGAGAGAATCGCAACACGAAATAAAAAACGCAACGCGAAACAAAAATCGCATTGCGATTTTCATTTCGCGTTGCGATTTTCATTTTGCGTTGCGATTTTTATTTTGCGTTGCGATTTTCATTTCGCGTTGCGATTCTCTCGTCGCGATAGTCATTTCGCGTTGCGATTCTCTCGTTGCGATAGTCATTTCCGCGTTGCGATTCTCATTATCTCGTTGCGATTTTCATTTCAACCAAAAGATAAAACAGTGTTGCAAATTTTAGTTTCAAGAATAAACTACTATTTATGTTTATTATTTTTGGTATATCTTGACAGTGTAGTTTTTGGTATATCTAACTTGGTATGTTTATTGTTTTTTTTGTAGAAATTTTTTTCGGCTTCATTGACATTAAGGAATAAAGTT
The DNA here is from genome assembly GCF_006381635.1 of Hibiscus syriacus. NCBI lineage: Eukaryota > Viridiplantae > Streptophyta > Magnoliopsida > Malvales > Malvaceae > Hibiscus > Hibiscus syriacus. The sequence continues at coordinate 191,661 of NW_024062646.1, read as the reverse complement.
AGCCTAGCCACTACAATTGCTTCGAAGCTTTCACCTGCACAAAGAAAATTGTTTGAAGAAACCTGCTTCGGGCCATGGCTGAGAGTACAGCATCCGGGTGGAGATGCTAGTTTGACCCATTTGTGGCTTCAGACCATGACTAGCGATCTACCCGACAGTATACAACGTGGTGAGGAAGAGATATGGTTTCATTTTCCACCGGCGTATACTTGTTTTGGGCGGAAGGAGTTCTGCTTAATCACTGGTCTACGATTCGGACACGATGATGTAGGCCGGTACACTCGTCATATCACCCGCCCATCATGGTTATCCAGGGTTTTTCCTGATGAGTCAATAGAGAAGCCGAACTTACACGTCGACGACATGAAGAAATTGTTTAATAAGAAAGATGGTTTTACTCGGATGAATGACGTCGATGTTGTCCGAGTATGCCTTCTACTACTTTTGTATGCCGGCTTTTTAGGCAGAGAGGCCAGACAACCTATTCCTCAGGAGCTAATATTATTGGTAGAGGACCTAAATGCATGGAATCTATTTCCGTGGGGTTCGTATATATGGAAAGCTACCTGGACTAAGTTGTCGTCTGCCTTTGATGACCGCAAAAGTTTGCGGGGCGATGGGTCGAAATACACTTTGTCAGGCTTTGTTTGGGCCTTTAAGGTAAGAATTTCTATATAATGTTTTCAAAATTATAATTAATTATTTAACAATTACTAATGTTTGTTATTATATTGTTTGTAGATTTGGATATTCGAGGCCTTTCTCGCCATGAAGACATATGCAATAAAAACTTCAAATGATATTCACAGGGCTATTTCCTGGAAGAGGAAACGTCTGTTGGATTGGGAAGACTTAATACCATATGCGACAATAAATAATGTAAGTTAACAGAAATACTATCATATATAAACAAGTTATTAATAGTAGACGTTTAACTTTGTTTGAGTTTTTATATTTTTAGGAGGCCAACATTCCATTAATGAGACTGACACCCACGGAGGTTGAGCTTGCCACTGATTGGTGGCAAGCTAGTCAGCATTTTCTTGATGGCACGAATGATGAGCAGCCTCCACTTCCTCCACTTCGAGATCCATCACCTCACCCAGAGCCATCACCTGATCGACCCGACTATACACCTCTACAACGAGAGCCATCACCTATCCCGTCACATCATCGAGCCTCTTCTCCACCATCACCTCATGATAGGCGACCGACAAAGATGCCACGACTTCTATCTCCCTATTCTCCACCTCCACGGGATGAGTCAAGGGAGTTACGTGATGAGGTCAATGCCTTGCGTGAGGAGATCGGTACTCTACTCGATAACGATGGTGCATGGCATGTGGAGGTGTCTACTTTACGTGGTGAGGTTGCCGCTCTACGTGAGATGGTAGTATCGTTGCAGAATGAGGTTCATACTCTACGCAACGAGGTAAGTTTAAGATTTTCCATATCTAACTTGATGATAAATTTACTCGTAATTTCACTTAAATTAACCAATTTATTCGGTTGCTGCCAAAACTGCTAAACTTTTTACTTTAACACTGTGAAGTTAGTATTTGTCTTTGTTTTGTCTTTTGGTTGAAAGTTTGAAATATATTTATCTTTGTTTTCACTGTTTAAATATCATGTCTGTTTATTTATTGATATTTGTATTTAATTATTTAGCGGACCGATAAGGTGGATGCTTTACGTCGGGTTTTTCTTGCACGACAAATTTTAATCATCATACGGCGTGCACGTGCTATTAAGTCTCCGTATACCCCAATAGTGCGAAGACACCGCAAGAAGAAGCCCGACTCGCCTGTCATCCCTCAAGAGTCCACTCCTATCGTTGAAGAGGCCCCTATCATTCCTCGAGAGTCCCCTCCCACCGTTCAAGAGGCCACTGTCATCGTTGAAGAGGTCCCTCCCACCATTCAAGAGCCCGATTCACATGGCGTCATATGTAGGATTCTTGAGAAACCCTCTGACGTACCGGACATGATGGATTCAAGTTGGCTCTCATATGAGTTACCGGCCAGTACCATACCGGTATCGGAAGAGGAGAGGAAACAACTACCGGACACAATTCTGGATAACACCCTTTGGGCTAAGACCGCAGTTGATTTTTATCTACATGAGCGAAGCCAGGGGTGTTTCACTGACATAAGCAAGCTCAATGATGACATCTATTTGTTGCTTGATTGGTCTTGGTGGGGCGTATTATTAGGGGTCGAAGACAATGGCTATTTCGATGGAGGGGTAAGTCTTATATTTTTCTTATATTTTAATTTGATTATTTTTTTGTAAATTTATGTAAGTTACTAATATATGTCTTTTTTTGTAAAACAGCATATCGATGCGTGGGTGTCACGTCTTCTAATAATTAGGAAACTTAAGGAAAATAAAAGAAATACACGATATACAATTATACCGACGTCTTTTAACGCCGTTCACTTGAAGAATCAACGAGATGAATCATTTGCGTTGGGCAATGGACACGCTAAACTTTATCCTGCATGGTGGGAGGTCGATAAGGTTAGTGTTTATTTTAGATTGAGTTTAAAGGTATTCATAAATAAGTGCGCAAATGAATGAATTATTACTTATGATTGCACATGTTTATCCCTGTTTTGGAACGTAACCATTGACTTCTCGTCGAGCTTCAGATCCCATCCCTTAAGGCAATAGTATATGACAGCATGATAAATTACATATCATTGGCTGATTTAAGAGATATTATTAAGGGATGGAGCTCTTATTTGGCTAAATTCTTGGATGCGATAAATTATTGGACTCGTTCTGGAAACAAGAAGCTCAATATTACAGTTAGCAGAGACGAGACCGCACCACAACAAACGAAAGGACCCAGAGGTGATTGTGGTCCTCTCGTATGCTTGGCGTTGGACCGTTTGATCACAGGAAGTATAAAGTATCTACCTCCCACCGATATAGATAGAGCTGCAGTAGGCTTGTGGTTTCGATATTATATGGCTAGATCGATATATACGAGACGTTGCCTACCTGCATCCGCGTTAGCGTTATAAAAATGTCCATAAACAATTGGTATGTTTATAGGCTTGTGGTTTGAAAATGTTTGGTTAAGTACCTAGAATTCAATAATTTGCTGTTTGTAGGTTTTAGATGTGTAGAAAGTGTTGTTTGAGCAAATGTTTGGTTTATGCAGGTTAATCTCAGAAGTGAGCTGCGTGAAAATGATATATGGCTGCAAAAGTTGATTCAATAGTAGAAGTGTTATTTTCTCTAATAATTATTGCTTATTTTTTTATTGTTTAATTGATTTGTAAAAGGTGATTTGTAAAAGTTGATTTGTTTAATTGATGTTAACATAATTCTTATTTGTGCTTGTTTAATTGATTGAAATGTAATGGTTGATTTTGTTGATTTCAATCTGCATTATGTTGAAGGCAAAAAGTACTATCGCAATGCGAAATGAAAATCGCAACGAGATAATCGCAGCGCGAAATGAAAATCGCAACGAGAGAATCACAACGCGAAATTAAATTCGCGTTGCGATTTTCATTTCGCATTGCGATTCCCTCGTTGCGATTTTCATTTCGCATTGCGAAATTAGCGTTGCGATTTTCATTTCGCATTGCGATTCTCTCGTTGCGATTTTCATTTCGCATTGCGATAGTAATTTCCGCGTTGTGATAGACATTAAGATGATTGCCTATTAAGTGATAACAACTGAACAGATCATAGCAATTTTCAAACTCAAGTTACTAATACATGCCTAACTGAAAATGTTAAAAGTTCACACATAAAATCTACATAATACAACGTTTGCATTTAAAAATCACCTAAGTTAACAGTCCCAAAAGGTGAAGCCAGTTGTGATTGGGATTTTAAAGATGATTGCGATTTTGATTGCCTTTTTCTTGACACCATATGAGCTTTGGATTTTGATGATGATCCATATTTTGGTAGAGGAAAAGATGATTGTGATGGCACTGGTGATCCACATGTTAACCTTGTATGACCACTTTCCTTGCACCGACTACATGTCGATCTCTTCTTCTCTTCACCCTTAGACGGTATACGATCGTGACTTTTTGGTCGGCCAGGTAGCCTTCTGTCCATGGCTGGTGGCAAAACTGTTTGTCAGTCATCTGGTATGTCCCACTCAGAAGGATGTGAAATAGGGTAGACAATCTCGGCATAAGTCTGTCGATATACTTCTGTAGTGTAGCAATCCATAGCGTATGTGCTTGAATCATCTTGGTTTAGATGAAGAGCAACTTTTATAACATGACCACACGGATAACCAGATGTTTGCCATTTCATACAACTACACGTCCTTGCATTTAGATCGACAAGCCCATTTAAGTTATTATCCAGTACTTCAAACAAAGTGTTTGAACATGGTTCAACTCTCCATGACGTTAACTTCACAACACGTTTCGTTATCTTTTTTTCAGTCCATGGTGTAACACGATGTTCCAATGTTCCTGTAAATTTAAATAAATAATACTTAGTAAAATATATGATAAGTTACGAATTCAAAGAAATAATACCTGCATGGTTTCTTTTCTTGTAGTACCACTGTTGAATAGAGGCTCGAAAAAACTCCATTAACATAGTAATGGGTAATTTCCGGGAATGACGACTTAGAGCGTTAATTGATTCTGCACTATTAGACGTCATGAAACCATATCTTGCTCCAAGTTGATGTACTCTTGACCATCTTTCAAACCCGACATCTTCTAGTGTTTGAGCACACTGAAGCAAAACACGTCTTAAACAGTTTATATGCTTATTGAAATCCACTTCCCGATAAGCCTTTACAGCCTTCCAGTATGTCCATTTATGCTTTTTTATACCAGCAGACCTTGATTTTAGATTTCTATACAAATGAACACCACAAAGTCCATGAAAAGCATATGGGAAACACCTTCTAACAGCGTTGTCAATTGAGTTTGCCCTATCAAATATGATTGTCAGATTGCTAATAGGACCTATGCAATCCCTAATATGCCCATAAACCATGTCCATGAATCAGAGGTTTCAGATTTGCCAACCCCGTAAGCTATTGGCAATATCCCATTGTTAGTATCCATGGCTACTGCTAATAAGTTTACTCCAAGGTATCGACCTTTCAAATGTGCTCCGTCAACTATATTAACTGGGCGCATGCAAGTAATAAACGAACGAATCTACAAAATAATATATACAAGAAATATAATCATTTAAATGTGAAATGCATGTAACTAACAGAAATGAGTCAACAGAATTATATTGATTTACTAACCGCAGCACCAATGGCGATAAACAGCAACTCAAAGTGTCAATCTCTATCTGTTTTGATATGAGTTACCGACCCAGGATTTTTCAGCTTTAAATTGTGACAATAAGCCGGCAGTTGGGCAAACGATGCTTCTGGCGACCCCCTCAACAATTCCAAGGCATAACATTTGGCTCTCCAAGCTTGAGAATATGATATACTAATCTTGAACTGAGCATTCATGTCAGTCATAATTTCATGTCCCCGATATACCCTGCCATTCAAAACATTAACTCAGCCAGAAAACCACCCAACACCTTTTTGTTTGCCTGTCTATGGTGAGGAAAAACTTGGGTTCTTGAACATGTATGTTTATCAATAAAAGTCCTAACTTGAAACATTGTGCAATCTTTTATCCTCTTTGCAATCATACGCCACGTACAGTTTTTGTCAATCGTACACCTTGTTTCGAAACGATCTTTGCTTGATTTGTTAACTTTTAGTTGATAGCCATCTTCCACACATTTCATATACAAAGCTATCTTCAAGTCTTCCTTTGTATCAAAACAATCATCTTTCTTGATACGAATAACTTTTGTGTAACAATCAACTGCTTTCTTTGCCAACTCTTCTTCCGGTAGCTGAAGTAATTATGGCATATTCCAGTTATACTCCCGTGGCATTTTCTTTTCTTCGGGGACTTTTTATTCTTCTTTTTCTTCTTCAGGATTATATGAATTACAGAATGGATGTTCAACATGTTCATTCACAGTCGTAACTTCCTCCTCATTATCATCAACAACATCTTCCTCGGCAACGGGTGTTTCATCATCAAAATTCGGGTATTGACCAATATCAAAATCATTACACGCAGGGTCTGTTTCTTCTTCTGAAACATCATCAAAATCCGTGTATTGACCAATATCAAAGTCCGGGTATTGACCAAGATCAAATTTCAAATACTGACTAGTACTCACAATTTTTTCTCTTGGCTCATCATCGTCTAATTGGTCAATACGAAAACCGGAATTTGGTGCTGAAAGTTGATTTGGATTTGGATTAGAGAAAGGCTGTGGGTTTTGAGACCCACTTAGTTGATTACTACCCGCTACTGACCCAACAATACTACTTCTAGGTTCAACAACATACAATGTAACATCATCACTTGAAACATTAATGTAAGCAATGAATCGTTCAACATCTTCATTGTCGGTTAACAGATAAACTTTACCATTTCTCTGATAAGATAGCCTAAATCCACTTAGGGGCTCTAAATTCAATTTCTTTGAAACACGTAACATTAGGGTTTCATAAGTTAACTTCTTTAATGACAGTTTTAGTTGAAGATTCATGGGTAAAGGCATATATTGTAAAACACCATGAACATTCTCCCATGACCCTCCAAAACACAAATCTATCCAAACATGATCAACATTAGATGATTTCATGGTTGTAACTAAACAAACGAGATGCGAAACTAAGACTTGTTGCAGGATGGGGAAGGATGTCGTTGGATATAGGAACGGATGTCGCCGGAGAGAGTGATAGATGGAGATGGAATGAGTTGTGATTTAGGGATTTAGGTTATGAGTTGTTGCTACTGCGTAGATATATACACAAAAAATTTGGCTTGCGAAACTAAAACCTATTGCGAACTTTGAACTCGCATTGCGATTCTGTATTATCTCGTTGCGAAAGTCAGAATCGCGTTGCGAAAGGCAATCATTTGACCATCGCAATGCGAAATGCAAATCTCAACGATAGAATCGCTATGCGAAATGAAAAAGGCAACGAGGATTAACATGCATAAACTTTTAACAATTATTGAATTCTAGGTACTTAACCAAACATTTTCAAACCAAAAGGAGTATATATATTAACAAAACTTGCATTGTGTGTATTTTATGTGTGCACTTTTAACATTTTTAGTTAGGCATGTATTAGTAACTTGAGTTTGAACATTGCTATGATCTGTTCAGTTGTTATCACTTATTAGACATTCATTTGACTATCGCAACGCGAAAATGGCTATCGTAACGCGAAAATGGCTATCGCAACGCGAAAATGGCTATCTCGTTGCGATAGCCATTTCGCGTTGCGATAGTCTGTTTTGCCTTCAACATAAAGCAGATTGAAAATCAACAAATCAACTATTACATTTCAACACAAATTATGTACACATCAATTAAACAAATCAACATTTACAAATCATCTTTTACAAATCAATTAAACAATCAAAAAATAATAATAATTCTTATTTCTTCATCAATTATTGAATCAATGAATCAACAACTTTGTGACCCCGTACATCCATTTCACGCAGTTCACTTAAGGATTAACCTGCAGAAACCAAACATTTGATCAAACAAGACTTCCTACACATCTAAAACCTACAAACAGCAAATTATTGAATTCTAGGTACTTAACCAAACATTTTCAAACCAAAAGGAGTATATATGTTAACAAAACTTGCATTTGACTTACCAATTAACAATGGACACTTTCATAACGCGGATGCAGGTAGGCAGCGTCTCGAATATATTGCTCTAGCCATATAATGCCGAAACCACAAGCCTACTGCAGCTCTATCTCTATCGGTGGGAGGTAAAAACTCTGTGCTTCCCGTCGTCAAACGGGCCAAGCAAAGGCATACGAGAGGACCACAATCCCCTCTGGCTCCCGGCGATTACTGTGGCGCGGTCTCGTCTCTGACAACTGTGACATTGAACTTCTTTGGCTTCTTGTGTCCAGAATGACTCCAATACTTAATCACATCCAAGAATTTAGCCAAATGAGAGCTCCATCCCTTGAAAATATCTCTCAAATCAGACAGTGATATGTAATTGATCATGCTGTCATACACTATTATCTTCAGGGATGGGAGCTGAAGTTGGACGAGAAGCCAATGACGACGTTCCAAAACAGGGATAAACACCTGCGATCATAAGTAATAATTCATTTATTTGCACACTTATTTATGAACACCTTTAAAAAATTTAAAAAATAAACATTAACCTTATCGACCTCCCACCATGCAGGATAAAGTTTAGCTTGTCCATTGCCCAACAAAAATGATTCATCTCGTTGATTCTTCAAGTGAACTGCGTGAAAAGCCGTCGGCATTATTGTATATAGCGAATTTTTTTTATTTTTCCTAAGCTTCCTTATTATTAGTAGACGTGACACCCACGCATCGATATGCTGTTTTACAAAAAAATACATATATTAGTGAATTACATTAATTTTTAAACAAATTAATCAAAATCATATATAAGACAAATATAAGACTTACCTCCCCATCCAAATAGCCACTGTCTTCAACCCTTAATAGCACACCCCACCAAGACCGATCAAGCAACAAAAACATTTCATCGTTGAGTTCGCTGATGTCAGTGTAACACCCTTGGCTCCGCTCATGTAGATAAAAATCAACTGCGGTCTTAGCCTAAAGGGTATTATCCACAATTGTTTCCGGTAGTTGTCTCCTCTCCACTTCAGATACCGGAAGGGTACTAGCCGGTAACTCATACGAGAGCCAACTCTCATCCATCATGTCCGGAACCGTTGGGGGTTTCTCAATACTTCGATATATTACCCCATGTGAATCGGGCTCTGGAATGGTGGGAGGGACCTCTTCAACGATGACAGTGGCCTCTTGAACGGTGGGGGGAATCTTGAGGGAGAATAGGGGCCTCTTGAACGATTGGAGGGGACTCTTGAGGGATGACCGGTGAGTCGGGCTTCTTCTTGCGGAGTCTTCGCACCATTGGGGTGAATGGAGACGTAATAGCACGTCCACGCCGTCTGATGCGTGAACTCCATCGTGCAAGGAAAACCCGACGTAAAGCATCCACCTTATCGGGCCGCTAAAAAAAATTAATACATAAATCAGTAAATAAACAGACATGATATTAAACAAAGACAAATATGTTTCAAACTAGCATTGTATTCACCCAAGTCATTATTCTATCATAGTTCACAAAATGCTCAGATAACATTCCAGAAGTAAGCACTTATATAAACATTTAAAAGGACAACATATATAAACATTCCAGAAGAAGAATAGTTTACTTTCGCAACACGAAACTTAAAATCGCAACGCGAAAATGACTATCGCAACGCGGAAATGGCTATCGCAATGCGAAATGAAAATCGCAATGACAAAATCGCAACGCGAAATGAAATCGCAACGACAAAATCGTAACGCGAAACACAAATCGCATTGCGATTTTCATTTCGCGTTGCGATTTCATTTCGCATTGCGATTTTGTCGTTGCGATTTTCATTTCGTATTGCGATAGCCATTTCCGCGTTGCGATAGTCATTTTCGTGTTACGAAAGTAAACTATTCTTCTTCTGCAAATTGAAACTTGAATGGATTGCATTACTTCAACCAAAAGACAAAAACAAAACCAAAAACAAATACTAACAAAAACAGTTTAGCAGTATTGGCAGCAACCGAATGAATTACGAGTATGAAAAATCTTAAACTTACCTCGTTGCGTAGAGTATGAACCTCATTCTACAACGATGCTACCATCTCACGTAGAGCGGCTACCTCACCGCGTAATGTTGACACCTCAATACGCCATGCACCATCGTCTTTGCGTAAAGTACCGACCTCCTCACGTAAGGCATTGACCTCATCACGTAACTCCCCTAACTCATCCCGTTGAGGTGGAGGTGGAGAACAGTAAGATAAACGTCGTGGCATCTTTGCCGGTCGCCTATCTTGCGGTGATGGTGGAGAAGAGGCTCGATGATGTGACAGAATAGGTGAAAGTTGTCGTTATGGAGGTGTATAGTCGGGTTGATCAGATGATGGCTCTGGGTGAGGTGATAGCTCTGGGCGAGGTGATGGCTCCCGAAGTGGAGGCTGCTCATCAACCGTTCCATCAAAAAAACGCTTACTAGCTTACCACCAATCAGTGGCAAGCTCAGCTTCCGTGGGTGTCAGCCTCTGTAGAGGAGTGTTGGCCTCCTAACAATATAAAAGCTCAAACAAAGTTAAACGTGTACTAGTAATAACTTGTTTATAAACATATGGTAGTATTTATATTAACTTACATTATTTATTGTCGTATACCGTAGTAAATCTTCCCATTGCAAGGTCCGTTTCCTCTTCCAGGAAATAGCCCTGGGAATATCATTTGAAGTTTTTATTGCATATGTCTTCATGGCGGGAAAGGCCTCAAATATCCAAATCTACAAACAATATAATAATAAACATTAGTAATTGTTAAATAATTACTTATAATTTTGGAAACATCATATAAAAATTCTTACCTTAAAGGCCCAAATAAAGCCTGTCAAAGTGTATTTGGAACCATCGCCATGCAAACTTTTTCGATCATCCAAGGCAGACGATAACTTATTCCATGTAGCTTTCCATAAATACGAGCCCCACGGAAACAGGTTCCACGTATTTAGGTCTTCTACCAATTTGATTAGATCATTTGGAATAGGTTGTCTGGCCTCTCTGCCTAAAAAGCCGGCATGCAAAAGAATTAGAAGGCATACTCGGACAACGTCGACGTCATCCATCCGAGTAAAACCGTCTTTATTATTCAACAATCTTGTCAGGTATTCTACGTGTAGACTCGGCCTCTCCAGCTCAGGAAAAACCCGGGATAGCCATGATGGGCGGGTAATGTGTCTAGTGTATCGACCTACATCATCGTGTCCGAAGCGTAGACCAGTGATTAAGCAAAACTCCTCCTGCCCAAAACACGTATACGCCGGTGGAAAATCAAACCATATCTCTTCATCACGACGTTGTATAGTCTCTGGTAGATCGCTAGTCATGGTTTGAAGAAACAGGTGTGTCAACATCGCATCTCCACCGGGATGTTGTACTTTCAGCCATGGCCCGAAGCATGTATCCTCAAACATTTTTCTTTGTGCAGGTGAAAGCTTCGACGCAATTGTTTTGGCCAGGCTGACTTTATTTCTCAAGGTCAATTGAGCCGAATAAAAGTTCTACAAAAACAATAAACATACTAAATTAGATATACCAAAAACTACACTGTGAAGATATACCAAAAACAATAATAAACATAAAGAGTAGTAGTTTATTCTTCAAACTTAAATTTGCAACACTGTGAATTTCGTATTTGTCTTTGTTTTTTGGTTGAAGTAATGCAATTCTTTCAAGTTTCAATTTGCAGAAGAAGAATAGTTTCTGAAAATGAAAATCGCAACACGAAAATAACTATCGCAACGCGAATTTGACTATCGCAACGAGAGAATCGCAACGCGAAACTAAAATCGCGTTGCGATTTGCATTTCGCGTTGCGATTCTCGGTTGATTTAATAAGCAATCTAAGTGAAATGGTTAATCTATTATTGAAATTACCAGTAAACTTATCATCAATTTCAATATGAAAAACCTAATAATAATGCAAAAATTTCAAAAAGAAAATAATTAAAAAAACTAACCCTCGTTGGTTGATTTGGTTGATTTTCCATTTCTGATTGTGAGGGTGGCTCTGAGAGATGGAGATAGACGGATTTCGCCGGAGATGGGGACGGATTTCGTCGGAGATGGGTGAGAGAGTAAGAGATGGAGATGGGACTGAGTTGTGATTTTAGGTTTTAGGTTATGAGTTACGATTACGGGATATACTGTGGACGGTTCAGTGTTCCAATATATTAATATTCGTGTTTGGAATTTAAAAATAAAATACTTGGCCAGGATACTAATGGCGCTTTGAAAATCGCATTGCGATTATGTATTATCGCGTTGCGAAAGTCAGAATCGCGTTGCGAAAGTCAGTATCGCGTTGCGAAAGTAAGTATCTCGTTGCGATTTTGTATTATCGCATTGCGATAGTCAGTATCGCATTGCGATTTTCCCAATTCGCGTTGCGATTTACTTATTCGCATTGCGATTTTCCCAATTCGCGTTACGATTTACTTATTCGCATTGCGAATTGGGAAAATCGCAACGACACTGTAGACCATCGGAACGCGATTTTCAACTATCGCATTGCGAAAATGAAACGCGAATTTGCGATAATAGAGATCGCGTTGCGAATTAGCGATCGCATTGCGATTTTGTTGGTCATTTTTGGCAAATCCGGAAAAAGTTGGTTAAAATCGTATATTATATGGGATTTTTGGTCACTGAGATTATTTTCTCCAATATTAACAAAGAAAATTGGTTTTTCTCGTCTCGAAATGAAAATTTTAATAAAAAACCTAAATATATCATTTAAAAACAATAAAAAAAATATTTTAATAAATATATCAACGGGTACGAATTTCTTCTTAATCTAGCCCAAAATTTTTAAATGCTTAATATACTTTTTAGTGTCTAAATTATACTTTAAAATACAATTTAGTGTCTAAAATTTGTTTTTGTTAAAATAATGACATAATGTTTTCTCCGTTACACTTTTAGGTGTATACCATTATATTATTTAATTCTCTTAACTTTTCTAATAATAAAAAAAAATTTAAAAAAAATCAAATCACCCTCCCGTGTTGTCCCTCCCATCCCCCTCCCTTCGGTAGCGAAGGGTCATAACTGGTTGGGGGTTTTGTTTGGAGCATAACGAGGAACTCAACGGTGATGGGTGAACATACATACGGTTGTTGCCATTAAAATTGCCAAAAAATAACAACGAAAAACCTAGAAATACGACAACCCTTCGTAGTGATTTTCACAACCATTGGCATATTTTCACGATGGGTGGGGACTTAAGTTTTGGTCGCAACGATGAGACGGTTTGGATGGTGTCAACGATTACGACCACGAACCGACAATGGTTGATCAGTGGCGGAAGATGTAAAATTTGGAGGGTTTTTTGGTTTTTTTAAATAAAATAATTTTTTGAAATTTTATATATGTGACACGTGTCAGATAATGACCAAATTTAACGGGTGTTACAGTCCATATACCTAAAAGTGTAACGTTGGAAATGTTAGACACCTATTTTTAACGAAAAAATCTTTAGACACCAAATCATATTTTACGATTTAATTTAAACAAAAAAAATGTATTAAGCCTTTTTTTAAAAAGAAATCGACTAACTCTATCCAAATTTTAATTTCAAGAAACTAAATCATATTAAATCAATCAAAATCCATGGAATTTAGAATTTCTTATGCCATCCTTAAACCAACCAACAAAACAGTAAAAAAAATTAAATAAAATATTGCTCTATAGATTCAAATATATAATATGCAGTTCATTTTGGTCTAATTTCTTATGTTCATTTTTTTTTTAATTTAGAATTACTTTATGTTCATTTAATAAATAAACGAACATAAAGGAACACAAACATAAATGAACAAAAAAATTTTTGTTCATGTTCGTTTATTAAGGAATATAACTTGTTCACGTTCGTTCATTTAATAAATAAACGAACATAAACGAACACGAACATAAATGAACACGAACATAAATGAACACGAACATAAACGAAACACGAACATAAACGAACATAAACGTTGGAGACCCTACCTAGGGGTGTAAACGAGCCGAATCAAGCTCGAGTATTGCTGAGCCCGACTCGAACTCGAAAACTTCCAAAGTCAGCTCGACTCGAAAACTCGCGAGCTTAAAATTATCAAGTTCGACTCGAACTCAAAATATAATATTGAAACTCGACTCAAACTCGAAAAGGCTCAAACTAACAAAAAAATTAAGAGCTCGATTAAAACTCGATACTCGAGCTCGATTCAAGCTTGACATTGCCCCAAGCGTAAAGATACTTAAACCTATTCTCCCCATCTTCTTTTATATAAGTTGCCAACCCCGAGCTGCTTGTTTACTACTGATGTGGAATTGTATAACGTTCCTCCACTTTTTTTCTTCCTCTCTCCTTCAATAACAGTCGAGATGAACACAGATTGTGTTTCATGTGATTGTCGACCTTAATCCTTGGGGATCAAACAAACATGTCCTTAGCTTCGTGCTATGTAGAAGTTGAAAATTGGGACTCCTCTTTGCTCATCGGATAACCAGCTGGTGGCGCAGACACATAGGGTTCCAGCGTAGTGGATGTTGACGGTGCTCGTTCAAAAAGAACTAAACCATGTTAATATTATTGGGTTTTCCAAATAAAATTGGGTTAATTATTAATTATGGAGTTTGTCATCAAAATATCAAATTAATTAATATTTTTAAGATACTTACAAATTGGTCACCAAAATTGATTTAAGAAGATTGGGTTAAACATAAATGAATGAAACATAAACGAACATAACCGAACGAACATAAACGAACGTAACCGAACGAACATAACCGAACGTTCACGAACGTAAATGAACGAACGAGACATATGTTCATGTTCGTTCATTTAATTAAACGAACACAAAATCTTATTCATGTTCGTTCATTTAATAAATAAACGCACATAAACGAACTTTCCGCCGCACGATTCATGAACTGTTCGCTAAACGTTCAGTTCATTTACAAGCCTATACCTAAGGACTGTGAGTTTAGGCTATATCCCGCCGGAGTTTGATATTATGTTTGCCCAACCCAAACATAGGCCTATCACACCTCCATTAGACCTGGTCGCCGTTTATGCTTTTTTTTATTTGTTAATATTTTTGTCACGTTTCCTATTCATAAGGTTTCGTCTTGATCAATCTAGATCGATTAGGGTCACATACCTAGTTTTGGTTGGCGATTTTCTTAGCGAAGATTTTCTGCATACACATGGACTCGAACTCAAGATCTGCTTAAGCGATATCAAATTACTTACCACTTGAATCAATCTCGTTGGTTTTATTTGTTAATATTTAGTTCCCCTTTCGTTTTTTTATAAATATTTTGTATAATTTTATGTTGGATTTATAATTTATGTTTAAATTTTTTTTTATTATTTAATCATTAACTAGAATTTTGTTACAATTTACAATTTCCATCTTCAAAAAATTCATTTAACTGGCTTTTAAAATGAATTATCAAATATATTAAGATAGTGTATGGAAATTGGAATATAAATTGTTATATATTAAATAGTGTAAATTTGACATACATATATACGAACCATTCATGTTTATATGTCAATTCATGAATTTATTATATGTTTTATTTGGTGATGAATTTATAATTTCAAAAAAAAAATCTAAACAATTTATGAATTCAACAAATTCATACTTTCCAAAATATTTATTATATTGAAATCCAACAAATTTATTCATAGCGTAAACATTTCATTCATATGGTAAATGAAAATCAAATTTAAAATTTTCAATGGCTTATGAGCATATTAGTAAATACAAATTCATTCATACCAAAGATCAACCTTGAAAAATGAACAATTTAATGATTTCTGTAGAAACAAAAGGGTTTTCACTTTCATCAATATCTTTTGTGTATATAAGCTATATATAGCATACATAACCATGCATTTTTCTTTCTTTCTATATAAACCCTAGATTGTTTCATAAATATATATGTTATGTCAAATGATGCAGTGGCAACAATATCACCTATCAAATGTTGGAGTTAGTTTCTTCTTTTCCTTTTTCTCTTTACAATGTATTGGTGTAAGTGATGAGTGTTTTACAGGCATGGTGAAAGGATCACTCCGAGGAGCTTCCCAGGGACAAGAAATCGAAGAAGGCAGGCCCGGTCTTTGTGTCCTGTCGCATTGCTTGTTGATTTATTTCATCTTCGTCTCTCCTTCTGTTGTCTGTCACTTCACTTCTATTGGAATCCGTATTCACTTGAAGGAAATCGTAGAATTCAATTGTCTGCTTCTTCTGATCTGCATGTAGTATGTTTGATATGTTGATTACTTATGTTGAAAAAGAAATGAACCAACTGTGCTACATATGTATGTGTATACATTTCAACTAAAAATGGATCACAAAACTCTAACAAGTACCATGACTTATTGCAGCACAATGGGTCGGATCGAGAGGTGAACAAGTGTCGTGAGGGAACCCTTGCTTGAACCTGTAAAAAAGTGGGGCAAAACCATGGGTTATCTGAGGCTGAGAAGGGTTTTGGTGACGATAGGGAAGTGATGTTTTAGCATATGGAGTGGATCGTTGTCGGCATCTACGAGCCATGATAACATGCCAATGATTCTTCACAGCGTTATCAGTTCGACCGGGAAAAAGCCTAGCAATCACAGCCCATCGGTTCCCATGGATCCTATGAGCAGTCAACAACCGCTCTTCCTCCTCTTCCGTGAAAGGGTTCCGGTTGATCCTCGGATCCAACTGGTTAAACCATCTCAGTCTGCAGCTTTTCCCTGATAAATCAATCAAAAACCAAATAAGATACTATTTCGCATGTTTCAATACAAACCCTAGTTTCTGAAAATGTTTGAAACGTAGTAAGTACCTGATCTCCCTTGAAGCTTTTCGGCTATGGCGTTCCAATTATGAGGACCGTAGCGTTCCACCAACTCACGAAGCCTTTCATCCTCTGCCGGCCTCCAATGACCTCTGCTGCACATAGAGCCGTTGCCGCTGGCGCTGCTGCTGATGATCTTTCACTTGATGAAAATTAAAATGGCAATGAACTCAGATCAGATGGTAGAAAGTAAATGAAATACATATATAAAGGGAAGGGGAAGAGGGGAAAGTGTTTTCCGTTAGAGAGTTGGCGCAGTTGCGGTGATTGATGCCAACGTTTTGGCTAACGAACGCTTTACATAAGGGTTAGAGTAATCCATCAGCTTTTATAACACACACAAATGGAAAGGGAAAGAGAGGTTGCTTGGTGGGCTGAATTCCGTTTACCTTTCAACGTCTTTCCATGTTTCTAACCTACAACCTCTACTTATAACCCACCTATCTACCATTACACATGATCTCTACCTTTATTACAAACTTGCCCATTTTCCTTCATTTCCAAACTAATATCTCATTTAAGCTAACCACACTTTGTCCAAATAATCTTGGTTCTATTTAGGTATGAATATGTTTTTATTACGAGTATGATCATGGTTATAATTATTTGGATGTATATATGTCTTTGATTAGGGACGGAAGCACGATTTCATGTTATGAGAGATAAATTTATAAAATTTGAACTATGGGTGAATGTATAAAATTTTAGGGGGCAAAAACATATTTTCAATAGAAAATACAAAAAAATATCTAAAATATATAGAAATTTAAAAATTTTAAGGGTAGGTCAATCCCGGTTTGTGATAGCATGCAACAATAAGAAAAAGAAATCAATTAACATTGGGTTGTTCTAGTTTATCAAGATTTCGAGTTTAAAGTTTTAAAAATATTATAAAATTCAATATTATTTATATTTAGATCGTTAAACATATGGGGAGAGAACACTCGTAACTCACACATAATAAAATAAAATAAAAAGATGAATTTGATATTATTTTGGGTTGGATGTACTTATAAATTACGTGATGGGGTTGTGAAGTAATGCAAGTATCCGGGGGATTTAGGTTATTGTTAAGCTTCCGGACCTAACTAACATTAACAGCTCAATAGCTTAAAATTGGGACGTGTATGATTAACAAATTAAACTGTTTTTTTTACAGTCAAACACCTGCTGACCTTCTCCATCTCCCTTTGAATAAAATTACACTATGAGTGACACATAAATTATTTCAACTAAATTTTAGATACCATGAATTCCTCTTGTTTAATGAACTCAAACAAAGGAATAGTAACACGAATGTTAACTCGATTCATTGGATTGTGTTCTGAATGTGTAAAAATATAGATTTTTTTACTAATTTAATTTAAAAGAATTATGAAGAGTAATATAGTTTAAAGAAACCACAATAGAAAACTAAAGAATAGATGCTATTTTCTTATCATAATAAATGCTGCCAAAAAAATAATTTTGAAATAAGAAATAAAGATTAACCAACAACCAATTGGTCTGGTGGGATGAGACACTACGTCCCTTAAGCAAGATCAATGGTTCAAATCTTGGCGTTTGCGAATGAAGCAAACTGGATTGGGTGGGTCGCCCTCGCCTCTGCAGTACCCAATCTGAATTAGTCGGTTAATAGATCGGATATCATTGATTAATTCAAAAAAAAATTAAAAGGCGGTTTATGGTTTAAAAAAACTGATCAAATGTCCCACATGTGTTAGAAGTAGAATTGGAAATGTAATTTGTAGTAAAATTTATTCAGCCGAAAAACAAAGAGGGAATGATGTGTTGTTGGTTTGATTGTTGGCCTAACAATGCGCAAGTTGGAGAAATGTTTTTGCTTCATTAAAAAGTGAAGGAAAAACCCATCTTCCACCTTTCGTCATTCACCCACCAACTCCTACCGCTAACCTTATAAATATACACACATGTACAAATTTAAATTTGTAAAAAAAATAAATTATATAAATTATAAAACCTACATAAAATATATTAAATTAAAAAAAGAAAAACTAAGAGGTTATGTTCTCATCAAATATAAAATCCATTTAACTTAGCTTTCACCCACAATATAAGTAAGTCCTTCTTTCTGATGGATCTATGACACAATAAACGTATTTTTTCTTAAAAAATATTATTATTACTTGATTTGATTAAATAAATTATGTTATGATTTATTTAGTGAAAAATAAATTGTTGTTTTATAATTTTAATCAATTAGGGTCACTATGTTTAAACAATTATACATATGTATTTAGAGTTCTTAGGATTTAATGTACTCTCTTACAGGGACAAAACAATGCTTTGTCTCGGGGGGCCATTGTCCCTGTTCATTCTAATTTATTTTGATTTTCCCTTCCCGTTCATTTTTGATGATTAATTATACTTTATATACTCATTTTTTATGATTAATTGCGCTTTGTGTCCCTTGAATTGAAATCCTGACTCAATCTCTACTCTCGTACAATTCTCTTGTACTTTGTTATCGTATAATAAAATTGATCTCATCTACGTGTGACTTTTTTTTTAAGAATTTGTTTTGGATAAATGCAAAAAATTGTAATGATATGCTTTTAGAAATAAGATACTTTTCAGAAACACTTATTTTTTAATGTAATTAAAAGTATAAATACACTTTAAATCATATGATGATTTTGGTTTAATTTGGTTCATATTCTTAATTTCCGAAATTATAACTCATTAAATTGTTAGCAACAATTACTATTAGTACATATGAGAAAATACATAAAATTATATAATTAATTTAACAACTATTTCGATTCAAATTAATTCAATTAACACTTATTAAAGAATTAGCAAATAATTTACATAGGATTAGACTGTAACGCCCCCAACCCGTACCCGACCCAGATACAAGTCCGAGGTGTCACATTGACTTTTCAAACATTTACTTGTACAAAATAGTGAATAATTTTAAAACTTTTACTGAATAGAACTGACTAATTTACATAAATTATAATCATATGATTTTACAAAACCAATTAGAGCATATCGAATTCAAATCTTTACTTACATGCCAACTACCATCAGTATTACAAAATACATGTTACTCAATACTTTTCTAATCCGATCTTTGGAAAGGAGGAACTGGCCTGTCTTGCTTAACTTTTATCATTCTTCCTCTTCTTGGTACCTACGTGTGAAACAATCACACGCTAAGTCATTGACTTAGTGAGTCATATAAAACATATAATAGAAATCATAGTACATTTCATATATCAGAATGCTTACATACACGTATACCATCATTAACAACGTCAATAATATTATCATAATCTCTATCATTATCCACATCAATATCATTATCATGATCTCTATCTCTTTCAACATTAATATCATTATCATGATCTCTATCATTATTATCATCGATATCATTATCATGATCTCTATCACTATCATGTATTAATATTCTTGTATATCAATAACACATATCATTTCACAAAGAAACACACATAACATCATATAATTCTTATAACACATTTCATATCCCCAAAAGCATATGCATCATATATTGTATTTATGTTTTCTCTTTAATTAGCCCATGGTACACTTGTGAGGACTTAAGGTATGTGAGTACATTGAGGTTGTGCACCACTATGCTTTCACCTCAGCTCGTATAAATGTCCCGAAGGACCAGTCCATAGATCCCGAAGAATCTAGGTAATCAGTCCATATGTCCCGAAGAACAAAGGTAAACAGTCCATATGTCCCGAAGAATCTAGGTAAACAGTCCATATATCCCGAAGAACATAGGTAAACAGTCCATATGTCCCGAAGAACATAAGTAAACCCTCGACCCTTGGCATGCCAACTATACCACTAGCTCTCATATCACATAACATGGGCATTATCATTTATAACAGTTCACATATTCACATCACTTATTCATATTATTTCTTTTATAAACATATATCTCTTCTTCTCTGTCACGTATCACAAGTACGTGTAATCATTGATCTTATAATCACATGTTCCTTCTCTTCTGTCACATACCACATGTATGTGTAAACATATATCTCATATCATATAACATGTATCCATAGGTTCATATATCACATGTGCATGTAATCACATAGATCGTACCATATACAACTTATATCATTTCTCATGTGTTCATATAAACACGCATGTCATATCTTGTTCACATATGTTCAGATCTACATCATATAACACATATAATAACATATAGACTTATACATGTATTCATGTACATACTTTCATATAGTTCGAATATCAATGCCCTATAACTTCTCACAGTTTTACATAATCACTTATCTCACATTATTTATATTCTAGTTTCATATATTTACTTACTTCAATTTCACATAGCATGTTACCTATATATACTTTCATAACTTATCATCACATAGCTCCCGTAACATTTTCCTATAACTTCATATATTTTTACCATATGACTCATATATTATATGTTCATTTAAGCCCATAACTTTTCCCCATATAGCTTATCTTACATGTTCATATAATCAATTCTGTCAATGTCTCCTAATTTTTATATTATTCTCATATTGTCTTATAGGTCAATGTTATTTAACTTATCTCACTTTTCATCTAATCTCATAACACTACAGCAAAACTGTTCTGTAGCGGCGTTTTTAGCGGCGTTTGTTGATAAAACGCCACAAAAGTATTACATATAGCAGCGTTTTCAATCCAAACGCCACAAATTGAGACTTTAGCGGCGTTTGGATTGAAAACGCTACAATAGAGTATAAATATAGCGGCGTTTTTGTTAAAAACGCCGCCATATGATAGTATATAGTGGCGTTTTTCAACAAACGCCGCAATTAATAATAGTTTTTGCGTCGTTTTTAGACAAACGCCACAGAAAGGTTAAACAATAGCGGCGTTTATAGTAAAAACGTCGCAATATAGTAGACATGTAGCAGCGTTTTAGCTAAAACGTCGCAATATAGTGTTAATTTAGCGGCATTTATACCAAAAACGCCGCAATAGAGTGGTAAATTAGCGGCGTTTTTGTATAAACGCCGTAAAAAACATATGATATAGTGGCGTTTGTTAAAAACGCCGTAAAATGTTAAATATATTATCCTCCCTTTTCTCCCACCTAAACCATAAAATCATTTCAACTCTTCTTCCCTCATAGTTTCTTCTCTGGTACAACAACGACCCTCACACGATTCCAAGCGATGTCGTCTTTTGTCTATCCCGGTGACCAAATCGGCCCTCTCACCGACGAACTAGAACAAAATTCCACGGTTTGATCCCTCTTATCACTAATGATCTTTTTCAATTTTGTTTTGATTGGTATTCTGAAAATGGGGAAAACCCAGAAAGCTAACATATTTGAGAAAAAAAGAACAGGTCTTGCCTTGAGTAAGAGAAATTATCGTCGGAATGTCTACGTGGCGTCTTTGCTCTGACGATGGATCAAATTATTGTTGGGAGGCTATCGGTCCGGTTTCGCCGTCGAAACTCGATGATGACTCGACAGGAACTCATATTGCTCCATACCCTTCCATGGCTGATCTCCTACTTGAAGGTAAAATTCTATGAATCTTTATGCCGCTATATTTCCCTTTTTGTACGGTCACTCAAATTTCATAGATCGTACGCATGTAGGATCTTCGAAGCTTATTGAGAATGATGATAGAGAAATGGATAAATACCCTATGTTTAGAAACAAATTTGGTAACTCTATGGCGTTGAAAGAATCTTCAATTGCAAAAGCAGTATCGATCCTCAATGAAGACGATGTTGCCTCTACTGTTACTCCAAGTAAACGTTTATATCATCTATTTAAATATATTTTAATGTTTGATTCAATTCCCAAGTACCTCCAATCAAGTTTTATACTGTAGGTGGAGGGTCGTTATCTGTTTCAAGTGAAGCACTGAAGCGCGCAAGGAGTCTTCTTGGTGAATCGGAGGTAGGAGATTTATTTGGTGAAATGGATGAAGAGTTTCTCCATATAGAATTTACACGGAGGAAAAACTTAACGATGCGTCGTCAAACAAGGAAAACAGCTTTCCTACGTCCTTTCCCCACGAAGGAGCAATGAAGACTAAATTGTACTGAACAATATGGTGAAGACTGTTTATGCATAAGTACTTTAATGTTTCTAAATTATAATGTATGTTGAAGACTGTTTACGCATAAGTACTTTAATGTTTCTAAATTATAATGTATGGTGAAGACTGTTTATGCATAAGTACTTTAATGTTTCTAAATTATAATGTATTTTGTTGTTAAGTAGTTTTATGCATAAGGACTTCTGTCTTAATTAAAATGTATGGTTGTAACTTTAGGTTATGTATAGAAGAAATGAAATATTTAAAATATGTTAATCTTATATAAATAAAGGTATTTAGTGGCGTTTGTATCCAAAAACGCCGCTATATATTACACATTTTGCGGCGTTTTTAGATATAAACGCCGCTAATGAGTAGTATAATAGCGGCGGTTTTTTACAAACGCCGCAATAGGTGTATTATATAGTCGCGTTCTTATAACAAACGCCGCAAAATATTTGTATTTTATTGGCGTTTTTTAAAAAAAACGTCGCAAAAATTGTTTATTAATGGCGTTTATAACAATCGCTGCAATAGGTGTACTATATAGAGGCGTTTTTACCAAACGCCGCAATATATTTGAATTGTTACGGCGTTTCTAGACACAAACACCGCAATATATATGGACATTAGCTGCGTTTATTAAAAAAACGCCCCAATAGAGTATAACTCTAGCTGCGTTTGTATTACAAACGCCGCAATTATTACTTAAATCCTACGCGAGCATTTCCCCCCTTCAAATCTCATTCTAAACCTAATTTCATCGAAAACAAATGCTCCCCGTTGCCATTCGAATCTGTCACCACCTACATCGTCGCTGGCCGGTACTCAACTGCTTCTGCTCGTCGTTGCTTGAAGGGTCATTTCCTGCTGCTGCTCGTCATATTCAACCTCAACTCTGTCGCTTGAACCGTAGCTGCCCTGGAAAATTTTAACTCTGTCCCACTAGTTCTGGTGAGTCCGCTATCTTCTCCTTTTTCTTCTGTCTTCTTTGAGCCCTGTCTCTTTTCTTCTGTTCTGCTTCTGTTAGGAACTTATCTTGGATTTTCTGAACCGAGCCATATTCTCTTTCCCTAATCAGTTTCGGGCTATTTGCTAATTCAGGGGGAAATACTATTCCAATTGCTCCCTTACTGCTCTTGATATTATTTATTACCTTATTATAATTATCTAATAATTCATCTCTTTTTATTAGTATGAGTGAATATAAGAGTTTCAATTGTCCGCTATTTACCTTATTTTGATTATTAGTTTCAATTGTCTTTTGTACCAAAAATGATTGAGCATGTAATATTTTTTTACTATGAGTACTAAAATAAAACAAAAATTAAACGTTCAAATAGTTTTGAAAAAATTAAAAATTTCAATATTAAAACGAATCAAAACTGCTAATTTAAATACTAAACATGTAATTTATCTTTCTTTTTATTAGTATGAGTGAATATAAGAGTTTCAAAAAATTTCAATCATTTTACATTAAACCTTCATGCCCTTATATATATAAAATATTTGAATTTAGAACTTTAAATAATAATAACAATTCATTACTAAAGCTTTGAGTTCAAACACTAATACACTATGTATGTTAGTGATATAAATATTTAATATCGAATGATTTAGAATTTTTGAATTAATATTATCTTATATTTATTTTAGATTAATAAAAAGTATATAAAAATATTTTTTTAAGACGGTGTTAAAATACTTTGAAAATGAAAACCTTGAAAGTTGAAATTCAAACAAAAATATTCCAAAACCCCAATAAATATCCTGAATCCAAACTCTGCCATTGCCCCAATCCGAAGAAAACACCATGAGTTTTCTCGCGGGAAGACAAACGGCGAAAGAAGCCGCCTTCTTTTTCCAGGAAACCAAACAATCCGTCAACCGTTTGGCGGAAAAAACCCCCAAAACCCCCTCATCGAATCCACCATCGCTCGAGCAACAACTTCAAGCCGACGTGCTTCCTGAGGTCCTCAAACATTCTTTGCCTTCCAAGATCTTCCGGCAACCGTCCGATCCTTCGTCTCTCTCAAGGACCTCCAAGTGGGCACTCCATTCTAATCCAAACAACGCCTCCAGTTCTTCCCCTGATGCCTTGAACCCTCTCAGGGCTTACGTTTCTCTTCCCCAGGTTACTTTTGGCCCCAAAAGGTCAGCTTTGACCCTTTCTATTTACAACAAATTCTTGTTTTCTTTTTTCTTTTTCCCTATTGTATTTGGATGGAGAAATTTGCAGGTGGGAGTTGTCGAGTACGGAGAATTCAATCACGGCATCGACGGCTAATGAATTGCGAAAGGACAAATATACGCCTCTCAATCCGGAGAAGTTGAAAGTTGCTGCTGAAGGACTTAAGCGAAGTTTGTTCATTCGTTTCTCTCTCTGTTAGCTTCGTTGATATATCATATATAACTCTAGAAATTTGGTGCTGATTAGCTTTAATGCCATCTAATTTGAATTCGGGAACATTTTGATTATTAGTTTCAATTGTCTTTTGTACCAAAAATACTTAGCTAGGGCTTATTAAAAATTTTAATATATGTTTTTATCGAATAGTTTGGAGAAGGTAGGGTCTTGGTTAATCTTTATCAGCTGTTTTTTCTTTAATTTTTTTTGGTTAAAAGGGGTTATGTTGAGTTTTTGCAGAATTGAGTTTTGGCTTTAAATTCACTGAGATTGATGAGGCATAATTTTGGAACTGAAGAGAGAACATATCAAATTTAAATCACACGGTTTTTCTTTAAACAAGAAAAAACATGGATACACAATGAGAAACGAAACTTGGATTTTGCTTCGATTTCAGGTTTCAAAATCAACTTGAAGCTTCAAAAATTTTGAACTTGTGGTGTAGGCTGCATATATCATTTGTTTACTTTTATTGGATGATCGTTGATATCATATTGATGTGATTTATTGTCTCTTAATATTACCTGTTAGGTAAGGAATTAACTTTCAGTGGTAGCTTTTAATCCGTTGTGTTAATTTAATTATGATAGTGCTTATTGTTGTAAATGTTTCTTGAAGAATGAGGATTATTCTTTCTTTCACTATTTTTGATTCTCATATACATGTTTTCACTTTTTCATACCATGATAAAGATGGTTACCAGTTTTCACTATTTTTTATTCCCATATACATGTTTTCACTTTCTCAATATATTCTATGATTTCCGACTGATAGAAACTGTAAAGCTAAATGCAACATCTAGAAGCTGATTCTGCAAAAAGGTTTATTGCAACACTGATTTTAATGAAGATGTGAACCTACACTGCTTATACTTAGTTAACAACTGAATGAATAAGTTGATGTAAAGGCTTCATCCAGAACACCCATAATGTTAGAGCTTGAAGCTACTTTTCGTTATAACAGAAGCGTTATAACTTAACCACAATTTATTTTTAATTTTTAAAGAAAAACATACACAGTTGTTGAGCAAGAAGATCTTAAATTTGTATAGATATACACAGTTGTTTTATTTTAAATTTGTTAATGTTAGTCTTGTACTTATGTTTGATTTGCATTTGTGTTTGTTAATTCAGGATTTTTATTTCTCCTAACCAGTGAATACTACATTTGTGGACCCTTTTTTTGGCATTTCTCTACTATTTTTTTCTTGAGTCGTTTCTATTAAGAGAGTTTTAGGGAACATTAACCAGGTTTGTTTCTTTGAACCTTCTTTCTTTGAATAATTTGAACCTTAGCTTTGAAATATTTTTAGGGTTTAATCTTATACTTTTTATATTGGTTGTTTATATGTATTTATACTCTGGTTTCTCACGATTTCTTAATTTGTTTCATGAAATTACAAATCAAGTCCCCCCAAGATAGACAAATATCGATAAACCCTAATCTTTATGGTTAAAACAATGGAATAATGGCTAACTTGAAAACGGAAAATGAAGCAAGGGAAGCAGAGAGAGCAGCATTGGAAGCAGAGAAAGAAGCAGCGGCAGCACAGAGATAAGCAACATATCAGCAGAGATGTGAAGAATTTGAAAAACGACTCAGTGATATGATGCTAATGATACAGAAAACGCAACCTCAGAATCCACCATCGTAGTCTCATTTATGTATGTTATGAGCATTTTGTTAATGTTATTAAAACTTGTTTAACTAAACTTATATTATGTTAATGAAATTTTATATTTATTATATTGGATTTGATGTTGTTTGTTATGGATATAGAGTTTAATGTTATAGTTGTTTTGTTTGTTGGATAATGGAACAGGTTGAAAAAATAGATTTGGGGTAATCAAGCATTATTTTTAGAATTGAAAAATCCTGTGTTATTTAGCGGCGTTTGCAAACTAGAAATGTCGCAATATACCAAACATTTAGCGGCGTTTGTATACTAGAAACGCCGCAATATACCATGCATTTAGCGGCGTTTTTGCACTAGAAACGCCGCTAATTCTCAACCCTTATTGCGTCGTTTTCGATAAAAACGCCGCTAAAAAACATAACTTACTGCGGCATTTTTGAGAAAAACGTCGCAAAATATCAAAACATATTGCGGCGATTTTAAGTAAAACGCCGCTACTTCTCAAAACCATTTGCGGCGTTTTTAGAAAAAACGTCGTTAAACATCAACGCCTATTGCGGCCTTTTTCTGACAAACGCCGCTAAATAACAAATCCTATTGCGACGTTTGTTCAGAAAACGCCGCTATATGTTGTAACATATTGCGGCGTTTTTTAAAAAAAACGCCGCTAACTTTAGCGGCGCTTTTTGCGGCGTTTGTCATAACGCCGCATGTGTTTTTAGCGGCGCTTAAAAACGCCGCTATAGGTAAAAAAAACGTCGCAAAATACATATTTTGCTGTAGTGTAAGTTGGTTATACCAGTTTCTATATATATATAACTCATGTAATTTATATCACTTTCTCTTATTATCACATAAGTCCTTGCTTTTTTACATAGTTTGTGATCCTATAGTAAGTTATAATAACATGTCTCTAACTTATATCATATCATATAGTTCTTTAACTTATATCTTATATCACATGTTTATAACATATAACTTATGTAATCACATACACTACTTATATCAGTTCACATAGCTTATTCCACTAACATGTATTCATACAATTTATATAACATATACAATAACGTATAACACATGTATCCATTTTCATGTACTCATGCACACATAAGAATCACAATTCAAATAACATTTTAGGAGTCACTTCTTACCATAGTAACTCCATCACTGGCTCATAGCAAGCCAATGTTTATTTGATAACATAAGTACAATTTAAATTGCACTCACCTTAGCCTTGCCTGATTTGGTTCAATCCCAATCATTTGATTATTCCGGAACAGAATTACGATTTATATCTACATAATTATACATTTATACATATCAGTAATACAATTGTATACTCTAATCTTCCAATTATTATACTAAAGGAAAGACCAATTTCATATCTTATATAATAGGTATCGGTATATCCCTAACTGAGGTATATATACCCTGTCTATGGTGTAGATATCCTGTCTATGGTATAGATACCCTGATAACATTATGTAATTTTTCGTTTAAAGGGGGTATCGATACTCCTTCATAGGGTACCAATACCTTTTACCCAGAAATTACATTTTGAGCACAAAAATCACCTCATTTATGCTCAAACACTTCCTATATCATCCCATTACATATACTTAACTCATTTACTCATACTTGAACTCATTAATACTCATTCAATACATCATTAACTTCAAAATCCACTTCTCTACCTAGAATTCAAGAATCATACCCAATTTTCAATATGTTCTAAATACAATTCTAACACTTCATATCTCTTAATTAGGTTGATGACAAGTCAAATTCATCAACGAAACTTCAAAAAGCTCTTTATATCAAAAATTCATTTCTTCCCTCATTTTACAATTTCCTTTCTAAATCTTTCTTCTTGATGTTTAAAGCTTATATAAGCTTTCCTTAAACTTATTTTACATCCAAAGAATAAAACCCAACTCTAAAATTCAATAATTAAACAACTAAAAATAAACTTACCTTTACCATGGAGCTTACGAGAGGAAGGAGAAAGCAAGAGGAAGAAGGCTTCCAGAAATCTCTTCAAACTCACGTGTTTCACTCCTAATAAAGGAACCAAAAATATCTTTCATGTTAAATGACCATTTTGCCCTTTGTTTCCTTTAATAATTACTAAAACCTTCAAGAAATATTTCCAAATAAATCATTAAACTCTTCAACTTTTCTACTTTAATCACCAAATTCTAAATTTTTACAATTTAGTCACTAACCCATAGTTTGTGATGTTAAATAGACTCAGACTTTATATTGCAAGAGACCTAGAGACTTGGTATATAATTAGATAACAATACACCAGAAAAGAAATTTAGCCACATGGAAAGTGAAAAAGAAGAATATTATGAAAAGGAATAATGCCAAAAATAGCCCTCGACATTTACTAAAATGATCATTTTGATCTCTATTCTTTTTTTTTTAGATTTTAGCCCCTATCGTTTTACTTTGCGAAAAAAAATCTCTATAGATTAAACCTATTAGTTAACACACAAATAAAGCTAAAAATAGGAGCCTTTTTAACCTAAAATGATATGTTGAGGGTTATACACTAAAAAAATAAGAGACAAAGTGATTAGTTTATCAAATGTTAAGAGTTTTTTTACTCTAAAATAAAACGTTGAGGATCAAAATACTCAAAAAAAATAAAAATAAGAAATAAAATAACTATTTTAATAAATGTTGAAGACTATTTTAACGTTGTGCCATATAAAAAAACATAAAGAAAGTTGGGTTTTGGTTTCATGTTGGATTTGTAAGGAACTATGAGTTGTGGGAATACAACACAACACCCATGTCTCGAGACCATTGAAGCAGAAACTGGGATTTGGGCTTTTACTTTACTTAGCCCAATGAAGAAGGCGACCTCCATGAACTATAATTGATAGTAGTTCAAATCTTGATCTCAATTTTAAAAGGACGTTGATAGGAACGGATACAAAATCTTATATTAAAAGAAGTGGACTGGATTTATAATTTTTTAAAGAAAGATAAACTTATAAAATATTATGAGATGAGTAAAAATATTTTTTTAACAGAAAACAAAAAGATATCTAGAATTTATAGAAATTTGATAACAATTAATAATCAAACCAGGGTAAATAATTTAAGCATGCCACGTCATTTTAAATTATTACATAAGATCTTAATCTAATGCCATAAATTAATCTAAAATCATTAATAATGGTTAAAGAAGGAGTAATTATCATGATGTATATACACTTGTTATCATTTGAAAACAGTGTATCTCAAGCTCCTCCACATAAGTTTTGCCGACAAAGATGTAATTGGTTGGATTCCTTTCGCGCCAAACACACTCAACTGTTGGAAAAGACAGCGCACTTGGCTCGTATTATTGATAATGTTGCACAGTGGGGTCACTAAACGTACGGCTCAGTTAGCAATCGCATATCCTCTTGGTTTTCATTTCACTGCTCCACCACATTTTCCCAATCCCATCTCAGATATTTTAACACCTCTCACTGCCACACAGGAAACAAATGTTAAATACTGGACTGAACGCATGAATTTATATTACATGTGTGAATTTAAGAAATTATTTTAAATTTTTAGAAGATATGAAATTATATAATTAATTTATAATATATGAAAAATATAAAATATAAAAAAGTTAAAATTTTTAGAGGATACGACCACATACTCTCGTTCAATCCATGGTTAAATAATTACTGTTTAAAAGAAAACATGTTTATTCTTTATGAAGCTATCATAGAAAATAATTTTCTTAGATTAAACTTTTCCTTTGTTCACTTCTTTTAGAAAATATGATTATATTTTTGTTTGTGGACCATAATGAGTTATAATTTGAATATTTGTTTGTTTTTAAGGTATAATTAATAAATGAACACTTAAATTATGTTTTTGTTTAAGTGTTTAAAGTTTTTTAATTAAAATTGATATCAAATATTTTATTTCGTTTTTATTTTTAGGTTGTTTTGTTATGTGCGTTAAAAAAGGATTAAATATAAAATAAATGTTCAAACTATACCGATTTTCACGATATGTAACTATAATATTTTTTGAATCATCGAGGTATCTAAGATTACAAACCTTACTACTTTAGATATATGGGTTGTAACTGCTGTTAGTTTTCTCCGTTAAGTGACACGTGTCATATTTTGATAATTTTATCTTTTTTAAATTAAAAATATTATTATATTTATAAAAAACCTAAATTTCTCTAAGTGCAAAAAAACCTTAATTCATAAAAAATATAAATCCTAACCTTAACATGTCATTATTGCCCTTTCTAGCCACGATCACCTCCGTCGAGTTAATCTATATCATCCTTCTAGTCATATATCGTCGTAGTTGTTTGCAATTAGCCGTCAGAATCGCATGAGATCACGATTTTCATCATTGGGTTCGTGGGGTACAAAATATCGATTGGCCGTCGATCGGTTGTGATTTCATAGGGTATTGATTGTTGGGGTAGATGAGATCGGGTCGAGCTTCCTAAACAGCAAAGGGCGGCGGCCGATGTGAGTTTAGGGGTTGAAGTGAAAGTTTTTAAAGTTTTGAGGCTATTTCGAATTTTGTGTGTGTTTTTTTATTATATATTTTTTTGAATTTTAAATAAAATTTTTAAAATTAACATATTATGACACGTTTTACTTAACGAAGGAAATTAACAGTGTTTACTACTCAGACACCTAAAGTGATAATATTTATAACTTCAAACACATGTATGGTTCAAAAAATACTATAAGCTTTATTCGTGAAAATAACTATAATTTAAACCCTTGTTTTATATTTAAGCCTAAAAAATAGGCGATTTTTCCGATATATCACCGTTGAACAGTATATTTCCCAATCAGGCACCGTTCAGACTATATTTCCAATCTAACACCCTTTGCAAAAAAGCGCGGCCCTTGAACGAGCTTTACACTGAGTTGATACCACGTGGGGTAAGGCCCCCTGAAGCGCGCCTTATGCTGATATGGTATACACGTGTGTAAAGCGCGACCCCAGGGGCGCGCCTTAGGCTACCTAGGAGTATAGCGCAGGGCAGGGGCCGCGCCTTACCTTTAACACAATTATATTAGGCGCGGAACATGGGTCGTGCCTTAGCTTTATCTGATATAATTATGTAAGGCGCGGTGCATGTACCGCGTCTTGTAGCTTCTCCCGACTATAAATACCCTTTCCTCGGGGTAACTCTTCACATCTCCTCTCGATTAGAACAAAATTAATACAACAATCCAACAATCTTCTCATATTTAATTCAGAAGTTCGTGCGAGTTTTCATTATATGGTAATTTTGTGATAATTTTTTATTATACTTATTGTTTATTATGATTATTTGAAAAATATTATATTAATTGTTGTCAATTAATTTTTGTGTTTGTAAAATTAGAAAGCGGGAATATACGTCGAAATAGTTTTGCGGTACAGGTAATAATATAAAATTATATTATTTAAATTATTTACGTTTATGTGTAAAAATTTTATTGTGTTATATTTTCGTTCATATATTATTTATTTAATCAGCATTGTTTATTATGATGGAGAAATTCGAGAAGATGAAACCAGCGTTGTTTTCGTATCAAATGAGTGTGTTAAAATATCATTGAAGAGAAACATAACTCTTGAGGAACTGATAACGAAGATTTCGATGAAGATATGTTGGAAGTAGTAGAAGAATGTCGTCGTTGCAATACAGATTTCCAACATCATTGTTGCCATTAACTTATACAGCGTTCAAACGTTTGAACAATAATGATGTTGAAATGATGGTTGAAGCTCAAAGTAATTATTCAGACGCCGATATTGAGATGTATGCAAATTGTATTCAAGTGTGTGTTGTTCGGGGTCAATCATTAAGCTCCCACTATGGGCTGGCTGAATAAGTTGATCAAGTTGACAGCCCGACGACAATAATGTGTAATGATTTTAATGCCATAATGGAGAGACATTCATCTGCAACTCCTTACGATATGTACCGAGGTGGGTCGACGAACAATCCATATGGCAACATCGCGTCCAGTTCAAGGGGAAGACATTCATCTGCAAATCCCTTTGACCTTAATATGGAGATGTTATTGACGCAACAATCTGTGCAGTTTCCATTTGACACGATGGCTTCAAACTCCACGGGGAAGCATTCGACTGCGAGCTTTTTCGATCTGAATGTCGATATGCCTTCCAGTTCAAGGGGAATGCGTGCAAGTAGTAGGTTCTTCGACCTAAATGTAGAGAGCATCGATGAACCATCATCTCCACCAGAAGAACCGCTTCGTGAGCCTGGTGCGGATGGTGCTGAGACTAGACTATTCATTCACCAAAATCACCGCAATTTAACTCTGATGATGATGATGATGTGGATGAAGTTCCAGCAAACGTGACACAAACTGACCCTCTAGCACACATATATAAAGCTGATTATGGTGCAATGTATGGGCCAGAATTTGCGGATATACCTCATCTCGATGACTATGAATATTACTCATCAATAAATAATGGTGAGTTATATTTAGGCATGGAGTTTTCAAGCAAAGAAGAAGCGATGATGGCTATAAAAAATAACAATATCCGTAATTCTGTTCAATCGAGGGTCGACTGCTCCACGACAGAAAAATATGTATGCTACTGTGCCCGACGAGAAAGCGGGTGCAATTGGATGGTTCGCGTATCGAAGAGGAATAGGAAAAACAACAGATAGAAACTAAATGTATACAACGTCCTCACACATGTTGTGCTGGAGGGGTCAACCAATATCATCCCAACTTGGACTCTGAAGTGATATGTCAAGCCATCATGCCCATGGTAAAAGCATGCTCTCATATAGCTGTTGATGTGTTGATTTTAGCTATACAATCGCAATATGGGTACACTGTCTCCTATAAAAAAGCTTGGTTGGCAAAACTAAATGCCATTGTCAAACTTTATGGCGAATGAAATGCATCTTACAACAAACTTCCAGGTTGGTTTAGGCTGGTGCGGAGGTTGAATCCTGTGATAATTGTGGACTTCGAAACCTCTTATGCATACCATAATGATCGAGTTCTCCGTGATCGATGTCAATTCTACCGGGTTTTTTGGACTTACCCACTGTACGTTAATGCTGTCAAATAC
Organism: Hibiscus syriacus; assembly: GCF_006381635.1. Lineage (NCBI taxonomy): Eukaryota > Viridiplantae > Streptophyta > Magnoliopsida > Malvales > Malvaceae > Hibiscus > Hibiscus syriacus. The sequence goes on along the minus strand of NW_024062646.1, from coordinate 157,893 downwards.
TGCAAGCATGTGGTCTAGATCGACGAGACTTTCTTGTATGGTTATTATTGGCAGTTGTCCAAGATGACAATCACAACATTTTTCCAGTTGCTTTTGCTCTTGTCGAAGGAGAAGATACATATTCTTGGGCTTTTTTCCTCCGAAATTTACGTGCACATGTTATCACGAGGGAAAAAATCTGTGTCATTTCAGATCGCGGAGCTGGGATCAAAGCAACAATAGAGTCTTTGGGTCTAATGTGGTAACCACCATTTGTCCAACATAAGTATTGTCTCCAACACATTGTTGCGAACTACCATGGAAGATACAAGAAGAATGATGAGCGTCAATTACTTGTGCGCATGGGTAAGTGAAACTGATGTAGTTTGTTTTCTTTTGATCCTTTTGATCAAGTTAGTAAGTTATACATTTTTTGATCAGGTTATGAACTTCTACCTCGAACGTTTGAATCAATGCTTCAAGATTTGCGGGCGAAGAACGACGAATGATACGATTACATCAGCCTCATCGATAAAGAAATGTGGACGAACGCATATGATGGTGGATATCGATATGGACACATGACGACCAACTTGGCAGAGGCAATCAATTCAACCTTAAAGGGTGCACGTCACTTACCTGGATGCAAGGTGGTCATGTGTATCACCCTAGATTAGTTGCAGATCTACAGAAAAAAAATTGATACATCAAATGGGATATCTGTAACAAGGTTCTCTAGAAGGCATGAAATATTTCGTGTCACAGAGTTGCTGCGACCTCTTCAAGGGATTGAAGTTGTGTCATTAAGAGTAAATCTAAGGGATAGAACGTACGACTGCGGGTTTTTTCAAGCTCTGAAATATCCATGATCTCATGTGATAGCAGCTTGCTCGCATACACGTTAAGACTATAACCATTTTGTAGATCACGTATACCTACTATCTGAAGTTTTTAAGGTATACAAATTTGAGTTCCCCCATAGGTAATGACAAAGACCCTGATGAGGTTTAAGATTGGCTTCCGATTGTACCAAATCCGAGTTTATTGAGGGAGCGTGGTCGTCCAAAATCCAATCGAATTCATTGCGATATGGATATTCGAGAAAGATCTAGACAAGCAAGAAGATTTGGACATTGTAGAAACCCAGGACACACTAGAAAAACATGTTCACTTCTGTTGTCATCAAGTAACAATTGATGAGGAAATGATGTAGTTGTTTATCAATTAATAATTATTGTACTTTAATTTACATTTAATTCAAGTTAATGTTATTCCATAACCGCTGATGAAGATTAAAAAAACGATACAATTATACGAGATTAGATGTTGGCGTTATATTAACAAATAACTGATATTAACGATACAATAAGTATTAAATAATAAATGATAACCAAATTACAATAACTAATATTAAATGGTAATAAACAAAATTAAGTAAAATAAAATAACAAAAAGTCCAACAAATTTATCAAAATAAATTAAAATAAATCCAACCATATTAACGAATTAAAGTAAGCATTAAATGATAAATAAAAAAAATTACAATAAAAAAGTCCAATAAACAACTACAATAGAAAGTATTAAATATAAATATAATAAAAAAACAAAATCTATCGATGCATGCGACGCGAATGTGTACCGTAGGGCGGTGGCTGTCGGTCTCGAGGAGGATTTATTCGTATCACTGGTTGTGACTCCTCGCTGTCATTATCATCACCATCATCGTCGTCGTCGTCCTGAGCTGCTAAATTTTTTTGATAAGGAGATGATGACGATGAAGCACCTCCATAGAATAAGGACTCTGGAGGTGTATGACTGACTATCCCTCCGGCCTGCGAAAATTGGGAAAACTCATAAAACCCAAACATCGTTGAGTGTGAAAACTGTACAGAAGGTGTCTGTGCTGCGGCCATGGGTGATGAGGCTAAACCTGCCAAATATCTAGCATATGAACCCTAAGTCAGATATGCAAATATATACTCATAATAGCCTCCAGGAGGGGTCATATAACTCTATGAAAGTGCCGTCGACGGGGTCATAAAACCAGGTGATGGTAGTGGCGGCATCGGGTAAGGGAATGACGGTGGTGGCATAATATATGGTTGCGGTATGTAAGTCACTGCAGACGGTGGCTGCTGTGAAGGTCATGCTGGTGCAGCTGAGGATGAACCGGAAGTACATTCTCTCCGTCCACGAGTCGGGGGACGATGGTGTTATGTCGGTGAACGTCTCTGTCAACGTCGTGGAAAGGTCCGCCCTCGTGCATCCTCGAGAAGCAGAAACGATTTCCTGTTTCTGTTGAACTAGTCATATTAACCGTCAGCAACCATCAAGAGGTCATAAAAAATGGGCTCTCTACGGGGAATGCGCCGATGTCGATCCTCCCACAACACGAACCACTCATGATGCCTCACCAGCCAATCTGTATCGGTCTTACCGCGTCTATCTGTGCTATGCAACTCGTCCATATTGCGAGGTGCTTCCGAAATTGGTTGAAAACAACCAAATTGTCGGAGCACGCGATCAGTGGAGTGCCACTCGACGGTCGCATAACAGATCAAATGGATAATCGCCATCCAAACATCTGATGGGCCCCTCAACTCAGGTGGGATCACCGTCCTTACATCATCATTAGAATATGACACCCATTCAAACTAAAACAAATATATATATAATTTTTATCAAAATAATAATCTAATTATATAACTATAATCTAAAATCGATTTTTAAACATTAAAATTCATACCTGTGTGTTAACCTTCTGATCGATGAGCACCCTAATTTTTTCTAAATCATCAGGTAGGTCCTGATGATTTTTCCTATCAGTCGACTACCTATTCAAGAAATTTTTTTTTTATTATACGCTATATAAAATGATTAATATACGAAATCCGTTTTATAATTACCTCAAGAGTAGCGGAAATACGAATAGATTCTTCACAACGGGACATAAAAAAGGCAATCGATACCATGCCCAAGACTGCAGCAGCAGGAGACATCCGCCGATAGCATTACGCCTGTAGTCAGTGGCTCGACACATTTCCCTGTACAATAAAGCCAAAACTACCGAGCCCCAACTGGGTGATCCGGCCAGACGAAAGTCGACAAGATATCGTAACCACATACAGTGAACTTGGTTGCGTGATTTATCCAGCATCAACAACCCTCCTATCAGCTGCAGTATGCATGCTCGTGCATATATTTTAACTTCATCATCTGACGTGTCCTCGCTCAACTCCCGAAAATTGGCATCTAACCAATTTAACGGTATCCGACCACCGTTAAAACTTTCCGGGACACATCCTAGATTATCCCAATACAAAGCAGTCCAATAACCCTGCACGATCCCCGATATCACATCTCCATCCACCGGAAGCCCAAGCCCCAGGTGCATAACAACATCCTCAAGTGTAATCATGCACTCTCCGCACGGAAGATGGAATATGTGGATCTCCGACCTCCACCGCTCTACTAAGGCAGAAATAAGGTCTGGTTCTATCTTACAGTGACCCTGATATCTACCTATGTAACCGAATCCAGCCTCTACTAAATACGGCAAGACATGACTAGGTATCACTAACTTAAGATTCCTAATGAATGGATCTAATACACAATCATTCTCCTAAAATTAAATAATTACAAAAATTAATTATTAATCTAATAAGCATGCATTAAATAAATCAACAAATAATTACTAATAATTTAAATTAAATTAAAACGTTAAAATGTTATCGTATCAGCAAAGTGTCGAGATATATGATTTATATCCAAGCGAAGTATACCGTCTTCCATTTTATATCTACAAAAAAATTAATTAAATAAAATATTAAATAAATTAAATACTTAAATAAATTAAGCACAAAATATTAAAAATATAATAAAATATACCTTAGACAAAGATTATAAGAGTATTTGAGAAAAATTGGTGTGATGAAAGTGATTGAGGATGAGAGTATTTATAGGGAGAGATTAGGGGGTGAAACGTCGGGTAGGTGAATAATTATACCCAAGGCGCGCTGCAGGGGGCGCGCCTTACTGACGCGTGGAAAATTATGGGGTAAGGCGCGGCCCCTACACCGCGCTATACCCTGTACACACGTATATACTATGTCAGCACAAGACGCACTTCAGGGCGCGCGTCTTATCTCACGTGGCACCAATTCAGCGTAAAACGCATTTTAGGAACCACGCCTTTCTGCAAAAGGTGTTAAATCAAGAAATATAATCTGAACGATGTCTAATCAAAAAATATAATATTCAACGGTGATATATCGAGAAAATCACCTAAAAAAATATTATATACTGTAGGTGAGTATTTAAGTATTTTCCATAATCATTAGTATATTTACGTTGCGTGTCTTATAATTTAAGAGAAAGAGTGAAGGAAAGGACAAAGAAAACAAAAAGCAAAGGAAATGTAAAAGAAAGTGGAGAGAGAGAGAAAACAATCTTTTTAAAAACTATGAATTTAATTTTTAAACTATCAATTTTAATTTTTTTAGTATTTAATTTGTACTTTTAAAATCATATTTTATTTTATTTTTATTTCATTTTTAATATTAAAATTTAAATATTGAAAATTTGAAAATTTAAATATCAAAACTTACATTTGATATCTAAATCATACTTAAATTTAAAAAAAAAAATAAAAATTTAGATATTAAAAGAATTAAAATTGATAGTTTAAGTATTAAATGTATTAAAATTTTAACTACAAGTATTAAAATAAAATAAAAATTAAATATTACATATGATTTAAATAAATAAATATTAAAATAAACTAAAATTAATAATTTAATTACTAAATACATAATTTATTTTTATAATATAAGAATTGAGTAGGTTTACAATTTAAAGGTTAAAAATTTAAATATATTTAATATAGTAAATGATTTCAATAAATATATTTATTTATAAACAATGCCGGGAAATAAAAGCTATGGGATTGAAAGTGAGGTGCAGCTTATCGGATAAATCCAATTGTCAGTCTCTCCATACAATGAACTACTGATCAAATCGCAATCGTCCATCTGCATATTTAACATTTTCTTTTTCAAGTCAACTTAAAAGCTTTAGCTTTGCTTTGTCCCATAGGTACTAACTCCATATTATAAAGCTCAAGCGTCACTCATCTCTCCCAATAGCCAAACGCAATCCGCCATAGCCAAGAAGCTCGTGGAAAGAAGAAAAAAGGGAGGAAAATGGTGCTTACAACCGCTACTCCTGCAGAGGAGCAGTATGTGGAATCCAGTACTTTTGCTTCCAGATATGTCCGCGATCCCCTTCCCAGGTATTCTTATTCCATCTCCTGTACTTCAACCTCCATCCTTTATTTTTGTGGAAAAAGTGGTATTTATTTTTGTCTGTTTTACTGAAGAAATAAAATATTCTAAAATCTCATTCAAGGATGACTACTACTACTAGATTTTCTTTTGGAAAAATGGTAGGTAACGGTGATCGAGATGGATTTACTTAGAGAGTTGAGATATTATCAGGTGGCGTTGAGCGATGACCGGATTTAAAAGGACATGACCGGATCATTCTTACGAATATCCTAGTGAGCCTATTCTAGCTCGATTCGGCGTCGTTCAGTACGGATCCATCGGTTCACCATGCTCATAATGATTGGAATTGTTCTTAACACGCTGGATCCTGCCCATTATACTCGGCTTGCCATTATTTCTATAAATAAAATATTTATTTTGTAAACTTGATATTTTAAATTAACCTTTGGCTCTTTGCTAAAATGGATAAATTTATTAGTTTAATAATCACTTTATATTGGAGTTGTTGAAGAGTAAAATCACTTTGCAAAAGATGACATAAATGGATGCAGGTTCAAGATACCAGAAAATTCAATGCCCAAGGAAGCAGCATATCAAGTAATACACGACGAACTGATGCTCGACGGGAATCCGAGGTTGAACTTGGCATCATTTGTGACTACATGGATGGAGCCCGAGTGTGACAAGCTTATGATGGCTTCGATAAACAAGAACTATGTCGACATGGATGAATACCCTGTTACCACTGAGCTCCAGGTACATTGGTCTGCTTCTGTTAAAGAAAAAAAGACATGCATTGATGCTTGCCTTGGTATTATTGAACCGATATTTGCTTTGGCTCTATAGAATCGATGTGTAAACATGATAGCAAACTTATTCAATGCTCCAACCGAGAGCGGGGAGACAGCAGTCGGTGTCGGGACCGTTGGTTCCTCTGAGGCAATAATGCTTGCAGGCTTAGCCTTTAAAAGGAAGTGGCAGGAGAAGAGAAAATCACAGGGCAAACCCTATGATAAGCCCAACATAGTTACGGGAGCGAACGTGCAGGTAACCTTTTTCGCCTTTCACCGGCAATGCTGCATTGTTGAGTTGATGTGAAACGTTGTTCGAATATGCTACACAGGTTTGCTGGGAGAAGTTCGCGAGGTATTTCGAGGTGGAGCTGAAGGAGGTTAACCTGAGAGAGGGATATTATGTGATGGACCCTGTGAAAGCAGTTGATATGGTCGATGAGAACACCATATGCGTGGCAGCCATTCTGGGATCTACCCTGACCGGGGAGTTTGAGAATGTGAAGCTCCTTAATGAACTTCTGACCAACAAGAACAAGGAAACGGGTTGGGATACCCCAATACATGTGGATGCTGCCAGTGGAGGCTTCATTGCTCCCTTTGTTTACCCTGATATTGAGTGGGATTTCCGCCTGCCATTAGTAAAAAGCATCAATGTCAGCGGGCACAAGTATGGCCTTGTCTATGCCGGTGTTGGCTGGGTTGTGTGGAGAAGTAAGGAGGATTTGCCCGACGATCTCGTCTTTCACATCAACTACCTTGGATCCGATCAGCCTACTTTCACCTTAAACTTCTCTAAAGGTAGCATCTTTGTGCATTCATTCATCACCTTTGTAAGTGAACTATTTTAACTCGATTGCTGAGGCGTAGAATCGATCTTATTGCAGCTACCTAAATTGATGTGTAGGAGAAGAATTCATATGCTTGTATATATGTTAACGATTATCATTTTCTTCTCCCTTGTTGCAGGCTCCAGTCAAATCATAGCTCAATATTATCAGCTTATTCGGCTTGGTTTCGAGGTAAATTCTAGGAAAATTTTGATATAAACTGTCAAGGATGTGAAAGTTGTGTTTCATTTTGATCTTTGGTCATGGTTCTCTCTTTATATATTTTTTTTTCAATAAAAGGGATACAAGAATATCATGGAAAATTGCATTGACAATGCAAGAGTTCTGAAGGAAGGGATTGAAAGCACAGGACGATTCGAAGTAGTCTCCAAGGACGTCGGCGTTCCCCTGGTGGCTTTTGCTCTGAAAGACAGCAGTAAATACACAGTGTTTCAGATATCCGATAGTTTGAGGAAGTTCGGGTGGATTGTTCCAGCGTATACGATGCCTGCAGATGCCCAACACATCGCCGTTATGCGTGTGGTTGTTAGGGAGGACTTTGGTCGCAGCCTGGCCGAGAGACTTATCTCACATATCAAGGAGGTGCTGAAGGAACTAGACTCACTTCCAAGTCATATCGTCGTGAAGGATTCCCACGTCGGTGCTGTTGCCGAAGCAGTGGCAGAGGGGAGTAAGGGTGGGGAGGCAGCTAAAAGGACTGAGAGAATGATTCTAGAGAAGGTCACTAAACAATGGAGGGGTTTTGTGGAAAGTAAGAGGATAGGGGTGTGTTAAAGAGACTCGTATTATATATTTGCAGCCGTAATTTGAATAAGTGGATTGTTGGGTCTAACTGCGGCATGTGTTACCTTTTTACATGTTAATCTCAGTTGTGTTTGAATATTATGTTCAAATAAAGCAATGTATGGATGTGCTTTTATTTATGTTGCTATTTACCTGTTCTAATGAGAGTGTTTTTAAGGCATATTTGAACCGAGTCAACTCAATTCCCGTTGAAAAACATGAGTTTAGCAACCAAAGCAAAGAAATTGTAACCCTTCAAGCCAAGGAAACAATGGTCAAGTGTTGTTTCGTTAAACTACAACCATTTGATTAGCCTAAAAATCAACTTGTATACAGTAAAACTTTTATAAATTAATAATGTGGGATCACGTAATTTTATTAATTTAAAAATAAATTAATTATTGATAAATTAATAATTTATTAATTTAAATATTTTTTTTTCTGGATCAATGAATTTACCTTATTCTTCATGGATAAAATATTTACATTATTCTTAATGTACAATGTGATTAACTGAGGATGAAACTGAAAATGATATAATATATTCACAATCAATTATGCGGAAGCAGAAGGAAGCACTTATAGCGGCAGTAGCTATTCATAATTTTTTGTTTCAATATGAGAATACAACATTAGAATTTTTTTTTGATGCAGTAAGGAAAATTAGAAATAAAATATAAGTAAATTTACATTTTAAGAAGCAAACGAAAATATAATAATATTTTACTCTGTTGTACTAATTATATTTTTAATTTTATATAATTATTAATTTATAATATTGAAAGTGTCATAAATTTATATAAAGATATTCTGCAAAATTATTAATTTATTAAAATTATTAAAGTCAACTCGGAACTGAGAAAAGTTATTATTTTAAAGAAATTATTAGTTTATGAGAGAGCTAATCAAATTGGACAGGGAAGCCCTCCTTTTGTACATAGAAAATTAGGGTACCAAGTTTTATTGGGCTTTGGCCCTCTCAAATAAAGGGGATGAAATGGTTTTACATCTTATTCCTCGTATAGGGATAGCCGAATTATTTGAAAGAAATTTGAGTTCCAGGTAAGTTCAGATAACGAATCGAAATTGGAATAAAATCAGATTTAGGATAAAACTAAACTCACACGCTCTAATTTTCTATTCCACCATAATAGAATCATATTTTATTCGACGATATCAATGTCTAGATGTTTGTTCACCATAAAAATTATATAGAGTACTAAAATATTAATAATTTTGAAAAATATAGATTCGTTTTTAGGTCTGAAACAATGGTCCGCTTGTTTCACGTAAAACATTTTTCGAAAAACGTTTTTCTCATTTTCTAGTGTTTGGTTGGAAGAAAACATATTGGTCAATGTAAAACATTTTCTCGGGCAACAGAATTTTCTTTGCATTTTCTGGAAAATGACTTACGATTTGATTTTTCGTAAGTCATTTTTCGAACCTTTCACTTCAAAGCATAAATACTCAAAATAATATTTATTTTATATATTTAATATTAATATAATATTTTAGTATAGTTTTAATTAAAATATTAATTATTAACGTATTTAAAATATATTTAATTAATATTTTTACTAATATAATATAATAATATTTTTATTACAATAATATACTCAATTATATTACAATAATATACGATACTATTATATTCTTATTTTAATAATATATAATAAATTATTAATAAAATTTATATTATTTACTAATTTCTTAAAAATAATATTATTGAATTATTAACAGTAAATAATATTATTTATGTATTTAATATTAATATAAAAATCCTTAAAATATATTTATTAATAATTTTAAAAATATAATATAATATTTTTATTTTAATATATATTTAATATAATTTATAATATTTTTATTTTAATAGAATTTATCAGTCTTAATATTTTTATTTATAAAATTATAGAAATAATATTTTAATAATAATATTGAAATAAATAATATTAAAATAAATTATTCTAATATTTTTAAAATAATAATATTAAGTTTTTATAATAAATAATATTATTTATTATATTTCATATTTGTAATAAATGATCTCTAGAAAATTTATCAACTAGTAAAAAATGATTTACATAACATCGTAAAACATTTTATGAAAAATATTTTTCATAAAATACAATTCATGTCACGATTAGATAGAGGGAAGGTTGGGACTGAAGCAATTGAAAAATCAACCCATTCCATTCCATGTCCATCCTTACTCTTGAATCTATATTGAGAATGCGCAACTGTTCATTCTAATAGTATCGTCTTCAAATTTTGAATTTAAATTCTTTTATTAACAGTATAATATATCTTATCATTATATCAAATACTCATTGATATCTTAATCATTAATTATACAGTATAGCTATACAATTTCAATTACATAACTACTACTGTATCATCTAATTTACTGCAGCAGCCATTTCAAAATTCTTGTTAAAATTAAATATGGCTTGATCATTCGTTTCACTGGACTTCCTTCTTTTTGAACTTTATATTATCTTTCTAGCTAGTTGGAGGACATGGGGTTGATGTAAAACCAAGCATTTTAACAACCGAGCAAATATATATGTACGTGGGATGTGTAATCATATCATGCATGCATGCAAAGTCACACATACATATGAAATCCAGATGAAGTTTTTACATTTGAGGGTCACTGCCAAGCAAGTGAAGGAGATGACAGTTGTGAGTAATTTATTCACATGAAAAGTTTTAGTTGTTGACCTTAACTCTGGACATAATTAAATCTTAAACAGAAAATGTATACACACAAACGCAAGAGAAATTGCAACCTGCTTCATAAATATGTTAGCTCGAGCATGTAAATATCCCCAGCTACTGCCCTCAACAGATTTTGATTTCAACAATCTCAGTCTATTATTATTGCTCCTCATCCATATTCAATTTACGTGCGCATTACCAGAAAGCACACCCATACATCAAATCTATTCACAGATATGATGAAATCTCTGCTGAATTTGGGTTGAGAAAACTGATTCCAACAGTGGCGTGGAGACGATAATAAGATGCAAAGAAGAAGTAATTCATAGTAGAGATAGTAATGAATTGATTAGGCGCAGTAGAGCTGGACCATGTGTTTCATTAAGGTGTATTTAAAGTGGATGATCATCTCAAAGTACAAGCTCTCCCTTTTTTTTCCATCATTACATGCCTTCATGGTTAGGTTAACTATCCACTTTCTTGACCTACTCTCTTTATGTTATTTGTATTTTCGTTTCAATTTGTAGCCCCTCAGCTTTGCTTTTTCTTTTTCTTTTTTCAAAAGCTTTGCAAATACAAGTTTACAAGCTTAATTAGGGTTTTGAACACTTGGTTCTACCTGCTTATCAAAGGTGACAAGTGTTCCATGCAGCCATTTTTACCAAGGATATGAATGTATGCAAATTGCATCAGACTGAGCTTATTCTTACGTATATTATAACGTACGATTGTAAATGAAATAAATTAAATTAAAAAATTTCGATTAAAATAAAAGAATAATGATGACAGATAAAGTTGGCTCTCTGTTATTAAAATTGATTTTAATGTTGATAATTTCCTTTCAACCATCTCGGTCAGTGTTTGATATCAAATGGGGTTGATTTGCACCACTTTCATTTACATCTTCTTCCTTAAGCGACAATGGAAGACCTTTCTTTGGGTTGCTTTATTCGTTATTTATTACAATATTTTTATGATGGTCAAATTGCCACGTTCAATATGTTTTGTCGAAAGATTGCAGCAAACTGAAAGTCAATATTGTATAACGATAATAATTAACACGGATTGGTTTAATTGACTAATTACAGCCTTTGCAAGCATCAAAGTTCAAGTTGTATTAGCAGCCCTTTGTTTAGAACCATATTCGATACATGTTTCCAAAGGTTGATAGGTCTCGACCCCACAAAAAAGAAGATACAACTACACTTTAGTCCCTTTAGAAATAGTGAAATTATAATTTGACCCTGATATTTTAAACTTCAATTCTAGCTCCTTCTTTTTCTAGCTTTCCCTTTGCATGTAGCATGTGTTGAGTTTGTACTTAGGCAAAAATGGTCTATAGCGGTAGAATTCACCCAATACAATATCATTTTCATAAGGAAAGAAAAAAGAATTTATTTAAGATTCGGATTTGAAACTCGATTATATCAAAAACTCAGTTGACCAATGCCTCGATCTTATTGTTACCATACTCATGGTAACTTTGGCATGCCATGTGCCCTCGTAAAGAAGGAAAGTTCCATGCAATAATAATTGCCTACATATATAGAGAGGGAGAGGGAGAGGGAGAGGGAGAGGAGTTAGCCCCTTCATAAGGATGGAAGTTAGGTTAGGCAATAATATTGATAACCTACGACATTTATACCAAATTTCACCCAATACCCTAACTTTTATAGGTTTCCATAGAATCCAAGATCTTATTGATGAACTAAGTCAATTTTTTGCATATTCACCAAAAAGAAAAATGGAAAAAAAAAATAACCCTACGCACCAAAGTAAAGACTTATAAGAAAAAATGAATTATTTTTTGTATGTTTTATTTTCATTTTACAATATATACTTAGAATTAAGATTCGTGATTGTTCCTTTTTCATGAATTTTGATCTTCGTTAATTTTTTACGCTCTCACTCTAGATCTTTGTTTAACCCATTGAACGAGGATGGATAATCTATGTAGTTCAGTAAGAATAAGAATAATTAAGTTGTTAGTTTAATGACCCGTTTACATATTAGAATACAATCATATTAGATATGTTGCATTGAATTTTGGGTTTAAAAATTTAAGATTGTGAGTAAATAAATTTTAATTATTTCCAAAGTTAAGCATGATATTAAATAAGGTTTCCGTTCATTAATGTGCATCCCCAGAGTGAACATTTACATATATAATTGTGCTATTGATTTTTCTCTAAGTTAAAAAAACAGCGTTTTTAGTTGTCTAGAACTAGTTTAATTGGAATGTTTTCATGGGTAAATAAATTTTTATTATTTATTGACATAAATGGCAAGACACATAAGGGAAATTTAATTTTCTTTCTTTAATATAATTGGTTCCAAAAATACACTTTACAATATGAATACCATGACGATGCTCTATGAAATTATTGAAGTAAAGAGAAATAAATTAAATAATGAAGAGACTATTTATTTATTTAATTATTACAATTTTAAAATAATATTTGTGACAAAAGAAAACCAATAAAACTTGGCTTTAGCTTGTGTTTTTATAAAGAAAGGGCTGTTCCTTGAATCCCTACATGTGTAGGACATTAGACCATTAATAATATCTATATGGACTGCATGACCGGGTTTAATGTAATTACATGAAATTAATTCAATTAAAATTATATAAAAATTTAAAAATGTTTAAAATTAAATATATATTAAGTTTTGTGTATGAGTTAAGTGACTTTAGTTTTTGTGTATGAGTTAAGTGACTGTAGTTCAATTGATGAAATTTGATAGCTATAAATTAAAGGGTAAAGTACACAAATAGTCCTTCGATTATTAAAAGTTACAAAATGATCCTTCGACTATAAGGTGTTGTTTTGTTGAGTCCTCCAACTATTAGTAAGTTCCGAACTCGTCCAATTCCGTTAAAAAATTAACAACAATCTGAACTGGATGTTAACTTGTTGACTGAGATATGATAATTTTTTTTAGATTCCAAGATCATATTTTGTCATATCTCAATCATCAGGTTAACATCTATCTCAGACTGCCATCAATTTTCAACGGAAAAGAACGGGTTTGAAACGTAATAAATAGTCGGGTGATCATTTTGTAACTTTTAATTGTTGGAGGACTCAACAAAGCAACACCCTATAGTTGAAGGATCATTTTGTAACTTTTAATAGTCGATGGACTCAACAAAGCATCACCCTATAATCGGGGACCATTTGTCTACTTTACCCCGAGTTAAAATATTAATAATTTATTTATAATTTACAATATTAAAACTATTTATATATTTAACTTAAAATTTAATTTTTTTAAATATATATACTTTCCCTTTTTTCCACCTATGCACGTAATTAATGTCCCATGACATTATTATTCTATTACTCTTTTTACTACCTCGTGCATCTTCTAACTGTTTTCTACCTCTATGGTTTGCTTTTAAGTTGCCATAATTCACTACCTACATATTGTCATAAAATTTTTCAATGGAAAAGTAAAAAAAAAAATGTTACATGCTATGAATATATTATGTGAACGTTATTATTACTCCTATTAGTTAATGTAGCTTTTAGCATTCTTCAATGAATTGAGAAGATGAAACACTGAAGGGCTTGACTCTTCACATGTATTATAATTATTAGAGAGCATTCTTCACCCCTATATATATATATATATATATATATATATATATATATATATATATATATATATATATATGGGGTTCATGTACTCATCAAAATATAAATATAAATACATCTATGTATATTTTCTCTCTCATATCTCTCCTTTATTTTAAACACGTTATTAGCACGATCCGAAAATATTATTGGGTAAGGTTGAACAAAAGTGAACCCAGTGTTTTCAATTTCACTTAGGTGTGTAGATCTCTGTAACACCCCAAACATCGGGTCAGTGATGAAAATGTAAGAATTTAAAATTTAGTGGTTTAAGTTGATTAAATTGAAAAGTTCAAGGACTAATTTTAAAAATTTTGCTTAGGACTTGATATCAAAGATGAGATATTGGAAGGGCATTATGGTCTTTTTAAAAGGAAAAGAATTTTATATTCCATTTTAAGAGATATATAACACGTGGAGTAAAGAAAGAGGAAAGGAAAGGAAAAATCTGGATTATTGGGCTATATTCTCTCTTCTTCTTCTATTTCACCGTAACTTCTATTCTAAGGTGAGATATGCTTCTACTTGGTTATTTCTTTAATTTGTGGGTTAAACTTTGAGGAGTATATAAGATTAAGGAAGTTAAAAGTTGAAGAGAAACTAAGTGATTAAAGAATTAATGGTGAAATAGAAAAATGGGTTTTTAAGTGAAGTTATGAAATAGGGTTAGTAGTTTCATTCTAATTACATTTTTGACTTGTTAAATGTCTAATTAAGGGATTTGAAGTATTAGAATTTATTAAGAACATGTTTTAAAATAGGGTGTGATTTTTAGTTTTTAAGAATTCCATAAAGAAATTGGATGTAATAAGGGGATTATTGGATAAATGTTTACTAGGATAAGTGTTGACATGTTTGAGGATATGAATGGAGTTGAAAACATGAGATTTAGGTGAAGAATGAGTAAAATTTGAAGTAAATTAAGGGAAATTTGGGTTAGGGTATCAGTAATGGAAGAAAAATATCGATACTATAAGGGTAAATTGAAGGAAGAATGTATGAATCCGATGAACAATTTCGATATTGATTGAAGAAGTATCAATACTGAGGTGGAGGTATCGATACCAAAAGGAAGGTATCGATACTATTTTTGAAATGAAATTCCAGAATGCCAAAGTGATATCGATACCGAAGTGGGTATCGGTACCATAGAAGAGAAGTATCGGTACTATAGGAGGGGTATCGATACTATTCAGCCTGAAATATTGAATTAGGCGTTTTATTTTCAGTTATGTTTATGCAAATTGGTTATTCGTTATTGGAAATTTGGTATTGATCTTATATATATGATGTGAAGATTTGGAACGAAATCGTATTAATCGAAGTGATATAGCAAGAGACTGAACAAAAGTTAAAAAGGATTTCATTCAGGACTTCAGTGAGGCAAAGGTGAATGCAACTCATTTGATTTATATTAGATTGAGGGCGGCTTGCGATAAGCCAACCTCAGAGTTTTTGATCGAAAACCATTTTATTTCTTTTATGCAATATTTTTATTTACAATGCTTTATCTAAGTTATATCTCTTAAGTTACGTTTTGATTTTTATATGTTCATGATTATGACAATGTGATATGTGATCTATGTTTATACAAAAATGGTCGATGTGAAAGTGTATATGTGAACAAGACACACTCTGAACAACGAAATGATAAATAATTATGTGGTTAAAAAGCCCAAGGTATATATATGAGAATTAGATGTATAGTTGGCATGCCAAGAGTCGATACTTCTATGTGGTCCTTCGGGACAAATATGTGGCACTTCAGTGCAATTTATATGACCAGTGGTGACTGCATTAGTGCACAACCTTAATGTACTCAAATACCTACTGTTCTCAGTAGTATGCATTGGGCTATTAAAAACAAAGTTATATAAACGAACAATGTATAAAAGTATACATTTTAGTTATTAAATGCAAATTGAATCCTTTACGAAATGTTTCTATGAAATGAATAAGAATTTATTTTATAATGTTTTATCTTACTCGAACTTGCCTCACTAAGTCAACGACTTAGCGTGTGATTGTTTTACACGTAGGTTCGAAGAAAGCAGAGAGCTAAAGCTAGGCGATGACAACATACTCCGGAAAAAGATCAGATTAGACCAATTTAAATTGAATGTTCTCGTTATTTTGTGAATTGTTGGCATGTATTATAAGTTTTAAATTGTAATGCTCTGATCATTTTTGTAATCCAACACCTTTTAAATTTATGTAAATTATCAAATATTTATTTTCATTACAATTTTCAATAGAAATCTTGTTATAAGGGTTTCACCATTCAAATACAATTAAGAGTTTAAATTTTATATGAATTGTTTTTAAAGAGTAAAGGTTTTGAAAAGTTAATATGACACATCAGATTCGTATCTGGGTCAGGTACGGGTTGAGGCTGTTATAATCTCCATAATCTATTAAGGTATAATCTACTATCATTGTTAAAATGACACGTGACATGACTTCTTTCATTGAGATTTACTATTTAAGTGACACTTATTTTGTAAAGAGATTTATGACTTTGCATGATTTTTTTAGTTTTGGCATGTGTGAATAGTTTTATTTTATGTTTTCCTTTATTGTATATTATTTAAGTCTTGTCCACTACTTTATTCATATGAATTTGTTATAATATTCAAGTCTCTTGTTTGTATTAGTGATTTAATCTAGGTATGTCGTATATATTAGCTCAACTTGTAAAGCATGTTTTGTTGTTTGACTTTTTTATCATCAACCACTAAGATTAGAGTTTATCCATGCATTGTCATTTTAATTATAACTTAGTCATTTTTTTAGATTTTGTTTTCATGTTTATAACAATTTTTTTTGTATGTATATGAGTAAGCAACATTCACCCAATTGGTTTTTTAATTATAACAATGATCATGTCAAATCTTACAAAAACTTGAATTTATGGCCTTGGACATTATTGGAAAAAACTATTTATCGTGGCTACTAGATGCTGAAATTCACTTGGATGCAAAGGGTCCTGGTGAGACCATTAAGGAAAGAAATAAAGCAACAACTCATGATAAGGCTAAAGTAATGATATTCCATCGCCATCACATTCATGAAGGTCTTAAGACTGAATACTTGACTGTTAAAGACCCTCAAATTCTTTGGATCAATCTAAAGGAAATGTATGACTACCAAAAACTGTAATTTTGCCTAAAGCTTATTATGATTGGTTGATTTAAGATTACAAGATTTTAAATCTGTTAGTGATTATAACTCAGTCATGTTTAGAATCACTTCACAGTTGAATTTATGTGGAGAGAAAAATTAATTATGCAGAAATGTTAGAAAAACATACTCCACTTTCCAAGCAAACATATTGTCATGCAGACACAATATCGTGAAAAGTGATTCAAGAAATATTCTGAATTAATTTATTGTCTCCTAGTGGCTGAGCAAAACAATGAGCTACTAATGAAAAATCATGAATTACGCCTAATTAGTTCTGCTCAATTCCCTGAAGAGAATTTGACAACTAAAAATGGGCAAGAATTGAAAGAAACAACCCCTGCCTATGGTAGTGGTAATGGACACAGTCGTGGTCGTGGTTATAGTTGCAGATATGGATGTGGATATAGATATGGTCAAGGTGGTCATTTTAGAAACTCATATTCTCACCAGAAGTGGGATCTTAAAGATGAAAGAAAGCATGAAAAAGAAAAGGAAAACAATGTGACCAATAAATGATATCGTTGTGGATAAAAAATGTCATTGGTCAAAAGCACCTAGTTGATCTTTATCAACAATTACTAAAACATAAGGGAAAGAAAGTAGAGACAAATCTTTTGTATGAAGATGACGAAGGTAATTTTGATGCTAGCAATACAACCCATTTGGAGACTGCTAATTTTATTTTACTTCTTAAGAAAATAATTAAGTCCACAAATTTTCATTGATCGTACTAAACTCTATCAACTTATGTTTATTTTTAATTATCTAGGTTATAATTTATGGATTTTATTGCTATGTTTTATGCGTTGAGAGTTAATTTATTATTACTTTTATGAGACATTTTATTGTCAGATATTTTAACTATTTAGATTTGGATATATGTTTTAGACATTATAATTGTTTTTGTGACTATTTTTTTCTTCTTGAAGAAAATTATGAATACCTCTAAAAGGCAATTAGCATTGAAAGATAAAGATTTATGTCTAGAAGACTGTGCAATTACTCACATCATACTCAAAGATAAGAGATATTTTTCTCACTTAATAATAAAAGAAGTGTGAGCACTATATCTGATAGTACAAACATAGTAGAAGGTATTACCAAGGGGAACAAAGTTTGAAATCATTGATGCATTATATTCTTTTAAGTCTTAAAGGAATTTATTGAGTTTTAAAAATATTCGCCAAAATGCATATCATATTGAGACTATAAGTGAAGGAAATAATGAATTTCTTCAAATTACAAGACTTACTCAAGGTAATAAACAAGTTCTTGCAAAGTTGCCTAATTCTCTACTAGTTTTTGCTACACAAATATCAATTCAATAGAGACACATGCTATAGTAAACTATAAATTTATTGATAACTTTATTGTTTGGCATGACCAGTTAGGTCATCCCGATTCAATTATGATGAAAAAAATAAAAATTTCATGTAGACATTCATTAAAGAGCCAACAGATTTTTCAAAATAATTTTTCATGTGCCGCATATTCACTAGGCAAGTTGACAATTAAGTCATCACTTCCTAAGATAAATTATGAATCAATCACTTTTCTTGAACAAATTAAGAGAATATATGTGGACCTATACATCCCCTATGCAGACCATTTAGGTACTTTATGGTTTTAATCGATGCATCGACTATATGGTCCCATGTATCTTTGTTATCAACTCATAATCTGGCATTTGCAAGGTTACTTGCTAAATTGAATAGATTGTGAGCCTATTTTCCATATTTTTCTATTAAGACAATTCGTCTTGACAATGATGGAGAATTTACTTCTTCGTCTTTTAATGACTATTGCATGTCCATTATAATAAGTGTTGAACATCATGTAACTCATGTTTATACTTAGAATGGTCTTACAGAATCTTTAATTAAGTGACTTCAATTGATAGCAATATCATTACTCATGAAGTCTAAATTCTCAATTATTGTTTGGAGCATGCAATTTTACATAAGGAGGCATTGATTCGCATCAGGCCAACAAGTTATCATAAAATCTCCCCATTACAAATGGTTTATGGTTAGAAACCAAATATATCTCATCTAAGAACTTTTGGATGTGTCGTATATGTTCCAATAACTCCACCATACAAAACTAAGATGGGTCTTCAGAGAAGGTTGGGTATATATGTTGGATTTGAATCCCATCGATAATTAAATATCTAGAATCATCTACTAGGAATTTATTTACTACTCGTTTTACGGATTGTCTTTTTGACGAGTCAATTTTTCTAACATTAGGGAGAGATATCAAACAGTTGGTAAAGAAAAATTAATTGGAAAGAATTATCATTGTTTCATCTTAATCCTCGCACTAAGCAACGTGAATTAGAAGTTCAAAAAATTATTCATTTAAAAAGTTTAGCTAATGAATTGTCAGATGCATTTACTGACACAAAGAGAGTGATTAAGTCACATATACCAGCTGTGAATGCCCCAATAACACTTGATCCTAGACGGACAAATTCTAGTTGCTAATGGGTCTAATGCATGCCTAAAACGTGGTAGACCAATTGATTCCAAAGATAAGAATCTTCAAAAAAGAAATGGAGCAAAGAAGAATGATGGTCAAATCGAGGAAACAATGGTTTTACCAAGATCTCCAAAAGAGAATTTAAACATAATTGGGAAAAGAGTTTCAGAAGAAACTTAAGTACCTGAAAATGAACAGATCTCTATTGATTATGTCATGTTTGGTATTGGATGAAACCGAAATCAAATCAACGTCAATGATGTTTTTGCATGAAATGTAACACTAGATGTTATGAATGAAAAAGAGGATCATGAACCAAAATCAATTGACGAATGCAAACAAAGAGATGATTGGCCAAAATGGAAAGAAGAAATTGAAGTTGAATTGAAATCGCAAGTGAAAAGAAAAGTGTTTGGACCAGTAATTCATACACTTGCAGGTGTGAAACCAGTGGGATACAAATGGGTCTTTGTTCGTAAAAGAAATGAAAAGGAGAAATTGTGAGATATAAAGCATGTTTGGTTGAACAAGGATTCTCACAAAGATCTGGAATTGATTATGAGGATACATATTCTCATGTGGTGGATGCAACTACATTTAGATTTTTCATAAGTTAGGCTATAAGAGAATGACTCAATTTACGCCTAATGGATATAGTAACAACTTATTTGTATGACCCACTGGATACTAAAATTTACATGAAATTCCCTGAGAAATTTAAATTGTCATAAGTAGTGAATTCATGTTCTCGAGAACATTATTCAATCAAATTGAATAGATCCCTCTATGGACTGAAACAATCCGGACGCATATGGTATAATTGCCTAAGTGAGTTTTTATTAAAAAAGGTTATAAGAATGATCCAGTTTGCCCATGCATTTTTATTAAGAAGTCTAGAACTAGATACGTTATTATTGCAGTATACGTTGATGATTTAAATATCATTGGAACTCCTGAAGAGATTCAAATTGTAGTTGATTGTTTGAAGAAATAATTCAAGATGAAAAAACTTGGAAAAACAAATGGATTGGAATTAAGCAAGTATTTCGTTATCCCCAAGGCACAAAACATATGAGTTTGTTTTTCCATAATAAATCCAAAACAAAATTGATTGGTTTTGTAAATGTAGGATTTATGTCACATTCTCCATAATGGTAAATCACAGACTGGATATGTTTTTACATATGGTGGTACAACAATCTCTTGGTGCCCCATGAAGTAAACGATTGCATCAAGTTCTTCTAATCATGTAGAAATCTTTGAAATCCATGAAGCTAGTCGTGAATGTGTATGGCTAAGATCTATGAGCACATACAAAATAATTATGGTTTATCATCTTGAAAAGAAGTTGCTACTGTTTTGTTTGAAGATAATACAACAT
The DNA here is from genome assembly GCF_006381635.1 of Hibiscus syriacus. NCBI lineage: Eukaryota > Viridiplantae > Streptophyta > Magnoliopsida > Malvales > Malvaceae > Hibiscus > Hibiscus syriacus. The sequence continues at coordinate 136,797 of NW_024062646.1, read as the reverse complement.
GCATTAAACAACTAAAGAGTGGGTACATCAAAGGTGATAGAACAAAACACTTTGTACTTAAATTCTTATTCACTCAAGACCTTCAGAAGCTTAAAGAGATAAAAGTTAATCAAATCAGTTCAAGAGAGAATTTGGCAGATTTATGCACTAAGGCACTTCCTACATATGTGTTTCAGAAGTTAGTACACTACATTGGAATGTGTCACCTTAGAGATCTTAAGTGATGTAGCCATTAGGGGGAAAAATGTGCGTTGTACTCTTTTTCCCTTAACCTTGGTTTTTCCCTCTAGGTTTCCAGGTAAGGTTTTTAATGAAACAACATGTCAAGCGTATAAGTATGTACTCTTTTTATTTCACTAGGTTTTTGTCCCACTAGGTTTTTCCTAGTAAAGTTTTAATGAGGCGCAATTAGATAATAATGGACATCCAAGAGAGAGTGTTATGAATATATTATGTGAATGTCATTCTTACTCCTATTAGTTAATGTAGCTTTTAGCATTCTTCAATGAATTGAGAAGATGAAATGCCAAATGACTTCACTCTTCACATGTAGTATAATTATTAGAGAGCATTCTTCACCTCTGTATATATGGGGTTCATGTACTAATCAAAAAATATATATAGATACATCTATCTCTATTTTCTCTCTCATATCTCTCCTTTATTTTAAACATTGTAATCATATTTAATTTTAAAATAATTTATTTTATTGAATGAATGAATCTTAATTTTTTTATTATTACATTTTAAAAATATTTATTTAAATATATAATAAACTTTTATTTAGTAATATGATTGAATTATAGACAATTTAAATAGTGTTTATATAAATTAATTTTATTATAAATTGAAACTGATAACCTACGGGTGTAAATATTATTAGATTTTTAAAGGTACAAGTGAAAACGGATAATGTCGAGGTTACTAGCTTACTATCTTTGACGTCAATAAAGTTTACGAGGATTGCCCTTGTCGATTCAATAACAACTTTTCTACCTCAAGAGTGGAAAATCACGAGTTTTTTTTGTAAGAAGGGAGTCGAATTATGTGCTTATAAGAACGACTCGAGAAAAACCTATTGGAGAAATGATTATAACTTGAAATTTATTTTAGTCGAACTTATGAAATTACAATTCGAAATCAATTCGAGTCGAGTTCAATTTTACTCATCCCTAATTTCAACGAATAAAAAATTGATAATTTACAACATTTTCATATTTTATTCGAAACATATATGTTACATGTTAAGGAGTGCAAATAATAATTATGATGTAAACCGTAAAGCATACATTGAATACATACACAGGTTTTATTATGCCAAATTGCATTAAAAATAGATTGAGTGATAAACTCTCTTGAAATAATTTTTAAAATGATTTTTAATATATTATTACCTCAATAATTTTATTCTTATTTTTTTAATATAATTTAAACATAATAAAATGTTGAGTCAAAATAAAAATATTATACTTTTGTATTTGTACAAAAGCATAACTGAAAATAAATTTGGGTAATACTGCCATATGGCAACTGAAATTTAAGATTAAAGAAATATGCAATCGGAAATGTTAAAAGAAAGTTTAACATTTTTGGTTTAAATCGAAAATGTTACAAAAAATGTAATATTTTCGGTTTAAGACGAGACATATCACGAGTTACTCGAGATCGACTCAGTCAAGGCTCGATAAATACTTGGATCGAATGGACTCGACTTGAGCTCGACTCGAATTCTTAACGAGTCGAAATGAGCTACTTGATACTCGACTCGAAAAGCTCGTGAGAAGGTCGAAAATATAATATATTAAGATATTATTATTTTTAAATAAATTATTAATAATATTAACATTTATGTGTTGTTTTTTTATTAAAAAATAAAAAAAGACTCATGTATTTAAGGTTCAGGTTCGAATTTGAGTTTGAGGCTTCAATCTAGTTAAGTTTAAGAATTTTTTTTTATTTCGAGCCTTTTTGAGCTGCTCACGAGATTCAGTTCAGGATTTCGGGTTCGAGTCGAATCAAACTCCATTTTAGAGTTTTCAAGTCGAGTCGAACTTAACAATACTCGAACTCGACTTGACTCGTTTACACCCCTAGCCTGAGATCCGCCATGTTGCCAGCTGGATGACTCGGAAGTTACTCCCCTCCGAAGTGTGTATCCCTTATCAAAGACTATTGCGCTAAGCCAATGTTGACAAAAACTCTCCTAAATTATGGGGAACTTGTCCCACCACAGGGGGCGTCTAGGTGACTAATCTGAGATATATTAAATCAACAAAATGATATGAATAATTTCATTAAAATTAAATATAATAATTACCTTTTTTCAACAAATGAAATAACGTAACTCATTAATAATAAGGTAACGATAGGGATGAATGTTAGATACATATTTGATGAATTTTAGTTCGATTATAAAATTATATATTTTTTATTTTGAGTTCATATTAAATTTATTATGAAAATATTTGAACTAACATGAACCATAAATAATAATAATAATAATATAATCAAGCTTCACATATATTTAAAAATAATAATAATTATAATACAATTTTAATTAAATAATTATTTTACTTATTAAAAATGAGAGATATATATGAAGGACGATGGAGTATAATGTTCGGGCTGAATTCGTATTAGGCAAGAACTTTGACCCGATCCAACTTATGTTCGTTCCCAAATAATAATAGTTAAAAAAAAAAAAAGCTGAGTAGAAGATATGCGTGGAGCTTCGAGCAAGAGTTGTAGTAAAAAAGAGGAAAAAAACAAAAAGGTTAGTTTTGTCATTATAGCCTTCTAATCATTCAATTTGTACATACTTTTGTTTGCAAAACATATGTCGCCACCTTGGCATGCAGTACGTAACCACATACTGTACTAATTTAACTTTAAATTACATATATTGATATTATAATTAATTAAAATAAAAAATCTATAATATTCGATAAGCACCATTGAGTATTACTAATTATGAGTATCGTTGAGCACCATTAATTTAATTTATAAAAATTTAAAATTCTAAAGGACTCACTATAATTATAAATTAGTTAAACATCTAAAGGTAAATTATTTAAAATAAAATATTAATTACATTATTTTCCATAATATTTTTTTTAACAACAATTGGATGAAATACCAACTCTTAAATTAAAAAACCCTAAATATTTTTTCTTACCATTGAAGACGTCACCGTCGTTATCCTTTTTTGTCGGTGAGATAGTCGTAGTCGTTCCTCCCTCTTTCTGTGGTCGATACGAACATATCAATACGTGATGTATCGTACCGACGCACTATTTTTCAAACAAAATCTAGTAACCTATTTTTGTATTGGTACTGTTACCACCTTGGTCATCATATCTGCAGGATTTTCTGATGTCGCAATTTTCTGAAGTATAATCTTTCCTTCTTCAAAGATCTCCCGCACAAAGTGATACCTCACGTCGATATGCTTAGTCCTTGAATGGTAGACTTGATTTTTCGCTAAGTGAATAGCGCTCTGACTGTCACAAAAGAGACTAATGTGACTTTGAACAACTCCCAAGTCTTCCATCAACCCGTTAAGCCAAATTGCTTCCTTTACAGCCTCTGAAACTGCCATGTATTCTGCCTCTGTAGTAGACAAGGCCACCGTAGATTGCAATGTACACTTCCAACTTACTGGGGCTTTAGCAAGAGTAAACAAATACCCAGTAGTTGATCGACGCTTATCCAAATCACCAGCATAATCGAAATCAACATATCCAACCATACACTGACCAAGTGCTTCATCCTGTTCAAAAACTAAACCAACATCCACGGTTTGTTGGAGATACCGTATAATCCATTTCACAGCTTGCCAATGTCCTTCTCCAGGATAATGCATGTACCTGCTCACAACTCCAACTGCTTGTGAAATGTCAGGACGCGTACACACCATTGCATACATCAAGCTCCCAACTGCATTAGCATATGGAACTTTTGCCATATACACTCGTTCTTCGTTAGTTTTAGGAGATAATTGAGAACTAAGTTTCAAATGAGAAGCCAATGGGATACTTACCTGTTTGGTATTTTCATTCATGCCAAAACATTGTAATACCTTTCTCAGATACTGCTTCTATGTTAAACAAAGCTTCCCTCTCTGTCTATCTCTGCTTATCTCCATACCAATAATCTTCTTGGCCTCACCTAGATCTTTCATCTCAAACTCTTGATTCAACTGAGCCTTTAATTTGTCTATCTCCTTTTGACTCTTCGAAGCGATCAACATATCGTCAACGTACAAGAGAAGATAAATGAAAGATCCATCTTTGAGCTTTTGCAAATACACACAATGATCATATTTGCTTCTAGTATACTTTTGCCTCCTCATAAAGCTATCAAATCGCTTGTACCACTGCCTCGGAGATTGTTTCAATCCATATAGCTATTTGTTCAGCTTACAAACCCATTTCTCACAACCACCATCTTTGTATCCTTCTGGCTGTGTCATATAGATCTCCTCTTCTAAATCACCGTGCAAGAAAGCCGTCTTTACATCAAGTTGAGCTAGCTCCAAATTTAACTATGCTACCAAGGCCAACAATATTCTAATGGAGGAATGCTTCACAACAGGGGAAAATACTTCATTGTAGTCGATTCCCTCCTTTTAAGCGTAGCCTTTCGCTACCAACAGTGCCTTGTAGCGAACATCTTTCTTGTTATGAGATCCATCTTTCTTTACAAATACCCACTTGCATCCAATGGCTCTTTTATCTTTCGGTAATTGTGACAGTTTCCAAGTGTCGTTCTTTTGGAGAGATCGCATTTCTTCATCCATGGCACTTTTCCACTTATCACTTTCCAAGCTTTGTATTGCTTCTTGGTAAGTGATAGGGATATCATCATCAAAAACTAGAAGAGCATAGGCCACCATATCAACAAATCGAGCAGGTCTACGAATTTCTCTCCTTGGCCTTGTAACTGCAAGTGTTTCTGGTGTCTCCAATGGTTCTTGGGTTTGAACCTCTTCATCTTCTGATTCTTCTATTGGAGTTGAAGAATCAGCTGCATCAACTTCTGGGATCATCATCTGCTGAAACTCTACCTGTTTTGGAGTATGCTCCACCTGCTGCGGAGTACTACTTATCTGGACAGCTTCACTTGTTACCTTCTTTACTAGGGCAGATTCATCAAAGGTAACATCTCTGCTACAAATTATCTTCTTGGTGTCTAAACACCAAAGGCGGAATCCCTTCACTCCATGGGTGATTCCCATAAAGAGAGTCTTCTTTGCTCTCGGATCAAGCTTGGATTCCTTCATATGATAATAAGCAGTGGATCTAAATACATGTAAGGAATCATAATCAGTAGCAGGTTTTCCAGACCATACCTCCAATGGTGTTTTTCCTCCTATCGCTGATGACGGCAGACGATTAATGAGATGGCCAGCATATGTCACAGCCTCAGCCCAAAATGCCTTGCCTAACCCAGCATTAGACAACATACATCGAACTTTCTCCAATAGTGTTCGATTCATACGCTCTGCCACCCCATTCTCTTGTGGTGTATGTCTAACAGTGAAGTGTCGAACAATACTATACTCATGGCAAACGTCAAAGAATGGGTCACTTTTATATTCCCCTCCATTGTCCGTCCTAAGACGTTTGATCTTTCTACCAGTCTGGTTCTCGATCATATTTTTCCATTTCAGGAAAATTTGAAGCACTTCATCTTTAGACTTCATCGGATACACCCAAACTCTTCTGGAAAAGTCATCTACAAAAGTTACAAAATAATGGTTTCCTCCCAAAGACGATGTCTTTGAAGGACCCCATACATCTGAGTGAATATAATCTACAATACCTTTTGTATTATGCATAGTGGTGCCAAACTTCACTCTCTTCTGCTTTCCCAGAACACAATGCTCGCAAAGTTCAATTTGCAAGCCTTTGCACCTTTCAACAATCCTTTCTTTGCCAGAATTTGCAATGATTTCTCTCCAGCATGTCCCAACCGCATATGCCACAACTGGGTTGCGTCCAAATCATCACATCCGGAAGCTGCTACAACTGCTCCAATAATTGTACTACCTTGGTAGTAATACAAATTATTTTTCCTGATGCCCTTCATCATCACAAGTGTGCCATATGTGACTTTTTAAAACTCCATCTCTCATAGTGACTACTGAGCCTTTGGATTCTAAGGCTCCCAACGAGATGAGATTTTTCTTCAAACTGGGAACGTATCGGACATCCGTCAGAACTCTGATTGATCCATCTTGATTCTTCAATCGAATTGAACCTATCCCAATAGTTTTACAGACATTATCATTGCCCATATAAATAACTCCTGCATTTAGTTCCACTAAATCGGAGAACCACTCCCAATTAGGGGACATATGATAGGTGCAACCCGAATCTAATATCCACTCATCAGAATGGAATGTTGTTGATGAAGCAACCAATGATATGCCAGAGTCATGTGCATCATGCTCTGCAACACATGCATCTGGAGCAGCTTTTCCTTTCTTCTTCAGCTTCGGACAATCTTTCTTCCAATGGCCTTTCTCATGACAAAAGGCACATTCATCTTTTCCCAGTCTCGACTTCGACTTTGATCTCCCTCTCCACTTTGGCTTTTGACTTTTCGAGTGACCTCTTGCCACCATGGCCTCTGCTGCTTCGTACTTGCTCTCCTTCTTGGTTTTCTTCCTGAGTTCATAACTATACAAAGCAACAGTTACATCTTTAAGGGTAACATTATCCTTACCATGAAGTAACGTTGTCTCAAGGTGCGCAAATTCATCTGGAAGAGATGACAACAACATCAAAGCCAAATCTTCATCTTTGAAGGTTTCATCCATGCCCAATAAGTCTTCCACTAGCTCATTGAACGCAGTGATGTGTTCATTCATACTGGTGCCTGGTTGATAATCAAATCTGAACAATTTTTTCTTCATGTGGAGACGATTCTGAGAGCTTTTCTTTAGGAATTTTTCCTCCAAAGCTTTCCACATCTTACTTGCAGAAGTCTCGTTCTTGTAGCCATACTTCTGCTCCCTGGAAAGACAAGATCGAATCGTGCTGCACGCCAAACGATTGATTGTTCCACATTCTTTCTCCTCCATATATTCGGGCTTTTCTTCCTCAATGGCGATGTCTAGACCTTGTTGGAATAAAGCGTCTAACACCTCGCCTTGCCACATGCCAAAATGACCAGATCCATCGAACAACTCCACCGAGAAATTTGCATTTGACATCACTCTCCTCACCGGTCCAGATGAAGAGCTTGATGTCTCAACTGATCCGTATTTTGGCATTTTAATTCTAACGAACAATATTCAATATCATGAACTGTATCTTTTCAGCAACGGAACCACCAGGATAACCTCAACCGAAGCTCTGATACCAATTGTTGGGGAAAACGGGTTATTTCCCACACGAACGTAGTTTTAAAATTGACCTAAAATGTCAAGATTAAAACCACTAAAGGTTGCACAGCGGATAAAACCTGTCAAACTATTGAATATTGAAACACAATGGAAAAGAACCGAATAAAAAACAATAAAGGAGAGAACACACCAAATTTACGAGGTTCGACGAGAATATCGTCTACTCCTCGGGCACCACACCGGATGATAACTTCACTATATCGCCAATATTACAACAAATGGAATTCTTTAGAATTCCCAAAGTGAGAGAATGAAGAATACAAGAGGAAGAGAGAACTTGTTTTTGGGATGATTTCTAATGAAAATACTTAGGCCTATTTATAGTTGAGTTTCAAGAACAATATGTTCAAAGTTTGGCCACCTACCAAAAAATTTTCCAATGTGTACAAGTTAGCCACCAAATATGAAATTCACATGTTCAAAGTTTGGCCACCAACCAAGATGAAATTTCCAATAAGTTGGCCATCAACCAAGATGAAATTTCCAACTTGTCAACTTAATTTCTAGACAAATCTAACAGAAGGAACGAGGGCGACTATCTCGCCGGTGGAAGAGGCAAATGCGGCGACGACTTCAATGACAAGGAAAAAATATTTAAGAGTTTTAATTTAGGGGTTGATATTTGATCCAATTATTGTTTAAAAAAGATTATGTAAAATAATGTAACTAATATTTTATTTTGAATGATTTGTCTTTAAAATTTTAACTAATTTATAATTATACGTTGAGTCTTTTAAAATTTTAATTTTTTTAAAAATTAATTTGATGGTGCTTAACAATGTTCATCGTCAGTGATACTCGACGATGCTCATCGAGCGTGACAAACTCATCCTTGATTAAAAACTTTTTATATGTTTAGAAGCTAATTCAAAAGCATCTCTTTATTGTATTTAACAAAATTAATGTTAAATTAATCTTTAGTTTTTATATATATAAGTCTGAAATTTTATCTAATGTGTTTGAAATATGCTATATATATATATATTAAATTTAGGTTGACATTTAATACAATATTAATACTTTAAAGATCCAATTATATTTTTTTTTAAAATTGAAAGATCAAATTAAAATTGAATTAAAATTTTAAGTATGTCCGATATATATACATATATGCGTTGAGAAATTGAGCGCAAGAATTTTGTTTTAGAAGTGAAGTTTGAAATTTGAAAAAGGCAAAGAGGAATGGGTAATCTAAAAGTACATGACCGAAAGAGAGGAGATTCCATTAAGGAAGTATGCAGTGCCTATGTTTATAAATTGTTGTTTTGTCGAAATTGGTAATTAAAAATGGATTGAGTGTTTATTTTAAAAATTTTAAATTTTTATTAATAAAATTTTATACATTCGTCATTTTTTAAATTTTAAAAATTCAGATTATAAAATAAAATTTATCATCAGTGCTGCACACTGTGTTTATGGTGATGATCATAATTTACCGTTTCGTAAAATCAAAATTACCCGAATTAAAAGATTGATATGGATGGATGTCCCTAAGGATGGCAAACGGGCGGGTCGAGTGCGGATACCCCCTCCCCCATCTCCATACTCACTTAATATTTTTCAATCTACCACCCGTACACCACCCATGATAGGTACAAATTTTTAAATCTACACCCGCCCACGCGGGTACATTTTCGAATCCATCCCCACACCCACTACCCACTAGCGATATATCTATCTAGATCCGCCTGACAACAAACTAATGGGATGTTGGAGTTGGTTCTCAGACAGTTCGTGATGGGGTAGCAACGCATGCTTCAATTTGTCAGAGGAGTGGCTCTACGAATGTTATGGAGACAAATTGTAGGAAGCATGTAGTCGCAGAGTTGGATTGTTGAGTTGCTTTCGATGTTAATGCTCATAGTGCGTCTAATATGGGTTTTGAGTTGCTAAACAACATGTAAACTGCTGCTTTTGATGTTAATGCATATAGTATGGCTAATTTGTGTTTGGATGGGCAGCATGGGCTAAAGAACATGGAAAGTGACGTGGTTAGTGGGATTATGGGTTTAATCAAAGAGCCGAATATTTCCCTAATTAAAGACCAGATTAAAGACTAAATATCCTTAATATTTGGTTAAATTATATGTTATATATTATACAATATTAAAATTTATAAATTAGTCTCTAAAATTACATCTAAATTTATAATGGTCCAAAATTTAATATATATTTAGCTGGGCGGGCGGATGCGGGGCGGGTAATGTCTCAAACCCATTACCCGCCCACCACCCACGACGGGTACCACTTTATAAATCCACACCCGTCCACTACCCGCTAAAATTATACCCATCCCTGCTCCAATTGGAGCGGATGCGGTGCGGAATCCACAAAACTGTACCTGTTTGCCATCCCTAGATGTCCCTTATTCTCATATGTAATAGAGTAAGGGAAAGGTAAGATAATAGGTTGTCCTCAACATCAAGTTAAGAGCAACTTTCGTAGAAGTCATCTGAATTATAAAATACCATCCGTAAAACTCGATCTCACGACCTCAAAATTAAAATCCTTATGCTCTGTCAATTGAACTAGATAGTCATATGAATTAAAAGCATTGATAGATATAAGTAAAAGAGAGAAAGTGAAGAAAGGTTTTAGTTCGAAAAGCCCATGTATGATGGATGATGGATGATGGATGATGAACGTGTCCGAACGAGGCCAATGCAAATGGTCTTTTAAAACCCTTCAGTTGCACACATAATGTTGAAGAACAAGACAGAGGAGAACAAGGAAGAGAGATAGATGTAAAGAATGCATGAAGGTTGGAGCTTTAACGAAGCAGAAGCAAAATAACACTCACTACTAAGTGTCTGAGTGTGTGAGATGCAAATACCGAGTTGTTTTGGTGAGTGGAGAGAGCAGGCAAGAGGGAAAGGAAAGGAGCCTTTCTCTGCGTTGCTGCTTCTCTTTGACTCTTTCCTCCTACATTTACACAACTAAAACATTTCGAAAAAACCCATTTTCTGCCTACACTCACTCTCACCCCAAATCATGCCCACTGTCTTTCTTATTCACCCCTTTTTTTTACTTCCAAAACTTGATTAAATACCTTTTTTTCCATACCAAAACTCTTTCTTTGTCCTTGCTTTTCATCTCTCAGTATATTAGATACAAAAGATTCTATCTTTTTTTTAGTGATGATGGGCGGTGCTGAAATCAGAATGTGTGATCCTATGGAATAAAAGAGTGTTTTTTTTCTTTCTTTTCATCTTTTTGCGATTCTTTTTAAGGTGTTTTTGGAAGGGAGACGGTGCAGTCCATATATGGATTACGGAAGCGGAGGAGGAGGGAGTGGGTCCGGTGGGGGCCACGACGCCTCCGACCCTTCCCGGAGGAGCAAGCCTTACCATCGCCACACTGCTCATCAGATTCAGCGGCTTGAATTGTAAGAAAACACTGTCGGCTGGCCTTTCTTCCTTCGCTTGTTTTGTTTGTTTTTGTTTGAATAAAGAATCGCTTTATTTTTTTCGTTCCCTCTGTGTTTTGTTGGTGAAAACGTGAAGAATGTTCAAGGAATGTCCGCACCCAGATGAGAAGCAAAGGCTACAGCTGAGCAGGGAGCTGGGACTGGCACCCAGGCAGATCAAGTTTTGGTTTCAAAACAGAAGGACCCAGATGAAGGTGGGTTCAGCGGGGACTTATGCTCTTTTATTCCTTTTCTCTTTCTTCTCCTTTATTCATTCAGTCACTTGTCGTCATGGTGTTTCCTCAGGCACAACACGAAAGAGCCGATAACCGTTCTCTTCGTACCGAGAACGATAAGATCCGATGCGAAAACATAGCCATCCGAGAAGCGCTGAAAAATGTCATTTGCCCTTCTTGCGGTGGCCCTCCTGTCACCGAGGATTCCTATTTTGATGACCAGAAATTGAGGATGGAAAATGCCCAATTAAAGGAGGAGGTTTATCCTTTGTTCTCCAATAATGATGATATTAATGATGATTTTTTAGTATGTTTATGTTTTTTTTTGTTTCACTTTTTCAGCTTGATAGAGTATCTAGCATTGCAGCCAAGTACATAGGGAGGCCAATATCCCAACTCCCACCAGTACAGCCCGTTCATTTCTCTTCATTGGATTTTAGGATGACGAGTTTCGATGGCTATGGTGTTTCTGGCCCTTCCCTTGATCTTGATCTTCTCCCCGGAAGCTCCTCGTCAATTCCGAATTTACCTTTCCAGCCAGTTGTTATCTCGGACATGGACAAGTCCCTCATGTCCGATATTGCTGCGAATGCAATGGAAGAAATGCTCAGGCTCTTGCAGAGCAATGAACCTTTATGGATCAAGTCCACTAATGATGGCAGAGATGTTCTTAATCTCGAAACCTATGAAAGAATTTTCCCTAGGCCTAATACCCACTTCAAATCTCCCAATGTTAGGATTGAAGCTTCAAGAGACTCTGGTGTTGTCATCATGAATGGTTTGGCATTGGTTGACATGTTCATGGATTCAGTAAGTTGACAAATTTATCCGTTACGTTGAACCCTTCTTTTCGGTATTGATCGGAATTTGAAATTTTAATGGAGAAACTACTACTCCTTTTGCAGAACAAATGGGTGGAGCTATTCCCTACCATTGTGTCGATTGCCAAGACAATCGAAGTAATTTCATCTGGGATGTTGGGTACCCACAGTGGTTCTTTGCAATTGGTAATTGTGCTTTGCCTTTTGTTTATTCATACCATTTTTTCTTTTCACCTCTTTCCTATACTAGTTCTCGTCTCGTTTTGCAGATGTATGAAGAGTTGCAGGTGCTCTCCCCACTAGTACCTACACGTGAATTTTGTATCCTTCGATACTGTCAGCAAATTGAGCAAGGGTTATGGGCTATAGTGAATGTTACATATGATTTGCCGCAATTTGCCTCCCAATGTCGATCTCATAGGCTTCCTTCTGGATGCTTGATTCAAGACATGCCTAATGGTTATTCCAAGGTTGCTCAAATTTTATTCTCCTAATGTTTTGCATGCTCGGTTTTGCACAACAATAATCTCAAATGTACGTCTAAATGCTCATAGGTTACATGGTTGGAGCATGTGGAGATTGAAGACAAGGCTCCAATTCATAGACTCTATAGGGATCTTGTGCATAGTGGTTTGGCATTTGGTGCAGAACGGTGGCTTGCGACTCTTCAGAGGATGTGCGAGAGGTTTGCTTGCCTAATGGTATCAAACACTTCAACCCGGGATCTTGGGGGAGGTAAATATTTAGTAATTCATCTACAGACTCAGTTACTACTTCTCTTGAGCTCTTAAATAAAATTTCGTAATGTTGCAGTAATTCCTTCTCCCGATGGTAAGAGAAGCATGATGAAGCTGGCTCAAAGGATGGTCACCAATTTCTGCACAAGCATCAGCACATCAAATAGTCATCGGTGGACAACACTTTCTGGTTTGAATGAAGTCGGTGTCCGGGTGACTGTTCATAAGAGTTCTAACGGTATAGTTCTTAGTGCAGCTACCACCTTCTGGCTTCCTGTTAGTCCACAAAATGTATTCAATTTCTTCAAGGATGAAAGAACACGACCGCAGGTATATTCAGATCTGTAAATGTCAAGTATATGTATATTATTCTGCCTTGTATATATATATTGAACTTAATAATCTGTCATTTTCTTTAGTGGGATGTTCTATCCAATGGCAATGCAGTGCAAGAGGTTGCTCATATTGCAAACGGGTCGCATCCAGGCAATTGCATATCCGTTTTACAAGTAAGATCCCCGAAATCAAAGCATTTTCCTTTGTGTTCTTCACTTCAGAACTTTGGTTTAATAAGAATTTTTTGTTCTCTGAATAGGCCTTTAATACAAGTCACAACAACATGCTAATACTTCAAGAGAGCTGCATAGACAGTTCAGGTTCACTCGTAGTTTACTGCCCGGTAGATTTGCCAGCCATTAATGTAGCAATGAGTGGAGAAGACCCTTCATACATCCCATTACTCCCATCCGGTTTCACAATCTCACCCGACGGCCATCCGGACCAAGGTGGGGAAGGAGCGTCAACGAGCTCCAGCGCACATGGGAGCATGGGACGATCCGGGGGTTCACTAATTACAGTAGCGTTTCAGATCCTAGTGAGCAGCTTGCCATCTGCTAAACTGAACATGGACTCGGTGACAACTGTTAATAACCTTATCGGCACCACGGTCCAGCAAATCAAGGCCGCTTTGAATTGTCCGAGTTCCTGACGACCCGTATCCTCGAATTCAAAAGATGATATAAAGTCTGAGCGTGTGTGGTATTGAATGTGGAGTGTTTGAGGTTAGTTGGGGACTTTGAATGCCCCTGCTCTGGCACTGCCCCCTCTCATCAAAGAGCTGAACCTGTTTCTTTACTGCTTGCTGGTGCTGCTGTCCCTTTCATCTCCACCACCAACTAATGTTTTTATTTACTTTGGAGGCGTTTTCTTACGAAGGCATTTTCGGTTTCTTTTTCTTTTTTGCAATTTACCTTGGAAGAAGAGTGGCTGGTAGCATTAAAAGAGAAGTCAAGAACGCACCATATAATACTATTTGTCTTTCACTGTCCTTGCTGCTGGACCTCACCTCCATTGTATGGTTCGGGTATTGACTTCTGTCCATGGACTCTGCTCTTTTCTCTTTCAATAATTATATTATCATTGGTCATATTTTTTCAGGTTGGGCTGGACTTATTGATCTTTTATAAGAGTTAATTGCATAATATGTCTTTAAACTACGACTTTCATTTTAAATTGATCTTTAAACTTTTGAATATTCTAATTTCATTCCTAAACTATAACTCTCATTTTAAATTAGTCTTAAAACTTTTGAATATTCTAATTACATTCCTTAAACCATGACTCTCTTTCTAAATTGGCCCCCAAACTTTTAAACATTTCAATTTAATCTCCAAATTAATGCAAATATATAATCAATTTCAAGCATAATTTAACCTAAATTTTGTTTTTTTTCAAACACATAATAATATAATTTGACCTACCAATTTTATTAATAATAGATGTGATTAGTATATACATATAGTTTGAGGATGAAATTGGAATATTTAAAAAGTTTAGGGACCAATTTAAAATGAATGATATAGGCTGGGATAAAATTGAAATGTTCAAAAGTTTGAGGATTAATTTAAAATGATAGTCATTGTTTAGGGATTAAATTATAATATTTAAATGTTTAAGGACCAATTTAAAATGAAGGTCATACTTTGAGGGAATATTGTGCAATTAACTCTTTCTAATTTATTAAATTTATTTTCATACACATTTACATCATAAATATACATTTAGCATTAATGATATTCCAAAGAGAAAATAACCTCATTGACCAAAAATGCCTTATAATATACGATTTTAACTAATTTTTTTTGGATTTGTTAAAATGACCAACTAAATCGCAATGCGATCGATAATTCGCAACGCGATCTCCGGTATCGCAAATCAGTTTTCAGGTTCGCAACGCGAACTTCGACTATCGCAATGCGAACTTGGACTATCGCATTGCGATTTATCGCAATGCGAATATGTAAATCGCAATGCGATAGTCGACTATCGCAATGCGAACTTGGACTATCGCAATGCGAATATGTAAATCGCAATGCGATAGTCGACTATCGCAATGCGAACTTGGACTATCGCAATGCGAACTTGGACTATCGCATTGCGATTTACATATTCGCATTGCGATAGTCCAAGTTCGCATTGCGATAGTCGACTATCGCATTGCGATAGTCCAAGTTCGCATTGCGATAGTCGACTATCGCATTGCGATAGTCCAAAATCGCAACGACTGGTTGTATTGCATTTGTTTTTTTAAGAATTTTCTCTAAAAAGATAGTATTCGCGCGGACGTGTCAAAGACACGTATTACTACGACCACGAGACGAGACGGACGGCGGCGGCGGCGACGCGCGAGAGTCTCCCTTGTTATCTATCACTCAACAAGGAAGTTGGAAAGCCAAGCCTTAAATATCATTCCCAATAGTGTTTCCAATACTATGTGAGATTGAGCATTACCAACACTTGTTTCCAATACAATGTGATTATTCAGGAAACAATTAACAATCATGCACTTTAAAACAACTAAATCAACAACCAATTGCATTAGTATTATACGATTAAATATGTCATAATTAAATGTCAATCTACAATCAATCGCGATTATTGTAATTTTAAGCAAAACATTCAAAAATAATATCACTATTTAAGGCTCAATCTCACATAGTATTGGGAACAAGTGTTGGTAATGCTCAATCCCACATAGTATTGGAAACACTATTGAGAATGTATTTAAGGTTTGGCTTTCCCACTTCCTTGTTGAGTGATAGAGAACAAGGGGGACTCTCGCGCGCCGCCGCCGCTGTCTATCTCGTCTCGTCTCGGGTCGGGGTTGTGGTCGTGGTCGTGGTCGTGGTAATACGTGTCTTCGACACGTCCGCGCGAATACTATCTTTTTAGAGAAAATTCTTAAGAATTAAATGCAATATCGTCGTTGCGATTTTGGATTATCGCAACGAACTTGGAATAAATTGCAGCGCGAACTTCGACTATCGCAACGCAAACTTGGAATAAATCGCAAGGAATTTAGAATAAATCGCAACGCGAACTTCGACTATCGCAACGAACTTGGAATAAATCGCAATGCGATAGTCGAAGTTCGCGTTGCGAATCTGGAAACTGATTTGCGATACCGGAGATCACGCTGCGAATTATCGATCGCATTGCGATTTAGTTGGTCATTTTGGCAAATCCAAAAAAAGTTGGTTAAAATCGTATATTATAAGACATTTTTGGTCACTGAGGTTATTAGACAACTTTACAAAGTTACCCTTTATTTATTATTGATTCAACCTATCAATAAGGTAGAATAAAGGGGGGTTTTACGCACAAATTAACTCAAATAAAATCTTATGTCTATGATGCGTCGCATCATGTGAAGTTGTTCAATGGGGAGAAAGGATGTACATTTTGGAGGCATGCGGGTCCAAATGAGCTGATAATTGGTGTCTCAATGCGTATTGACTCGAATGCTGTTTGCAAAACAAGCATTGGTTTGGTAGTATGATTTTATAAAATATAGGGCAAAACGATAGAAAATCCCTAAACTTTATAAAATTGTTTAAATAAGTCCACATTTTATGTATATCTCCATAAACCCAAACTTTAATTCATACTTAAATAAACCATTAAAATAGATCACTCACCGTCCATCGATCCCGTGCCTTCACGGCAACCGTTGGATCGAGGCTGATGTCTGACCAGAAAGCGGTTACCGGTGCTTTTTTGGAACCTCTGTTCCATAGAACTAACTATTGTTATGCAGAGGACCAGCCCAAACCTAAAATACACAAAATTGAATGAAAAAAATCTCGAATATTTTTTTTTACTCTTTGATAATGAAGTCTCATATATCCGTATATACGGTGTTCAAACTTGAGACTTTAAGAGATAACAACAAATTCTTTAATCATTGAGGTCTATTGCTTCGTGCGGTTTTTGATAAAATTAAAGGGTAAATTACGCATTTGGTACTTAAAATATATGTTCTGATCCATTTTAGTATTTAAACTTTCAATTTTTTCAAAAGCATATCTAAAGTTTAGTTTTTGTTTTATTTTAGTATCTCGTCGTTAAAAATTTAACGGGTGATTTGCATGTGGCACCTTTTTTATGATTAAATTGCATCATTCATCACTCAACTATCTTCTCACTCCTATTTTGGTTATTAAAGTTTAATTTTCTTAATTTAATTACTTAACTTTTAAATTACTCCTAATTTAACCACTCTAACTTCCAGATTTATTTTTTTGTTTTTAATTATATATTAATAAAATAATAATAAAAATGTCATGTCACAAAAATTATTAATAAAATAAATTAGAGTGAATAAAATATGAGCAATTTGAAAGTTGAGTAGTTAAATTGAATTTTTTTTAATTTTAGTATCAAAACTGGAGAGAGAAGATACTTGAGTTATGAATGATGTATTTTACCCATAAAAATTGTAACAGTGAGATACTAAAATGAAACAAAAACTAAACGATAGGTATGGTTTTGAAAAAAAATTAGAAGTTTAGGTACTAAAACAAGCCAAAATAGATAGTTTAAGTACTAAACACGTAATTTACCCTCAATTAGATGAGATCAAATTTTATCTAGGAAAATAAATTTTTTGAAACCGACGTTTTTAAAACTGATTTTTAGTGATGAAGAAACAAACCTCTAAATGTACATCTTTCTTCACTTTTTTTGCCTTGAACACCTAGCTGGTCTGGTCACAGCTTATTATTAGCTTATTAATTAAGTTGCTTTAATTGAATTTGCAAATAAGTCTGGGTCATACCTTGATTTACTACAATCACTTCATTGCTTAGTATTTCAAAAGCATCATTGCTCATATTTGGTATGCTACACCCAATTATTAAAGGAGCCTATCAACATAAACATATAGTATTTAAGTCATTATATAAAATGTAATTTAATTAAGGTGTTTGGTGTGTACCTTAGCCAGTGCCCATATGGTAAAATGCGAACGATACTCTTCTAATGTCATTCCTCCCTTCCCAACTTCTAAGATATTTGGATCTGATTATATAAAATTTCTACACTAATAAATACAAACTCAAATAAACTCAGTTAAATAGTTAATGGCGTTAAACTTGGTTGTTATATAGATGCAAAACATCGTTTTTAATGCCGTTAACTATTTAACGGCGAAGTGACCAAAATAAGAGAGAGAGTAAAGTTCAGTGACAAAAAAACTCAATGTATTAAGTTCAATGAGGAAATTGAAAACTTTTAAAGTTAAGTGAGCAAAATAGGAGAGAAAAGTAAGATGAAATTTGTAATTTACCCTAAATACAAACTCAATTAAATATATATCTCAAGATTAATTCAATGTTTGAATTAATTACCATTCCAACCTCCTGGTCCAGCATAAGATGCCCATTCATCATTTCGATCAGCACTCAATACCATGCTGCTTGAAATAACAAGAAATCATTACAAATATTAAATAAAACTGAAATTAAGAATAATTATTTTTTATATTAATTATTATTATTATTATTATTAAGTTACCTATCCCAACCATCACGAATGTCTCCGGATGTTCTCCAACTATTTGCCATGTCATTTCCCCAAGTAGCCGCCATATTCTTTCCCCCGACATTTTCCAATTAGGCAGGTCAATATATAAAAGTAGGTAAATAACACATATGGAGTAAAAAAAAAAAAGAGTAGTCGAGAATTATTTTGAGATCTAGATCATTTGTTATAAAGTACGTGAAATTGTTCATATGAAGGTGACGAGTTATATATAATTTTGATCTATTTCATATGACAAATTCTATTGTTTAAAATATATTTTTATGAAACTCATTACATTTACATGATAAATTTTACGTATATTATAATATATGACTTAGATTTCAAAATAAATATGAAAGTGCCCTATTTTACTAATTAATTATTTCGCTTTCATTATTTGTTTGATTTTGCCATCCATTAACAATATATAAAATTAGATATAAATTGAATATATTACCATTCACATACGGAGAAAAATATGAGTCTCCCTGTCATCAAAAGTGCTTCACTCATTTTCTTGTACCTACGGCCAATATGAAATTAATTACATATTTTTAAGGCAACAAATGAATTAAAAAAAACAAAGGAAAAAAATTATCTGATTACCTATCTTCTGGGTTTATACCATTATTCTGGCAGTTGTCATACTTCAAGTAGTCGACGCCCTACATATATAATATAAACCAAAAGCTACTCTCAAATAACTAATATCTAGTTAATTAAAGGGTAAAGTACACAAATAGTCTCCCGACTATAGAATATTACTTTGTTGAGTCTCTCGATTATAAAAAGTTACAAAATGATCCCCTAGTTATAGGGTATTACTTTGTTGAGTCCCCGACTATTAAAAGTTACAAAATGGTCAATCAACTATTCATATATTCCAAACTTGTCCTTTTATATTAAAAACTTGACGGCGATCTGAGCTGGACGTTAACCTCCTGACTGTGATATGATAAAATCTGATAAAAAATCTCAAACGACTATCATATCCTAGTCAACAGGTTAACGTCAAACCCAGACCGTCGTCAATTTTTTAAAAGAGAATGACAAGTTTGAAATGTATGGATAGTCAGGGGATCATTTTATAATTTTTAATAGCCGGAAACTCAACAAAATAATATCCTATAATCGGAAGACCATTTTATAACTTTTTAATTGTGGATGAACCCTTATAATTGAGGAACCATTTGACATTTGTATACTTTGCCCTTAATTAAAATATATCTGAGCATACTAATTTGATGAAATGGATAACTACCCAGGAAGCAGACGTTTCTACGTCTTGCCCCTCGTGATCTAATGATCCAGGCATGGTCCCGGTACATGTTCTAGTTCTTCAAAAGTCAAACGCAGATTTAAGAATTACATATGTGCGTGTGTGTGAAATTGAAAAAGTTAAATAATAATAAAATTGCACACCCTGCATCAGCGTAAATGCCAAAATTTTAATCCTTTGCTGTGGAGATAATAAGCTAATGCCTTCATCCCAGATGGGAATTTCGCAGCGTTGGGAACTAACCTTCCCTGCCCAGATCACTATATTTTACTCTAAAATTGTTTACATCCAATAATAATATTAAAAATTTTATTGATTTTTTTATATAAATTAAGATAAAATAATAATTTATGTATGATATGTTGAAAATTCAATGCATGGGCGGCTAATTAACATGGGGATGCTAATTTAGTCAAATTTGGCCACCAAATTGTTAAAATAATAAATGATAAAATTGCTAAAATTAATCTTTATACTTTAGGGTATTTACAAGATTAATCCTTAAGCTTCAACTATAAATATCCTATCCCATTTAGCTTCAAAACCATCCCAAATCATTTTAGTTTTCTCCCAATACTTGAGAATTTAGAGAGTTTCTTGGGAGTTATTTTCTCTTTTTTATCAAGAGAGAATTATCATTGTTTTCTCCTTGTTAGATTGAGAGAAGTTGTAATTCCTATTTTCTCATAGTAAAATTCTTCTACCGTTGCCCGTAGTTTTTACCCTATATTATTCAGGGGTTTTCCACGTAAAATTTGTGTCTTCTTTATCTTCAATTTTATTTTCTCAAAATTATTAATTGTGATTTTGTTCTATCCGATAGCCGTCTTCCGCAACAATTGGCACCAGAGCCAGATTAGAGTGTGTAATATCTACTTATTGTCTTTGTGGTTGCCACCAAAAGGTCGATCCTCTAACATAAGAAAATAAGAAGGTATTTACACATTCTTTAAAGGTTCCATAGAACTATTCACGATAGTGAAATAGTATGAGCTATCCGAAATAGAAGCTATGGCAACGAAATTTGATATTGAAAAGTTAAATGGGAGAAATTTCTCATTGTGGAAATTGAAGATGAAGGTCATCCTGAGGAAAGACGGTTGTCTAGCAGCTATCAGTGAAAGACCGATAGATTTCAAAGATGACAACAAATGGATCAAAATAGACGGGAATGTTATGGAAAACTTTCATCTAGCATTAGCATATGAAGTATTGTCAAGCATCGAGGAGAAGAAGACAACTAAGTAGATATGGGATCATCTCACCAAATTGTACGAGGCCACATCGTTGCACAATAAAATTTTCCTTAAGAGGAAATTGTACATTCTCCGGATGTCATAATCTACTTCAGTGACGGAGCATTTAAACACACTGAACACGTTATTTTCTCAGTTTACATCCTTAAGATGTACAATAAGAGAACAAGAACGTGCTGAACTTCTACTTTAAAGTCTATCTGATTCGTATGATCAACTCATCATCAACTTGATAAACATTAATGTCACCAGTCTAGTCTTCGATGACGTTGCAGCTGCTGTTTTACAAGAAGAAAATTGGCACAAGAACAAAGAAGATAAACAAGTAAATCTGCAACAAGCAGAAGCATTGACAACGATGAAAGGGAGATCAACAGAACGTGGCCAAAGTAGCAGTCACAAACATGGTAGATCGAAGTCGAGGAGCAAGAAGAATTTAAAGTGCTACAACTGTGGAAAGAAGAGTCACTTGAAGAAGGATTGTTGGAGTCTAAATAAAAACTCCAATACACAAGGAAACACTGTAAACATTTTAGACGATGTGTAATATCCTCAATACCGGATTAGTGATTAAATTATAAAGTTTCAGAATTTGGTGATTAAAGTATAATAATTGAATAGTTAAGGACTTATATGAAAAATGCGGTGTAGTATCAAATTGAAAAGAAGAAGGAATAGAAGGACAAAATGGTCATTGACAAGGGAAATAATTTAATTGTTATGGTTATATATATGTTTCCACGTGGAGTGAAGAGAGAAACGCATAAGATTCCAGAGTTCTCTTCTTTTCTTCTATTCACCACACGTGAAGACTCATATCAAAGGTGAGATTTCTCATAAGCTGATTGTTAGTTGAAATTTAAGTTTGGTTTTGATCATTAAATGCTAATTAAGCTTAAGGAAAGTTTAATTTGCTTTAAAACAACAAGATGAAAGGTGTAGGAAGAATTAAAGGTTAGGAGTTCTTGAATGAAATTTTGAAATAAAGTTCATAATGAGAATTGAAAGTTGAATTTGACCTGTCACCAACTTGATTGAGGGATATGAAGTGTTAGAATTAGAATTAGAACATGTTGGAATTTGAGTGAGATTCTTGAATTTTATATGGAGGATTGGATTTTTAAGTTTTAGAGGTATTGAATGGATAATAATTAGTTCAAGCAGGTGTATGCAAGTTAGAGATATAAAAGGAGGTGAAATAGGAAGTGTTGAGAGGATTATGAAGGGATTTTCGTACTCAAAATAACATTTATGGGTTGAGTGCATCGATACACATTCAATGTGTACCGATGTACTCTCAAATAAATGAGCATCGAATGCAATTACTGCATCGATGCGGGAGGAGTGCATCGATGCACTCTCTTAAAATCCAAACATTGAATGTGATTTGTGTACTGATGCATAGATAGTGTATCGATGCACACGTTAAGGGATGCATCGATACACTATGCAGTGCATCGATGCATACCTTCATTAAAAGATGAAAATAACTTTCTTTTTAGCCTAAGGAGTGTTAGCTTAGAATATATCAATTAGTATATTGATATGTACCAATGTATTTCTATGTAGATATAGAACGTAATCTTGTTCCGGAACAATCGAATGATTAGAATCGAGTCAAAGGAAGGCTAAGGTGAGTGCATATCTCATATGAAATTGTATTGAGATAAGACTTGCGATGAGTCTATCTCATATAGTTAAACTTATGATTTCACATTCATGTACATGCATATTTATATATGTATTAATGCTATAGTGCTTTCATGCATAATTTATTCGTGCTTTAATATGAACTTATTAAAATGAATGCAATTATATGAGAATCCATTCAGGTATGAGAAATAATGAAAATGATCATGTGTACTCATATGAAATGAATTATGTGTTTATGTGAAAAGTGATAGAAGAGATATGAAAATGAGAATTGTATTATAATTAAGCCCATGTTACTTAATGTGAGAGCTGTAGGTATAATTGTCATGCCAAGAGTCGAGGGATTATCAGTGGTCCTTCGGGACAAATATTCAGTGCCCCTAGTGGGATTTTATTCGAGCCGTGGTGACAACATTGTGCACAACCTCAGTGTACTCACGTACCTTCTATTCTCAATAATATACATGGGCAATCCAAAGATAAACTAAAGGAAATTCTTATGAAATATAATTATTTATTCATGCATATCCTACTCATATGTCATAATGCGGTATTTACATGTGCATCGCAATGTCCTAGTGGATTGATAGAAATGTATGATCGTGATATTATTGTTATATGTTTATTTATGCCTCACTAAGTCTGTGACTTAGCGTGTAAGTGATTTACATGTAGGTACCAAGAATCAGGAAGAGCAGAAATAGGGTGGCCAGAACAGCAGCATTGCTAGAAGATCAGATCAGAAGTAACTGATAAAGTATGTATTTTGTCGTGTATAGTATGTTGGCATGTAAGAAAAGTGTCAGTTATGAATGCTCTGATCGATTTTGGTTGTTTTGGTCAATTCATGTAAATAAATCGCTTTTATATTAATGAAAGTTTTAAATTTTCCTTGAATTTTGTCAAGAGTTAAAGTTTGAAAAGTCAATGTGACACCTCAAACTCATATTCGGGTCGGATACGGGTTGGGGGTGTTACATTTAATGGTATCAGAGCTACGGTTTAGTCGATTCTCAGCATAAACCAGAGTCTAAAGTGTCGTATAATGTATACATGCCAACAAAATAGTGAAAACTTCTGATCTGATAGAATAATAAGTATGTTGGTTTGTTAATAGAATGATATGGGTATGTTTTTATAGATGTCCAGACATGGTAGCTCTAGAAGTGAAGCGGGAGATGATAGGCCCACTGAAAGTAGCAATTTACCTGCCCTGGCCAGGTAGAGTGAAGATTAGGCACCTTATGGAGTGCCTGTGAGAGATCAAAATGTGTTCTTCAAAATATTGGACGCGGTATTGGCGCGTTTCCAACCTTGTGTTACTTCAACTCCGAGAATGAATGTTGCAAAGGAGTTGAAGGGTTTAGGAGCACCATAGTTTAGAGGTGAAGCCGAATAAGGTCTTGTTACTGCGGACCTTTGGCTTAATGACGTGAAAATCATGCTTAAGGGACTTTATTGTTCCGATGCTGATAAGCTAGATGTAGTGGTTTCCTTACCGAGAGGGCAAGTAAGGATTTGGTGGACCAACGTTACATTGAGAATAACTAGTGACTAGGTAACATGGTCATTGTTCTTAGAGGAATTTAAACATAAATACATCGGAGATCAATTCATTCGACAAATGAAGCTTGAGTTCATGAACTTGAAGTAATGAAATCGTACAGTGTATGAGTACGAATGTGAATTCAACAAGTTGAGCCGCTTCGCTGCTGAGTTAATTTCTACAGAGAATGATGCTTGCGAGTGGTTTGTAGAGGGATTGCATCCTTGTTTAAAAGAAATGCTTGTTGTGTTGAACTTATCTTCATTTCAAGAAGTGGTGAATCGTGCTAAAGCTCTTGAAAGAGCTCAGAATGAGAGGTTAGGAGATTCCCGAGCTCAGACTTCGAAAATATCGGGTGCATCATTGAGTATTGCACCGTCAAAAAGGGGCAGAGATGTGAGTTCTCGACCCCAAGCGAGATCAAAGTCAGGTGCATATTCTGCAAGAGGATCAAATCAAATGGGGGGTCGACAAACACAACTAGTGGGATCTAGAGCTGGGAGATCTAACCCGAGCCAAGTCGTACAATGTCGACATTATGGAAGGAACCATTCGGGCATATGTAGAATGCTTTTTGGAGCCTGTTTTAAATATGGGGACACCAGACATTTTGTTCGGGATTATCCTATGATAGCTAGTGAATCGGTACTGCTAGAGAGGTCTGCCTCGGTTATTCCGAGGGGAAGAGGTAGAGGTAGAGGAAGAAGTATATCAGAGTCCTCGACTCCACAAGAGATACGCTCCACAGCTCGGGTGTATAATCTCAAGACTAGCGAGGATAGAGATGACCCGAAGATTATAGGAGGTACCTTTCAACTGTACGTCAAGAATGTTTTTGTATTGATTGATTCAGGGTCTAATTATTCTTACATTTGTAGCAAGTTAGTGAGAGAATTAAATATTCAGTTAAAAGCTACTAGCAATGACGTGATAGTGACTAATCCGTTAGGGCACAGTGCTTGGGTTAATATGGTATGTCGTGGGTGTCTCATACGAATTTAGGGAATTGAATTCCCTGCTAATCTGATTAAATTACCTTTTGATGAATTCGAGGTGATGCTGGGAATATACTGGTTATATCATTATTATGCTAATGTTGACTGTAGATTAAAAAGAGTAACGTTGAGAAATTCAGAAGGTATAGAAGTTATTGTATTTAGTGAATGATGGAACCCATTGGCTAATATAATATCAGTGATGGCGGCAAAGAAGTTATTGTTGTAGGGATGTCAAGGGTTTATTGCTAGTGTGTTGGATGTGAGAGCTAAAGAGAAGGGGATTGAAGAAATTCCTATAGTTAGAGAGTTTCCCAACGTTTTTCCTGCAGAATTACCGGGTTTGCCTCCATATAGAGAGGTGGAATTTCAGATTAAGGTAATTCCAGGAACTGCACCTATCGCCATGGCACCATACAAAATGGCCCCAAAAGAATTACAAGAATTAAAGATCCAATTACAAGAATTATTGGAAAAAGGGTTTATCAGACCAAGTGTCTCACCGTGGGGAGCTCCAGTTTTGTTCGTAAAAAAGAATGATGGATCCATACGTCTTTGCATTGATTTTGGGCAACTTAATAAAGTGACCATCAAGAACAAGTATCCCCTCCCCAAAATTGATGATTTATTTGATCAGTTAAAGGGAGCTTCAGTATTCTCAAAGATTGATCTACGTTCAGGTTACCATCAATTGAAAATTCAAGATAAAGATATTCCAAAGACGACATTCAGAACGAGATATGGTCACTATGAGTTTATTGTGATACCTTTTGAAATTACGAATGCACCGGTTACTTTCATGGATTTGATGAAACGAATATTTCAACCTTATTTGGATCAATTTGTAGTGGTGTTTATCGATGATATTTTAGTGTATTCAAAGTCGGAAGAAGAGCATAGTTGATATTTAAAGATTTTTTTACAGACTTTGAGAGAAAAGAAGCTTTATACTAAACTCTCTAAATGTAAATTTTAGTTGAAGGAAGTGATGTTCCTTGGACATGTAATTTCTGCAGAAGGAATTCGAGTGGATCCTCAAAAGATCAAAGCCATTTTAGAGTGGGAAGTTCCAAAGAATGTGTCAGAAGTCTGGAGTTTTCTGGGGTTAGCTGGCTATTACCGAAGGTTTGTTAAAAACTTTTCGATAATAGCATTACCCCTAACAAAGTTATTGAGGAAAGAGGTAAATTTTGCCTGGATTCCAGAGTATCAAGAGAGTTTTGAAAAGCTAAAGAGGATTTTGACAGAAGCTCCAGTGTTAGTCCAACCTGAGTCTGGCAAGAACTTTGTAGTGTACAGTGATGCGTCTCATAATGGTTTGGGATGCGTGTTAATGCAAGAAGGCAAGGTGGTGGCCTATGCTTCGAGGTAACTAAAACCACATGAGAAGAATTATCCAACACATGATCTGGAGATGGCTGCAGTAGTGTTCGCTCTTAAGATCTGGCGTCACTACTTGTATGGTGAACGATGCTACTTGTATACGGACCATAAGAGTTTGAAATATTTTATGACTCAGAAGGAGTTAAATTTAAGACAGAGAAGATGGGTGGAATTCTTAAATGATTATGATATAGTGATCGATTTCCATCCAGGGAAAGCGAATGTGGTAGCGGATGCTTTAAGTCGAAAGATGTTTGCATCCTTACGAGCTTTGGAAGCCAGACTATCGTTAAAAGGAGACGGTGCCATATGTGCAGAATTGACTCTCAAGCCATCATGGCTAGATCAAATTAAAGAATTGCAAGCTAGAGATGAAAAATATTCAAAGAAGCTACATCAGATAAAGAATGGAGAGGTTACGGATTATGAAATGAAAGCTGCTGGAAACCTATATTATCAAGGGAGGCTAGTAATTCCAGATGATGACGAGTTGAAGAAAGACTTGTTAACGGAAGCTCATTGTAGTCCATTGACTATACATCCGGGAGGAAATAAGATGTATATGGATCTCAAGAGTAGATATTGGTGGCCTGGAATGAAGAAAGACATTACGAAATTCGTATCCAAATGTTTGACATATCAGCAAGTCAAAGCTGAACATCAGGTTCCATCAGGATTATTGAAACCAATGTCTATTCCTCAGTGGAAATGAGAGAATGTAGCAATGGATTTTGTAACAGGGTTACCTTTGACTCCGAATAAAAGAGATTTCATCTGGGTGATTGTTGATAGATTGACTAAGTCAGCTCATTTTATTCCGGTACGAGTTGATTTTACCATGGATAAGTATGTCGAGTTATATATCAGGGAGATTATACGTCTACATGGAGTACATGTTTCTATTGTATCAGATCGAGATCCTAGATTTACTTCACAGTTTTGGAAATCATTACATAAAGCGTTGGGAACTCGGTTGAACTTTAGTACAACATTTCATCCTCAAACCGATGGGCAATCCGAGCGAACAATCCAAATTTTGGAGAATATGTTGAGAGCTTAAGTTATTAAGTTCAAAGGATCATGGGAGAGGTACTTACCACTTGCCGAGTTTTCATACAACAACAATTATCAATCAAGTATCAAAATGGCTCCTTATGAAGCTCTTTATGGAAGAAGAAGATGTTGTATGCCCCTAAATTGGTTCGAGCTTAAAGATAAAGAAATTCTCGGTCCTGAGTTGATCCAGGAAGTGGAAGAAAAGGTTCAAGTAATTCAAAGTAATCTCAAAGAAGCAGTTGATAGACAGAAATCATACGTAGATTTAAAGAGAAAAATGATAGAATATCAAGTTGAAGATAAAGTGTTTCTCAAAGTGCCTCTATGAAAGAAAGTTTTGAGGTTTGGACGTAAGGGAAAACTTAGTCCTAGATTCATCGAACCATATGAGATCGTAAAGAGAGTTGGACCAATGGCATATCAACTGGCTTTGCCACTAGAAATGGAGAAAATTCACAATGTCTTTCATATCTCAATGCTTCGGAAGTATCGATCTGATCCCTCCCATATTGTGCCTCCAGAAGAGATCAAGATTCAACAGAATTTGACATATGAAGAAGAACCGGTTCAAATCTTAGCTCATGAGATTAAGGAACAAGACTATTCCATTAGTCAAAGTATTGTGGAGGAATCACAAGGTAGAGGAAGCAACATGAGAGCGTGAAGAGGATATGAGGAATCAGTACCCCCATCTCTTCGTGCAATGAAAATTCGAGGATGAATTTTCTTAAGGGGGAGATTTGTAATATCCTCAATATTGGGTTAGTGATTAAATTGTAAAGTTTTAGAATTTGGTGATTAAAGTATAATAATTGAATAGTTAAGGACTTATATGAAAAATGCGGTGTAGGATCAAATTGAAAGGAAGAATGAATAGAAGGACAAAATGGTCATTGACAAGGGAAATAATTTAATTGTTATGGTTATATATATGTTTCTACGTGGAGTGAAGAGAGAAACACATAAGCTTCCAGAGTTCTCTTCTTCTCTTCTATTCACCACACGTGAAGACTCATATCAAAGGTGAAATTTCTCATAAGCTGATTGTTAGTTGAAATTTAAGTTTGGTTTTGATCATTAAATGCTAATTAAGCTTAAGGAAAGTTTAATTTGCTTTAAAACAACAAGATGAAAGGTGTAGGAAGGTTAGGAGTTCTTGAATGAAATTTTGAAATAAAGTTCATAATGAGAATTGGAAGTTGAATTTGACCTGTCACCAACTTGATTGAGGGATATGAAGTGTTAGAATTAGATTTAGAACAATTTGAAATTTGAGTGAGATTCTTGAATTTTATATGGATGATTGAATTTTTAATTTTTAGAGGTATTGAATGGGTAATAATTAGTTTAAGTAGGTGTATGCAAGTGAGAGACATAAAGAGAGGTGAAATAGGAAGTGTTGAGAGGATTATGAAGGGATTTTCGTGCTCAAAATAACATATATAGGCTATGTGCATCGATACACATTCAATGTGTACCGATGCATTCTCAAATAAATGAACATCGAATACAATTAGTGCATCGATACAGGAGGAGTGCATCGATGCACTCTCTTAAAATACAAACATTGAATGTGATTTGTGTACCGATGCATAGATAGTGCATCGATATACACGTTAAGGGATGCATCGATACACTATGCAGTGCATCGATGCATACCTTCATTAAAAGATGAAAATAACTTTATTTTTAGCCTAAGGAGTGTTAGCTTAGAATATATCAATTGGTATACTGATATGTACCAATGTATTTCTATGTAGATATAGAACGTAATCTTGTTCCGGAACAATCGAATGATTAGAATCGAGTCAAAGGAAGGCTAAGGTGAGTGCATATCTCATATGAAATTGTATTGAGATAATACTTGCGATTATTCTATCTCTTATTGTTAAACTTATGATTTCACATTCATGTACATTCATATTTATATATGTATTAATGCTATAGTGATTTGATGCATAATTTATTCGTGCTTTAATATGAACTTATTAAAATGAATGCAATTATATGAGAATCCATTCAGGTATGGGAAATAATGAAAATGATCATGTGTACTCATATGAAATGAATTATGTGTTTATGTGAAAAGTGATAGAAGAGATATGAAAATGACTATTGTATTATAATTAAGCCAATGTTACTTAATGTGAGAGCTGTAGGTATAATTGGCATGCCAAGAGTCGAGGGATTATCAGT
Organism: Hibiscus syriacus; assembly: GCF_006381635.1. Taxonomy (NCBI): domain Eukaryota; kingdom Viridiplantae; phylum Streptophyta; class Magnoliopsida; order Malvales; family Malvaceae; genus Hibiscus; species Hibiscus syriacus. The sequence goes on along the minus strand of NW_024062646.1, from coordinate 106,960 downwards.
GGTCCTTCAGGACATAGTGGTCCTTCGGGTTAAATATTCAGTGCCCCTAGTGGGATTTTATTCGAGCTGTGGTGATAGCATTGTGCACAACCTCAGCGTATTCGCGTACCTTCTGTTCTCAATAATATACTTAGGCAATCCAAAGATAAACTAAAGGAAATTCTTATGAAATATAATTATTTATTCATGCATATCCTACTCATATGTCATAATGCGGTATTTACATGTGCATCGCAATGTCCTAGTGGATTGATAGAAATGTATGTTCGTGATATTATTGTTATATGTTTATTTATGCCTCACTAAGTCTGTGACTTAGCGTGTAAGTGATTTACACGTATGTACCAAGAATCAGGAAGAGTATAAATATGGTGGCAAGAACAGCAGCACTGCTAGAAGATCAAATCAGAAGTAACTGATAAAGTATGTATTTTGTCGTGTATAGTGTATTGGCATGTAAGAAAAGTGTCAGTTATGAATGCTCTGATCGATTTTGGTTGTTTTGGTCAATTCATGTAAATAAACCACTTTTATGTTAATGAATGTTTTAAATTTTCCTTGAATTTTGTCAAGAGTCAAAGTTTAAAAACTCAATGTGACACCTCAGACTCGTATTCGGGTCAGATACGGGTTGGGGGTGTTACATGATGGAGATGCTCTATGCTGTGAAGCATCAACCACCTTGGAAGGTAGAAAAAGATTTACAGATATATGGCTCATTGATTCGGGAGCAACATATCACATGACCTCAAGAAGATAATGGTTCCATCATTATGAATCTGTTTTAGGAGGATCTGTGTATAGTTGCAATGATCATGTCTTAGAGATCGTTGGCGTGGGAACCATCAAATTGAAGATATATGATGGAACAATTAAAGTTGTTCGAGATGTATGTCACGTGAAATGCCTGAAGAAAAATTTATTATCCTACAAATTGTTGGATAATAATGCAAGCAAGATTGAAACACAAAAAGGAATCATAAAGGTGTTCTGTGGAGTACTTGTGGTAATGAAAGACGAAAAGATAGCATCAAACTTGTTCATGCTGAAGGGAGAGACTTTTCTAGAAGCAGAAGCCTCCGTTGCCTCATGTAGTTCAGATTCTGCAATGCTATGGCATCAGAAACTTGGACACATGTCAGAACAAGGAATGAAAGTCCTTGTGGAGAAAAAGCTACTTTCAGGCTTAACAAATGTATCACTTACTTTGTGTGAGCATTGCATAACAAGTAAGCAGCACCGGTTGAAATTCAACACATCAAATTTTAGAGGCAAAAGTGTTCTAGAATTGGTTCACTCTGACGTATGGCAAGCACCAGTTACATCCCTAGGCGGAGCAAAATATTTTGTCTCATTTTTTAATGAATACTCCAGGAGATGTTGGGTCCCTATTAAGAAGAAGTCAGATGTGTTTTCCACTTTCAAAAACTTCAAAGTGCGGGTGGAACTTGATTCTGGAAATAAGATCAAGTGTTTCAGAACAGATAATGGAGGAGAATACACAAGTGAAGAATTTGATGACTTTTGCAGGAATGAAGGCATCAAAAGACAGTTCACAGTGGTGAACACTCCTCAATAAAATGGAATGGCAGAGCGGATGAACAGAACCTTGTTAGAAAGAATAAGAACAATGTTGGTGGATGCAGGCCTAGAAAAATCATTCTGGGCAGAAGCAGTCAATACCGTCTGTTATTTGGTGATCGAGCTTCATCAACTGCAATAGAGCTAAAGACATCAATGGAGATGTGGACTGGTAAACCAGCTGATTATTCAAACCTCCATGTATTTGGAAGTATTGTGTATGTGATGTATAACTCCCAAGAAATTTCAAAGCTGGATCCAAAATCCAGGAAATGCAAATTCTTGGGGTATGATGATGGTGTAAAGAGGTATCACTTATGGGATCCCACTGCCCGTAAAGTGATCATCAGCAGGGATTTTATCTTTGTAGAAGATAAGCTACAAAGAAAAGAAGAACATGGTAGCACTGAAAAGTCAGAGACTACACATATACATGTGGAAAAGAAGTTTGAACAAGGAGAGTTTTCTGAAGCAGAACCAGCACATGATGAAGAAGAACCGGAGAGTTCTGAAGCTCCAACAACTCGTCAATCAGATCATGTGAGAAGACGTCTCAATTGGCACTCAAATTATGTTATAGAAGGTAATATTGCATACTGCCTTTTAACAAAGGACGGTGAGCCATCAACATACCAGGAGGCAATAAACAGCTCATATGTTTCACTGTGGATGATGGCGATGCAAGAAGAAATTGAAGCCCTTCATAAAAATAATACATGGGACCTTGTGCCACTACCACAAGGAAGGAAGCAAATTGGTAACAAATGGGTCTTCAAAATTAAGCGAAATAGTAACGACCAAGTTGAGAGGTATCGTGCAAGACTGGTGGTCAAAGGATATGCTCAAAAAGAATGTATTGATTTCAATGAAATCTTTTCTCCTGCAGTTTGACTAATAATAGTTCGAGTAGTCTTAGAAATGTGTGCTACATTGAACTACATTGAACTTACATCTAGAGCTGCTAGATGTTAAAACAACTTTTCTTCATGGAAATCTTGAAGAATAGATTTACATGCTCCAGCCTGAAGGTTTTGAAGAAGAAGAAAAGAAGAACTTGGTTTGTAGGTTGAACAAATCTCTGTACGGTCTAAAGTAGGCGCCGAGGTGTTGGCATAAGAGATTTGATTCATTCATCATGTGCCTTGGATACAACAGACTTAATGCATACCTTGTGCTTATTTCAAAAGGTTTGGTGATAACGATTTTGTTATTTTGCTGTTTTATGTGGATGACATGTTGGTTGCAGGACCCAACAAAGATCATATTGAAGAATTGAAGGCACAACTGGCTAGGGAATTTGAAATAAAGGACTAGGGATCAACAAACAAGATTCTAGGGATGCAAATTCACCGAGACAAAAGTAATAGGAAGATTTGGCTTTTACAGAAGAATTACTTGAAGAAGATCTTGTCAAGATTTAGCATGCAAGATTGTAAGCCAATTTCTACCCCTCTTCCTATTATCTTTAAATTATCCTACAGTATGTGTCCTAGAAGTGAAGAAGAGAGGATGGAGATGTCTCGAGTACCGTATGCATCGACAATGGGAAGTTTAATGTTCGCTATGATATGCACAAGACCAGACATTGCACAAGCAGTGGGAGTGTGATACATGGAGAATCCAGGCAAAGAGCATTAGAATACAGTAAAGAGGATCCTGAGATACATCAAAGGGACCTCAAATATTGCATTATATTACGGAGGATCAAACTTACTAATAAATGGGTATGTAGATTCTGACTATGCAGAGGATTTGGATAAAAGCAAATCTACAACATGATATGTGTTCAAAGTTACTGGTGGAGCTGTAAGCTAGGTTTCTAAGTTGCAGTAAATTGTGGCTACATCCACAACAGAAGCAGAATATATAGCAACTACACAAGCCAGTAAAGAAGCAATTTGGTTGAAGATGCTATTGGAGGAGCTTGGGCACAATCAAGAGTATGTCTCTCAATTTTGTGATAGTCAAAGCGCCTTGCATCTAGCAAGGAATCCAACATTTCATTCAAGGACAAAGCACATACGAGTTCAATATCATTTCATTCGTGAAAATGTGGAAGAAGGGACGGTAGATATGCAGAAGATCCATACCAAAGATAACATAGCAAATTTTATGACGAATGCAGTAAATACTGATAAATTTACTTGGTGTCGATCCTCTTGTGACATGTCAGAAACGTAAGCAACATGAAGATACAAGGTAGAAAGAATGGTGTGAAGATATGATTGTTCCAATCAAATCTTCAAGTGGGAGATTGTTGAAAATTCAATGCATGGCCGACTAATTAGCATGGGGCGGCTAATTTAGTCAAATTTGGCCACCAAATTGTTAAAATAATAAATGGTAAAATTACTAAAATTAATCCTTATACTTTAGAGTATTTATAAGATTAGTCCTTAATGTTGAAAACATTTTGATGTTTCGATATAACAAATTAAGTATAATTGAATTTTAAGATTTTATAAGTATATTTGATTCAATCAATTATAAAATTATTACTCCAAGTTTTTCAAGATCAATTTCAAACCCTAATAAATGTGTAAAATTGTGTTTTATACTTAATATATTTTTTAAACAATTTTCACAAAATATTTTGAACCAAAATCAAGCCTAAAATCAATTTTTCAAAGGGATGCACCGATGCACCAATCCATGCATCGATACACCAATGAATAAATTGAACATCGAATGCAGTTTATGCACCGATGCACTATCCATGCATCGATGCACTCAGGGTTTTATGAAAACATCGAATGCATTTGATGCATCGATGCACAAGCAATGCATCGATGCACTCAGGCTATTTTGAAACATCGAGAGTGCATCGATGCACCTTGTGTATGCATCGATGCACGGACGCTCCCAACTGGTTTTATTAATTGTTTTCACACTTAAACGGCTCTATTGACTCCACTAATCATCCCCAACGTTCAGAATCAATTGAAGGATTATTTAAACAAGATTAGAAGCCATTATCCAACAAGTAGAAATAACAAGAAACAAGAATCAAGTGAGAATCAAAGAGAAAGGATTAAACTCATTGTTTGAGCACTTCAAGCTTATTTTTCATTCAATATTCATCTTACTTTCAAGAACACTACTTGTACTCAATTGTATTTATTCTTGAGTGTTCTTTCTTTGTTCTAGAATTGTGCAAACAATCTACCTTGTGAGGTTTTCCTTGTAAGTTTGCAAATTTGTAATCTTCTCTTTGAAAAAGAGTGTTATCAAGAATTGGGGTATATTATTGAGGGAGTTGTAAGGTTATCTCTTTGGCCTCAAAAGAAAGAAAACATTAGTGAATTTGTTGGAAAATCCTTAGAGTGGGTAGCTAAGGTAGTGGACGTAGACTTTGGTTGAGAAAGTCGAACCACTCTAAATCGTTGTGCAACTTCTTTCAATTTTCTGTTAAAGCTTCCACCAAAATTTTAATTGCCAATTCACCCCCCTCTTGGCCTATTCCATCGATCGATTAACTCAACAATTGGTATCAGAGTTTGACTAATTTGAAGGTTTAACCGCCTCTTGAGTATATCCGGGATGAGTTAAATTGATAAAGATGGTGTCTACTTCCGGTTCATTCTCCATGGAAGAATCCAAACCAATTGACGCGCCTCCACACTTCAATGGAACAAATTATCATCGTTGGAAGAAGCTTATAATGATATTTATCCAAGCATTTGATATGGAAGCTTGGATGATGGTTGAGAAAGGATATTATTCTCCAACAAAGAAGGCAAACAAGTGGAGTGATCAAGAACAGAAGAGAGCTCAACAAAACACAAAGGCTATGCACATGTTATGTTTGTGCAATTGATCCTAATGTATATAAAGGAGTTTCTTCTTGTTCAAGTGCCAATGAAATGTGGGATAAGCTTGAGGAGATCTATGGAGACAAAAAAGAAAAAGAACCAATAAAGGTGATGTCTCTATTAGCTCTCACAGAGCCAAATGTATCTTTTTTTGAAAGCTAAAACAGACTTGGAAAATCAAACTGAAATGTTGAGAAAGGAGTTAGAGCTTTCAAAAATAAAATCTGAAAACTTTGAAAAAGAAAATTTCAAATTAAACAAACTTCTTCTAGAAACAAAAATGGATTTTGAAAATCAAAATGAAATCTTGAAGAAGGATTTAGAGCTTTCAAAAATGAAATTTGAAAGTATTGAAAAAATAAAATTTCGATTTGAAAGTTAAGCTTGAATGTTTAACAAAAGAAAAAGATATCATTTTAAATAATTCATCTAGTTCAATAATGACAATATGTTCACATTGTCATTATCATGGTCATAAGGAACATACTTGTCCTTTAAAGAAAGGAAAACGATTTAAAATTAGACAAGTATGGGTTCCAAAAGGAACAATAAGCATTGAAACTAATGTTCAAGGATCCAAAGCAATTTGGATACCAAAATCTACTTAAATGTCTCTTGTAGGTGTGTGGGAGCAATGGTGATGAAGAGGATGATATTCAAGATGATCTAGCCACACATGAAAAAGGAATGGGTAACCTCTAAACTTAATGTTTTGATTTTATTTGGTTGCTCATTTAGTTTATGCATGCATGAGGTTTTAAATGTTGAATAATTCTAAATGATTATGTTTTATCTCATGTATGTTGAAAAATATTGTATGATGAACATAGTAATCTTTGGTAATGTTTTATAACCTCTAGTTCATCATATTAATTTTTGGTCAAATTTATTTTTAAAATATAATTGATATCTCTTTAACAATTGATATCGATTTTTCAAGAACTTTGGTTTTGCAAAATTTTGACCTTAAATTTTTCTTAATGACTATGCATAGATTTTTTTTAAAAAAAATTATAAAGTTTTAATGCGTAACATTTTCAAAAAAAAACTTTATGCATGTGCTCTTAATCTCGATAATTAACATTGCATAATGTTTTGTATATGAATGGATTAAAGTATAATCCGATTAGATGAATTTGACAAAAGATACAATGTCTTATTTTTTAAATTAAGTGTTTGCAAAATTGATTGACATTGCATCTATTTTGATTATGCTGGTTGGTCATAGAATAGGAAACATTTACATGGTGCATTTAGATTCTATAGACATGACTAATTTATGCCTAGTTGCAAAGGATGAGCATGATAGTTGGTTATGGCATAGGAGACTAGGACATACTAATATGAGTGTTTTGCAACGACTAATTCAAGGAGATTTAGTTCGAGGGTTGCCTAAACTTAAATTTGATAATGATAAAATCTGTGATGCTTGTGCTAAAGGAAAACAAAAAGGAATTTCTTTTAAATCTATCAATGACGTACCCACTAGTAGAGTATTACAATTGATCCATTTAGATCTTTTTGGGCCATCTAGAACTACTAGCTTGGGTGGAAAATAATATGCATTTGTTTTGGTAGATGACTATTCTAGATATACTTGGGTTCTATTCTTAAGTACTAAAGATGAAGCATTAGAAAAATTCATCACGTTTTCAAAAGTAATCCAAAACGAAAAAGGTTACTCTATAACTAGTGTTAGGAGTGATCATCGAACTGAATTTGAAAATCTTGGATTTACTGAATTTTGTAATTCTAATGGTATTAGCCATAATTTTTCAGCACCTAGAACCCCTCAACAAAATGGAGTTGTTGAGAGGAAAAATCGAACTTTAGAAGAAATGGCTAGAACCATGGTTTGTGAAAACAATTTGCCAAAATATTTTTGGGCAAAAGCCACAAATACCGCTTGTTATGTTATTAATCAAGTAATGATTAGGCCTATTTTGAAGAAAACTTTATATGAACTATTTAAAAATAAAAAACCCAACATTAGCTATTTTCATCCTTTTGGATGTAAATGGTTTGTTTTAAACAACGATAAAGATAATCTTGGAAAATTTGATGCTAAAAGTGATGAAGGATTTTTTCTGGGTTATTCTTTAAATTCTAACACTTATCGAGTATTTAATAAAAGAACTTTAGTTGTAGAAGAGTCTATACATGTTTTCGATGATAATCCCCTTCCGAGGAAGGATTCTTGTGTGAATGATGATGTAGTCATTATAAATATAAATGACGTTGGAGAACCATCATCAAAGGAAAAAACGAAAGACGGAGAAACTCAAGATCCTCTCGAGAATCCAACCATTGAAGAAAGGGAAGTCTCTTACCCAAGGGAATACAACTATGTCAAAGATGGTGAGATTATAGGTGATCCATCAAAAGGGGTAATAACTCGTTCTTCTCTTAGAAATATTTGTAATTATGTTGCATTTATCTCATGCATAGAGCCTAAGAATATTAAAGAAGCATTAAATGATGAACATTGGATTATGGCTATGCAAGAAGAGTTAAATCAATTTGAGAGAAGTAAGTATGGACATTAGTTGAAAGGCCTAGTAATAAATCTACTATAGGTACTAGATGGGTATTTAGGAATAAGCTTGATGAAAGTGGTAATATAGTGAGAAATAAGGCTAGACTTGTTGCTCAAGGCTATACTCAAGAAGAGGGCATAGACTATGATGAAACATACTCTCCCGTAGCTAGGATGGAAACAATTAGAATGTTATTAGCATTGCATATTTTCATGAATTTAAATTATATCAAATGGATGTTAAAAGTGCATTTTTAAATGGTTTTATAAAAGAAGAAGTGTATGTGGAACAATCTCCAGGTTTTGAAGGTTTAAAATTTCCAAATCATGTTCTTAAATTGGCAAAAGGCTTTATGGTTTAAAATAAGCTCCTAGATCTTGGTATGAAAGATTGTCAAACTTTTTAATTGAAAAAGGCTTTTCAAAAGGGAATATTGACACTACATTGTTTTTAAAGCATAAATGTAAAGATTTATTAGTATTTCAAATTTATGTTGATGATATAATATTTGGTGCTACTAATGATGTTCTTTGCCAAGAATTTTCTAAGCTAATGCAAAGTGAATTCGAGATGAGCATGATGGGGGAGCTCTCATTTTTCTTGGGACTCCAAATCAAGCAAAGAAAAGATGGAATCTTCATCAATCAAGCTAAGTACGTCAAAGATATGCTCAAGAAGTTTGGATTGGAAAATAGGAAACCTCATGACACTCCAATGAGCTCATCAACAAAGCTTGACATAGATGAATGAGGTAAATGTGTAGATGTTAAATTATATAGGTTAATGATTGGATCTTTTCTATATCTAACTGCAAGTAGACCTGACATTATGTTTAGTGTTTGCTTATGTGCTAGATTTCAATCATGCTCTAAGGAATCACATTTACTAGTTGTTAAGAGAATCTTTAGATACCTTAAGGACACTCCTAGTTTAGGACTTTGGTATCCTAGAGACTCTAACTTTAGCTTGCATGCCTTCTCTGATGCGGATTATGGAGGATGCAAATTAGATAGGAAAAACACCTCCGGTACTTGCCAATTCCTTGGAAATATGCTAATTTTTTTGTTTTCAAAGAAAAAAAATTGTGTTGCATTATCTACCACTGAAGCAAAATACATTTCAATTGGTAGTTGTTGTGCACAAGTTTTATGGATGAAACAACAACTTTTTTATTATGGAATTGAAATAGGTATCATTCCTATCAAGTGTGACAATACTAGTGTTATTTGTCTCACTAAAAATCTCATCCAACACTCTAGAACAAAGCACATTGAAATTAGACATCACTTCATTAGAAACCATGTCGCTAAGGAAGATTTAGTTCTAGAATTTGTTGATACTTTACACCAATTAGCAGATATTTTTATAAAACCTTTAGACAAAGAAAGATTTTGGAAATTTATGAGAGAATTAGGTTTAACTGACCTATTTTCACTTAGTGTTTAAAATAATTTTAGCACTTTTAAGAATAAATGAAAAATGCTTATAATAAAAAAATTTGATTGCATTCTTTGCTAATAGTTAGGGGGAGTTTATGTTCTTTGATGAAAATTAACTTTATGTTCAAATGTAGTTTAAGGATTAATTTGATTGATAGAACATGATTATTTTTCATTATATGAGTTGTCAATACCACTAGAGTCAATTAAATTAGCATTTTGAGTGTTTAAAACGGATTTTTGATATTTTTGTGCTTAATGCATCGATAGACTTAACAGTGCATCGATGCATCCTTGAATGTGCATCGATACACCATGTAGGTGCACCGATGCACTCCTTGAATGTGCATCGATGCACAATGCAATGCATCGATGCACAATGCAATGCATCGATGCATCCGTCAGGTTTTGGGTATTAATACTCTATGTTCTTCATCTTCTCAAACTCCTAACTCTAAAACACTCACGTCGATCACCTCTCTGTCTCTCTAAATTCTCCTTTTGCTCAAAATTAACGAAAAATAGTCGGAATCTTCAAGCTTTTCATCTCCATATCCTGCTAACATCATTAAAACGTGCAAAACAACTTCTCATTCTCATCAATCCGAAATTTTCAAGGTATTTTTCTAAAAACCTCTATTTTATCATATTTTGATTTTAGAACTAGTTTAGATTAGTTCTAGAATGAACATTATATCGGGCATTGATTGTTTGGTGATTAGAAACTAGATTTTACAACAAATTTCGTCAAAAGCACACAATATTTCAAAATTTTATTTGAAATTCGAAATTAAAAAAAATCTTTTGAATTATTTAGATGTTTTTGACTCAATTATGTTGTTTTTCATGAAAATTATACATATTATGATTTTTCAAATAGTTTTCAAAATCATGCCCATTAGGATTCGGTTTAGAGAACCTTGAATTATTGCAGACTCAATTGAGTTTTGGGATTGATTATTGTGCATACATGTGTTTCAAATTACAGGTTACATTCCTTATTCCGATTCCTTAAACCATGTTGAAGATACTCATTTTTTTCATTTAAATATTATTTATATTATCATTATTATTATAATTATTATTATTTTTATTATTATTATTTTATTATTAATAAATATTATTACAGGCCCAAATCATACTGGACCGACCCAGTTACAAAGGACCCAACTGGCCCAAACCCATCAGGAAACCCTAAACCTAATTTAGGATTTGTATCATCTAACCCTAGCCGCCTCAGCATCACAGCCATTGGACCTGAGAGATCCAACGGCCCACACTCATCCAGAACGAAGCCTAGGGTAATGATACCCTAGGGACCATGCGGCCACCGTTCGCCAACCTCTGCTACCACGCTGCCACGACGCCAACCGAAGGATCCAGAAGGCCAAGCCATAGCTGCACACGTTGCCCTCAATGGTGAGTCACCACTGGAAGTTTGGTGACTCACCGAACTCTACTCTTTTACCCGGTCCAAGACAAGCGCCGGTGATGGCTATAAAGCCACCACCGAACCTGCAAAGAAAGAGGGAGGAACCAACAGCCACAGAGCAACCAAACAGAGAGCAAAGATACAAAAAAAATAGAGATCAACTCACAACAACCAACAATCCAACCGAGAAGAGAGAATGAAGGGTTTACCTTACCGGAGAACTCCAAACGGCGCCTGAGAACCAAAAATACCGAAGGTATTTTCCTTAGATCTAGGAAAACCCATAACTTTTTAGGATAAAAGAAGGGTGAAATCGAGTTTAGGGTACTCGGATCTAGGGTTTGGGAAATTTTGGTATTTTCCGACCACCGAAAATGGTGGCCGGCGGTGGGGATTACGGCGATAGACGGCTGCCGCCTGGTGACCGGCTTCCCTCCGATGAGGGAAGCTAGAGAGAGGCGAGAGAGTTTTAAACTCTCTTAGTTTAGAGAGAGAGAGCAAATTGAGAAATGAGAGAGCTGGCCCTTCGGGCCAGCCGTTTCGGGCTTAAATAGCCCTTCCCGAACGACGCTGTTTTGGGGAGGGCTATTTGTGTAATTTTTAAATGTTAAACCTTGTCTGTAGTCCCTCTGTTTTATATATTTTACATTTTAGTCACTGAATCAAATTTATGATCCTTTTAATTTGGTCTCTAAATTTTATTTATTTATATTTTAGCCCTTAACCGTAATTATAAATATTTTAGATAAAATACGTATTTAGTCCTTTAGTTTTAATAATTAATATTTTAATCCCGAGTACATATTTTTAATCTGATATTCGAATTTTATATAATTTTAGTTTAGTCACTAAATTAATAAATAAGGAGAATATCATGTTTAATCCCTGTAATTTTAAATAATTAATTACGAATTAGGTATTTAATTTTATTAGATTATAATTTAGTCACTAATTTTAAATATTTTCATTTATTATAAAGTTTTATTTTTTAAAATATATAGTTCTAATTTTATTTTTATTATTATTTATTTATGTTTTAATTTCACTTGTTTATATTTAAATATTATATTTATTATTATTATATAGTCATATAAATATATATAATCAATAATAATTTATATTAAATCTTAATTTGATTTTACATAAATTATTTTTTTTATCATATTTTAATATTTATTTATTTTTCAATATCAAAGAAAAGGGCAGTCTTAATACAACTGGATGTCCTATTATGGTATTTTAAAATTAAATATTATAAAAAAACACAAAATTTAATTTTATTTAAATTATTATAATATTTATTAATATCGAAGAAAAGAGCTGTCTTAAGGCACCTAGAAGTCCTTTTCTGATATTTCTAAATAAGTAAATATCTTATTTATGTTTAATATATTTTCTTAAAAATATTTGAATTAAATAGGATTATAAATAAAAATATATTTTGAATTTTTAATAATAGAGACAATTTATAATTAAAAAGTACCAATTTTGGGCGTTGTAGGGGTGCTAATCCTTCCCTAAACGTAACCGACCACGAATCCCTTTTTTATTATTAAAAAGAATTGATTTTTGGTTATAAACGTAGATCAGTTCATCTTTTAACTGATGTTTTCTTAAAACTCTTTTAAAAGATAATTTTTAGGTATTCGACCTACCTAACCCAAAAGGCCGATGACGACTCCCAAATTATAAAAAATATTAAAAAACCATTTATTAAACATCACTTTTCCCGCCAAGTAAAAATAATTCGTGCCCGGACGAAAACCGGTTACGACACATGTCAAATCCTAAATGCCCTAGGACCTCTTCTAGTCGTTCTACCTAACCTCCTAATCCCGTTCCTCCTCCACCTACAAATCTTATAGGAGCCTGTTTTAATATGCCTGAACGTCGTAGAGAAGAATTGTACCATAGATACATAAATTCTTTCCAATCTTATAGAATCCAGGAAGAGCGTATTCCTTCTGTTCAAACCATGATTGATTTTGACTTCGAATACCTTCCGATTCTCAAAACATGGAAGTTTGATAAACTGTTTTCCTTAAAACCTATTGTCTATCATCAGTTAGTCCGCATTTTCTACTCTAATGCGGTATGTATTCAAAATCAGACTCAATGTGGGACTATATGAATTAGATCCTATCTTTTAGGACTATATATTCATATTGACCCTGAGACTATAGCTTCACATTTTGGGCTAGATAAAGATGGTTTATACAATGAGAAAGAAACTGTAGACTATCCCTATATTCTTAATGCTAGTGTCAGTACCTTGCGTACTCATCACGATCGTTTTCTTCATTTGGTGATCTCTTAGTGGTTTAGACCATCCGGAGGTAGGTACTCCACTCTTCGTATGAAGGATTTATGGTGGATGCACTGTCTCAAGAATAAGAACAAAATAAATTTGCCACACATTATATTTAGTGAGCTAGTGGATACCATAAACATTATTCCTTCAAAACACGTCGAAACATTAGTTTATGGGTGTCTTCTCAGTAATCTTTTTATCAAACTCAATCTTAACGTCTCTCTCGACAATCTCATCCCTCTTCAAAACCAAATCAATATCACATCGTTAAAGAAAGCTGATTGGAAATAAGACGAGGAAACCGGTCTATGGGTCTTTCGACCCAATAAGCCAACTCCGGGAGCTAGTTCTTCACGAGCTGCTCCTAGCTCCTCTCGTGCTCCTCCTCCGGCACCGGCTGCATATGATGATCCCGAGCTTCAAGGATTATTTCAAGACATTGACGATCCCGATAATGCGCCTGCACCACAAGAGGATCAAGTGCCTCCATATTTTCGTTCGTTTTTGGAGACATTTGATCTACGGTTTGCTTCCATCGAATCCCATTTGACTGCTAACAACGAAGCGATGAATCATCGCTTAGACTCTTTGGAAGCTCAACATATGGAGTTTCAACGGTAGATGCTTGCACATATGAATGCTCTCTCTCTCTTTAGATGAAAGCACGATTTCCTCCTCCTCCCGATCCTCCAATGGATTAGATTTTTCCTTGTTATGCTTTCTTGGATTTTAAAACTTGGATTGATTTTGATGTTTCTGGATTGTTTATTTTGGATGGTTGAATGTTTGGATTTATGATTTATATGTTTGGATATTTGAACTTATTATATATACTTGGTTTGGTTTTTACATTCAATTTGAGCTTAATGTTTATTAATTTTTGCATCATTTACATATTAGTTACATTATGACCAATTATGTCATTTCACATTTGATTATGAATATTATTTATAAAAAGTAATGGCTAACCTTTCTCTTGATCTTTGATCTTAGCAGTTTAAGTTATATTTATTAATAATCAATTGGGTATGTTTTGATTTCAAAACCTTGTTTAAAACGTCTTAGAGTATTTTTTATTTAACAAAAAGGGGGAGAAGTGTAAAATGGTTAAAGGGGAGAAGTGTTATAGTAAGGGGAGAAATTTTCAAACTTGATTTCAAAATTTATTTTCAAAGAAAATCTTAAAATTACACAAATATTTTGTTATATCAAAAAGGGGAAGATTGTTGAAAAATTTTTGACGTTTCGATATAACAAATTAAGTATAATTGAATTTTAAGATTTTATAAGTATATTCGATTCAATCAATCGAATATCAAATTATTACTCCAAGTTTTTCAAGATCAATTTCAAACCTTACTAAATGTGTAAAATTGTGTTTTATGCTTAATATATTTTTGAAACAATTTTCACAAAATATTTTGAACCAAAATCAATCCTAAAATCAATTTTTCAAAGGGATGCACCGATGCACCAATCCATGCATTGATGCACCAATGAATAAATTGAACATCGAATGCAGTTTATGCACCGATGCACTATCCATGCATCGATGCACTCATGGTTTTATGAAAATATCGAATCCATTTGATGCATCAATGCACTCAAGCTCTTTTGAAACATCGAATGCATTTTATGCATCGATGCACTCTTAGTGCACCGATGCACTAAGGGTCCAACAGTCAAAATATTTAAATTTTACACTTGATGCACCGATGCACCTTGTGTATACATCGATGCACGGACACTCCCAACTGGTTTTATTAATTGTTATCACACTTAAACGGATCTATTGACTCCACTAATCATCCCCAACGTTCAGAATCAATTGAAGGAGTATTTAAACAAGCTTAGAAGCCATTGATCAACAAGTCGAAACAACAAGAAACAAGAATCAAGTGAGAATCAAAGAGAAAACATCAAACTCATTGTTTGAGCACTTCAAGCCTATTTTTCATTCAATATTCTTCTTGCTTTCAAGAACACTACTTGTACTCAATTGTATTTATTCTTGAGTGTTCTTTCTTTGTTCTAGAATTGTGCAAACAATCTACCTTGTGAGGTTTTCCTTGTAAGTTTGCAAATTTGTAATCTTCTCTTTGAAAAAGAGTGTTCTTAAGAATTGGGGTATATTCTTGAGGGAGTTGTAAGGTTATCTCTTTGGCCTCAAAAGAAAGAACAAATTAGTGAATTTGTTGGAAAATCCTTAGTGTAGATAGCTAAGGTAGTGGACGTAGACTTTGGTTGAGAAAGTCGAACCACTCTAAATTGTTGTGCAACTTCTTTCAATTTTCTGCAAAAGCTTCCACCAAAATTTTAATTGCCAATTCACCCCTTATTGGCATATTCCATCGATCGATTAACTCAACACTTAAGCTTCAACTATAAATACTCTATCCCATTTAGCTTCAAAATAATCCCAAATCATTTTAGCTTTCTGACAATACTTGAGAATTTAGAGAGTTTATTGAGAGTTGTTTTCTCCTTTTTATCAAGAGAGAATTATCATTGTTTTCTCCTTGTTAGATCGAGAGAAGTTGTAATTCCTATTTTCTCATTGTGAAATTCTTCTGTCGTTGCCCGTGGTTTTTACCCTATATTATTTAGGGGGTTTCCACGTAAAATTTGTGTCTTCTTTATCTTCATTTTTATTTTCTCAAATTATTAGTTGCGATTTTGCTCTATTCAATAGCCGTATTTTGCAACATAATATGAGAAAACAAGTATAATTTAAATATTAATTTGTAAATAAAATAAAATAATGCAGAAAGGTTGAGTACATCGGTGTTTCGACTAGACGCGCCACAACAATCATCTGAAAGATATGCAGAAGAACATGAAGGAAAAATAAACTAATTAGCGGTGAAGATTTTTTCATTGAAATTGAATTAGAATGAGTTAGTTGCATCATATGTCCCCAAACTATATCTTTTATTTTAAATTGGTTCTTAAACTTTTGAATATTCTAATTTTATCCCTAAACTATGACTCACTCTAAATTAGTTCTTAAACTTTTGAATATTCTAATTTTATCCTTAAATTATGATCATCTTTCTAAATTGGTCCCCCAAACTTTTGAATATTCTAATTTCATACCCAAATTCATCCAAATGTGTAATTAGTTTCAACCATAATTTAACCTAATTTTTTTTCAAACATATAATAATATAATTTGGCCTAATGGTTTTATTGCCAAGGAATGTGATTACTATATACATATAGTTTGGGATGAAATTGGAATGTTCAAAACGTTTGAGGACCAATTTAGAATGAGTGTCATATTTTAGGAATGAAACAAATGTCAAAAGTTTAAGGACTAATTTAGAATGATAGTCTTAGTTTAGGGATGAAATTGGAACATCAAAAAATTTAGGTACCAATTTAAAATTAAATTCATACTTTGAGTACATTGGATGCAATTAACTCTATTAGAATTAAAGAGACATTCAACAATTGTTTGTCCCAAATTTATGTATTTGTATCCAAGTTTAGCCAGTCCCCTTGACACCATTGCATCCACTATAAATAAAACCCATATTAAAATTAATTAATAAAGAAAAATTAAATTCAATAAATATAAATTTATTAATACATCAAATATTAACTCTATTAAATATACATGTTTCCTTTATTAGTTTCTCTTGGATATTGCAACCAAAAGGATTCCAACTGTTCCATCTGATCATCAAGCAATCACATAGTAATATTTTTAAAACTAAGAGTTAATTGCATCATATGTCCCCAAATTATAATTTGTATATTAAATTGGTCCTTAAGCTTTTAAATATTCTAATTTTATCCTCAAACTATGACTCTCATTTTAAATTATTCCTTAAACTTTCAAACATTATAATTTCATACCTAAACTATGACCCCTTTCTAAATTAGTCCTCAAACTTCTTAATATTCCAATTTTATCGCCAAATTCATTAGTTTCAATCATATTTTAACCTAAATTTTGTTTTTTTCAAACATAATAATATAACTTGGCCTAACATTTTTATTAACAAGGGATGTTATTAGCATATATGTATAGTTTGGGATAAAATTTGAATGTTTAAAAATTTTAGGGACCAATTTAGAATGAAGGTCATAGTTTGGGGATCAAATTGAAATGTTCAAAAGTTTGAGGATTAATTTAGAATGATAATCATAGGTATCAAATTGGAATATTTAAAAGTTTAGAGATTAATTTAAAATGAGAATCATACTTTGAGTACATGTGATGAAATTAACAAAAAAAACTAAACAAGAAAAGATACGATAATAATTATAGAATAAGAGCTTACCCATAGGCGGTGTCCGAGAAAGTCCATTAGCCAAAAGAGTTTCTCCTCTCATGATAGAGCGGCCACCGGCGGCGGCGGCAACTTCACTGGCATCCGACACCAGCCAAACGCGTAAGGCCATTAGGCTTACTGCGAAACTCAAACATGAAGAATCACCCATACACATGCCAGCTTTTCGAATTCCGATAAAGCAAAAGGATTTTGCAGTATATGATCCCAGGGATGAGCAGGTATTTATCAATGTTATTAAAATCGGACCGGACTGGCCGGTTCGACCGGTTGAACCATGAACCGGTGGCCTGTCCGGTCCGGTTAACTCCCAAAACCGGATTAGTACAGAATCGGTAAAGAATCGGAAGAACCGGTTGAAAACCGGGGTGAATCGGCTGAAAACCGGTAAAACCGGTTTGAACCGTCGGTTCACTTTTTTCTTTAAAAAAATTTTAAACCAAACAACGTCGTTTGTTCAACGAGCCGAGTCAAATTCGAGTATTGTTGAGCTCGACTCGAACTTGAAAACTTTAAAAGTAAGCTCAACTCGACTCAAAAACTCACGAGCTAAAAATTATCAACTCGAAATATAATATTAAAACTTGAAATCGAAAAGGCTCGAACTCAAAAAAAAAATTTAGAAGTTCGATTGAAGCCTAAAATTTGAGCTCAATTGAAGCCTAAAATTTGAGCTCAAATAAAGCGAAAGAATAGTTCGCTTTGTGCTCACCAAAAAACTCCATGATTTTGAATGTCAAATTATCTCTATTATTTATAGAAGTAAGTTGGGATGCTCTTCTATGTTTTTTAGCCATGTGGGATTGTTTTGTTCTCATATTTTTACTCTTTAAACTTTTGGGATACTCTTCTATGTTTCTTAGCCATGGGAGATTGTTTTTTTTAAAACAATTAAACCAAATGACATCATTTGTTATGATTTTTTTAAACCCCGATTTTATTTTTTTGATTATAGTTATATAATTATATTTATTATTTAATATGTTTTACCTTAAATATTACGTTGTAGTTGATTTGAATCATTTTGTTTCACTTGATTTTATGGTTTTTCATTTATACATGTTATGAGTTGTGATATTTTTATACCTTTTAATATTGTAAACTTAAAAAATGTTACATATATATTAATATTGCTTTGAATATTATGTAAAATTAAAAAAAAAATTATTTTATATAAAATCCGGTTGAACCAGTACCTTCACCGGTTCAATGTCCGGTCCGATTTTAAAAACATTGGTATTTATTAACAAGGCCAATTTTATTTCATTTTCTTAATTTAATTTTTCATTAATTCCCATAATTAGTGTGACGGTGATAATAACCTAATTTTTCCAATGTATACAACAAGCTTGGGTTACTTTTTCATTACGAATGAGAGGGTGAATTTTTATTCAATGGGTAAATTACAAATTTAATAACCTAATTTTATTTTTTCTCCAAATTTATTTATTGTGCTTTTAATTTTTCCAATTAACTCACTCAATTTTATACATATATTTTTTGGTCACTTTATCGTAAAACTTTTAACGGCGTTACGAAGTAGATTAAATAAATGTTTTTTTGGATAATTCCATTTTATTTCCCAAGAAAAACAAGAAACATGCTACATAAACAACTATTTAACTCCAACCATTACAAACAACAAAGGAAACAACCATTATAAGTGAACCCCACAACCTTAAGAAATACCCCACTTCACACAAAGGGAATCGTCCCTAGGATTAGCTCTGCTGATAGCCCATCCTTTCAGCCGAATCTGGATAGCCTCCTTAATGTCCTTCAACACATCACCCACCAATCTAACTTTGCCCCCAAAAAGCCTACTATTTCTCTCCTTCCAAATGTTATACACATGACAAGCCCAATCAAGCTTAAACACCCTCACAATGAGAGATTTCCATTTAAAGCAGTGAACAACCCATGCCAGCTCCCTATCCCAACAATTAACCCAACGAGTTACACCAAACAAAGTAAGAATATCACCCCACAACTCCCTCACAAAACCATAATCAAAGAACAAGTGATCCCTAGTCTCAGCCTCAGCACCACGGAGGACACACTTATCATTCTTAATGCTTAATCCCATTCTCAAATGTTTTTTAATAATTAAAAGACAAGTAAAAAAAAGAATGTTATTAAAAAATAAAATACTCTAAATAATATTATCCAACTTTAATTTCCCAAATAGAAAATTACCTAATTCAACGACCAAAGATTACCAGCTTCTGACCAGGACTAACCACGCTAATAACCACTACTCGATATATTAATTTTAAATTTAATTTTTAAATTCTATTCTAAAAATATAATTTTGTGTTATGTTTAATGAATTTTAATTTTTTAAATTTTGAACTTTAATTTTAAATTTCAATTTCATTAAGTAAGAAAACATGGGGCTTACTAATTGGAAAAAGATTCACCCTCTCATTCGTAATGAGAAAGTAACCAAGGCTTGTTGTATACATGGGGTACGAGGATAAGATTATTATCACCATCACACTAATTATAAGAAGGGTTGATGTAAAAATAAATGTTTCAAATATATCTTAAGTTAACTTTACGTATTTAAAAAAATTCGTTAAAAATAGGTGTATAACATTTTTTGTTATACTTTTGGATGTCTAAGTCTAATTATCGTTAAAAAATTGTTATCCAATTAAAACACAAATGTCCTTTAATTTAATTTCTAATATTTTTTTTAAATTCAAATATAAATTAGATTAAATTAAATAAAAATATATTTTTGATCCTCATTTATGGTAAAATAAAAAGTTACTATCTTTTTTCTCTTCTCACTCTCTCCTCTCCTCTCCTCTCCTCTCCTCTCCTCTCCTCTCCCTTTCATTCTTCTTTTATTTTTCCTCTGTTTCAATACAGTGTTTAGAGTTAACATTTTAAACTAAATTGAAACCCTAAAATTACACAAATTTCATATTTACTCTTTAAGGTCCAAAATACATGAGATTCACCTATTCTCAGTGCTCATAAAACAATAACTCAAGTAAACAAAAAAATCAATTAAAATAATCACTATTAGATATGATTATGAACACTCGTAAAATTTTAAATTTAAAAGATTTTTAAAATTTATTAATCTTTAATTTAGAAAATAAAAATTACCTCTTTCACTTACGAATACCCATAAAATCTCTTTCCTTTGCTCTAAGACATATTTGAACTGTAAATGGGGAGTTTCATTCATCAATAACAATACGTGACCCTGGAACTGTAACATGGTTTTGACGATTCACTCGACATTTTCATTGGTGAAGAGTAAATATGAAATTTATGTAATTTTTAGGGCTTCAATTTAGTTCAAAATAATAACCTGAAACTCTATATTGAAATAAAGGAGAAAAGGAAGAAGATTGAAAGGGAGAGGAGAGGTTAGGTCAGGAGAGAGTGAGAAGAGAAAGAATGATACTTTTTTGTTTTACCGTAAATGAGATAAAAAATATTTTTTATTTAATTTAATTTAATTTATTTTTGAAGGGTTCTAACTTATGGCAAGATAGAACCAAACCTCACTTCAGTTGGTGTGTGAGACGGATCCTCAATGCTAGGGAGGGGGCTTTTTTTGTTGCTTGGGAGTGTGACTGACTGGTGTTTGATTACCACTGCTTGGATCTGGTTTGAGGTCAAGACTAGTAGTGATGTTGTTTGTTGGCATAAATTGGTGTGGTTTCCCCCTTAATGTACCCAAGCATGATGTCATTGCTTGGCTTGTCATTTTAGGAAGGCTTTTCACAAAGGATCGATTGTTACGTTGGGAGGTTTTGGTGGATTGTCAGTGTGTTTTGTGGTCAGCTAGAGTTGCAAGACCATTTGTTTTTCTCTTGTCCGTTCTCTAAGCTGATATGAGGAGGGGTGCTAAAGTTGTGTAATGTGCACCGACATGTTATGGATTGGGATCAGGAGCTCAATTGAGCTATTTCTCTGCTCAAGGGTAATTCTTCTATCTTGAGAGTGGTGTGAAATGCTCATTTGTACTTTGTGTGGCTTGAACGGAATAACAAGATCTTTCAATCTCTTTCTAGCTCATTTGATGGTGTTTTAAGTCAAATTATTGAAGTGTTTTAAGTCAAATTATTGAAGTGGTTCAAGTCCAGTTTAGTAGAAAGCGTCTTGTTCAAGTAAAGTTGGTTAATTTCCAGATGTGTGGGGCTTGGGATATCTCCCCTAGTGGGTGTGGTTTTGTTGGGTTTTATGTGATTTTGTTGGTTGTAGTAATGTTTTGCTTCCTTTTGGGTAATAAATTTTAAAATTATAAAAAAAACATTTGAAAGTGTAACGAAAATAACGTTAGACATATATTTTTAACTAGAATTTCCTTAAACACTTAAAGTTAACCTAAGATATATTTTGAACACTTACTTTTACATTAAATCTTCCCATAATTGGTGTGAGATTGATAATAACCTTATCCTCGTAGCCCATGTATTCAACAAGCCTTGGTTACTTTCTCACTGCCAATGGGAGGGTGGATTTTTTTTTGTCAATGAGTAAGTCCCATGTTTTCTCATTGAAGGAAATTGAAGTTTAAAATTAAATTTTAAAAATTTAAAATTCATTAAACATAACACAAAATCATATTTTAGAATAAAATTTACAAATTAAATTTAAAAATAATATAAAAAATCGAAAAATCAAATAATTTATTTTTAAAAATAACCGGATTGTACCTATTTGTCTCGTACTCGTTCAATTCAACAAACATGATATTTGAATCCAACGATGAATAACAGAAACACCAAATCGGACGGTTCATGTGCTGGAACCGCTCCACAATACTCTAGTCATCCTCCAAATTCTTTCATTTATTCGTTTGGATCGGGGACGAGCAGTTTTGGAAGGAAAGCAGGTAAGCAAATTTTCTTTTCAATTCAGTGCCCATTGTGATTCTACCTGCAAACATACCCTCGGATTATATGCGGGCTTTAGCCTCAGAATGTGCACCGCCAATTCGAAGAAAATATGTAAAAAATCCTCCAGATTTACGAATAAAGTCTTTAGAAGAGTAGTTCCAAAATAACAATAATCTGAAGAGGACTTTGTCATTTAGCATCCGTTGGAAATAAATTCCATGTAGAGCTTCAGTTTGCTTCTTTTAAAATGTTTGCAAAGGTCAACTGCTTACACATTGAGTTGAGCTGCGTTTTGTGTCTATGTTTCCCCGTTAGAAAGTGTTGAAATGTGAGGTAATAACCGAATAATTGCAAGGTTTAGTTATATAGGATATCAATTCTAGTATGCATGTTTTGTCTCTGGTTTGGTGTTGTCAGAAAAAAAATCAGTTATTCAGAAATATATTAGTATTTCTTTGGCATTCATAGGCATGTTTAAGACTTTGCCAATATACGAGTTAGTTAATTTAGTTGGTGGAGGTTGTATTTGATTAGTGGATAGATTCTCAACCTTTGGAAGGTAACAAATAAGCTAATGTTTTGTGATTACCTGTTTGTTGATCATCAGCTGGATTATTGGTAAATCGAAGCAATTTGGTTGTCTCACTGTTTCATTGCCTTGAGACTGAAAAACACTCATGACCTCATGCTTGAGCTTATCTTCATACTCTTTCTGTGAGAAGATAACATTCAAAAAGTATAGGAGATGCATAAAGAGGGATTGCATTAAAAGGCATCAGGTAGTGTCTGCTGCAAAGAAAGATGGTTTTGGCCTACTGGTTTTTGTGCTATCGGACTTACATACAGACTATCCTGAGAATATGGCATGGGTGAGGAATTTGTCTACAAAGAGGCATGACAAAGATGTTCTTCTTGTTACTGGTGATGTAGCAGAGACCTATGATAACTTCGTTTTGACCATGTCTCTCTTGAAGGAAAGGTTTGAACATGTCTTTTTTGTACCTGGAAACCATGATCTTTGGTGTCGTTGGGAGACAGAAGATGTAAGAAAGACACATATTTTATGAAAGAAATTGAAGTTAGCATGCCAATATATAGATACATTTATGGATATGGTCAGGTGTATTTTCTATTTGCAATTGCATATGCAATTTTACAATATGGTTCAACAATCTCATCTCCTCCGACATTCATTCGTTGTCCGCCGCCGCCGTCCGCCACCCACCGCCGCCGTTTGTCACCGCGTCGGTTGCCACATCCGGTGGATGTTGACCACCAAATCTTCCAGGTTTTTTCATCTCGGCGCCATCATCTCAGTTCTAGGCATCATTATGTTAGGGTGAGCCTTCAACTCAGTGGATCTGGGACGAGGACCTTCGGCTTTCAGTTGTTGGCGACGCATCTTCTTCTCCGTCAAAGATCTTTACGCCTTGGTTTCTGTTTTGCCAGCGTCTCATCGCCTGTCCTATATCTACCTGTTGGACTCTATTCATCACCTACTCCCTTCTTTTTTCGCCGGCAGTCACAGCCTCCATCGCCGGCAGTCACAGCCTCCATCGTCGGCAGTCACAGCTTCCATCGTCGGGCGCTAACAGAACAGTTCCGTCAAGTCCCTGGGTTGTTTTTACTTCAACGGTTTTCTTCATGCGGGGTGCTGGAATCATCCCTTCTGTCCAGCAGAAATCGAAGGGCCAAACTCCTTCATCCTCTGCAGACGCGCTTTCTCCGTCATCTTTCCCTTCTCATCTTGAGGAGGTTCGTACCCATCTTCATTATGGGTCTGCCTGTAGATGTCAAAGAGAGAGAAATGCAGAATCTTCTGAGATGGCTTCCAGGCTTTGAAGATTCTCATTTGAGTTATAAAGGAGAAAAGCCTAAGGGTTTCGCTCTCTTCTCAAATGCAGAATTTGCAGTTGCTGCCAAGGATGCTCTCCAGAAAATGGTTTTTGATTCTAAGTTGAAGTCTCTTTTGCACATTGAGATGGCAAGGAAGAATCTTGTTGTTAAAAGAGGTATTATTTCTAATTCTGATGCTCCTGTTCCTCCAGTACATCCATTACCAAATCCAGCCTCTTTAGCATCTCCAAGTATTCATGTGCCTTTTAAATCTGGGAGTTGCGACGAAAAGTCAGCAGTTGATGGTGTCCACGATGGAATCAGGGAATCTATCACAAAGGAGTGCAATGTTGATAAGTATGGATGCTACACATTATTTGTTGAAAATTTACCAGAGAATATCCATTGGAAGAGGCTTGTATCATTTTTTTGCTCCCATGGTCAGGTTATTGATGCTTTTATTCCAAATAAAAGAAATGCAAAAGGAGTTCGTTTTGGTTTCATTCGCTTCGCTTCAATCGAAGAAGCAAGGAGAGAGACCTCAAAAATGAATGGCTCTTATATCGACGGCAGCAAAATTGGCGTTTCTTTCGCTAAATTCAAACCTCGTCAATCCTATTGGAGAAAGTCTTCCACAGGTGTTCTCCACAAGTCTGGGATGGAAGATGATTCGAGGAAGAAGCATTATAAAGTCGAAGGTGTTATTGATGAAGAAAAACTTCAGGTGTTGAATTATTGTCTAGTGGGGTGGTGTAAAAATTTCATCAAAATCAGTCATCTCACTAGACAAATGCATGCGAAGGGCCTCACTGGCTTCTCCTTAATGAGAGCTGCTGGAAATGCGGTATTAATGATTTTCGAAGATTCTGCTTCTTTGAGAAGTGTGAAGAACGATAAATCAGAGACTCTCGCAGAGTGGTTCTCTATAATCGAAGCTTGGTCAGAGAGTTTGGTATTGGAATGTCGTCGAGTATGGTTAGTTTGCGAGGGTGTTCCGTTTCACACATGGAATTGGGATACCTTCAAGAACATTGCTGATAGTTGGGGTCAGTTACTAGCAATCGACGAAAGCTGTCAGTCACCATCATCCTTTGATCGGGCAAAAATTCAAGTCCTAGCAAAGGCTGGTGCGAGAATTGATGCGACGTTGGAATTGAAGGTGGGTGACAACTCCTTCAAGATCATGGTGCATGAGATAGAGCCTTCATTCAAGCCAAACTCGTGGGCTCCTGAAGAAGACGAATCTAATTAGATTTTGCCTTTCTATTTGTGGTTTAATTTAGTTTATATGGTTGCAGGTGTTGCTTTTATTTTGTTTTATGTTCTGTTGCGTTGTTTAAATTCTATTATTGGAGGTGTAATTAGAAATAAGGTGTTTAGATTGCGACTTTGGTTGAGGTTATATGAGGTTAAGGTGTTTGTTGTAATGGTGTTTATCACCATAGGAGGATATTTCGTGTAATCTTTTGTATTGGGTATTGTTATTAATTTAATTTGAGGTACTCTTTTCTTCCTTCCAATGTTCGTTAACATACTTCTTAGTATGTGAACGAATAAGAAGGGAGTTTTTAATGAGACCTCCAACTTCTATAAAAAAAAAATGTTTATAGTGCCCCCATAATTGTGTTTGTTGCATTGTGCTTCTTTGCTGGTTATATAATATTTCCCTTGCAATTGTGAGATTTCCTTTCCAGCTTGATTCTCTTGAGAAGCTGAATAAATTGCTTGATGCATGTAAACAACTTGGAGTTGAAACCAATCTGGTGGTTATAGATGGTTTGGCTATTATTCCTTTATTTTCTTGGTACCATGAGGTGAGTAGTTCACAAATAGTTTTTTTTAAGTTACCCCTTTTGAAATATAGTCTAATAATAATATTGTTTGTTCTGTATTTCACTTCAACTGCAGAGCTTTGATAGGGAGGACATTATTGGCGTTCGAATTCCATCTTTGGATATGGTGATTCACTTTCTTTAAAAAGCTTTGGAGTGTCATCTCTCATTGATATTGATCAATGCTGTTTATTATTACAGACAATGGATTGTTAATGCCTTATGGTATAGTATCATGGGTTTCTTTTGTCCTTGGTCCTTTCTATTCATTCTATTTGATGAAGATGCACATTCTGCATAGCCGATTTTTATTTATAGCATACAGCATATTGTAGATTTTTTTTTTACTTATATTGGTGAATGACTTGGCATGATCAATGCTATTTAAAGATCAATTGATTGATAAATGATATTGATGACTGCTGTTAATGATTACAGACAATAGATTTTTAATGGTGTAGTATCATGGGATTCTTGTGTCCTTGGCTCTTACTCTTAGTTCCTATTCGACAAAGACATCTAGCACATTCTGCATAGCTGATTTTGTTTATGTTCTCTAGCCCAATGTAGATTGATTTTGTACTTATTCTGGTCAATGATATTTTATGATAAGTTTTCTTTTGTGTTGATCCCCACTTCTTGCTTTCCATCATCTTCCTTCTACTAATTGCTTGATGTTTCGGCATTTGCATCTTCATGCTTATCTCCAAATGTTTTGGAAAATTGCTTGTTTCATTTTTCCCCTTCTCTTTCTTTGTCTATTTCTTTCTTCATTTTATGTGTTTGTTATTAACTGTTTTCTGATTTTTCATCTGGTGGGGTATGAGAGATGTGCTTTTAATATATATAGGCATGTAAGGACTTTCACGCATGCAAGTGGCCTGGCGACCTTTCAAACAGGGACACCTCTCTTTCTTTATACTTCGATATGATGAATGAAAAAAATCAGCTTGCTGTGAAGCAGATCCGGAGGACTTGTAGCCAAATAATTACATTTTCTCACTTTGTTCCTAGGTTAGTTACATGCTTATTTAAACTCTTGATTTGTTTCAGCTCATTGCTTGTTGGTTTATAGTTGCTCTCTTATTTTGTAATGCACTAATGGTGGCTGGAGGAGGATAGTTTCCTTAACATGGTACATAAGCATTGTATTGTGAGAGGAATGGGATGAAGTTTATGAGAATTTAAAGGAGTATAGAATACTTTTGTCAAATAGGTAGGTACATGTGAAAGCAAGAATGGCCCCACAAGTGCAGTATGTAAATTTCAGCATAAAGAAAATGTCTGAAGTTTGCAAAGATGATTAGAATGGTGGAAACTGTGTGAGCAACAGGCTTTTGTATTGTTGGTTCGACAGATAAATTGAGTGAGGTGTAACTGTTTCTTGTATTATTCTTATGCAGGCAAGAGCTGTGTCCAGAGAAAAGAATGTTGTTCTATCCATACCTCCCAAAAATCATTGGCTCTGATTGGCTTGAGGATCGTATAAGGTCTATATACGGGGTTGAAAGTAGTTCCTTTGCATGTCATGTGTTCGGCCACACATTTCTGTTGGGATGCTATAGTGGATGGTATCAGGTATTACTATAGTCACATTTTTCACCAGATTACTGTTTCTTCTTGAAAATTTTCTATTAAATACAATTTCTTTGGTTAGGAATGATATACTAAGACTTGTTTTGTTTAAGTTATTGCATTCCTATTTTGAACCGGATGGTTTCATATTTTATCCTAATTTTTGGTAATGAAAAGATGTATATCCCACATTGTTTTTCACACTGCAATCATCTGATTTCTCTCTTACTCTCTTTCTTCTCCGAGTTTTGTCGTTCTCCTCCTTCAGAAAATAGCAGTTCTATTTTGAGTTCTTCCTTCGCCTGGTGTATGATTCTAGAAGCTTCTGTGTTAACCTTGGGGAACACTAATGACATTAAAATTCTTTTTAGAGTTTGTTGAGGATTTCATTTTTCATATGGAGAACCTGTTAAAATAATGATTGTTGGGCTTTGTAGCCGTTTTCTGGAAAGTTGTCTCTTTGAGACTAGAGAAAGAATGTTGCTTATTTGCTATTAGTTGTTATGGTTATTTGTCATTTTCATTGTTATCTTTCTTCCTCTTCTGTAGCTTGTAGGTGAACTGTAACTTGCAAATGAGGATTAAAATATTACCAAAGTTTTGATTTGAATTTGGGAAATCATTTATGCAGATATGTACAGGCACCGTTGGCATATCCTAGAGAGAGGAAAAGAAGGATGAATGGAGGTGAGACTTGGTTGCCATTTTGCATGTATTCGGATGGGGAATTTGCTGCCAAAGTTATGCCTTGCTATTGGTCTGATTATTATGCCGTAAATCCGAGAACCCCAAGTGACACTCACCTCGCACCTTGGGTTGCTAGATTTTATAAATTAATTTAGCGCAAACAAAAACACGCTTACACACTTTGAATCACTAAGAGATGTATGATTACATATGTGGCTTACCCAACTTTAGGGTGCGTCAAATTGCCTAGACCCTTCGCTCTCAGGCATGATAGTGCCATGCCATAGAGGAGTTCAGACATAAACTTGTGGTACTTGAAGTTGTGTTAGGTTTCAAAGTTGATACATATCCGTTTATGCGATATTTGAAAGAGTCGGATACATATCGGAGTTTGAGATAGTGATCGAGCAACAGTTGCTTGCTTGCACCCGGTTCTATTGCAGTCAGTTAAACAGGTCTGAATCCGGTAGCAACTTTCATATTTGCAATCAAGGTTTGATTACAGGATGCAAGTCAAGTGCACCGGGAAGTGAGTATATTAGAAGTGTAGAGGATGTTGGGTCTCAAGCTAGTGGCTCCATCCTTGCTAATATGTACTTTTATGTTTCGTCAATGCCAAAAGGCACAAACCAGTTGCCCACTAATGGCCTGTGCGGAGATTTGAAAGGGTGCTTTCATAGTTCTAAAGCGCAGACACGGTTGTCTACGAATATTTTTTAGAAACCATTAATTTTATTAAAATAAAAATATTTAAAATTATAATGAATGATTACAACATAACCGTAAATTAGATGCATAACTAAGAGTCTAAGATATTTTCCTATAATTATTAACATAAAAAAAAACTAGCCGTACGATATTTATATAAGGAAAAATGTTAGAAATTCAATCAAAATACTTGAATAAAGATGGATACGAATGGATATGACTGCATTGACAAAAGAATCACAAAAGAATATGAAAACTATTGAAAGACAACCAATAAATTGTATATTTGAGTCGAGCACGAATGCAATCACGTATCTCAATCTAATTCGAGGGTTTAAAATAGAGAAACTTATTGGGATAACAAAAAAACATTATCTTGATGAGTTGAGACGTTGTTAAATCCAACAGTAAGAAAAAAATAAAAATAAAAATAATTAAATGATAAAAAAATCATAAAAACTGAGAAAATATGTCATCAATACTAAAGTTGATACTGTCACCGGTAAACAAAATTAAAAAAGAGAGTAAGCGGCAGAATTGGTGGTTGTCTACAAACTTCAGATGACAACAAAATTTAATTTTTTACATTATATTATATGTGTGGTAGTTATTTTATCTTAATGTTTTTAAACTCGCGCAAATCAATTCGAATATGAGAAATATTCAAATGATCTAAGTTTTCATATTATTGAAATTTAAAAAACAATAATTAAGTACGGATTAAGTTATCTTAATAGTTAAAAGAATAATAATAATTTTTTAAAATTTTCAATTTAAACACTATTAAACTGTAACAGTATTTAAATTTTCATTATCAAAATTTAGATATGTTTAAAAATAGATTAGCTCAGAAAAAGTATAATAATAAAAATATCTTATAAAATTATAAATAAGATTGATAAAAATATTTTAAAGTATTATAAGGTTTTGAGTTTGAGTCTTTGTGTATGCAGAAAATCCTTGTTGGAAGATATATCCACTAAAACCAAATATACGACGCCGTTCGGTTCGGATTAGTCAAGACGAAGCCTTGCAACCGGGATGACAAAAAAAATATTATAAAATTATAAATAACATCTATAACAGCGTTAGAATAATTTGTTTGTAAAATATTTTTATCATCGATAATTTAAATATTGTATAATAATTATGGTATGATTATTAAAATTAATTCAAACATGAACTAATTTAAATTAACCGCGAACCTACCCTTCTCTTATACTCTCACCCCCTTCAGTTCCCATCAACATTACATATTATCTGACAATCGCTTGATAATTCCTTACCCAAACTCATAATAAGCATTTACTGCTCCTGCTAGGGTTTGGACATTGGACTTTGACTCTCTACTCAAACCCATGGTGGGAGAGGCAGGTTGTTAATTATTGTTATTATTATTATATATATGGTTGTCGAGAACTTTCTTCAACCTTCTAGATTGCTGAACCTATAACTTTCGGTTCTCTTCGATGATTGATTTTCTGCTATCTTCAAAATTTCAGAGATGCTTTGTTGATTCGCAATCCTTTTTAGTAAATTCAAATATAATTGAAATGGTCTCGTGTTATGGTTATTATTATCGATGCTGCTTGTGAGCTGAATTTATAATTCTTCAGTTTCACATTGTTCTTTTGAATTTCGCATGCGAAAGCCATAAAAGCATCTGAATTTTCTTAGAACGAAAAAGTCCATCACCTAGTTGGGTACTTTTTAATGACAATTATCAAGTTTCATGACTTTCTTGTGATTCGGTTACTTTTATTGATTTGTTCTCTGTACTCATTCTCCCTCCTTCCTTTTAAAGGAACGATTTAAGTTTTTTTTACTTTTGTTGGATGCAGAAGCTATTAGAGTTTTGACTCATCTGATCACCTTCTTCTGATCCGGGACTACAAGGTGAATAAGCCGATCATTGTATTTTATTTTTCCATTTAAAATCATTAAAATATATTTTGGAGAGTTCTAGTTGGAGTCCTTTGATGGAGCTCGTGAATTGCCTACTTGTTCTGCTTTGTTGGTTGGACAATTAATGAGTTTTACTCTCTACGGTTTGCAAATTACATACTCTCATTTGCTTCTATTGCAATACATGTTATCTGTTCCTTCCCCATTTTGCCGTTTACTTTATCATCAATTGGCTTATGTTGGATACTACTTTAGGGTTATTTTCTTTCATGCTAGAAATAAGGTCACTTTGCTGGAGAGTTTGACTTAATTTTGCCTGGATTGCCAGATACAGTAACTCTCAAGATATGGGATGTCTGGTTTCAACACCAAAGGATTCTGGGGGAAATAGGAGGAGGCCAACAAATATTGGGGACGTTTCTGTGTATGTCCCAGGTTTAAGAACTCCCAAACCTGTTGATTTATCTCAATCACTGGGCGGTCACTTGTCAAAGACGTTTTTGGAGCGCCTTAATGCGTTGAGAACTCGAATCGTTGTTATGGCAGGGCAAGAAGCAACTACAATTACAAGAACAAGGAGGAAAACTGCTACACAACATGGTTTGTTGCAGCCAAACCTGGTTTCCTTGAAAATGGAATCTAGTAAGGACTTTTACTGATATTTCGGTTGAAAAAACTGTATGCAGGGGGTTCAGCATTTTCAGATCTTCATCAAGCTCTTGAAGATTATTTGCCTGTGCTTCTGGGATTAGTTTCAGATGGTAAAATATGTTGTTATTGTCATGTTCCTTAAAATGTTTAGTGTAGTATAAGGCAAGTTGTAACTGTATGGTTCATTTTTATGGTCAGGGAGCCAGCTACAATTCAAAGTACAGTTTATTTGGGTTAATCAGGAGGATGATGCTGAGGTATGACTCTGGGGTGCAGGCTATTATTGTCAACCAGCCTTTTCATAGTGTTTGGTGTTTTATTTGGTCCTACTTTTTGAGGAATACATATTTTATGCTAATCCAATTTTTTTTTTTTTGGGGGGGGGGGGGGGGTGGAGCAGGAAACAGCCATGTTTAATGCTTGGTATGAAGTGTTGTCAGTATTGCATCTGATGGCAGTGTTATCATTATCACAAGCCAACTTACTGCTTCTTCCAAGGACTTCTGATAGTCATCAACCAAAAGTATCAGAAGGTAAGTAGTTTTGAAGGGGGGAAAATGGAAAATTCCAGTGCTGATTGTTCTTTCTGGATGCTATTGCTTTTGTTTTTTCTTTTTCGCACTTGGTTTTTAACATTTAAAATGCTTATTAGCGGAAAATATGTTGATTCTTTCAACTCACTTTAGATTTTCATTCTGACCTTGCTTTAACCTCTATTTCCATGTACCTGATGTGTTCAATTTTCTCTCAATAAACAGAAAGGAGACGAGCTTCTATTGATATTTTCTTGAAGGCAGCTGGATACCTGGATTGTGCTGTCAGGCAGGTTCTTCCTCAGTTACCATCTGAACTAAGGTATATAAAGATGAAATACCGGCTTCAACTATCTTTGGTATCTTTCATAATGACTTTCTCACTTTAAATACCCAAAAAGAAGAAGTAATTAGTACAACGCCTCAAACATGAAATGCTTTAAAGCGAGAAGAAACCCTAAACTGGAACGGAATAAGTTACCTGATCTTAGGTTTTGACGAGGCGGCAACGAAGACGAGCCCTGAGCTCGTGGCCAAAACTCGTCGGAATCTGTGCCGGCGCGCTTCCCATTGCTGTTTTTCCCTCCCCCACTTTCCTTGCGATTTCTGGGTTTTAGTATTTGGGATTCAAACGAGGTAACAGTGGCGAATAGTTCTTAAACGAGGAATTAGAAACATGAACCATAAGGAAATTACACATTTGTCCCAACAAACGGGAGAATATATCTTAAATATTATATTCTAAAGTTTGCAATCCCGTATCAACAAATCCGCTGTAGCACAACGGTTAAGTTTCTATTGAGGAATTCCGGGTTTTGGGTATCTTTCACAATGACTTTCTTACTTTCCAGATCTTGTAATAATCTACTCATGTCCGCTTTTGTTGTAGGAGAAATTTACCGGTAGACCTAGCAGAAGGAGTTCTTCGAGCAATTTGTTTGCAAGCATTAGGGCAGGTACTAACTTCATTTATGGACTGATGTAAGGACTGTTATGTTGCTCCCATGAATGTCGCTGTATATGTATTGCCGCTCATTACAAATGTGGTGTAACAAAGAGTGACGTTAAAGAATACATTAGTAGAGGGATCAAGTGTTGGTCATGTGCACTTTTCTTTCTTTTTATGTGTGTGAGAAAAAATAAATTGGAACAGGCATTGTGCAGGCTTTATTGTATCCCCTCATGGTTTAGGTTTTTTTATACTAAATATTATGTTTCTGTTGTAGGGTGTTGAAATCCAGCTTGGAATGGCAATTGATAGTATCAAGGCTACACTTGCGGTGAAGCGAAGGCTTGCATGCGAGATGGTAAAATACTGGCAGCAGGTACCATTGCACTTTATGTTTCATTGTTTTTCGAACTCTGACCAGCCTTCTGCATCAACGTCTTCATGTCAATTATACTAGTACTATTTTTTATTCAAAATTTCTTGTTCATTTGATTTGAATTTATAATTGTTCAGTTTGTGTGTTGGCCATGTGTTAAATTGGTGATACTCTATTGTAAATGTAGTATGAATGAGATTAATGGTGCCCTGATAACCTTTCAGCAAATTCGCAACTTTTGGCACTTATTGGCATTTTTCTCATAATCACATAACAATGTTTCTTAAAACTTACTGTGCTATTGATACATGGTTTGTGTTCTTTCTTTACTTAAGTATTTTATAAATCATTCATCTTGCAATTTATCATCTATTTTCTGAATAAAATTGTAGTTACTGATCTTCAAACATATATTTATATTTATTTCCCTGTTTTAACAGGCTCAAGATAACATTATGAATCTTCCATTATCAAATGGATGGGGTGAAAAGCATCGACTTTTTGTAAAGTGGAAATATGTTGAAGCCAAGGTATATCATGTCCTTTGTTTCATTCCTCTATTTTCTTTTTTAGGTTTGAGGACAAAAGCATGTTTGTGTCATATGTGGTTATTTGCCTTAGTGCATTCTTGAATTTAAATGAGATTGTGGTAGCATTTTCGAAGAAGCAAATAACAATATATACTGAATGTTGCAAATATCAATCAAGATATGTGCTATATTTACTAGCAGTAGTTGAAACATATTGGTAAGTGCAGCATTTGTATTGGTAGAATTTAGGTTAACTCTATATGGCATTTTTTGATGGCATACCTGTGTCAAAATGTCTCGACAATGGCTTGTGTTTGAGATTTGTGTCCAGACTCTCTAGAGTTGGCTGGGGCCATAATAATACCAATAGCGTATAAATTCAGTTCAGTTGCGTATTGACTCCACTCTTCATATTCTCAATGGCACCAATTGATTTATTCTTTTGGCTAGTTTCCTTTAGTATTATGATTCTTCCCGAAAAAATAATAATAACAGAAGTGTGAAGAAGGAAAAAAAGTCTTATAATGCCAATGACAATTGAACCACTTTTTTCTTTTTGGTTTTTTCCCCCCTCAAGACACAAATAAGTTAATATCATGTTTTAGTTTGTTTAAACAGTCACACAACTGATGTAGTTTTCGTAGAAATAATAACCACTGATAGGGATGATGATTTCTGAACCCTTAATCTTTTGTCGGATAACTTTAGTTGTGTGAACAAGTTTCATGTTGAACACTTGGATTGTATTCATATACACTACACTTGAGTCTGACCAAACCTACAGATAACTATTAGGCTTTTACTATTAGTGCATGACACGTTGTTAGACATGGTGTCCAGAACTGTTTGATGTTGCAGTAATTACTACTGTTGGGTGTGTATGATAATATTAGCTAATTAAAGGGCAATAGATGGAGTGTATAATTATTATTATTTTTATTTGGAACTTCTTTTAGATTTGAGCCAACCTTGCTGTGCTAAATTGACTTGTTAATATTAGTGTGCTAAGCATGGTTTCTTTTACCACCGACATATGGTAGTGAATGGTGAAGGCCATCTTGAAGTTGCATTTGTCAGCTAACATTAGCAGTTATTACATCTGTTTATTGGTTCATACAATCACAGGCTGCAGCATATTATTATCATGGTTTGATCCTTGATGAGGGAAATACAGAGAAATCCCACGGTATGGCTGTAGCCGCTCTGCAAGCTGCCGATAAATATTTTGAAGAAAGTAAGAGGGCCTGTGAAGTATTCAATTCGGCTCATCCTTTGTCCAGGTAATTTATATGGAGACAAACTATAATTTTCCTGCCAACATGATTTCATTTGCATCCTTTCTCAGTTTGGACTTGATTTTATTTAGCAATGTGGTTACAAACTAGAGATTCTTGCTTGGTACAGAAATCCACCTCTTTGGGGGACGATGAAGTATCTATCCGAGAAAATTCCGAAAGACACTTCTAGCAAGGTCCGGATAAACCGCGACCTCTACTCTCATGAAAAGTAAGTGCATGGTTTCCAGTTCCAAAATTGATAGTCGATTCTTTTGGTTAATCATGATGGGGGGGTGACGAAGTGACTATAACCTTGGCATTGTTGGTAATGTTGTTCAGAATCATGGGGACGGCTCCTACTTTACCGGATTTCCCGTTAGCATTGAAACCGGACGGATATCAATTGCCTCCGGTGGATCCCTCGTGGAATGAGATTCTACAGTTGAGCCGCGATGGCAGTAATGAGGTAAAGCCTAATAAAAGATAGATGAGTATGATATTTTTTTTATCAAAACGGTACAAGGATCGGGTAAAAGGTTGGTGGATTTCATCAATTGTTGTGTAGCAAAGGTCCTCCATTGGCGTCTAGCTTTCCTTTTCTGTGATTCCATCACAATGTGCTTTCCTTTCCCCCCTCATAAATATGCTGTAACATGGCTTCAAGCGTACATTGCAAGAAAAGGAAATGTGTTCTGCCCATTTTTTGAATTATTTAATATTGATATTTGTGCTATAAAAAAAACTTTAAAATATTTATTTTTATTTATTTATAGAGTTAATTGCATCATATGTCCCCAAATTATAGCCTTCATTTTAAATTGGTCCTTAAACTTTTGAATATGTCAATTTCATCCCAAAACTATGAATTGCATTCCAACATAGTCTTTAAACTTTTGTACATTCTAAATTCATCCCTAAACTATGACACTCTTTCTACATTGGTCCCCAAACTTTTGAATATTCCAATTTCATTCCCAAATTCATTCAAATATGTAATTAGTTTTAACCATAGTTTAATCTAAATTTTGTTTTTTTGAAACATATAATAATATAACTTGGTCTAATGATTTTATTTACAAGGGATATGATTTGTATATACGTACAGTATGGGATGAAACTAGAATGCATGTCATAGTTTGGGATGAAATTGAAATGTTCAAAACTTTGGGATTAATTTAGAATGACAGTCATGGTTTAAGGATGAAATTAGAATATTTAAAAGTTTAGAGACCAACTTAAAATGAGTCATATTTTGAGGACATGTGATGCAATTAACTCTTATTTATAATATAATTATTAATATTTATGTTTGTTTATTTTATGTTTAAATAAATGAACACAAATATAAATGTTTTTGTTAAGATATTCAATGAAGCTCAAAAGATCAATTGGATAATTTTTCAAGAGGGTTGAAGTGGATTTGAGAAAAAAATTAGGGATTAAGGAGATTTAGATAATAAGAAAATTGATGCACAGAGATTTATAGTGGTACGACTTCTCAACTAAGTCTGCATGCACTATCTTAGCTCTTCACCAAGTTTTTTCTAACAAATTTACTAATTTGTTCTTTCTTTTTCACAAGATAAAGAGATAATTTTTACAAATCTCTATCTTTTCAATGGCTAAGATAGAACCACTCACCTTTAACAAAAGGAATAAGAATGTAAACAAGAAAACCTCACAAGGTAGATGTTTACAAAATTAAGCTCACAAAAACACTAATATTTACAAGAGAAAAAAAATAAGAAAGACTTGATTGCTTGGATAGGTGTTCTAACCCTTCTTCAAGTGTCTTCAACTTGTTTTTATATGTTAGAATGTGTTTGTGGTCGTTTCTAGCCATTGGGGATAATTTTTCTGCAAAATAAAAATGTTCAAGACAGGAAGTATTTGTACTCCTTTAATGAGTATATGTATTTTCTTTCTATTATTTAAATAAATTAGTCGTTACTAGTCGTTGGATCTGACCAGTATTGATACTATGCTTCATGGTATCGATACTACTGTGTAAAGTAGTATCGGTATTCCTTTGAGTATTGGTACCTATTTTGCATTCTGGAATTTGAGCAATTTGGAAAACAACTGGTAATATCAATACTACCTAGAGAGTATCAATACTTCTCTTACCTTTGGTATCAATACAACGTGAACAATACCGTTATTGTTCTTGCAGTATCGATAATGTAAGAACAATATCGGTACTACGTACCCAGAAAATATTTTTGTGTTCAAATTCTAGTTTAATGGACTTTGAATTATTTTTGAAAACTTTGAACAAATTCAATCAAGTCCAAAAACATTTTGTCTTAATTTGTTATATTAAAATGTTATAAAACATGGTTCAATAATATCCCCCTTTTTGATATAATAAAACATTTGAAAAATTATTTTTTGGCAAAATTCCCCCTTAAAAACATTTAATGAAAAAGAGACATTTTGAAAAATATTAAAACTCCCCATTTTTAATTGAGAAATTGATCTTTTCAAACTATATTTATCTCCCTTTTTGTTATATAAAAAATCAACTTTAAAGTTTAAAAATAATAATGGAGAGCAAATGGTAAATTTTAGCATAAAATCATTTGAAAAATCAAAGATCCCTCTCAATAAGTGCATTCTAAACAAAAATTTGACTTTAAAAGCTTGACACTTAAAAAATTGAATTTCAACAAAGATGAACAAACATGTTAGTAGCACATGAAATTCAATATATCCAAGTTTAATATACTTTATGCAATACTAATTTTTGTATTTAAATGCATGTGCATAAAGCTATAAAAAATGTTATGTATTTGAAAAATTGATATCAATTATTAGAGAGATATCATTTGCAATAAATTACATGCATAAATATTTAAATTAAGGTCAAAAAATAAAATTTGTAAAAACAAGACATTAAAATCAATTTTGACTAAAATTCATTATGATGAACTAAAAATTATGAAAAGTCATTAAAACTTTAAAATGTACATCATAATACACTTTTCAACATACATGATATTAAAATTATGCATAATCATTTAAGGTCAAAACTCATGCATGCTTAAACTAGATGAACAACCAATTATGCAAGATAATCAAAATAAGCTTAGAGGTTACCCATTCATTTTCAAGTGTGGCTAGAGCATTTGAATATCGTCACTTTCATCACCATTGCTCCCACACACCTACACGAGACATTTAATTGGATTTTGGTATCCAAATTGCTTTGAATCATTGAACATTAGTTTCAATGTCTCTAATTCCCTTTGGGACCCATACTTGTTTAATTTTAAAATGTTTTCATTTCTTTAAAGGACAAAAAGGACAAGTATGTTCCATATGCCATGAAAATGGCAATGTGAGCATTTTACCATTTTTAACATAGATGAATTATTTTTTGAAATGATTTCTTTTTCTTTTGTTAAGCATTCAAGCTTAACTTTCAAATCAATATTTTCTTTTTCCAAATATTCAATTTTGGTTTTTGAAAACTCAAAATCATTTTTCAAAATTTCATTTTGTTTTTCAAAATCCAATTTTGCTTTTAAGAGAAAATCATTTTAAACTTTGAATTTTGAAATCAATTTATTATATTTGGAATTCATGGTCCCAAATTTCAAATACAATTCATCATAGACAACTTGTAAGTCATGAAAAAAATAAGAATGGGATTCACTAGAGTTAGAAGTTACCATTGAATCTTTTTCGATGGCCATGAAGCATAGGTTGGCTATTTCATCTTCA
This sequence comes from Hibiscus syriacus, assembly GCF_006381635.1. NCBI lineage: Eukaryota > Viridiplantae > Streptophyta > Magnoliopsida > Malvales > Malvaceae > Hibiscus > Hibiscus syriacus. The sequence continues at coordinate 68,100 of NW_024062646.1, read as the reverse complement.
TCACTCCAAGCCGCCACAAATTTCTTCTTACTTTATCCCTTCTTCTTTAGGAGGGGACAATCATACTTGACATGCCCCGTTCTTTGACATTCGAAGCACACCAGGGGACCATTATTTTTTCTTGAATCATTCTTCACTTCTTTAGAAGTCATGAATCTCTTGAATCTTTTGAAGAGCTTGGCCATCTCTTCTTCTTCTTCATCATCTTCTTCCACATCTTCACTTGAGTCTTGATTGCTCTCAATGGTGGATTTGAAGGCAATGCCTACCTCTTTCTTCTTGTTTCTTTTTTTTATTCTTCCTTTACCATCAACTCATGAGTGAGAAAAGAACCAATAAGCTCATCAAGAGTAAGAGTCTTTAGGTTCTTAGCTTCGATGATCGTCGTCTTCTTCGATTGTCAAAACTTTGGAAAAGAATAAATCATCTTCCTCACTAGCTTCTCATTAGGGATAACTTCTCCAAATCCCTTGAGACCATTGACAATCACGAAAATCTATCCGTCATAGCTTTGATGTCTTCATTCGGTTTCATCTTGAAATTCTCATAGATATGGTTGAGAAGACTGATTTTGATTTCCGTCACTTCATTGGTTTCTTCATGAGTAACTTGGAGCTTGTCCCAAATCTCATTGGCATTAGAACAAGAGGAGACTCTTCCATATTCATCTGGGCCTAATGCATAAAATAGAATGTGTACAGCCTTTGCTTTGAGTTGAAACTTCTTCTTCTCTCCATCACTCCAATCATTCATCTCATCAGTAGGAATGAAGTATCTTTTAGTTATTGAGTTTCAAGCTCTTAGATCATTGGCATGAATGAAGAACATCATCATATTCTTCCAATAGGCATAATTTTCTCCATTTAAATAAGGTGGCTTGTTGAGCGGTTGAAAGTCTTCAATGTAGTAAGAGCCGGAGGTTGAAGCCATCTTCTCGGTTGCGTTTGGAGTCGGTAGAACTTCTTCAAGGATCGTCTCAATGTTATTAAACCTTCTAATGAGTCAAGCTCTGATATCAATTGTTAGGATATTCGATGAAGCTCAAAAGATCAACTGGATAATTTGCCAAGATGGGTTGAAATGGATTTGAGAAAAAAAATTATGGATTAAAGAGATTTAGAGAACAAGAAAATTGATGCATAGAGATTTATAGTGGTTAACCAATTTTACATCAACTACTTTAGCTCCTCACCAAGGATTTTCTAATAAATTCACTAATTTGTCATTTCTTTTTCACAAGATAAAGAGATAACATTTACAAATCCATATATTTTCAATGGCTAAGGTAGAATCACTCCCCTTTAACAAAAGGAATAAGAATGTAAACAAGAAAACCTCACAAGGTAGGTGTTTACAAAATTAAGCACACAAAAACACTAATATTTAGAAGAGAAAGAAAAATAAGAAAGAAAATATATTCTCTTATATTTGATTGCTTGGATAGGTGTTCTAACTCTTCTTCAAGCGTTATCAACTTGTTTTTATATGTTGGAATGAGTTTGTGGCCATTTCTTATTGTGGGATGATTTAAAGCCATTGGGGATAAATTTTTTGCAGAATAAAACTGCCTAGGACAGGGTGTATCGGTACTCCTTTAATGAGTATCGGTACTTCCTTTATATTATTTAAATAAACTAGTCGTTGGACTTTACCAGTATCGATACTAAGCTTCACGATATTGATACTACTGTGTAAAGTAGTATCGATACTCCTTTAAGTATCGATACATATTTTATATTTTGGAATTTGAGCAATTTGGAAAACAACCAGTAATACCGATACTACCTAGAGGGTATCGATACTTCTCTTACCTTTGGTATCGGTACCACGTGAACGATATTTGTATTGCTCATATAATATCAATATTGTAAAAATAGTATCGGTACTATGTACCCAGAAAAGTATTTTTGTGCTCAAATTCTAATTTAATGTACTTTGAATTATTTTTAAAATTTTTTAAAAATTTTAAACAAATTCAATTAAGTCCAGAAATATTTTTCCTTAATTTATTATATCAAAATATTATAAAACATAATTCTTTTTAATAAACAAAAAATAAATATAAACAAACATATCAACGGTCTATTTTTACAAAATCTAGTAATTTTTTCCCCGTAATTAAGATATTTTGATATTTCTTTTATAGGAAGGATAAAAACATTTTATATATGAGAAAGGGACAAAAGTGTAAGTTTGGCAGAGCAAGGTGGGAATGAGTGGAGGAGAAAATAACAAGGAAAAAAGAAAAGAAAAACAAGAGCCACAAAACAAAAGGATAAAGAAACCCAAGGTTGGGTACTTGGCAATGGCAATCAGAATTTTATTAAGTGTCTTAACTAAGAATTGGGCCAAGATCAAGCGGTAAATGGTGATTACACAGCCACCACCATATCTAATTCAGATTTTAACATATACTTTAACAATCCATCCATGGTTTACGCCTTTAATATACATGTATAGGGTTAGAATATATTTCTAAAAATCTTTAATTTTACATAAATTTAAGATTGTTTGATGAGTGAAAATAGATAATTAAGATTAATTTTTTTTTCTGATAAATATTTTTTAATTTCTTATTATTAATATAGTAATTTTTTTTACTCTTTATATAAAACTAAAAAAAAATTATATGGTATAATATGATCTTATCCCATATACACATATAAGCAACGCCGAGTAAATCATCGTCTTTCTTACCCCGACAAAAGCTTAGTATTCACAGTGAGTGTCCAAAATTGGCCAAATGCTAGGAACTGATTTGCAGCGGCAATCATCATCTCCATTGATCCGGAAATATCACGAGAAGTTAGATATACCCACCCAACGATAAAGTTTAATATTTCATGAAAAACAGCACACAGAGCAGATCCCGCCGACTCTGTCTTACAGAAATTGATCTGCATCGTATACAAATTAAATAAAAGAAAAATCTAAAACCCTCTTTGAAAGGAAAGGGAATGTTATTACCGATTTAAGAAAAATAATTTAAAGTTCAAACGCACTGATTGCTTTGAAAAGTAAAAGAAAGAAGGGGGCGACGTGGCGGATAAATGGAGTGCTGTTGTTGATTTGACCAGAACCACCACCTACCACTACCACACAACTTGTGGCTCTCAATTTTTCCTATTGTTTTATTTTACCAGTAAAAGGTAATACAATCAGGGTCAGGGGGGGAAAGGCATATGAATCCCACCAAGCACGGACTAAGAAAATAATTTTGTAAATAAAAATAATATTAAATTTAAGATTTAAGGATTATTTTTACTTCAATTTATCATTTTTGTTCTTATAATATTTTCGTATCAATTTAACTTTCGAAGTTATTTAAGAACATTATCCTAACTCTTAAAGTCCGTTTTGACTAATTAGTCTAATGTATTTGTGAACGCCAACAATTTTCACGTAAGTCAATATTACTAACGTGACATTTATTAAAAAATAAATAATAAAATATTTATTAAATATAACAGTTAAAAAATCCTTAAAATTTTAATCTATTCTATTAATTTCACTAAAATTAATAATAAAATTTTAAGGATTTTTTTCCTGACCGTTGTGTTTAGCAAATATTTTAACATAATCTTTTAATCTACAAACGCATAAAACTAATGATTCTATTAGTCAAATTGGTAAGTGGACTTCAAAGGCTATGATAATATCCCTAAACAACTACACAGATTAATTTGATAAAAATAAAAATAATAAATTAAATCTACTTAGTGAATAAAAGTAATACTTAAGCCTAAAATTAAAAATGAATATTCATTTTTTAGCATAACAATATTAGTATAAATAGACAGGGGGAGGAACAAGAGCCCGTATCCAATCTTGGCTCTACACTTGCTCCAAAGGTTGCATATCCAGTGGATGTGCTCACAATATTTACTTTTCACTCGATATATATATATATATATATATATATATATATATATATATAAGAGGAATGATAGAATTAATATTTATTATTTCATATTTGACTTGAAATCAAATAATAAAATAATTTTAATAATCAATATCCTTCCTGTCAACACACATTTTCGTCCTACTAGGATTCAAACTCCTAAAAATAAGATAAAATTTTGCTAGGATTCAAACTCCTAAAAATATGATAGAGTTCTACTAAGATTTAAATTCCTAAAGATAAGATCCACAAGCACTATAAATAGCCATTGTAACTCATCATTGTAAGACACGATTTACACACAAAACATAGAGGAAAGCACGGGAAGATACAAAGGCAAAACTATTGTAAAGGATTCGAAAATGAAATAAAAGGTAGCATTTTCTTTTTTCATTCTTTTGCATGTGCACGTTATTTTTCTTGAGATTTGGTTCGAATAACCCAAAACGTGGGTTGCGCCGATGACCAAAATGGGTGGGGTTTCAAAGTTTCAAACCTAGATTTACCCCGAGGCTTATTTTTAAAAACGGTTTGATTTTCGATTAAAGGAGGGGAAGAGCTTTTTAAAAATCTATATTAGTCCCTTTATTTATTATATGGATATTTTATTTATTTATTTTTATTATTCATGTTATTATTATTATATGTATATATATATATATATATTAAATTATTTTCATTTATTTTTTTACTATATTTTATTATTATATATATATATATTTCTTTAATATTTTACTTATAAGTCTAATATTACTATATATATTGTAATTATCTTTATCTAGTCGTATATATTTTTTATACTTTTAATAGTTTATTTATATACCTATTATTAATATATATATATTCTTAATTATTTTTATTTGATTATTTCTTTATTTATGCAATATATCTTATAACTTTATATATTTATATTATTTTTTTTCATTTTTTTTTTCATTATTATTATTATTTTTTTTTAAAAAAAAATTGTGTCTTTATCATTATTATTATTAAACATTATATTATATACTACTAACCTAGAGGGCCCATTTTTTCTTATTTTTTACTAAAGCCCCCCACTTTCGGTGAATTGGGAGGGTACTTTTCTATTTTTAAGTATTTGGTGTATATATATAGCTTATTTATTTTATTAATACTTTGATATATATATTTATATTTTTTCCTTTTTTCAAATATTACTATATATAATTATTACTTTACTATTTTTTTTTCTTATCTTACTTATTTATTTATTTTTCCTTGTATCTTATTGTTTTCTTTACCTTGTTTATCTAACACATTTCTCGATTTTTTAAAGGATATTTTCAAATCAATCAAGGGTAAGTAATTAGGATCGAAACTTTACCTTTTAATTTAACTTGTTATTTTTCTTAATTAAGACAACTGGAAATTACGTAGTACCGAAAGGGCGGTTCAAGGGTGTTAATCCTTCCTTGACCGTAACCGACTCCCGAGCTCGACATATTTCTGGTAAGACGTAGATCAGGTAAGAAATAGGGTATCCGATCAACCCATTTATTTTTAAATAAATGATCGGTGGCGACTCCAATCCACATTTTTCTAAGTCGAAGCCCAATTTCGGGGCCCAACTGAAAGACGGTTGCGACAGCTTGGCGACTCCACTAGGAACACAGGTAAGTGAGTCAGGCTAAGATAATTTCCAGTTATCTTTTTAACGAAAAGGGTAAGTTTAATTTTAAGGTAACATTTCGATCCTTATTGCTTACTTTTGATTTTTTTTTCCGAGTAAATAGTTGCACTAACCGTTTTCTAATGATTTCAGCCCCTAAAGATTCTTCATCTAAGGCTCTAAACCCGAGCTCCAAACCCGTTTTAAGTGGGGTTGAAAGCGACGCCTTCGTGTGAATTTATTCACCGTATGGGCCTAGCAAGTAGCCTTCGGGATTCATATACCTTATGTCTTCGTGTGAATTTATTCTCCGTATGGGCATAAGGGAATGTGTCCTCTCGAGTTTAACTTAGTCCACACAAGTCTGTGATGGGTTTAGGACTAAGGGTCTGGTAGGCCCAAGGGGGAACCAGCAAGGAGAACTCGGGTACCGTTTTTTAGAACCTAACCCAGGAGACTATGGAGAAATTAAGCCTACCCCGAAACCACATTCCGAAACCTATGACGTTTTTTAACCTCGTTATTTTGTGTATTTTACTTATTTATTTTTATATTAGTATTTTACTAACATTTTTGCCTTTGTGTTTGTTTTATAGCATTTTGCATCATAACAAGAGGTTACTGATCCCTGAAAAGGTGTTTATTACACAAAATAATCTGAATTAATGGACAAAGGTGTTGTAATACAAGAGACTAAGAACCCCGAGGTACGACTATGGTCCGAGAAGACTCAAAAATAAAAGGGAGACAACCTTCAAGAAAGCTATGTGTCAGAGCTGGTTAGCTACACATCTATCAGCCTAAAACAGAACAATGTGCAGGAGCTTCAAGATATCTGGGACAGTTGGAAGAATGATCGGAAATAGAAGTTCAGCCAACGGTACGGTGACATTGCACTTTTACTTCACGTTAGGATTGATGAGCCCTTGATTAGAGCCATGGTCCAATTCTGGAACCTGGGATACAGTTGTTTCACTTTTAACTGGGAGGACATGGTGCCTACTATCGAAGAATACACCACACTGCTACACTGTGAAAACATCAAACTAGGGCGAGTCTACGTTAAGTACACCAAAAGTCAGCCTTTCAAGAGTACACTGGCCAGAGTCGCGGGAGTAGACGAGAAATGGGTAATTGATCGGACTCAGCGCAGAGGCAGCGGGGAAGGAATTGAATGGATTCACATAAGGCAATTAATGAAGAACCACCCTGATGAGTGGAAAACTATAGACCTTTTTGCACTAGGTTTGTACGGTTTGATTATTTTTCCGAAGGCTTTGGGGTGCATTAACGCAGCCGTGGTGGAATTATTTGAACAACTACTGAAACAAGTCAACCCAGCACCAACCATCTTAGCAGAAACCTTTCGTTCTCTTAATCATTACAGAAGAGTTGGTGGAGGAAGATTCATTGGGTGTGTTCAGCTCCTTCAAGTATGGATTCACAGCCACTTCTGGAAGACCAACGGGTTGCCTACCGTCGATTTAGCACTACCTATTCACCTTTGGGAGAGTTCATCACCATAAAATGGCATGAAGGTGCTTCAAAAGAGAAGTGGATAAAAGTCTTCACTCATCTTCAGGACCGAGATATTGCTTGGAGAGCCCCCTGGTTGTTCCTCAGTGATGTTCTTTTCCGGTGTGAGGGCTCTAACACGATGACCTTGCTAGGACTTTGGGGTGCTGTTGGGTATGCTCCATTGTTAGCACTGAGACAGTATGGGGCACGTTAGTTTGTCCCAGCAACATGTGGGCTATCTGGATCAGAGTTTGGGTATCATGGTAATAGCTATAAGAAGATGATCAAGGAAGCAGCCGATTCTTGGAAGAAAATATTTCGAATGGACATTGTAGCTGCTAAGAACATGCTTACCCCGGATTATGTGGAATGGCGAAGATTGTGGAAAAATGACAATATTCCGGTGCCAGACTGTGAGGACACCCGAACTATGGAAGAACATCTCAAGCATGTCCCTTCTGAACTCGAGATAGCCAAGACAGAGTTTGAAGCTGTGAATAATGAGCTGAGGCAGAGGATAAAAGAACTTGAGGCTGAGCGCTATCAGTGGAAGCTGGATGCCGATTCTCAAAAAGATAAAGCAGACAAACTGGAAAAGGAACAGAAAAGAGTCTGTTTCGAGCTCGAAGACTTAAGAAAGGGGTATCAAGATGCTGTCAAAGATAACTCCAAGTTGAAAATGTCCTCCGAGTACTGGAAAGACGAAGCTCACAGCCTGAAAAGAAAGTTTGAGGGCCTTGATGAGAGAGCCTGGAAGGAAAAGATGAATATTGCTCAGAGGCGCTTAGCAGACAGTCAACATCAAAACCAACACTTGAGAATCCAGATGACTGATCTGGAGAAACAACATGAGAGAGATGGCAAAACAATAGGTGAGTTAGAAGCTATCATAGATGGATTCAAAAAGCAAGCAGCCGAGCTTCAGATAGTGCCCTTTGATGGAGGTCTACAGTGGCGTTTCCGTTGGGAGCAAGCACAACAAAGGGTGAAGGCCAGAGACGCAGCCATCCGAGACTTCCTAGATCAAGTACAGAAGGTAGCCCGTCATCTTCATGGTCTGGAAAGGGAAGCCGGAGTGGTTCGACAAGGTATTCAACCAGTAACGGATGAAGGCAGAAGACTTGTCAATCTACTAAAAGCTATTCGGGGTTTAGAGGATTTAATCCGAGTGTACCTTTGATTGTTTTTATGTCTCTTACAAGATAAGATATTTTTGTCTGAATAAAGATTATTTATAATAATGAACACTTTTTCTGGATCAGTGCCTCTAAGCTGCATACATCATGCATTGCATATTTTGCATTCTATATCTCATGTTTATTTATATATTTTCCATGTTTTTACATTCGTATTAACAAACAGAACATGTCTCAGAAAGCGAAAGAGAAAACATCAAGTATACCACTACAGACATTAAATACGCATCATCCGCATAATACCCGAGCAAAGAAGAGACAAATAGAGGCCAGAATGGAAAAACTCGAGGAGAACATGACGAGACTGCAAAAAGAATTGGAAGACAGGTTGGCTCAAAATAGTCAAAGCACCATGGAGTCCATCAAGAAGAACCAGGAGTCATTGGTCGATCAAATTGTGGCCAAGTTATCTGGATTACAGCAAGCTAGTGTAGTAGAGGGAGGTTCCTCCGGAGGGGTAATCGTATCACCAGCCCCACAGGTGGTTATCTCACCCGAGATTATACCAACACCACAAGAGAACTCTTCTGCTGTCAAAAGAAAAGCACCATCTGTTGTAAAGGTGCAAACTTCCACAACTAATCCTGATAATCGTCCAGATGATTACGGTATCCCGGATTTCGATGAAGATGACAAAGCGAAGAAGATAGAAGAGAAGATCAGGATACTAGAAGATCGAATGAAGTTGGTCCAGGGAGATCATGATTATTATGGAGTGGACGCAAGAGAGCTGAGCCTAGTTCCAGATTTGGTGCTTCTGCCAAAATTTAAAGTTCCTGAGTTTGAAAAATTCGATGGAAACAGCTGCCCATTTTCCCATATCACTATGTTCTGTCGGAAGTTGACAGGATATGGAGGGAATGACCAACTCCTGATCCACTGCTTTCAGGAGAGCCTGTCTGGTTCTGCCATCCGTTGGTACAACCAGCTCAGCCGAACTCATATCAAAACATGGAAAGACTTAGCCAAGTCCTTCTTGGAACGATATAAACATATCAACGATATGAGACCATACCGGGTTATGCTACAGAGCTTGGAAAAGAAGCACAATGAAAGTTTCCGACAATATGCACAGCGATGGAGGGATTTGTCTGTGCAGGTTCATCCGCCCTTGGATGAAAAGGAGACTAGAAAGTTATTTGTACAAACTCTGAAGGCACCTCATTTCGAGCACCTGGTGGCAATTACATATGGAGGTTTCTCAGATCTAGTTATGGCTGGCGAAATGATTGAGTTGGCCATTAAACAAGGGAAAATCGAAGGAGGAGACTATAGTAAAAAGCCTCCCATGAAGAACAAAGATCGAGAGGTCAACAATGTCAACACCTACAACGTCAACAAGGGTGTTACGGTCTCAAGCTCAAAGTCCCGCTGCAGTTTTACCATCTGGTACTTCTAATCAAGCTCAGAGAGAACCAAGGAAAGAAAGGGAAAGAGAGCAGTTCGATCCCATTCCCATGACATATAAAGAATTATATCAACAACTCTTTGATACTCATGCAGTGTCGCCTTACCCAATGGATCCGATGAAACCCCCATATCCGAGATGGTGTGACGAGAATGAAAACTGTGAATACCATGGTGGTGTGCAAGGACATTCGATTGAAGGTTGTCTCACATTCAAGAGGCTTGTACAACGAATGCGGAACAAAAATTGGATCACTTTTTTAACTCTAAAACACCGAACGTCGCCCAGAATCCCTTGCCTAATCACCCAGAGACTGGAATTAATGCAATCACCACCAGGGACGGTAGGAGAGTCAAAACCAATGTTTCAGAAGTCAAAACTCCTTTGGCCTGGGTATGAAACCAAATGGCGAAGGCATGGCTTCTTACACCGCAGTCATGTCCAACAAGGAATGAAGGTGGCAATTATTGCTGCTACCACAATGAAGAGGGGCATAAAGTGCAAGGATGTTCCGAGTTCCGAACATTAATCCAGCTCATGATGGACCATAAGGAGCTGGAGTTTTACGAAGAAGTTCAGGATTCCCCGGAAGCAGACATTTGTGCTACTGAAGGAGCATCAGACAAAAGATTCGGCAGGGGTAGTCCTTTGATCATTACCCCTAAGGCGAAGATGTCAACAGTAGCTCCACAAGAAAAGGTGGTGATTACGGCCCCTCGACCTTTTCAGTACAAAGACAATCGACAAGTGCCATGGAAGTACAGATGCCAGGTGAGTACTTCCGAAGGATGTGACAACAATGTGGGGCAAAGACAACTAGAGCCCTTCAAGGAAGATGTATTGACTATCAATGAACTTATCAAGGAGGAAGAAGCTAAAGAGTTCCTCAAATTTCTGAAGCATAGTGAGTACAGTGTTGTAGAACAGCTCCACAACTTACCGACACGCACTTCAATGTTGGCACTGTTATTAAGCTCGGAAGCACATCGGGAGGCACTGTTGAAAGTCTTAAATCAAACATTCGTGCCACAGGACATACCAGTCAGTAAGATGGATCGACTGGTGAATAATATTCAAAATGATAATCTCATCTCGTTCTCAGATGATGAGATTCCATCCGGAGGAAGAGGCCGAATAAAGGCATTGCACATCACTACCTACTGCAAGGGGGCATGCTCTGCCAAGTGTATTGATTGACAACGGCTCAGCCCTGAACGTAATGCCTTTAGCCACTTTGAAAAGGCTGCCAATAGATACCTCTCATATGAGGGCATGCCAGAACGTGTTCCAAGCATGTGACGGAACCAAGAGAGAGGTAATTGGCAAGATCGAGGTGCCATTGACCATCGGACCAGCCACCTACAACATTGAGTTTCTAGTGATGGATATTATGCCTTCTTACAACTGTCTTTTGGGAAGGCCATGGATTCATCAAGCTGGTGCAGTACCATCCACACTGCACCAGAAGGTTAAATTTGTTATTGACGGGGCCTTAGTAATTATCAATGCTGAGGAAGATATTGTGGCAAGTGTGACCATGGAGGCCCCATACATCGAGGTGGATGAGGAAGCGGTGGAGTGTTCATTCCGCTCATTGGAATTTGTGAATGCCACATTTGTAGCAGAAGGAAAAACGATTCCTAGACCCCGGCTTTCCAAGTGTACCAGAATGGAGATCATGCAAACATTGGGACAAGGTGCCAAGACTGGAAGAGGTTTTGGGAAATTTCTGCAAAGGAGGATTGATCCAGTCCTTCCCGTTTCAAAGCCAGATAGGTTTGGGCTCGGCTTTCAGCCCAGTTACCATGAAAGGAGGAAAGAAGTTCAGAAGAACCGAGAAAGAAGACTAGCCAGGTTGACTGGAAGTGAACTTCAATGGGAGCCCATGACATTCCCGTCTCTTTGCCACACATTCAAGACATGTGGATATGTGTTTGAAACCACCCTAGCAGATTTAGAGGAGGAATTGGAAGAACTGAGCATCAATGTCGTAACCACTGGAAATGCTGACGACGTCGTTAGATCTGGGATATGCCCTTTGCCACCTGGGTTCGTGCCTAGCAGTTGGACGGCCGAAGAACTACATGTGTTTTACAAGAAATTTTCAGAGTAATATTCGAACTATCCCTATTTACCTATACCCGGGGCAATAGGTGATCTTTTGTAAGGGTGAATAAATATTAGGTTTAAGTTCAATAAAAGATGCATTTTTTCCCTCTTTTCATGGCAAACAAATTTTCCTTTATTCATTATCAATCCTCTTTATTTCAATACTTCGTTTCCACTTTCCCTAAAAACTTAATTCTTGATTATTTAGTGTGGGATATTTTCCTCTCACACATGCACATTTTCCCATCTTTCAGATCCCCAGATAACGATAATGTTGGCACTAATGATCCTGATCCAGAGATGGACTTTGAATCGGCCATTTGTCTCGGGGAATTTGATGAACACAACACTGAAGAGAAGTGCAACTTGCCTGCTGAATTATTGAGAATGGTAGAAATAAAAGATAAACAAATACTGCCCCATAAGGAGACAATCAAAATCTTGAATCTGGGCACTGAGGAAGATCGAAAGGAGGTTAAAATCGGTACAACTCTTTCGACTAAAGCAAGACAAAACTTGATAGATTTACTTCAGGAGTACAAAGAGGTGTTCGCCTGGTCATATCAAGACATGCCTGGACTAGACACAGATATGGTGGTCCACAAACTTCCAATTAAACCAGAATGCAAACCAGTGCAGCAGAAAATGAGAAGGATGCGGCCAGAAATGCTCCTCAAGATCAAGGAAGAAGTCAAGAAACAATTTGATGCCAGATTTCTTCAAGTGGCCAAATATCCGGAGTGGGTGGCCAATATAGTGCCTGTGCCGAAGAAAGACGGGAAGGTACGCATGTGTGTCAATTACCGGGACCTTAACAAGGCAAGTCCCAAAGACAACTTTCCTCTGCCACACATAGACACTCTTGTGGACAATACAACAGGGAGCAACTACTTTTCATTCATGGATGGATTTTCAGGATACAATCAGATCAAGATGCACCCTGAGGACATGGAGAAGACCACTTTTGTCACAACGTGGGGAACTTTCTGTTACAAAGTAATGCCTTTCGGGTTAAAGAATGTTGGGGCAACATATCAGAGGGCCATGGTAACCCTGTTCCATGATATGATGCAAAAAGAAATCGAGGTTTATGTCGACAACATAATTGTCAAGGCACAAACCGAAAACGAACATGTCGAGCATTTGAGAAAGCTCTTCCAGAGGCTAAGGAAGTTACAGCTTCGACTGAACCCTAATAAGTGTACTTTTGGGGTAACATCCGGGAAACTGTTAGGTTTCGTGGTCAGTAGAGAAGGCATTGAGGTTGATCCTGACAAAGTTAAGGCTATCCAGAATTTACCTCCACCTCGAACACAAAAGGAGGTCCGAGGTTTTCTGGGCAGATTAAATTACATAGCATGGTTCATATCTCAGTTAACTGATAAGTGTGATCCAATCTTCCGACTTCTCCGAAAGAACAGCCCTGGAGCATGGAATGAAAACTGTTAGATCGCATTCGAGAAGGTGAAAGAATACTTATCTCATACTCATATTTTAATGTCTCCCATCCCGGGCAAACCTTTATTCTTGTACCTTTCCATATTCGAGAACTCAATGGGTTGTGTCCTGGGTCAACATGACGAGTCTAGAAGGAAAGAAAGAGCCATCTACTATCTGAGCAAGAAATTCATTGATTGCGAGGTCAGATATCCGCTTATCGAAAAAGTTTGTTGTGCTTTAGTTTGGGCTACAAAAAGACTCAGACAATACATGTTGTATCACACCACTTGGTTGATTTCAAAGTTAGATCCTTTAAAATACATGATGGGTGTACCTGCTCTGTCTGGAAGGTTAGCCCGATGGCAGATGTTATTGTCTGAATTCGACATTGAGTACGTGAGCCAGAAAGCCATAAAAGGAAGCGCCATATCGGATTTCTTAGCAAGCAGAACCGACGAGAATTATGAGCCACTAGACTTTGATTTCCCAGATGAGGACTTAATGGCTTTATCTTTAGAGGAAGCAGTTATTTCAACAGACAGTTCCTGGAGAATGTACTTCGATGGGACATCCAATGTATTAGGACATGGTATTGGGGCAATATTGATCTCTCCGGAAGGGAGTCACTACCCATTTACCAGCAGATTAAACTTTGATTGTACCAACAACATGGCAGAATACGAAGCTTGTGTCTTGGGAATTCGAGCTGCGATGGGGCAAAGTATAAAGACCTTGCGGGTGTACGGAGATTCGGCATTAGTAATCTATCAGCTCCGTGGAGAATGGGAAACCAAATATACAAAATTGATAGAATACCGGAAGCTAATGTTAGATTTGCTTGAAGAATTCGATGAAGTCACTTTCCACTATGTACCAAGAGAAGAAAATCAAATGGCTGATGCTTTGGCTACCTTGGCAGCCGCATTCAAACTTGGCGGGGAATCTGAAATGATGCCAATCGACATGCAGTCGTATGAGTACCCGGTTCATTGCTACCAGATTGAAGAAACAAAAGACACTAAGCCTTGGTAATACGACATTTTGCAGTATATCAAGCATCGAAGTTATCCAGAGGAAGCCACTGAAATCGACAAAAGAACCATTAGAAGGATGGCAGCTGGGTACGTTCTTGATGGGAAGTTCTTATACAAGAAAAGCCATAGTCAAGTTCTGTTAAGATGCGTCGATGCTAAAGAGGCGAAAATGATAATGGAAGAAGTACATGACGGAGTTTGTGGAGCACATGTAAATGGACATATGATGTCGAGACAAGTAATGAGATGCGGATATTTCTGGTCCACACTGGAAGGTGATTGCATCAACTATGCTAGAAAATGTCATAAATGTCAGATTTACGGAGATAAAATAAATGTTCCACCTCATCCGCTTCATGTCATGACATCACCATGGCCTTTCTCCATGTGGAGCATGGATGTTATTGGGCAAATTCATCCGAAGGCTTCGAATGGTCATCGTTTCATCCTTGTAGCCATCGATTATTTCACCAAGTGGGTAGAAGCTGCTTCCTATGTCAGTGTCACTCAATCTGTTATTTGTAAGTTTTTGAAGAAAGAGATCATATGTCGGTATGGTTTACCTGAAAGAATCATTACCGATAATGCTACAAACTTGAACAACAACATGACGAAGGTTGCTTGTGAGCAATTCAACATAAAGCATCACAATTCTACTACCTACAGACCAAAGATGAACGGTGTAGTAGAAGCAGCAAACAAGAACATAAAAAATATAATGGAGAAAATAACCGAGACCTACAAAGACTGGCACGAGAAGCTGCCCTTTGCTTTGTTCGCTTACCGAACCTCGGTATGAACCTCGACTGGGGCAACTCCATTTTTATTGGCATATGGAATGGAAGCAATGCTGCCCATTGAAGTAGAAATCCCATCATTACGGGTCTTGACAGAAGTTAAACTGGATGACGCGGAATGGGCTCAATCCAGATATGATCAGCTAAATTTGATAGATGAGAAGAGACTGAAGGCCATTCGCCATGGCCAAATCTATCAGAAATAAATGATTCGAGCACATGATAAGAAGGTACGCCCGAGAATATTCCGAGAAGGAGATCTGGTGCTAAAGAGAATTTTGCCAGTTCAGAAAGATTTCCGAGGAAAATGGATGCCAAATTGGGAAGGACCATATGTTGTGAAAAAGGCCTTTTCTGGAGGAGCCCTTGTCCTGGCCGAAATAGACGGACCTGACATACCACATCCCATCAATTCGGATGCAATCAAGAAATACTTCGCTTAGGATGAAAACCCGAAAGGGCGTCCTAAGTCGAAAAAAAAACAAAAAAAACAAAAATGAAAAACGTTTAGGGTGAAAACCCGAAAGGGCGCCCTAGATAGAAAAAAGAGAAAAAAGAACAAAAAAAAAGAAAAGAACAAAAAGGTGGGTTCAAGATGAAAACCCGCAAAGGGCGTCTTGCAACCAAGGATGGGTCCAAGTTGAAAACCCGAAAGGGCGATTTGGATAATTCAAGAAATCCAGACAGTTGAAACTCCCCGGCATCTGAATGTTTCACAGGAAATGTTGCACTCTCCTGAATGTTGTTGCATTTTCAAAAATCGCTTGGCAAAGGCTGTATTCGAGGACACCTAATGGCTTTTCAGCTCAGAAGTGCCCACATTATTGAAATCTAAGACATTCATTTACACCTCATCATGTCTTCATCCTCCAAAATGTTTGTCATGTATTAGTTGTTCTTTTTCCCTCATGAATAAAAAACCATCCTTTTCTTTACGCCAATTCCTTTTGAGCCTCTTGGATTGAGCTTAAACTTAATGATTTATTTACTTATGCAAAAGATATTCGCATATTACTGTACAAAGGTTCATTGAAAAGTACAGGTACTCGGAAGCTGATCAAGGCTCATGCATTTAATTGAGGTGGTCGAGAAGCATTTCCCAGATCAAGGATAAAAAACGAACATCAGATTGGAACATTTGAAGAATTGAAGATCAGGAATCGAAACTTCATGATTCCATAATCAAGATTTCCAGACAGGCCTTAGCTAGAGTCAAAATCAACTTCGCAGCTGTAGATGCTTAATTTGTCTGGGCCTATATCATGGGCAAATGAAAGTAGTTTTTGGGAGTTGAAAACAAAAATGATTAGAAGGCAGTTAACAAAGAGGATCACGACTGGGGAATTTTTTTTAAAAAAAACTAAAAACGATCAGTTTAAAGGGGATAACCGTTGGAAACTAAAGGAGGGAGATATCAGCAACCCATCACCATGACGAGAGGGGGGGAGACCTTTTTTATTAAGTTTTTTTTACATAATAGGGAAGAACAAAAAACAGTGTGAAAAGTTTTATTTTCTGAAAGGCAATAGAAGTAAGTTTTGTTTTATATTATTCTCCCAACCGAAGGAAAGATCACAAAGGGCAGTATCATCTTCTCAAGCCAAAAACAACACCAAATACATAATACAATCCAACAACGAAAGCAACACAGGCAATATAAGCAGGTTATTTTCTTCATATTTTAGAAATACTAAACGCATATGTTTATCGTTTTTCTTTCGAAGCTAGTAGAAGTATAAAAGGGATAAATTAGTTTCTATTTACCTTTACCTATTTCGGGTCTCGATCGGAGTTTGTTTCAGGCGTGACTCGTCTAGTTGTACTTTAATGGTGCTGCAGCGTCGGTCGAGGGCATAGGTGAGGTCTGTGGAGATAAAAAAACAGAAAATAAAAAAAAATAATCCAAAATTTCAAACTTTTCTCAAGGTTTTTAACAAACTGTGGATTTTCTTTTGGGGTATGTGATTAAAAGGAAGAGTTTAGTGTTTACCTAGGAGTCAATCGCCGGAGTTGAAGCCGCCGGAGTGGAGAGACCCGAACAATAGAGAGTAACAGAGGTTGTTTGGTTTCGGTTAATAGTCCAATAGAAGTCGGGGTTTAATGTGGTCACCGTTAGGGGGACGGGACAGTGGCTATTCATGGTTTGATTTCGTATGGGTTTTCTGTTTGGAAGATTAGGTCTAGGTTTTTTTTTTCGGTAAGAGGAGAAAGATTTGAGGCTAGGGGTTGTGATCGAGTCTTGTGGACTCTTCATCGTAGCCTACTTGTGTCGGAGGCCGTGGTGGCCATGGCCGATGTTCGTGTTGAGGGAGAGAAGTAGAAGAAAAAGGTAGAAGGGAAATGGGTATAGAGAACGGCAGGGTCTGGTTAGTGAGGCTGAGAGTGAGAATGAATCAGGTTTAAGTTTTACCCTAAATATCTCATATAATCATATGTCAAAACGGCGTCGTTTTGAGCAACATCAAAACGGCAGCGTTTAGTGGGCAGGGGAAATCCGTGTTTTAGGGGTATAATAGCTTATTAGGCCCTTGTAGCTTCAACCCGTTCTGTTGTGGTCCCCAATTCGAGGTTCTTCTTTTTTTTGAATACTAATATCGTCTCCTAACTTTCAGCTTGTTTCATTTTAGTCCAGTTACATATTAGGGCCATTTTTGCACTATTCTTACATTGGTTGTGTAATTTATGGAACTTTCATTTTGGTCCTTGAATAAATCTTTTGAGCCTTCTTAATTTGGTTTTCATATTTATGAGCGCTTTTCATTTTAGTCCTGAAATGTTTTTATGTTTTATTTTTGAAATATAATTTGTAATTTTGGTTGTTTGACAATTTAAACACTTAGCATGTTTTATTATATATATTGTTTTATTCTAATGTATGCCAATGTCGTTGTATGCATGTATATACCATATCATCATACTTTATTTTAGACTTAGGTATTCATTTGAATAAAGAATATTATTTAATTAATTTTTACATGACATTATTTTGCATAATATGCATGATATCCTCATGTGCATAACTGGACATTATTACATAATTTAACTAAGGGTAATATCCTTTTAATTTAAAATTGTTGAAGTGGGCAGTCATAACTGATTTGAGGTCCGCTTTTAATGATTTTAAAATAAAAGTGTATCCCGAAAGTGAAACAAAAAAAATTGATTCGTCACCTAAAATTTTGGAACGAAAGAAAAGGAAATGTTCGTTTATTTAAATTTATCGAGAAAATGTTGTTATAGCTTTTAAGATCTAATCTCGATATTTGTAAACAATCGAACATTCTTTATCTTTCTAAAATGATTTGGTAATTTTAATTTAATTTGTTTTAGTGTTTTTGAATGTTTTAAATTTACATTTTTGTTTTATGGGATCAAAAATCAAATTAAGATCGAATTTGTAAAGTTCATTGCAAAAACGTTAATTAATCGACTAGGTACCGATTTAGGGCGTTTTGGGGGTGCTAATCCTTCCCCACACGTAACTGACTCCCGAACTCGGATTTTGGTAACGCAGACCTCAATTTGTTGTTTTAATTAAAATTAATTTTTATTTAAAATGACAAAGCATTTTTGGGTGCCCAATCACACCCTAATCAAAGATTGGTGGCGACTCTTTGAACCGTATTTTTCGATCATAAAGGAAATCCAAAAATTTTCGAAACGAGAGGTCTTTTAAATCACATTTATTTTTAAATTAAAAAGAGATAATTAAGAATTAATGTGTTTTTTTTATCTCACTTTTTCACATTTTAGAAAAAAATTGTTTCGACAGCTTGGCGACTCTGCTGGGGACCTTTTTTTAGAGAGTCAAGCCGATAGTCGATTAATTAATTGTCTTTGCAATGAAAATTACAAATTCGTTTTAATTTGATTTTGATCCCTTATTTGGTTTTAATATTTTGTTTATAATATGATTAACCAATAAATAGTTGTACTGATCTGTTTGTTAATGGTTTCAGATTAATTGTGTATTTTGGGAATTGATTTTGAGTGTTTTTATTGTTTGTTTTTTTTTCGCTTTTCCTCACACACTGCACAGTTGCATTATCATAACATGAGCTAAAACCCCGCTCCGTCCTGTTTAAGTAGGAGTGAGAGACTATGCCCTCGTGTGGTTTTCACCTCCGCATGGGATAGTGGATCACTCCTGGAGCTCACGCCTTATGGTCCTCGTGATGGTAATCACCTCCGCATGGACATAAGGAGGTGTGTTCCCTCGAAATTGAACTCGATCCCCTAAAGCCTGTGATGGGCTAGGATTGAGGGTTCGGCAGCCCAAGGGGGAACCGACAAGGATAATTCGAGAACCTATTACTTTAGAACCTAACCCAGCATATAGTGAACATAGAGCCTGAACTTAGGTGGAGCCTAACCCGAACCTTAAGAATCCCGTGAGGAGGGTACACAAGGAAAAGCTTTTTTGAGTCATTTATTTTCATTTTTTTCGAATAAATGCATGCGAACTAGATATCATGCGGTTAGGTTTATTTTTTTGAATAAGCATGCGAATTAGATATCATGCGGTTAGGATTTCTTTTTGTGGATAACAAAGCATGGGGGTAGATATCATGTTGGGTAGGATCTGATAAAGCATGATGGGGTAGTCAGCATATGTGGGTAGGATTTTTGAACAATTATATCCTGACTTAATTGCTTCATGTTTACTAACCGATCTTTTATTGTTTTTGCCTTGTATCTTTTCTGTTTTGCATTGCACTGTCCATTATATGGTGTTGATTTGGGGTCGATGTCCATATAGAAGGCCAGTAATATGGAACGAACGGTTCAGAAAGAGGTTGAGGACAATGCAAATGTTCTGAGGTGGTCGGAACAGTCCCAGTTGACCAATGGAGACAGCGTGATGCCTGGATATGTGTCAGAGTTATTTGGTTACACTCACATCAACGTACGTCAGAATGATCTGAGTGAGCTAAGAGAGATATGGGGAAGATGGGAAGCAGCCGATAAGGAGATGTTTTATCAGTTGTACGGCGATATTCCTTATCTTCTGGATGTTCCTATTGACCGAAATCTGTTTAGAGCATTGGCGCAGTTCTGGAATCCGGCTTATAGCTGTTTCACATTTGGTAGAGTAGATCTGACACCAACAATAGAGGAGTATCAAGCTTTGGTCCGTTGTCCGAGGTCCCAGATGGATAGAGTATATACCAAGCTGCCAGTCACTCCTTCACTTAAGAAGAAATTACTAGTGATGACCGGAATGAGTGAAGATTGGGTAATCAGAAACATTAAGAAAAAGGGAGACAATGAATGCATCTCTTGGGCTGCTCTGAAAGAAATAATTGCTCATCACCCTGATAAGAGAAAGAAGCTTGACTTGTTTGCTTTAGGGATTTATGGGCTCGTTATTTTTCCAAAAGTGCTAGGATATGTAGACGTATCAGTCGTTAACCTGTTTGAAAGATTAGACAAGCGCGTGGATCCTGTTCCAGCTATTCTAGCTGAGACGTTCCGGTCTTTGAGTTCTTGTAGGCGCGAGGGAGAATGACGCTTTATAGGATGTGCGCCTTTACTGCTAGTGTGGATTCTAAGTCATTTCAAACATGTTGAAAGAGCACCAGGACGAGTGTTTCTAGAGGGGTTTTCGCCTTTGAAAGATTTTCTTTCTAAAGAATGGCCTGGGGGTTTTACCGAAGAAAAATGGATGGTCTCTTCAAGGATATCAGAGATGGAGATATTTTTTGGCGAGCTTCGTGGAATACCTCTTCGGATATACTTTACCGATGTGGAGAGCGAGATTGGGTTCCTTTGCCAGGTATATGGGGTTCAGTTGGGTATGCACCACTACTAGTTTCCAGACATTATGAATCGAGGCAGTTCATTCCAGCCACGTGGGACTTGTTAGGATCGGATTTTACATTCAAAGGAGATCAATATAAGGGTAAAGTTAAAGGGGTTGCTGAGGCCTGGAAGCAAACTCGTCGTGTGAATCTGTTCACTTATGATCTCGAGTTATCTCAAGAGTACGAGCAATGGAGAAGCGATCGAGTGAATGACAATATCCCGATGGTGAATCCTGAAAATATTCAGCCGGTGGAGGAACATTTTGAGAGTGGTGCCATCTTCATTAGAGTTAGCCAAGCGTGATTTCGAAGCAGAACGGAGACAATGGAGAATGACTTTACAGAAGCTAGAAGATGAAATGTATCAAAAGGGATTGGAGATTGACATTCAGAAGAGTAGAGCAGATCGAATTGAAAAAGTAGAGAAACAACTTCGGCTAGACTTTGACGATCTTCGGTCAACTTATCAGCGAATGGTAAAAGCTCAGGCAGGTTATAGCTCGAGTAAGTCTGTCGAATTGAGGCAAGAGGTGACGAGCCTCAAAAGAGTAGCCGGAGAGAGTCAAGAAGAGCTTAAGCAAAGAAGGCACCAAGTGAAGATTTTATCGAAAGAAAAGGATTCTTTAGAGCAGCGGTTACAAAAGAGTCAAGCCCATAATGAAAAGTTGAAGGAGGAAATTTCAAGTTTAAAGACTGCATTACGACGATACCGAAGCGGGGAAGGTAGCTCGAGCCGTGGGGAGGTTGAAAGTTTGAAGAGACAAGTGAGCGAGCTTGAAGCCATGGTTCAAGAGTTTCAGAGGCAAGCAAGTGAGCTATCGATAGTTCCCTATGAGGGGGATATACAGTGGCGTTTTCGATGGGAGCGAGCTCAGGCGAGAGTCAAGCAAAGAGAGGACTTTATTACTTGTTACCTAGAACACGCGCGGGGAATAGCTCAATATTTGGTCATTCTATCTGAGGAAGCTGCTGATGTGACTGAAGAACTAGATCCTGAGGCTGAAGAAAACTAGAGGATTGTAGAGTTACTAGCACACGTACAAGAAATAGGAGAGATGGTGCAGATTTATTTGTGATATGTTTTAACTTTGTAATTGAACGTCGTTCTAATATAAAGAGTTATTCTAAGGAGTCATTCCAGGATCAACACCCTGCATTTTGCATATGCATTTTTAATGCATTTTTTTTTGCATCGCATTTTATTCATTCATAATCATATGTTTCATATTCATTAATAAATATCAGCGATAACAAAATGACTCTGTGACAGAGTAATACTGGAAAATCTCTCAAGCATACCTACAGAACCAGGAAGAAAGTTATGGAGGACAAACTTGCCCAAATTGAGAAGGCTTAGTTGGAGTTACAAGATAATATCAAGAAAATGCAAGAAGATATGATGAATGCCCAAAAGGAGATGTTTGCTAAGTTTGCGGGTATGTTGGAAGGAAGAAATCCAGAACATGGAAAAAGCACTATGCCAGAAGGTGTAACTGAAGACCCACTTCATCATCCAGGGTTAACCCCAGAACAATCTCAGAATGTTCAAGTGACCCCTGTTCATGTCGGGAAGGTGCACATTAATCCAGTCGGTGCTTCTGTTAACGTACAGCCTGGATCTAGTTCGTATCAGGAAGAACATCAATATCATCAAGTTCCGGACCTTGATGAAGAAGCCAAGAAGGACCAAAACAATCTGTTGGAAGAGAAATAGAAGCAGTTAGAAAGAGAGGTCAGAGCCATGAAGGAAGATACCAGTGTCTATGGATTTGACGCAAAGGAGTTAAGTCTAGTTCCTGACTTTGAGAAGTTTGATGGTACTAGGTGTCCCTCTGCGCATATCACTATGTTTTGTATGAAGATGACCGGATACATAGGGGACGATCAATTGTTGATACACTGCTTTCAGGAAAGCTTAACTGGCTCGGCAATCCGATGGTATAACCAGCTGAGTAGATCTAATATTAAATCGTGGAAAGACTTGGCTAAGTCCTTTCTTGAGCAATACAAACATGTGAAAGATGTTAGGCCCAACAGGATGATGTTGCAAGGAATGGAAAAGAAGTCTAACGAGAGTTTTAGACAATATGCTCAAAGATGGAGAGATGTAGCAGTGCAAGTCCACCCACCATTGGAAGAGGAGGAAACAAATATGCTTTTTGTCAACACCTTAAAGGCTCTTTTTTTCTCGCATCTTATCGGTAATCCTTATCGAAGTTTTGCTGATGTAGTTACAGCAGGAGAAATGATTGAAATGGCGATTAAGAGTGGAAAGCTCGAAGGAGGAGAGTCTAGTAAGAGACCACCAACGAGGAAAAAGGAAAACGAAGTCAGTAATGTGAGGCAGTACGATTCTAATAACATCACTGTTTCCCGTCCTCAAGGAGTATGGTCATCAACACAAAATGACAATAGACAAGGAGCAAGGGACCAGAGGAGAGAGAGGCCTCAATTTGACCCCATCCCGATGACTTATAAGGAATTGTTTCAGATTTTGTATGATCGGCATGTGGTTTCACCATATCACGTGACACCAATGCAACCTCCTTTTCCCAAATGGTATGATGCTAGTGCTCAGTGTGAGTACCATGCAGGGAACCCTGGGCATTCCATTGAGAATTGTACTACTTTTAAGAAGGTTGTTCAAGCTTTGAGAACGAGGAATGTCATCAACTTTGGTGACAGTGAGCAGCCAAATATAGCTCAGAATCCGTTGCCAAGCCATGCAGGGGCAGGAGTTAATACGATTACTGAAGAGAAAGGAAAGAGAATTGTAAGGAATGTTGGTGAGGTGGTATCACCCATGAGTTGGGTGTGGTGCCAGATGGTCAAGGTAGGATTGTTGAAGCCCAGTTTGATGGTGAACAGTTTAACAGTGGAGAGGTATGTCTGTATCATAACAGTGAAGGACACAATATTCAGCAATGTCCTGATTTCCTATCTTTGGTACAAGACATGATGGACAGTAAAGAAATTGAGTTCTTTAGAGAGATTGCTGAAGAAGAGGAAGCGGAAGTTTGCACTTCAGAAGGATCGTCTAAAGGGGTATACAATGCTAGTTGTCCCCTAATTATTACTCCCAAAATCGAGTTGCTGAGAAGGTAGCCCCGAAAGTGGTTATTACACCTCCATCTCCATTCCCATATCGGGATAATAAACAAGTGCCTTGGAGATATGATTGCCAGATGGGAGATGTAACAAAAGAGAATGAGGAAATAGATGAGGTGGGACGCTTTACTAGAAGTGGTAGGTGTTATTCTCTTAATCCACCTAAAGAGTCTGAGAAGAAGGTTGCAGTTGATAAGGGGAAAAAGGTTGATGTGCAGATAAAAGAGGATAAGCCTGTTATCAATGAACCAGTAACCGAGAGTGAAGCGGTAGAATTTTTGAAGTTTCTGAAACACAGTGAATACAGTGTTGTGGAACAGTTACACAAGTTGCCTGCCCGTATTTCTGTTTTATCATTACTTTTGAGTTCAGAGGCCCATAGGAATGCTCTGTTAAAGGTTTTGAACCAGACTTTTGTTCCGAAAGAATTGCCCGTTGAAAAGTTGGATCGGTTAGTTTCCAATGTACAAGCTGATAATTTTTTATCTTTTTCTGAGGATGAAATCCCTTCTGGGATGATGGGTAGTCAGAAGGCGTTGCACATTACAGTTAAATGTAAAGGGCATGTGTTGTCCCGGGTCTTGGTTGATAATGGTTCAGCTTTGAATGTGATGCCCTTAGTGACTCTAAAGAAGCTTCCATTAGATAGTACACTTATGAGAACCTGTCAAAGTGTGGTTCGAGCTTTCGATGGGACTAAAAGAGAAGTGTTGGGCAAGATTGATGTTCCTCTGAATATTGGTCCAGCAACTTATGAAGTGGAATTTCTCGTAATGGACATTATGCCTACGTATAATTGTTTATTGGGAAGGCCTTGGATTCATCAGGCCGGTGCAGTTCCGTCCACATTTCACCAGAGACTGAAATTTGTGATTGATGGAAGGTTGGTATGTATTCATGCTAAAGAGGACATTATTGCTTCTGTTTCTACTACTGTTCCGTATATTGAAGTTGATGAGCAAGCCGTCGAGTGTTCTTTTAGATCATTGGAGTTTGTCAATGCTACGTTTGTGGCCGAAGGCAGGAAGATACCAAAGCCTCGATTGTCAGACTGTACCAAGATGGGGCTCAAATTGACTCTTGGAAGAGGAGCAAAAGTTAGAAAGGGGTTAGGTCGACAGTTGCAAGGACCGGTGAATCCAATATGCCCTGTTACTAAAAGAGATCGATTTGGTTTGGGGTATCAGCCAACTCCGAGGGATAAGTTGAGGGGAATTAAGAAGGGCCAAGAAATCAGAAAAGCTAGATTGGCTGGTGAAGACCTTAGCTGGGAACCCATGACCTTCCCGCCGTTGAGTGGTATTTTCATGTCTGGGGGACATATGTTTCAAGGGGATTCAAGGGACACTGAGGTGATGGTTGAGGATGCTTTGGGAGATTTAGGCGGCATTAATGTTATAACTGATGATGAATTTGAGGAAATGAGAGTTATGGGCATTTATCCTGCACCGCCGGGCTTTATGTTGAACAATTGGACCGCGGAAGAACTGCCTGTAGTTTACAAATCTTTTACAGAGTAATGCACTGGAACTTTCTCCCTGTTGTTCATACCCTGGGGCAATAGGTGATTTTATGTAAAGGGTTAAGCTGTTTGTTTTTTCTTGCTTTCAATAAAAGATGCATTCTGTTAGTTCCAAATGGCAAACATTTTCCCATGCATTTCATTCATTCATTCATTCTTTGTTGTATATATGTATGTATTTATTTCTTTCTATTTATTTATATGGGAAAAGATCCTCCCATATGTATATATGTATATATATCTTCTCTTTCATTATTTTTTCAGGAGCTCAGATATCAATAATATGAATGTCAATGACTCTGACCCGGAGATTGATTTCGAGAAGCCTATATGTCAAGGGGAGATCGAGGATTGTGATGATGATGAAGGATATGAACTACCTTCTGAATTGCTGAAAATGGTGGAGAATGAAGATAAGCAGATTCTGCCTCATAAAGAGTCTACTGAGATTTTGAATTTGGGGACAGATGAGGATAATAGGGAAGTAAAGATTGGTACCACTCTGTCAGTTGGAGGTCGACATGATTTGATAGAATTGCTTCAAAAATACAAGGATGTGTTTGCTTGGTCATACGAAGATATGTCGGGTTTAGATACAGAGTTGGTTGTTCACAAACTGCCAATAAAGCCTGAATGTAAACCGGTACAGCAAAAACTGAGAAGAATGAGACCTGAGATGCTGCTCAAGATTAAAGAGGAAGTGAAGAAACAATTTGATGCCGGGTTTCTTAAAGTGGCCAAATATCCTGAATGGGTGGCTAATATTGTCCCAGTACCAAAGAAGGATGGGAAAGTTCGAATGTGTGTTGACTACAGGGATCTCAACCGAGCTAGTCCAAAAGATAATTTTCCTTTGCCACATATAGACACTCTAGTGGATAATACTGCTGGAAATTCTTTGTTCTCTTTTATGGATGGTTTCTCTGGCTATAATCAAATTAAGATGAACCCTGAAGATATGGAAAAAACGACATTTGTTACCATGTGGGGAACGTTTTGCTATAAAGTAATGCCGTTTGGACTGAAGAATGCAGGGGCAACATATCAAAGGGCCATGGTGACGTTATTTCACGACATGATGCATAAAGAGATAGAAGTTTATGTCGATGATATGATAGTCAAAGCCAAGACAGAGGAAGAACATATCGGGAATTTGAGAAAGCTCTTTAAAAGACTAAAAAGATGCCAGCTAAAACTCAACCCAAATAAATGTACTTTTGGGGTGACATCTGGGAAACTGTTGGGATTTGTAGTGAGCCGAAAAGGAATTGAAATAGACTCAGATAAAGTAAAGGCTATTCAAAACTTGCCACCCCCACGAACACAAAAAGAAGTCAGAGGATTTTTGGGGAGATTAAATTATATAGCTCGGTTTATTTCACAGCTGACAGAAAAGTGTGATCCCATATTCCGCCTTCTTCGTAAGAATAACTCAGGGGAATGGAGTGAAGATTGTCAAAAAGCTTTTGAAGCAGTGAAAAGATATTTGTCGAGCACTCCAATCTTGGCGCCACCCATCTCAGGCAAACCCTTGATTCTTTATTTGTCAATTTATGAAAATTCAATGGGGTGTGTGCTGGGGCAACGTGACCAAACCGAGAAGAAAGAAAGGGCTATCTATTATCTCAGTAAGAAGTTCACTGAATGTGAGACAAGATATTCACCCATTGAAAAGTTGTGTTGCGCTTTAGTATGGGCTACCCGAAGGCTTAGGCAATATATGTTGTATCATACTACTTGGCTTATATCCAAGCTTGATCCCTTGAAATATTTAATGGGTGTGCCTACATTATCTGGAAGATTAGCTCGTTGGCAGATCCTATTGTCCGAATTTGACATCCAGTATGTAAACCAGACGGCAATTAAAGGAAGTGCTATAGCGGAATTCATTGCAAGAAGGGCTTCGGAAGAATATGAGTCGTTGAGCTTTGATTTCCCAGATAAAGATTTAATGGCTATTTCGGTAGAAGAAGCAGTGGCATCCACTAGTAAATATTGGAAGTTGAACTTCGATGGTGCTTCAAATGCCATGGGACATGGAATCGGGGCAATTTTGGTCTCACCAGAGGGAGAACATTATCCTTTCACCAGTCGGCTTAATTTTGATTGTACTAACAATATGGCTGAGTATCAAGCTTGTGTTCTGGGTCTTAGAGCTGCTGTTGAACGCAAAGTAAAAATGCTCAAGGTGTATGGGGATTCAGCTTTGGTAATATACCAACTCAGAGGAGAATGGGAGACAAAAGATCCCAAGCTTGTAGAATACCGTAAGTTGGTTATGGAGCTTGTTAAAGAATTTGAAGAAGTAACTTTCAATTACCTCCCCAGAGAAGAGAATCAAATGGCAGATGCCTTAGCCACACTGGAAGCAGCGTTTAAGATGAACGAGCATTCAAATATGATGCCCATTGAAATGAAAGCTTATGAGTATCCAGCCCATTGTTTTAATATTGAAGAAGAAGAAGATGGAAACCCCTGGTATTATGATATCTTGCAATATATAAGGTATCAGAGTTATCCAGAACAGACTACTGAGAATGATAAGAGAACCATTAGAAGAATGGCATCAGGGTATGTGCTTGATGGTGAGACCCTATACAAGAAAAGTATGGATCAGGTCTTGTTAAGATGTGTGGACGCGAAAGAAGCCAAATTGATTCTTGAAGAAGTGCATGAGGGAATATGTGGTACCCATGCTAATGGGCATGCTATGGCTAGGCAGATTATGAGATTTGGGTATTATTGGTCAACTATGGAAACAGACTGTATCAATTATGCCCGAAAATGTCACAAGTGTCAGATTTATGGAGATAGGATACATACTCCTCCTCATCCGTTGCATGTAATGACAGCTCCGTGGCCATTCTCAATGTGGGGCATGGATGTTATTGGAAAAATTTCGCCCAAAGCTTCAAATGGTCATCGTTTCATTCTGGTAGCCATAGATTATTTCACCAAGTGGGTAGAAGCAGCTTCTTACACAAATGTTACCCAGTCTACAATATGCAAATTTTTGAAGAAGGAGATCATTTGTAGATATGGTTTGCCCGAGAGGATTATCTCCGATAATGCGTTGAATTTAAATAATAAGATGATGGACTCGGTCTGTAAACAGTTCAAAATAAAGCATCATAATTCCACTACTTATCGCCCAAAGATGAATGGGGCAGTAGAGGCGGCTAATAAGAACATCAAAAGGCTCATAGAGAAAATGACTGAGACCTATAAGGATTGGCATGAGAAGTTGCCCTTTGCTCTGTTTGCTTATCGAACTTCAGTACGGACTTCAACTGGGGCAACTCCGTTTTCTTTGGTTTATGGGATGGAAGCTGTCTTACCTATTGAGGTGGAAATTCCCTCACTTCGGATTTTGTCAGAGGTAAAGCTTGATGAGGCAGAATGGGTCCAAGCTAGGTATGACCAGTTGAATTTGATTGAAGAAAAGAGATTGAAAGCTATTTGTCATGGTCAGATGTATCAAAAACGTATGATACGGGCACATGGTAAGAACGTTCACCTTCGAGAATTCCATGAGGGAGATTTGGTGCCTAAAAGGATTTTGCATATTCAGAAGGATTTCAGAGGAAAATGGATGCCCAATTGGGAAGGACCTTATGTTGTCAAGAAAGCCTTTTCTGGGGGAGCTCTAGTCCTAACTGAAATGGACGGATCAGAATTACCATATCCAGTGAATTCCGACGCTGTTAAGAGATATTTCGCTTGAAGAATAAATAAAAAAGAAGAAAAAATGAAAAAAATGAAATAATAATAATAATAATAACGAAACGAAAAAAATGGAAAAAATGAAAAATGAAAAAAGAGAAAAGAGAAAAATGAAAAAAAAAGAGAAATAAAAGGAGGGTTCAAGATGAAAACCCGAAAAGGGCGTCTTGGAACCAAAGGAGGTCTCAAGTTGAAAACCCGCAAAGGGCGACTTGAGTTGAATTTGAAATTCAGAATTCGTGCATGGTGGAAGATTCTGAATTAATTTTGGAAGTGGAAAGAGCTCCTGATATGGATAGTAACAATGACAGTTGGTGATCAGGGATGAGACTGAAGATTAATGAGTCTCGATTGAAATAACCAAGAGGAATTGAATGCACATGAGATTCAATACTGGTTTAGGGCATCCAATGATAGAGATTTGGGAGTTTAGAAATAGCTTCATACTCTTAAGCATCACAATTTTGACGATCTTTTTGACAGAAGCTACGCTCGAGACATTCTAACGGCGTGCCAGTTCAAAAGCATTTGCATTATTGATATTTGAAGACGCCTACTCTTTTGTTCTTTTACTGTTTCCAGTTAAAAGTTTGCCATTTAGTTGCCTAAAATTCTCTGTATTTAGTTGCCAGTTCAAAAGCATTTGCATTATTGACATTCTAATGCACATGAGATCATTTTGTATTATTGTGCAAAAGGTTTTGGAAAATGCAGGTATTCTGAAGTTGACAATGGTTTAAACATGTAAGCTTGTGTGGCCATGGGAAACTAAAATCCTCAAATTCAAAGAAAATCTCAGCCATTAAAAGATGACCCAATGAGGTTACCATTAATCAAGAAGTTGGTCATGGGTACTGACGGGTTTCAAGAAAGAAATAAGTCAAGGTACTGTTAAGCCGAGAGATATGGAATTGAGATTGTCAACTGAGGTGAACTGGTCAAACGTTCTGTGCCCAAGATGAAGCCGAGTTCCATCAAGATCAAAAGGAGATAGAGTTCCTTCGAAGAAGAAAATGCATCAAATTGCATATTTGCATACATTTAGGCATGAATAGGATCATGGCACTCATAATTGCATGATGACTTAAGCATTTGCAGGTTTCCCAATGATAGTTGAAGATTGAAGATATTGAAGCATCGAGATGAAGATAATTGGTTTGGAGATTTTGAAAAAGAATGATGTTTATACGAAAACTGAGCCAAAGCAGATTCACATATCCAATGGTTTCCAGACAAGTTTTCGCGATGGAGATGGATTTTTAGAAATTTTATCAAATTCTAAATTTTTGAATATAATATTTTCAAATATACATTAATGATTGATAATTTTTGATTTTCAGGTCAGACCTTTGAAACAGGTCAATCTTAAGCCTTCACGGAAGAGTAGTAAAGCAAACTATCAGTAAGCCTTCACGGAAGATTAGTGAAGCAAACTCATTTTATGAAGATCGAGTCTTATACTCTCTGAAGGAATAGGGAGCAGACACGTTTGTTAAAGATTGAGTCCTATACTCTCTGAAAGAATAGGAAGCGGACCTGTTTATTGAAGATTTTTCGAGTTCTATACTCTCTGAAGAAATAGAGAGCGGACCCGTTTTATGGAAGATTGTTCAAGTCCTATACTCTCTGAAGGAATAGGGAGCGGACACGTTTATTGAAGATCGAGTCTTATACTCTCTGAAGGAATAGGGAGCGGACCCGGTTATTGAAGATTATTCGAGTTCTATACTCTCTGAAGGAATAGAGAGCGGACCCGTTTGTTGGAGATTATTTGAGTCTTATACTCTCTGAATGAATAGAGAGCAGACACATTTTTATGAAGATTGTTCGAGTCTTATACTTCCTGAAGGAATAGGGAGCATACCCGCCATTTGAAGATCTTTTCAAGTCTCGCTTATCTTGAAATAGCAGAGAAGCGGATTAATCTTCTGAAGTTCTAATGGCCGGACAAACTTGATCATCTATTGATCTTTGCTCTATTCTCGTTGCACAACAATGAGCAAAGAGGGGCAGCTATAGATGATTAATTTGTCTGGGCCTATATCATGGGCAAATGAAAGTAGTTTTTGGGAGTTGAAAACAAAAATGATTAGAAGGCAGTTAACAAAGAGGAGCACGACTGGGGAATTTTAAAAAAAAACTGAAAACGATCAGTTTAAAGGGGGTAACCGCTGGAAACTAAAGGAGGGAGATATCAGCAACCCATCACCATGACGAGAGGGGGGAGACCTTTTTTATTAAGTTTTTTTTTTACATAATAGGGAAGAATGAAAAACAGTGTGAAAAGTTTTATTTTCCGAAAGGCAATAGAAGTAAGTTTTGTTTTATATTATTCTCCCAACCGAAGGAAAGATCACAAAGGGCAGTATCATCTTCTCAAGCCAAAAACAACACCAAATACATAATACAATCCAACAACGAAAGCAACACAGGCAATATAAGCATGTTATTTTCTTCATATTTTAGAAATACTAAACGCATATGTTTATCGTTTTTCTTTCGAAGCTAGTAGAAGTATAAAAGGGATAAATTAGTCTCTATTTACCTTTACCTATTTCGGGTCTCGATCGGAGTTTGTTTCAGGCGTGACTCGTCTAGTTGTACTTTAATGGTACTGCAGCGTCGGTCGAGGGCATAGGTGAGGTCTGTGGAGATAAAAAAATAGAAAATCAAAAAAAATAATCCAAAATTTCAAACTTTTCTCAAGGTTTTTAACAAACAGTGGATTTTCTTTTGGGGTATGTGATTAAAAGGAAGAGTTTAGTGTTTACCTAGGAGTCAATCGCCGGAGTTGAAGCCGCCGGAGTGGAGAGACCCGAACAATAGAGAGTAACAGAGGTTGTTTGGTTTCAGTTAATAGTCCAATAGCAGTCGGGGTTTAATGTGGTCGCCGTTAGGGGGACGGGACAGTGGCTATTCATGGTTTGATTTTGTATGGGTTTTCTGTTTGGAAGATTAGGTCTAGGTTTTTTTTTCGGTAAGAGGAGAAAGATTTGAGGCTAGGGGTTGTGATCGAGTCTTGTGGACTCTTCATCGTAGCCTACTTGTGTCGGAGGCCGTGGTGGCCATGGCCGCTGTTCGTGTTGAGGGAGAGAAGTAGAAGAAAAAGGTAGAAGGGAAATGGGTATAGAGAACGGCAGAGTCTGGTTAGTGAGGCTGAGAATGAGAATGAATCAGGTTTAAGTTTTACCCTAAATATCTCATATAATCATATGTCAAAACGGCATCGTTTCGAGCAACATCAAAACGACAGCGTTTAGTGGGCAGGGGAAATCCGTGTTTTAGGGGTATAATAGCTTATTAGGCCCTTGTAGCTTCAACCTATTCTGTTGTGGTCCCCAATTCGAGGTTCTTTTTTTGAATACTAATATCGTCTCCTAACTTTCAGCTTGTTTCATTTTAGTCCAGTTACATATTAGGGCCATTTTTGCACTATTCTTACATTGGTTGTGTAATTTATGGAACTTTCATTTTGGTCCTTGAATAAATCTTTTGAGCCTTCTTAATTTGGTTTTCATATTTATGAGCGCTTTTCATTTTAGTCCTGAAATGTTTTTATGTTTTATTTTTGAAATATAATTTGTAATTTTGGTTGTTTGACAATTTAAACACTTAGCATGTTTTATTATATATATTGTTTTATTCTAATGTATGTCAATGTCGTTGTATGCATGTATATACCATATCATCATACTTTATTTTAGACTTAGGTATTCATTTGAATAAAGAATATTATTTAATTAATTTTTACATGACATTATTTTGCATAATATGCATGATATCCTCATGTGCATAACTGGACATTATTACATAATTTAACTAAGGGTAATATCCTTTTAATTTAAAATTGTTGAAGTGGGCAGTCATAACTGATTTGAGGTCCGCTTTTAATGATTTTAAAATAAAAGTGTATCCCGAAAGTGAAACAAAAAAAATTGATTCGTCACCTAAAATTTTGGAACGAAAGAAAAGGAAATGTTCGTTTATTTAAATTTATCGAGAAAAGGTTGTTATAGCTTTTAAGATCTAATCTCGATATTTGTAAACAATCGAACATTCTTTATCTTTCTAAAATGATTTGGTAATTTTAATTTAATTTGTTTGAGTGTTTTTGAATGTTTTAAATTTACATTTTTGTTTTATGGGATCAAAAATCAAATTAAGATCGAATTTGTAAAGTTCACTGCAAAAACGTTAATTAATCAACTAGGTACCGATTTAGGGCGTTTTGGGGGTGCTAATCCTTCCCCACACGTAACTGACCCCCGAACTCGGATTTTGGTAACGCAGACCTCAATTTGTTGTTTTAATTAAAATTAATTTTTATTTAAAATGACAAAGCATTTTTGGGTGCCCAATCACACCCTAATCAAAGATTGGTGGCGACTCTTTGAACCGTATTTTTCGATCATAAAGGAAATCCAAAAATTTTTGAAACGAGAGGTCTTTTAAATCACATTTATTTTAAATTAAAAAGAGATAATTAAGAATTAATGTGTTTTTTTTATCTCACTTTTTCACATTTTAGAAAAAAAATCGTTTCGACAGCAGCGAAGGATATTGAACTCAAAGCAACACAACTTGATCGAGAGTAGATTTCAACTTCACGACGAAGGATATCTAGCTCGAAGCCAAACATCCACAATTTCAACTCCACAACGGAGGATATCGTGCTACTCAAGACAACACAAGTTCAACTTCACGACGAAGGGACCGCTGGTTGTCAACAACAACTTCTCAATTTTAGAGCCAATTTCAACTTCACAGTGAAGGATATTGGACTCTAGACAACGCAAGTTCAACTTCACGACGAAGGGACCGCTGCTTGTCAACAACAACTTCCCAATATCAGAGCCAATTTCAACTTCACAACGAAGGATATTGGACTCTAGACAACGCAAGTTCAACTTCACGACGAAAGGACCGCTGCTTGTCAACAAAAACTTCCCAATCTCAGAGCCAATTTCAACTTCACAACGAAGGATATTGGACTCCAGACAACGCAAGTTCAACTCCACGACGAAGGGACCGTTGCTTGTCAACAAAATTTCATTCAGAGTCAATTTCAACTTCACAACGAAGGATATTGGACTCGAGACAACACAAGTTCAACTTCACAACGAAGGGACGGCTGGTTGTCAACAAACAATTTCCCGGTTCCAGAGCCAATTTCAACTTCACGACGGAGGATATTGGACTCGGAACAATGCTACTTACTTGGATTTCAACTTCACGACGAAGGATATCCAACTCAAAGAAGGATTATCTGCCATCAAAATTGTCGAGTTCGACTCCATTCAGCTCGATGACACATCAATCACACTACTTTCCGGTTGCAGTCGAGGTTTTCAAGTCGAGAAGATGACCTGGGTTAGCCGTGCCTTAGTGACAAGCAACCATTTTCAAACAACATAGCTTAAGTCAAGAAAAAGCTATCTGCCAATGAAGATTTCCGAGTTCGATTCCGATCCAAGGTCTTTAAACTGAGAAGAAGACCGAAGGGTAATGGGAAGCCACGTGCTGATTCAAATTCCGAACTATGGCTTCAATTTCATATCATTTCAAGATGAACTCGACTTCACGATGGAGGAGTCATCCGTAACTCAATTCGACAGGGAGTTATTGAAACATCAGAGTTAATTTTTAACTCCACTGAACGAAAAGTGTGTCTTTTAATCTTTGCCCTATCCCCGTTACACGACTATAGGCAAAGAGGGGCAGCTGTCAACACACATTTTCGTCGTACTATGATTCAAACTCCTAAAAATAGGATAAAATTTTCTAGGATTCAAACTCCTAAAAATATGATAGAGTTCTACTAAGATTTAAATTCCTAAAGATATGATCCACAAGCACTATAAATAGCCATTGTAACTCACCATTGTAAGACACGATTTACACACAAAACATAGAGGAAAGCACGGGAAGATACAAAGGCAAAACTATTGTAAAATATTCGAAAAGGAAATAAAAGGTAGCATTTTCTTTTTTCTTTCTTTTGCATGTGCACGTTATTTTTCTTGAAATTTGGTTCGAATAACCCAAAACGTGGGTTGCGCCGATGACCAAAATGGGTGGGGTTTCGAAGTTTCGAACCTAGATTTACCCCGAGGCTTATTTTTAAAAACCGGTTTGATTTTCGATTAAAGGAGGGGAAGAGCTTTTAAAAAATCTATATTAGTCCCTTTATTTATTATATGGATATTTTATTTACTTATTTTTATTATTCATGTTATTATTATTATATGTATATATATATATATTAAATTATTTTCATTTATTTTTTTACTATATTTTATTATTATTATATATATATTTCTTTAATATTTTACTTATAAGTCTAATATTACTATATATATTGTAATTATCTTTATCTAGTCGTATATATTTTTATACTTTTAATAGTTTATTTATATACATATTATTAATATATATATTCTTAATTATTTTTATTTGATTATTTCTTTATTTATGTAATATATCTTATAACTTTATATATTTATATTTTTTTTTATTTTTTTTATTTTTTTATTCATTATTATTATAGTATTATTTTTTTAAAAAAAAATCTTTTGTCTTTATCATTATTATTATTAAACCTTATATTATATACTACTAATCTAGAGGACTCATTTTTTTTTGTCTTATTTCTTACTAAAGCCCCCCAATTTCGGTGAATTGGGAGGGTAACTTTTCTATTTTTAAGTATTTGGTGTATATATATAGCTTATTTATTTTATTAATACTTTGATATATATATATATTTATATTTTTTCCTTTTTTCAAATATTACTATATATAATTATTACTTTACTATTTTTTTTTCTTATCTTATCTTACTTATTTATTTTATTTATTTTATTTTTCCATTGTATTTTATTTGTTTTCTTTACCTTGTTTATCTGACCATTTCTCTATTTTTTTAAAGGATATTTTCAAATCAATCAAGGGTAAGTAATTAGGATCTAAACTTTACCTTTTAATTTAACTTGTTATTTTTCTTAATTAAGACAACTGGAAATTACGTAGTACCGAAAGGGCGGTTCAAGGGTGCTAATCCTTCCTTGACCATAACCGACTCCAGAGCCCAACATATTTATGGTAAGACGCAGATCAGGTAAGAAATAGGGTATCCGATCAACCCATTTATTTTTAAATAAATGATCGGTGACGACTCCAATCCATATTTTTCTAATTCGAAACTCAATTCCGAAGCTCAACTGAAACACGGTTGCGACACTTCTATCATGATTTATTGTTATAATGAAATAATTTTAGACATATTAAAAACAGTTTATTTTATTTAAAATGATATGCAATTAGTAATCATTTACAACATGTACTATTTTATATAATTACTTATAAATTTGATAACTACATATTTTATTATAAATATTATAGTTTTTAAATAATTGTTCAAAATATTATTGAACGATGACGAGAGTAGAAGACGTTTAGTATTATCCTCCCAAAGAGAAATATTATTAGTAATAAATGAACGAGAGGCTGATATTAAATTGGCGCTTCCCACTACTGCTCATCGCCGCTCAACCAATCTACGCTCTTCAATTTTTTTAAGCGTCTAATTTGTTTTCAGTCCCTGTTCTCTTCCTATTTTGAAAATTTGATCCTTTAATTTTTTTGTACTGTATCTAAATAATCTATTAATCCTTCCAAGCCCTAACGTAGAGACTATTACGATCTTAAACAAGCTTGAATTCATAGCCATTAAGTTTTTTTAACAGTAATGCTATTAATTTATTTTTGTTAGATGTAAATGTGTTATTTATTAGACTTTAATCTTTAAACATGATATTAAAATATAGGTGTAATGTTAAAATTAGTCTCTAACATTTATTAAAATGATCATTTTGTCTCTTATTCTATTTTTAGAGCATTTTGACCCCAACGCTTCATTTTAGGCGAAAAGACCCATAACATTTGACAGAATAAGCACGTTGTCCCTTTTTCTTTTTTCCTGTGGAATTTTAACTCTCAATGTTTCATTTTAGGTTAAAAAACTCATATTTTAAATCGTTAATCACGTGTTAACTAATAATTTTCATCTATAGATAGAGCTTTTTGCCCCAAAATAAAACGTTGAGGCCAAAATGCTCTAAAAAAGAATAGGAGCCGAAATGACCATTTTGATAAACGTTGAGGGCTATTTTTAACATTATACCTAAAATATAAAAACGCTACCTATTTATCATCTGAACTTGGACTTTGATTTTCAAATACGGTTGAGTGATTAGATCATTGAAAATAAAAACTAAAGGATTAAATTTCAAAAGTCTAAATAGTAAAAGGAATCGGGCATAATTAACCCATTTTTAGAATCGAATTTGACCGACCTTATTTTTTTTCCAAAAAAAGGTTCAGATGCAATTTTCTAATAAAAGAAGAGAAAAAAAATAAAATATTACAAAACATATTAAGAATAATAAATTTACTTGGACAATATTGGCTGTGGTTGGTACTCGGGGCGTTTACGGTAAAGAAAGAGCTGATGTGGCAGAAAAGCGCAGAAGAGGTGTGGCGGTCCCCACCACCGAGGCCCTTTATGTCACGAGCAGCTGTACCCACCACCAGCACTAGGGCCAGCCGTCTTTCTGTCTTTAATATATAACATTTTTTTAAGAGATATTTTTCGATTTTTTTCTTTGCTTTTATCCGTTTTTTAATTATTTTATTTCACTTTCCACCCATTTTCGTAGCGAGTGAAAACCACGCTCCTTCACGAGAAGAAACGTCAGAGGAGTGAAACGAAGCGCGCGTGGAATGAAAAAGTTGAAAAATATCTGAAATTGGCAACACTCATCAATTATCCATCCACGGTTCAATATCTTCCACAAAATAAAAGGGAGGAGAAAAACCTCTGAAATAAAAGAAAGTGCAAATGCCGAAAGACGACGCGTGGCGAAGAACTGGAGCGTTCTCGGCCGCAAGAGTCCAAGCCCCTTCTCGAGTTTTCCTTGGAAAATTAAATAAAATATATCGAAATTAAGAAATTGAATCTGACGTGGCGTCCTTCCCTTCGCTTTTTATAACATAATAACATGATTATAATTTTTATATGCATCTTTACTATTTTTCTTTCTTTCTTTCAAAATACCTTCCGTCTTCTTTGCTTCCCCTTCGTTCCTTGATTCAACATCCAAATCTAATTTCGATTCTTCATCTCCTGTTTGTATTTTCTTTGATTTTTCGAAAGAATTGCTTCTTCAGCAACTTATCAGTGCAGTACGACTGTTTCAATTTCCGGCGAATTTTACCTTTGGTTGCTTGATCTCTCTGTTTTCAAGGTTTCTCGTTGTAACTGGTAAGTTTGTGGCCGATCTGCTTTGTTTTTTTGGATTATATTATTTTGTTTCATTTAATAACGTTTCCTTCTTATTCGGCTCACTGTTCATACCAGAGACAGGAGTTTTTAGTATTTTTTTTAATAGGAAAGAAAAAGTCTTATCTGATTGTTGAATTAGTTCTGATAATGAAATTATGTGTATACAAAAAACATATAGATATACTGAGGGTGGTTTTGGTTTAGGTGAAGTTGCAGGAGTATTCTAGGCTCCACAAGATTTGAAGCAAAAATCCGTTGCTCCCGATGGCTACTGAGGTACACGTAGTTCTATATTTGTATGCTTATGATTGGATTGTTATTATGCACTGTACTTTATTCATTTAGAAGTTTAGATATAAAAAGAAGAAGAAATTGTAATGTAAGCTGTCATTTTTCAGTGTGTACTCCGCATAATTTGAGTCGAATGTTCCGATGCAGATTTGCTATTTCTTTAATTGCTATTGCTATGTTTGCTGGACTTTGAAAAATGCTCCTTTTATGAATTACTACAATTTTTGGAATTACATGCTTCATCTTTCGTATTATTTCATTTTGGTTAATGCCAAGTCGTATGTTCTAGTGTGCTAAAGTATGTATGGACCTGAATCTGCTCTAATGGGAAGGTTAGTAGCAGTTTGGTGTCGTTAGGGTTGTTTTTAGATTGGAAAGTTCTTATATAACAATCCATATATTGTGAAGAGCGTTTCCTGATTGTTACAATGCTGTTGCAAATTTTATATAGGATCAAATTGAAGGCACAGTATCGCCTAATTCTCTTAAATCTGGTATATGCTGTTCCATTGGCAGCCAACAATCCGAGTCATTGACCCAACTGCAGGTGCTTTACTCATTTAAGCATCACCAAACACCCAAGGTTCCATTCTTCGTGTTGCCTAAAACTTTACTTACCTTTCTATTTATAACACTCCCCAATGAGTAATTGTTAATCTCTTCTCGCTATGCTCAAATTTTCCTGTAAAATAGGTTCGGAAGCCCTATACTATAACTAAGCAAAGGGAAAAATGGACAGAGGAAGAGCACCAGAAGTTTCTTGAAGCTTTAAGTTTGTATGGTCGTGGCTGGCGCCGAATAGAAGGTAAGTGCAGAGTGGAGATTATCCCATTCATTCTTTTTCCAGTTATGGTGTGAACAGATCAAGTTACACTTGTTTTCATGCAGAGCATGTAGGCACGAAAACTGCTGTTCAAATTCGAAGTCATGCTCAAAAGTTTTTCTCTAAGGTTTATTGCTTTAAGTTCATTGCAAGGTTTTCTTGATTGAAAAATGATTGTATCTTTTGTGGGCATGCCACGTGTAGACATTTTTAGATAGGTTTTTGTAACTTGCATCTCATACTTTTGCGTTTGTGGTTCTAGGTTGCTCGTGAATCCAATGGTGGCTTTGAGAGTTCCAATAAACCAATTGAGATACCACCTCCTCGTCCAAAAAGGAAGCCAATGCATCCATATCCCCGTAAATCTGTTGTTTCGCTCAAAGGAATATCTCCATCATCTCAACCAGAGAGGTCTCCATCCCCATTTGTTTCAGAACAGGATAACAAGTCGCCCTCATCAGTTCTGTCCGCATTTGTTTTCGATGCAATGGGGTCTTCTGCCTCGGAGCAACCAAATAGATGCTCTTCCCCAACTTCATGTACTACTACTAATATACAATCACTCAATACATCCCCTGTTGAAAAAGAAAATGACTATATGACATCTACAGAGAAAGAGAATGAATCTTTATCATCTGATAAAGTATCAGGACATTCAACTGAGGAGGATATTTTATCTTTGGTAAAATTTCTGCCCTTCTTCATTATATGAAACAACTATTACTGACCTTTGTCTAGAATTTAGAATCTGATCTTCTTTCATCTTCGTGTAATTACCCAGAAATCCAATGAAAATTTTGAAGAACCTGTTTGTGCCAAAGGAAGTGCAGACACAGTAGATGTGCCTTTCACTAGTATTAAGCTTTTTGGGAAAACAGTTGAGGTGAAAGGTTCTGGTAAACCTTCCACATCTAAGAACAGTGTAGAGGGTAATGATGCGGACAGTGAGAGGCTTGTTCAGGCATTACCATCGACATGCTTGGACTTGCATTTGTCAAACGGGATAGTCATCGATAATTGGAGAATGGTACCTTCCAAATCTAATTTATCCCCTTGTATTGAAATCCACTCGGATAAAAAGACCAAGTAAAATACACCGGTAATGCTCCCGTGCCATGGTGGGCTCTTTACCAAGGTCTACCCTTTTATCACAGTACTTCATTTAATCAAACCCGTAAGGACTCTTGTGTCAAAGAGAGGACGAATGAGAAGGAAACTCTAAATGAAAGATCTTCCACGGGTTCAAATACTGGCTCAGTTAGTCAAACAGAAAATAGGGAGAAGAATTCAGATTCTGTTGATTCTTGGTGCCAAGATCTTTCTCCAGAGGGAAAAATGACCTCCCAAAAGAGTAGTAAGGGGTTTGTTCCATACAAAAGATGCTTAGCGGAAAGAGATATGTCCGTGTCCCAGGGGAGGGAGGGAGCGCAAAAAGCCCGAGTTTGCTCATAGTTGCCAGCGCCTTTGTTAGTACGAGCATGACAAATAATCACTTAAGGTGCTGGTTTACATATATTATAGGTAATTTTGTCCTGTTTGTAATATACCATTCTGTATATAAGCCACCTCCAGGTGTCACGTGGATGCCGGAGAAGCAGACGCAGTTTTAACATCTGTGGTTCAATATGGTTATAGCTCCAGAGCTGGAATGGCCTCAGCATGATGGGGTCCGTTTGTGCGTGAAAGAGTCGTGTATCCTAGATTTTTCATGTCAAGCATCGAGTTGAAGATATATATGTACATATATGCATGTTCTGGATGCCGACATGTTTTACTGCAATGTCTGTAATCTTAACTTCTCCCCTTATTAAAATGAACAGTTTGTTTACCCAACTTCAACATAAACGTTGACCGGTTGTGTTCATCTGTGGACGGTAGCAATAATCAATTGTTATGACAGTTCAAGCAATCAATCTCGATTTTGATTGGTGCAAGATCCATTATGAGTAGATGCAATTTTATGTTTTCAGGTGTTGTTTTATAATAGTTATGTTGTATGATTAGATAAACTACAAAATTATAACTAAAAAAAAAAAAGTGAAATGCTTATTACCTTTGCTTCTAAGAAGGATTTCACCCGACATCTGACGGATGCTATTAACCAAAACAGTCTAGATCATGAACCATCCACTAGGCGTGAGCTTTCTCAAATAAAATTCAAATAATAAAATATTACTAATCATTTTGACTAATTTAATTTTTTTCAGTAAGTTTAACAGATAATTCAATTCGTAATCGATTAATTAAGCGAATTAATCAAAAATAATAAATATTAAATACATATTTTAAGCTCAAACCCATTAAAAATTAAGATCGAATTATTTTTTAATAACACTAAACCCATTAAATTATCAAGATCTAATTAAACTTTAACCTAAATAAAAAAAAATACTTCTATTAAACTCAAATTAAT
Source organism: Hibiscus syriacus (assembly GCF_006381635.1). Lineage (NCBI taxonomy): Eukaryota > Viridiplantae > Streptophyta > Magnoliopsida > Malvales > Malvaceae > Hibiscus > Hibiscus syriacus. The sequence goes on along the minus strand of NW_024062646.1, from coordinate 26,040 downwards.
CTAACTAAAAAGATTATAAAAAAATTCAATTAATTCGGTCACCGATCAAATTAACCAAACTTTATTAGGTTCAATTAACATTTAAAAAAAAATCGATTCGATTTACAGTTGGTGACCGAATTAACTGTTTAAACATCCTACATCCTAACACGAGTAGAGATGGATCGGAAGATATTCGTTACTAGGAATGAATGGGACCACCAAAGTGGCATCCCAAAATGCATAAACAAACCTTCCAGTACTTACATGCAGGAGAAACGTAAAAGAATAATTAAAAAATAAATAAGAGAAGTTTTGAGCGTGAATAAAATCTAGCAAGCACTCGATTTGAATAAACTCCAAAAATATGGGGTTTGCAGTCTGCTACCTTCGTTGCAAAATGTTGAACCTTTGCAATCATTTTCAATCTCTAAACCCACAGCGTTAATTCCTCGCCAAACACTTGACTCGGATCAAAAGAAGTCTACACCTAAATGAGATTAGCTCTCTTTAGGAACCTGATGGTTCTGCAGTAATACGGCCATATCGATTCCACATAGTCCAGGTACTTCTCCATCAACCACTCTTGAACATCCTTCACCTTTTTTCTCCATACCTCTTTGTAGTCCGTGTTCTTCATGTCTTCCACGGGTTGCCACAAGCGAGCTCGTACGTCTTCCTTCAGCTTTCCACGTGCAACATAATTGTAAGTCAGGAGGTAGTAGGTAGGTAGGTTCTTAATTAGCTGAACCGTCTGCTTGAAGCTGAAAACATACAGCGCACACAAGCCTCTAAGCATCTTGATGTAAAGAGCAACGATCAGGGGACCAAACACCCATAGAGGAGTCAAGTCCTTAGAAACTTCAGCCCCGTATATTAAATTGATGCCGAGGTACCACGGAACACTGCACATGTGGCAAAGCAACTGTTAGTGATGTATGTAAGTATATTGACAGCGCCGCTTCATCCACAAATCAAGTAAATTTCTATTTTTGTTATGGAATGAGAGGACAACTCAATATGGTTGACAAAAGCTATTAATGAGAGAATGGAAACCAAGTTAAATTTTTTTTACCAAATCATCTCAGGTCAAGAACGAGGAACACTGGGATTGATTAACAAGAACAAAATCAGAACCAGGAAACCAGTTAACTTGGAAACGTTTTATCAGAGGTACACCAGAAGTCCTTATAAATCAAGACGAGCTTTATGCTAGTCACTTTTTGCTCTTTACAGTAGACAGCCATTTCGTATCACAAACATAATGCCACACAGTAATAGATCATGTACGCTGCTAGAAAATAATTACTGGAGGGGAGCAGAAAGAGATAATACATTAACTATACTTACAATATTAATAAGGGTAATTTGATTGTTGCATCCAAATCCCAGAAATAACAACAAACTATCTTTAGGATCTCGCTTTTTCCATTACTTGGGGTGTCAATTTGAGTTTCCGATGCATCCCTAGGATGTGCTTCTTCTCCCAAAGCATCATCCACCACTTGACTTGGGGAATGTGATCGCAGCATCATTATCCATTTCTTGAATAATTTCTGAATAGCAGGGGATCCCACAACGTTCTCTCCAGTTTCCGAGGCATAGGCAACTGGACCATTATGAGCCTTGGAAGATTCTATTGTGGCCCCTTCGCCATCTTTTGGAGCAAAAGAAACTTTAATAGAACTCTTTGAAACATTCCCTTCGTTTTCTCTGCCTCCTGATTCATCACTCTGAACACTGCCTTTGAAGGCTGAAATTCTTATATTTTTGGCATTCAATCCGCAAGAATGAGCCCCTATACTGCAAAAATAAGCCTGTCTGAATTTAAATGCTCCAGATGCATACAATGAAAAAAATATTAAATTAGAATAGTGGCAGAATGACACCCACTGCGCCTACTACTATTTTCATATCATAAAAAGGTGTTCTTGTCATCCTCACGTGTAAAGGAACACAAATAAGAATTCTAAGGAAAGAATTGCTCATCCAAGAAGAAAGAACACACCAATAACAAAAATATATGATTTGCATAGACCTGTATTTATAGAGTTAGAGATAGCATCACTGCACCAATCAGGCAATGTTTGACACCATTACCACCCAGAAGTAATAAACAACTTTCCATTTACAACCTCACACTACATCACACAAATTTCTATATGAAATTTTATGCACCAAGTGTACATGTAATTACTATGCTGCATTTTCAACATAGTTAAACTTAATTTACCACTTCTTTCACTAACTTGTTCCTTCACTTCTTTTTCTTGCAAAAAGATAGAACAAAGAAAAGGTCTCCGTTTTATTTCAGTTCAGAGATATAACTCATAGCCTATTTTTCTTCACAGATATTCTATTCAGTTGATCCCCTACCTTCTTTCACTAAAATAAAAAGTAAAATTGGGGGAAGGAAAAATGTGGTAAGAACAAACATTTTGGATCTTTCTTAGAGAGATAAACTCAATATGCTAAATAGAAAGCGTAGTCCTAGTCCTTTCAGATCACCCATACACCATGCAAATTAATCAAACCAACCATTATATTAAGGGACAAGCTTCCAGCACGGAGTTTGTTGCTTAATGAAGAGGGAAATGTTCCTTACCATAAACAAGTAGAGTGCCTTACTGATATGCCCCTCTCCCTTCTCCCAAGCATATGAAGTGTAGCTACAGGTCTCCTTAATGTCAATCCTTTCCTACATGATAAAGGCCTTGAACGAAATGCTACATATGAACCCTGTAATACAATAAAAAAAAGACATTGAAGGAAGGCTACATATGAACCCTAAAATGCAATAAAAATGGGCAGCATACTTTGCATTCAGATAAATACCAAGAGAAAGCTGAGCTCACTATGTTTGTACATGAGGTCAAAAGAGACTTCCTTGATAAACAAAAGTTCTCAAAGCAGTACAAACATGAGCTTCCAGAACAGAATTTTACGTTTCATAGAATTCAACAAACAGCACTTGGATGGACCTAAATGTCCTGGGTGCAAGGTGGGAATTTTTTTAACTTGGCCATCAAACTCTTGGTTTCTAAAGAACTTTACACCAAAGTCCCAATTCATATACTCTTAGTCTAACACTATTGCTAAAAAAAGTTCTTAGAATACCTGCAATTGATGGGTCACCAACACCATAGTTGCAACTTTCACCTCAAGCGCCTGAACATTTATTCAACAAGGCCTGAACATTTATTCAACAAGGCCTGAACATTTATTCAACAAGGCCTAAAGAAATGAAATGAACACGGCATCAAAAGAGATTATAAGCTTTCAACTATATGTAAAGAAACTCTTACAAACAATGATATGAAAGAAATCCCAACAAGAACCAAAAAGGTACCCTGCTGAAACCCAGATAGAACAATACCAGCCATAGTAAGAAACATTACAGGAACATAATTGATCTTGTCCTCATTGTAGCAATCAAATATATCGAGCGAAGATTTACAGTACAGAACAACCAGCAGATATTTACACCAAAATTTGGACGACAACGCCAGGAAAAAGTGAGAGGTCAGTTTAGTTTCCGAAAATTAAAGAGAAATCTATGCATTTAACTTTGTTCTCGGGAAAAGAAAAAAGAAAAAAAGAACTGGGCTGAAAATTTGTGTTATTTTCAGCTTATCAGCACATATTGACATTACATTCCCTCTATTTTCTCAGCATCCAAACAGAGGTTGAAGCTAAAAAAAATCTAAAACAAACCAATTTCTATATGAATAAATTAAATTCCTCGTTCTTTTTAAGGAAATTAAAAATATAAGTCGAATTCAATCCATGACTAATTGCTTTTAATTTGAACAAATAAGTCTTCAGGGAAAAAAAATCCCTAAGTGCATTCAAAATTTTAAGAATAAATTAAAACTAAAACAGATAAGAAGAGGAGGAGACATACCTTTAGACTGTGTGATATCTTCAGCTCCTATCCTCTCCTTCTCCCAAAACAGCTTCAAAATGGAATTTGCTTTATTCTTTTTATCTTCGCTTTATATCTTCAAAAGTAGCAAACAGGGCCATGGTGACACCCGAATTTGTTGTCTCGGGTCAGTTGCATGCTAAAAGAGGGGCTTAACTCAACTTGCAGCCTACCTCAAATGTAAACGGGTCACTCGCTGAAGTCCAGGTCCCTCTGGTATTGGTGTATGTTATTGTTGAGCCCAAATCATCGAGTTCGTGTGGTCTTGTGCTTTTGGATCCATGACAAAGACGGTTAAAATTATAAGAGTAAATTACGGGTTTAGTACTTCAACATCAATTTTGATCCGTTTTAGTACCTAAACTTTCATTTTTTTCACAACCATACCTAACGTTTAGTTTTTGTTTTATTTTAGCACCACACCGTTAATAACTTAACAGATGGTAGGGGTGTAAATGAATTCGTGTTTGTTCGTTTATTTTTTAAGGTGTTCATATTTGATTTGTGTTCGTTTAAATTTTTAATATCATGTTTGCGTTCGTTTATTTATTTTTGACGGTGTTTATGTTCGGTTGTTTAACGTTCACGAATATGTTCGTTTAGCGTCCATAAACACGTTCATTTAACATTCGTGAGCATATTCGTTTGACGTTCGTTTATATAACAACACAAGCATTAAATAAAAATAGTCAATATTTAGTGAAAATTTTCCCTGTACACGAAATCAAATTACTAAAGCCATGTCAATAATTTCCAGTCAATTAGCTGCAAAACTTTAATATCCCAAATCTCCATTAGTCGTATATAGTCTTGAGAAATCCTTTGAATCTAACCAACAAAATAAAATTAGATACGGAATCTCCATTGCTTATAATAGTCTTCAAAGCAGCCAACAACAAGCCAAATCAAGGTTCATTTGAATCTAACCACAAAATGAAACCCTTAAAATACAATCAACCAAGCCCCAAATCATAGATCGAGTAATCATGAAACTAAAATTAAATATTAATCTACAGAAAATTCCCGGGCAAAAAAATCAAGAGTTGAAAGTAAAATAAAAACAGGGATTTGTATTTGTAAAGCAAGTAAATGAAAACGACCGACACGTATAGAACTACCGTTATGATCGGGACGAGGCGAGGAGCACAAAGGCATCGACGGTGTAGAGCACGGTGTTGCAAAAATAAGGTTTATTGTTGACAAAGTTTATGAAAAATGGGGAGGGGAAGAGACTTAGCGGTTAAAATTAGAAAAAGAGTAAAAATGTGAAAGCCTTTCTCCGGAAGTTTTTTTTCTTTTCTTTTTTTAAATAGTAGGGGAAATGTTGAAATTACACCACTGGTGCTTAAACTTATCAGGATTCGTATTTTAAACTTCAAATTTATCATATATTCAATTTAGTATATACATTCACCAATATTTAAAATGTAAAAAGATAAATGAGCTTGTTCATGAAAATAAAAGAACCGAACACACCTATGTTCGTGTTCGTTCATTTATTAAATGAACATAAAAATCATGTTCATGTCCATTTATTAAGGTAATAGACGAACATAAACGAGCTTTAACCAAACGATTCACGAATAGTTCATCAAACATTCAATTCATTTACACCCCTAACGAATGGGCTGACGTGGCATAACTCTGATGGACGAACGACCAATCTGAACGGGGGACCATGAGAGAATGACGAGAAAACCAGCATAGTCCAGTTTCAAGCACGTCATATGGTTAACGACGGAGGTCGAAGAATAAAGAAGTCGAAGAGTCCATTGTCAATTTGGGAAGATTGAGTTATTTTCCGGCAAAACGGAGGTCGGAATCACATTCAGGAGATTGAAAAATTGTGGGCTAGAAAGTTTTGGCTTTATCGACTAATGGATGCGGTGATCGACGATCGTAGACACGGCAGTGGCTGGCAAGCCCGTCCGTTAAGTTTTTAACAATGGGATATTAAAATGAAACAAAAAGTAAACGCGAAGTATGGTTTTGAAAAAATAAAAAATTTAAATACTAAAACGGATCAAAACTGATAGTTTGAGTATTAAATGCGTAATTTACCCAAGTTATAAACTGAATAAGATGCCCCCAACAAAAGGAGTAAAGTCAGAAATTTTGTTTAAACTTATAATTTTTTCAGAGTTAAAATATAACTTTAGAAATTTTTTATTGAAGTTTCATGTCAGAATTCCATTTCAATCTATGTGGATTGTGTGATTCAAGATTAAAGGGCCATGCTTTTAGAAAAAAGTTTATTAATTTTCATTTTTGCTTTCCGCAAAGATGGGGGAAAACAATACTTATTTATTTATTTATTTATTTTGTTTTCCTCTCGATTTTCAAGGCTTCGTCTTGATTAATTTGGATCGACTACGGTCATACATCTGGTTGTGGTAGATGAGTCTCTCAGTGGGGATTTTCTACATGTACAAGGACTCAAACTCGAGACTTGCTTAAGTTATATCAAACTGCTTACCACTTAAACCAACCTCGTTGGTATATACTTCGTTTATTTTGATTTCAAAAATTGAAAATTTTAAATTTAAGGGTAAAATACACAAATGATTCATCAACTATAGGACACTGCTTTCTTGAGTTATTTGACTATTAAAAGTTACAAAATGGTCAACCTACTATTTATATGTTCTAAACTCGTACTTTTCGGTAAAAAAAATCTACGGTCGTCTGAGTTAAACGTTAACATGTTGACTAAGATATGATAGTCGTTTGAGATTCTATGATCAGATTTTAATATATCTTAGTCAACAGATTAACGTCCAACTCAGATTGTTGTCAATTTTTTAATAGAAAATGATGAGTTTAGAACATATGAATAACCAAATAACCATTTTATAACTTTTAATAGTTGGAGGACTCAACAAAGCGACACCCTATAGTCAAAAGATTATTTTGTAACTTTTAATAGTCGAGAGACTCAATTAAACAACATCCTATAGTCAATGAACCATTTTTGTACTTTACCCTAAATTTAATTTAGATATAAAATTATTTTGATTCTGGTTGGCAAGCGCATCTCCATCGATCCAATCAACACTTGGCGGGTAGTTATGTTGTACGACAGCTTAATATAAGTTTAAGAAAATGTGTTACTGAAAATATTAATATTTTTTTAATATTTATGGTAGAGCGCTACCTAAAATGTTATTTATTTTAGCGGAAATGTTAATTTCACTACCTAAAATGAATATTTATAATATTAACATTTTTGGTAGAAAAAATAATATTTTAGATAGCGCCTGATATTAATATTTTTGATAAAAAAAATAATATTTTAAATAACACTCTACCGAAAATGTTAAAAAATATTAATATTTCTAGTAGTGTCTTTTCTTAAACTTATAATAAATTGTCTTTCCTTATACATCCATAGTGCGATGCTTTAGACTTTACTGGATTGTCATTTGGTGTTTAAAAGTATTAAAGAAAGTTGACAGAACCATTTTCTTATACTCCACTTATACATGTATCCTTATATATTCACCCATTTATCCATGTATCCATATATACTTTTTTTAAAATCGACAATAAACTTTAATGGTTTAAATACATGCATGACCTTTGTACTTATCATTTTCTTATAATTTGGTACCTAGATTTTTTCCTTCTAACTTAATACATATATTTTTATTCCGACAAATAGTTTGATATTTGACTAAATTTTAGAGGTGCATCACCACAAGATTACATCACATGGTAGTGATGATATCATCATTCAAAAATTAAAAAATTATTATATATTTTATATTCTTTTAATAGTTTAAGATGATTATAAGATGATAATTGTTCAGAATTTTCTTAGACTCTTGATAGCATACACACTCAATAGATGCAGATGTTCGAACTCAATATCTACAAAGAGAGCAATAATCTCTTTAACTACTAAGGTCGTTCAGTTAATTATATTTTATATTTTTTTTTAAATTCCGTGTATATATTCACAACACTTTGTTTAAAGTGTATCAAGTAATGAATTGTATGAGGTTAGAAGTATACCGTTGGATGTGTTTAGCTTGGAAATCGCACATCATATGACATCAAACCTAATCAGTGCCTGAGTAATTAGGCTTCATCATAGTTTTCGGTAGCATTAGTTTATTATCCTAAGACAAAAACTTATAGTGGTCCACCCTGTAATTCACCCACATTAATTATTACACCGAAATGTTAGCACAAAGAAACCATTTTGACCTCCATTGCTACACTGCTTCTGTTTACATTTTATGTATGCATATATAGTAATCCTTATACATGGCATTGGCATGCTTTTAATCTTAATCCCCATGGCAATGCTGTGTTGCTTAGAATTAAGGGTGACTAGTTTTGCAGTGGCCCAATATTCCTTTATAGTCGGGATAGACGTAGAAATTTATGTTAGAGGTGTGAATTTAAGAAATTATATTAAAATTTTAAAATGTATAAAATTATAAAATTTTAGAAAATGCAAAATGAGATAATTCATATAAAATACAAAGAAGATACTTAAAATATAAGAGAAATTACAAATTCTAAAAGGTGCGATCGCACTGTACACCTCGGTCAATCCCTGTCAACAGCTAGCTTTAATTCGTTGCAGAGGTGGGTGGGGACTATTAAGTGGTCATTCCTGAAAAGAAGAAAAGAAAAAGAAAACAGTGGAATTGCAAGTGGCAAGCATCCTAACCCCAAAAAGCTAACCACAACAAGGGCTCATGTCTCTAAAATCTAATGTTATTGTATTTTTAAGTCTCATGCTTAATAATAATCCAGACCTTTCTAAATTGATGTAGGAATCAATGATTCCTTTCCTCCAATAGTTTTGAATATTTGGGGACCAAACTTGAAGATTTAAGGAGAAGATATTGTGTACAATTCTTGACTGGGAAATTTGTTGATGCCTGCAAATACCAGGTCAGGATACTACCAGTACCATGCATTAAGTGCCTCATCAGATCACCCATCTACCTACTTCAAACACCATTAAGCTTTCAACTTTCATATTGCAAGGTATATGAAATTTGGAATATAATTTTAATTTTGGGATAACATTCACTTTCGAGATTATACAAATACATATAAGATTGATTTTATAAGTATGGTTTACTCAGCATAATAATTTTATTTCACTATTTTTATTTACTAGTAAAACGGCAGTATCTTTCAATTAACAACAAATGCCCCCACACAAAAAGATGTTCAAATGTTTCTCTACATATTCTCCCACTCCAAACTTGAAAAAGAACAGGACCAACTATGATTAAGACTAAGAGTAAGAGGTGGTGGTGCTTCAAGTTTCTTGGTGCGTACTGTATCTCAAAATCCAAAAGCACTTTCTTAGAAACTCTTGGATTTGTTTATATGTTGAACAATGGAAATGGAAGTGAAGTGAGGCCTGAGAAGAGTGCGGTTCTTGTTTTGTGAACACAACAAGACAACACCCAATGCATACAAACTGAATCCTTGCTTTCCACAATACTAGTTTTTCGATGATTCCCATTTTTGTTGCTTTCCTCGTTGTTGTTTCTTCCTCTCTTGGCCCCATCCTGTCTTTACCGGATTCCGGCCACAGGCAACTGGTGAACCATACTTTTAACCCTGATAAAGACAGTCAGAAGCTAAGGAGAGTCGACGCTTATCTCAAGAAGATAAACAAGCCTGCTGTGAAGACCATTCAGGCATCTTCTTTGAAACTTTTAGCTAGTCTTTGATTCGTGGGCTTGATGGATTATATGATTTTGGTTTCTTCCTTTGTTGCTGCAGAGTCCAGATGGTGATGTCATAGATTGTGTTCTATCTCACCTTCAACCTGCTTTTGATCACCCTGAGCTTAGAGGGAAGAAGCCATTGGTAAAATTTTCTTCTTGTTTAATGGACATGAGCAATGCATTGAGTTTCAAGACATTATGGTTTTGTCATTTGTGTCGGTGAGCATGAAACAAAAACTAATGGAAGCTTCGTTCTGACAGGATCCACCGGCGAGGCCAAAAGGTCATAACTGTACAGAAGCAAGCTCTGAAAGCTTCCAGCTTTGGACAGACGCAGGTGAATCCTGTCCCAAAGGGACTGTTCCAGTCAGAAGGACAACTGAGAAAGACATTCTGAGAGCAAGTTCTGTTAGAAGATATGGAAGAAGAAGACATGTGCGGAGAGACTCCGCGAGCAGCGGCCATGAGGTGAGTACCTTCAACCTTTGACACCTAAACTTATCTACTTTTTAACATTAAAGACAGAAAATATGAGTAAAACTGGCAGTTGGTCTTGACAATGAGATTGGTATCAGAAAAACGTATCTTCTAATTGCAGCATGCAGTTGTGTTTGAGAATGGAGATCAGTATTATGGAGCAAAAGCAAGCATAAACGTATGGGCGCCTCGCGTGACAAATGCATACGAGTTTAGCTTGTCACAGATATGGATCATCTCTGGTTCTTTTGGAAATGATCTGAATACCATTGAAGCTGGTTGGCAGGCATGTCCCTAAACTTTCGGTACAAAAAAAATCACAAAGTGTTCTTTGAGAAGTTATATATGCTTCTGATAAGATTTCCATATTCACGTTTCTTTAGGTTAGCCCTGAGCTATATGGAGATAATCGCCCAAGGTTCTTCATATACTGGACAGTGAGTATAATGTGTAGCAACTAGCAATCTACCTGTCTTTCCAAATCCGAAAGAAATATTTAAAACCAAAAAAAGGTGAATCAACTGCTAATTAACTTTTAAATTACAGAATGATGCTTACCACGCCACAGGATGCTACAACTTGCTTTGCTCTGGATTTGTCCAGATCAACAACAAGATTGCTATTGGAGCAGCTATCTCTCCAAGGTCCTCCTTCAATAGCAGGCAGTTCGATATCATCTTAATGGTCTGGAAGGTGAGTGCTTACCACCATTCTACAAAACCGCGTCATGAACAGAAACATCATACAACATCCAACATATGAAACAGTTTTATTTTTTGTAGGATCCAAAACATGGACATTGGTGGTTAGAATTTGGATCAGGATTACTGGTGGGATACTGGCCTGCATTTCTTTTCAGTCACTTGAGAAGCCATGCAAACATGGTACAATTTGGAGGAGAAGTTGTGAACACCAGATCATTAGGATTTCACACATCAACACAAATGGGCAGTGGCAAATTTGCCCAAGAAGGCTTCCGGAAAGCAGCTTATTTCAGGAACTTGCAGACTGTCGATTGGGATAATAATTTGGTTCCGTTTAAAAACCTTCGACTGTTGGCTGATCATTCAAATTGTTACGACATCAGACAAGGAAGAAACAATGTTTGGGGAACTTACTTTTACTATGGAGGTCCAGGAAGAAATGTAAGATGTCCTTGACTGTTTCAACTTTGAACCCTTTATTTTTAATTTTGTCCCAATTTTCTCTCCGGGTATTTAGTTTTCATCCCAGGTTGATTCTTAGATCTTTTTCTCTCTATCAATCAATGTATATTTTTGGTCCCCTGGAAGGTTGATTTGCCCTCCCAGCTGGGGACTATATACATGTAAAAGTTGGAGGGAAAAATACAAACTGTTAATAATTCTAGCAAGTGATGTCTGTCTTTTCTTGTTTGCTGCTAAAATCTTAAATTCTCAATCATAGTAAATAACAGAAGAATTTTCTTCCTCATTTTACACACATTTAGATGTTTGAGAGCTCAAGAAAAGGGGGCCAAATAAAGAACCCTTAAATATATATATATAGATGAACGAAATGTGTCGATTTTGATTCTAGGCAATACAACAAACTTACAAAGGTCAAGTTTCCTGCTGTAGTGCATATACACTTCCATTGCATAAGCTTTTCTTGAATGCTTCCATAAGCCTCTTGTCTACGTTTGAGTCGACTGCATACATGGATATAGAGGGAAAAATTACTGTTAAGAATGCTACTTTTGTTGAAGTGGCTGGATTTCGTATATTGCTGACAGAAGAGTGTTTTGTTCATTGCAATTGCTACCAAGTTTTGAAACGGCAAGGTCTATAAATGTAACGAGATCTTCTGGACTACAAACTTGAGATCCGTACTTCTCAAAATCAGCCATCAGAATTTTCTTCACGGAACAGCTCCAGTCCTCTTCCTCGGGGACAACTGAATATATTCTGCCTAAACCGGTGCATAGTTTAAGAAACTTAGGATCGCTTAGAGTTTCCCACAAATTTACGTTTCCAAGATTTCCTTGCACACATTCAGATTTCATCTTCAATGCTATTTTCCTTATCGATGCAAGGTTCAGAGCAAAATGTTTTACTATAGCAGAGCACTGGCAGATTGAATTTTCAGAGTTGATTCACCACGTAGATAATATAGCTCCACCACATTGGCCAGTGAAAAGTGTGATATGAAGATGAAGAAATCATTAAAATTCATTCCTGTGGAAAGAGAACAAATTTTATCAAACTATGAAAAGCGACTAGAAGAAGAAAATAAAACACATTTCAGCTGGATTAAAATATACCTGTATTTGCTGCAAGATTGCGTTGACAGAGCCCTTCAAAATCATCGCAAATGTCTTTGATATCCTCTATGTACTCCTTGGCCTCCTTGTAGTCTCTTAATAATAGATCCCACTGAAAGAATAATTAACAAGGCATACTTCAAACTCTGTAGAAGAACTGGGTTCTTATATTTCTAAAAAACAAGTCTGTAGTAACTGCATTTACCACCCAAGAAAGATTGTAGCCATTGAACCAATTGTGGTTTATTGATATTGTGTCCTCCTGAAAGACTTTGTATTATGAGTTAAAGAGATGTAACAATCATCACGGGCAAGAAAGCTAACATCTATATGAGTCTCGAGACTAAAGCTTTAGGCAAACTACAGCAGCACAGGAGCTTTGGGACCTAGATTGCATTTTACCCCTCTTTATGGGACCTATTATTGCAAGACAGCATTTTACCCCTCTTTATAAGTTAGAAGCACCATGAAAATAAACACCTCAGCCAATGCCCTTCCATTCCCCAACCCCTCTACCTGTCATTTCCTCTAAGTCTATTCTCCTTTTTCAAGGGATCCTTTTAAATTGCATGCCCTCAAAGTATGATAACCTTCAAAAAGATTTTTTTGGAAAGAATAAAAAATAAAAAAAGGAAAAAAGAATGTAATTTACCAGATTATGGACTTGATGGTACCATCCACTTGGCACAAAGATAATTTCATTCCGGTCCTGTGTGCACTCCAGCCAGATAGCCTATCACATGAAAATAAGAGCATATGTTATAATATGCACAGGGAAAAAATACAAATACACTCTGAAGCTCTAGAAGGACTAGTTACCTTCCTAAAACCAGGAAATTTAGTTTCACTAATGTCATCAAAGATGTCATATACGGTGTTTTTCATGTTCCTGAGGTAAAATAAGACAGCAGTCAAGAAATAATGGCATTAAAGGCCTGCATTGAGTAGAAAGTGCATTCTTGTGACAGCAGTCAGCTCATACAACGTGATAAAATGTTAATATCCTATGCATTTGTCATCACAACCCCATAAAAGAATGCAGGTAAATTTCTCTCATCTTTTTAGTATCTTTTTAACCTTTCAGGTGATATCTGATATGGGTAAAGACCATGGATCCATTGTGTAGGACAAATTTAAACCACAGGATTAAAGCTCAGGGCAGCGACTCAGCATGCTAGGCTAGTATTAAAGCCACCAGGCACAAACAGATGACACTCAATGCATCACTCCCTAATTCTGATTAATTGAGGCTTCTTATTTAAAGGACCATATGCCATTTAGGTAAGGGATCTCTCAGAGACTCTTTACACTTGCTCTGCCTCTAATAGCACCTTAACTGACTTCAGCATTAGTGCAAAGCAGGACAAACTCAAGCAACTCCATAGCTGGGTATTGTTCTTCTCTAGGATTCCAGCAACAACAACAATAAATGCCAAAGAAATAGTTGTTATAGTTCTAAAACTAACTACATGTCCTTTTAACTAGTACGAGAAGGCTAGAATGCTAAAATCTCCAAACATACATGATACACCTGTTTAATGCCATATTGAGCAAGAAGTTGTCCATGCCTGTCAAACAGAAGATTAACTTGCTGAGGAGGCAGAAAAAGCCACTTTTTCTTGCCACACACATTTGCCGACCAGCTATATGATCTGAAAACATCAGCATGAAGAGGTGTCCAGGATCCTGGAATCAAATGGTTTAAATGGTTAGATAGTTTCCTTTACGCTAAATATTCATGGATACAGAATGGTCATTAAGCATCTTCAATGGAAAGGCATATATCTAAAGTTCTATAATATATCCAACCACAGAAGATAATGTTGCATACATATTCAAACCTTTAGCTCCCATATACACAAAGCGATAGTCAGAGCAACTTATATCATTATTCACTTGATCGGTGTCCAGATCGTCATGCATGCGATAATTGTCAAGATAAAGATTCAGCCAATCATCAGTAAAAAAAGGTGGAGTTTATATGCTTGATATTCTGGATACTCCTGACAAAAAGATTGAAAAGGACATGAACAACTGAAACAACTAGGTTGTTAATTTAGTAACATATTAGCATAGAGCATAAGTGCATAACACTAGCGCGGCTTACGAATTTAAAATAAAAAAGGAGGAACCTCTATGAAACGATGATCAACTAACAATTACTACTAAAAGATTAAACCCCGCACCTTCACGAAATGCCAGTCCTTCAAATATAGAACGGACTTCCCATTAACATCAAGGTTCTCCTTAGAACCCTGAAGCCAGTGATTAACAAACTCCGAAACAGACATCTCTATCCTTTTCTGATCGGTAAATTCCCTTGTACCACAATCTGCAACCTATAGTACGTAATTTTCGGGGGTGGGGGATTCAAACAGTAAATTCCATGACCATTGTACCCCAAGTGTTTGTAAAAACGACCAAAAGAAAACCGAAATGAAAAGTTGAGAAAGACAACGAAATACCTGAACTTTGGATTTACCAAAATGGGTAGAAAAGAAGAGGAGGTTAGGTTGGCCATTGGCGGAAACCCAGTGTTTGGAAGCTGTCCAATCATCCATTAAACCAATTAATAGCACAGGCTGGTTTTTGTCCAAGTATTTTTCAACAAATTCAGAGTAGGAAAGTTCTCTTCCATTCACCTTCTCTATTTGCCCTCCAACTTTTAAGCTCATGTTTGTTCGTTATGCCAGCTGCTTAAGTGTGAAACAAATCAACTAGACAGACCTCGCTAGAGGAGAGTTGTTCTCGAGTTTTTGAGCTTCTAAGGCAGGTTGAGCATTGTAAAGGAAAATTTTAGACGGAAAAGAAAGTCAAAACCCATAACTTATAGCTGTATTTAAATACTAAATTACCATGACAGTTTTTCCATCTTCTCTTCTTTCACAATGAAAGAATTGAAATCTGACGAATTAATAGTTTAATTCGTTAGATTAACCTGAAGTTGGATAGCAAGATTAAAGCCCGTTAAGAAGCCTTGGATATCGACTTTATTTGGCCCATTGCCTTGCTTTAGGCCGATCAGCTGGCTTTCATAGACAGTTGAAATCCACATTTTTACAGCAATCACTCCATCCATGGCAAAATTTCTACCAACTTTTACTGCGACTGAATCTTTACACAGAATGGGGTTCACAAAATACAATGTTGTTGGTTTTTTTTCCCCTTTGAACCAAACCTATTATGGTATCGTTTAGGAATGCTTCTGGAAATGTTTTTGCCTAAAAATTCTTTTTGAACTCAAAAATAATATCAAACATTTGATTTTCAACCAAAAAAATAATCATATTTGAAAAGTTAGCATTGACTCAATCCAAGCATCATTTTTCTCAAACGAATTGCATTCATGATGAGAAAAACTAATAGAACAAGAAAAGGCCAGAGTCTCATCAATCACCTTCTGATATTACACTAACAGTACTATATACTGACTGAGCCAATATTGATAATTATAAAGTTGTGCTCAAACTGAACCATAATTACTCCTTTTTGTGTCCCTATCAATCTAATGATCAGCCTGTGCGCATGTGGTGGGCCTTTTTACGTTACTGAGCCAATATTGATAATTATATGGTTTGCTTCTAGTTGTTGCTATAAGCAAGCTTTGTTTCTTCATATGGTAAAACCACATATGCTCAAATATACAAAAGGTGTCCAATTTATGCATGTTTTTTAAGTTTAGTACCTAACGTTTATTTCATTCTAGTTTAGTGTCTAACGTTTCATTCCGTTACTCAAAATGGGTCAAGTTGTGAACTACCGTTAATTTCCTCCGTTAAGTGACATATGTCGTAATCTAATAATTTTTAAAATATAAAATTAAAAAAGTAAAATTATATTTTTTAAAAAAGAAAACACAAATTTCGAAATAACTCCAAAACTTTGAAAACATTTATTTCAACCCCTAAACCCACGCCGACCGTCGCCCTTTGTCGTCGATGAAGCTCCACCCTACCTCACCTCCCCCGATGACCAAAACCCCATGAAATCGTGACTGATCAACGGCTGATCTATGGCAAATCGACATTTTATACCATGCGAACCCTAGAATGAAAATCGCAATCCTAAGCAATTTCGACAGCCAATCGACGACAACTACGACGACTTATAGCTAAAATGATGACAATGACTACTTCGACGGTGATGGTCGTGGTCGGAAATGGCAACGGCGGTGGGTTAGTGTTAGGATTTGGGGGTTTTACGGATTTTGAGGTTTTTTTGTAATTTAAAAAATAAGGTTTTTTTTAAAATAATAATATTTTTATAAAAATAAATTTCAAAATTACGAGATTGTGACATATGTCACTTAACGAAGAAAACTAACGGTTCGTCACGGCTTGACCCATTTTAAATAATGGAATAAAACATTAAGCACTGAACTAAAAAAACAGGCATAGGTTGGACACATTTTGTATACTTAAGTCAATCACATAATATATTTCATTAGCTAAATGTTGGATAAATTATTTTAGTAGTACGTTGCATCTATGATCTACGTCACATGGTGTAGGGACATGGATGATTTACATTGAATTTGAATCCGAGGATGTCTTTCCTTTGATGCTTAAAAACAATTACTAATTATTATGCAGGTAAAATATTGGAAGGGAGAGAGGTGAGTTCATAGGAGTAATCATTGAAAAATCATCCTCGAAAACGTCCTTCGCACTTTGCAGAACGCCACACAAAACGCAACACGTTTCCATAAATGACTTCACATCCAAGACATGTCCATGTTCCCCTCTTGTCACCATCTGCCTGCTAACTATTCATCACATGTTCTTCCATTTTAATGCATAAAAGAAGCATCCATATACATTATAGAGATGCTTTCATTTCTAAACACGCTCATCAAGCATCGCGTCTGGCCTTCTTATTAAAACTCTAATCATGACTACAAGAACACACCGTTTTAACTGATAACAGCTTAAGCTACAATTAACTTTGTACAAGCAACTTAGCAAAAAAAAAAAGAGGCAGGCATGGGTTCTTAGGAAGCAATTAAATAATTTGGTGTGAAAGAAGATTAAACAACGAGGGAACTTCGAGCTTGAGATTAAGATTGAGAGGAGCCTTGGAGGAGTAGCACTGATGAGGATGATGAAGAGTAGTAGGAAGGAGTAGTTTGTGTCTGTTTTGAGGAAATGGAATTGCAAGTCGGCTTATGGGGCTCTTCTTGTCGAATTTCTTTTAACAATGCGGCCACGTCTTTCATTGTGGGTCGATCTTGGGGACGGTTGCTTGTACATACCAATGAGATTCCTAAAGCTTGGAGCATTTCCTGTACCTGAGCATCTGGGTGACCTTGGAGTTTAGAATCAAGGATTTGTACAGGCTCCTTCTTCTTCAACTGATCTTTCACCCATTGGGTTACATGTTGTTGGCCTTCGGGGGATGATGGGCCTACGGGTTTTCCCCCGTTAGTATCTCCAACAATACGACTCCATAGCTATACACATCACTCTTTTTTGTGATCTTCAACATGCAACCATACTCTGCACCAAACAAGTGTAAATCACTCCATTACATCACAATAATTTTCATACATTGTGCAAAACGCATAGGAACAGGGCAGTGAAACAAAAGTAAACGAACAGGGCAGTGGAGACCCAACACTCGAATCTAAATGAAACGATGCGATCATAAACTTTTTCAGAAATATCACACGTGAAACTTAAGTAATCACCTGGTGACATGTAACCGTAGGAGCCAGCAACTTCCGGGTTGGCCGAAAACCAGCCACCATTTTCATCGTCCACCAATCTAGCCAGCCCAAAATCTGCCAAGCGAGGCTCGTAACAATCGCCTAACAGGATATTATGAGACTTCATGTCACCGTGTAAGATCACAGGCACGCAATCGTGGCGCAAATAAGCTAACCATTCTGCAAGGCCTAATGTGATCTTGAATCTCATGTCCCAATCCAATCTCTCTCTTCCGCCACCATCGTGTAACAAAGCACCCAATATGTCGTTCGCCATGTAATCGTAAAATAGCATTTTTGTTTTACTGTTGGCTGCCCGGCCTAGTAATCTCACGATGTTACGGTGTCGTATTCTTGCCAACGTGGCAATTTCAGATGAAAATGATGAAGATGATGTTTTTCCGATGAACGGAATCTTTTAACGGCTATGGTTACTCCTGATGGGACGGTGACTTTGTACACGACGCCGGTTCGGCAACGGCCGATTATGTTACCAGCTGTCAGGGGTTTTACCACGTCAGCGATTGATAAGTCGAGCTTTTGGTATAAAGTTAGCTCCCAAGGTGGGTCCATTTCCAGGTCAGCGTCTCCATTGGCGTTCTCGCAATCATGGTAAGGACCACGACATCTCTTTTTGGAGCTTATGATGATGTAGAGCGCCGCTAGGAGGAGAGCGCAAGCCATGCAGAGCAACACTACCATGGCTACGTTTGCTGCCTTGCTCTTCGACCAGTATCCGCCACATTTCCCGTCGTGTTCCACGGCGAAACATTGGTTCCCGGAGAAGCAGAGCGAATGATTACCAGAAAGGACGCTGAGTGGTAGCTTCAAGAAGAAGGGCGTGTCGGGCACTCTCCCTGTGAAGTTGTTATGCGACACGTTGAGAACCACGAGGTTTTGCAACCCGGCGAGATATTGAAGATCTCCGACGAGTTGATTATGAGATATTTCCAAAATCCCAAGCTTCATCAATGCCGTGAAATTTTCCGGGATATCTCCGGTGAGCTGGTTCCAGCTCAGATTAAGAGCGATTTCCAACGTTGTAATCTTTCCCAAACTTGCCGGAGTATTTCCCGTCAGCTGATTTGAACTCAAGTCTAGTAACTGTAGATTCAAGCATGACCCCAGTTGAGTCGGGATGGAAGCGGAGAATCGGTTTTTCCCGAGAATGAGTTTGGTAAGTGAACTCAGTGAACCGAGACTCGAACTTAGCGTTCCTTGGATTACGTTATCAGAGAAATCAACGAACTGAAGTGAAACAAGCTTGCTTAATCTGACAGGCAAGGTACCGAAAGTAAGATTCCGGCAACCAGATATTTCTTCCGGTATAAATCCAGTTAACCGATTCGACCCTAGATCCATGAAATTCAAGTTCTTTAAGCTCCCGATCTGGAAAGGGATAGATCCGGTTAACTTGTTATCGGTGGCCCGAAATCGAGTCAAAGAGGAGCAGTTTCTGATCTCCGGTGGGATTTATCCGGAGAGATTGTTGGATAAAAGCAACAGTTTATTGAGCTTCTTAAGCTGGAAGATTCCTTTCGGGATGGGACCCGTTAAGCTGTTTTCAGACAAATCAATGGCTTCCAGGTTCTGACATCTGAAAATGGAGTCTGGGATGTTGTCTTCAAGCTTATTGTGCCTTCGAAAACTTTAAAAGTAGACTCGATTCGAAAACTCGCGAGCTCAAAATTATCAAGCTCAGCTCGAACTCAAAATATAATATTAAAACTCGACTCGAACTCGAAAAGGTTCAAACTCAAAAAAATTTCAGGAACTCGATTGAAGCTCGAGACTCGAGCTCGATTGAAGCTCGAGACTCGAGCTCGATTGAAGCTCGAGACTCGAGCTCGATTGAAGCTCGAGACTCGAGCTCGATTGAAGCTCGAGACTCGAGCTCGATTGAAGCTCGATTTTAAGTTCGAATCAAGCTCGAACTCAAACTCGAATTTGAACCTACAAAATCTTATATTACATTTAAATTATATAAATAATTTTTCCTTTAATCAACCATCACCAATACATTAAAATATGAATGTATGAACTATAAAAAATCTAAAAAATAAAAATACAATTACAAGAAATTTAGGATAATTAATATAAGCTTTGAAGTTTTTAAAACTTCAAATGTATTGAAAGTTTACAAAATATGACAACACATCTAAATTTATAAAAAGATGACAAATATGACAACATATCCAAATTTATACAAGATGACAATATTTTCCTTACAAAAGATAACAATATCATGATAGTTGCATGTTAAGAATGATCATGCAAAGCATATCTAGGGAATACCTTTGATTGACTCCTAGTCTTTCTTCGTTTAGAAACAGTTACTTCCACATTACCAGAAGAATTATCAGAGTAAAAAAATGCCAGTATGAAGGTCAAGAGGCTGGTATAGCCATACAATTCAAATACGTTGACTATTTTTCAAAGACAGTGAACGTTTAAAGAAACATAGACTTCAAACAATCTATAATGAAGCATGCTAAGAATTCAAAATAAATCAGCCTAATAAAACAGTCTAAGGACACGGAAAATCCCCCTCCCCCCTCCCCCCTCCCCCCAACAAAAAAAGGAAAAAAAGAAAGAAAGAAGAAGCAAATACCAAGAGGCAAAAACGAGCTCAAGATCGATATTAATAATTTTGAAATTATATTAGGAAAGAAAGTTGATGCTATGAAATCACCTGTTACATATTTACAACTTACCACATTAATCTATTAGGCTAAAAAAATTATTAAAAGAAACTAAATTTTGAAACACGGTATCAGCCAAATTGAGATAAGTGCAGAAATTATTCCAAATATCAAATTCCCACACTACAGCAAAAGTGGCTTATTGCGGCATTTTTTTTTATTTCTAGCGGCGTTTTTAAACGCCGCTAAAAACACATACGGCGTAAAAAAAAATGCCGCTAAAATCGCCGCTAAAAATAGCGCCGCTAAAGTTTGCGGCGTTTTTCAACAAAAAAAACGCCGCAATAGGTTACAACATATAGCGGCGATTGTTCAACAAACGCAGCAAAATGTATTGATATTTAGCGGCGTTTATCATTAAACGCCGCAATAGGTTTTGATATTAACGGCATTTGGCAGACAAACGCCGCAATAGTCGTTGATGTTTAGCGGCGTTTTCTTCCAAAACGCCGCAGTAAATTTTTATTTTTACCGGCGTTTTCCTAAAAACGCCGCAGAATATGTATTGAGATTTTGCGGCGTTTTTATTAAAAACGCCGCTAAATGTATGGTATATTGCAACACTTTGTTACAAACGCCGCTAAATAACACAGAATTTAACAATTCTAAAAATTATACTTAATACCCAAATCTGTTTTTCAACCTGTTCCATTATCTAACAAACAAAACAGCAATAACATCAAATCCAATATAATAAATAAAAGTTTTCATTAACGTAATATAGGTTAAGTTAAACACGGTTTAGTAACATTAACATAATGCTCATAACATAAATGAGGCTACGATGGTGGATTCTGAGGTTGCGTTTTTTGTATCATCAGCATCATATCATTGAGTCGTTTTTCAAATTCTTTACATCTCTGCTGATACATTACTTATCTCTGTTCTGCCGCTGCCTCTCTCTGTGCTGCCGCTGCTTCTCTCTCTGCTTCCGCTGCTGCTCTAGCTGCTTCCGCTGCTGCTCTCTCTGTTTCCTTTGCTTCATTTTCCGCTTTCAAGTTAGCCATTTGTTGATCCATCTCAGCCAACTTTTCTTTTAAACGACCAACTTCTAATTGGGAAGATCGAGACTGTGATGACATGTACTGTGATGAACTGGATCCAAAATATTGTTGGGAGTAACGAATGATCCTTGACAGCGCACCCGACCATATCTTTCAGGACCCAAAACGTCATTAATAGCTTGTTTTCAATGTCATCATCATTAACAATACCTTGACTCGAAGCAGTAGCATGATACTCTGCCCTTTTCTGCCTCAATTTTTCCTAATAATAAAGTGAATAATGAATTAAAATAAAAAATGTCATGGTACAAATATAAATAAAGTCAGGTAAATTTAAAACATCTACCCAATAAACGTACCATAATTTCTGCAGCGTCAGCAGTCATAGGAGTGCCATCCTTCTTCGTATGTGTCATGTCGAAGAGTTGGATTCGACCAACTTTAGAACCGGATGTATTTCCTACAATGTACCATAATGTAATTACTATGAGTTTATGTACATGGAATACAAAAAAACTATTTCAATAATCTATAATACCTCCTCATGAGCTATACAAGCAAGCTCTTCGATCCAGCCGTGTGCGTAAACTTTTGTTGTTGCCTACTAGCAACACCAACATGCTCTCGGTCCTACAATGTCAAACAACCACTTATAATGATGATTTAAATTTTGTTACAAGTATTTATGAAAAATACATCATACCTGTCCTTTCTGAGAACTCCAAAATCTGACTGCATCTTCCATTGGTACCTGAGCATTCCTGGTGGGACTGTTTGCAACTTCTCTTCAAGGCTGAGATCATTCTTGAAGTATTTCTTCTTTAAGGAGCTCTTGTGATCCCTCCATCTCTTCCCTAACGCTTGCTTCACATAATCGTCAGAGAGCTCTAAAACAAATTTCTCCTATACAGCAAATAAGTGTGCACCGTAAGTATAAATTAGTATTGAATTTATATAGAGTATCTATTAATGACATTATTACCTTAACAAAATCCAACGCTTGATTTTTATTACTATTAGGCATTTTGCGCCATGACTCATAATTGATCGGTAACATATTCGCATTACGTCCAGCTATGCCTAAGTAACCTGCTAGAAGACGTGATTCTGGGCCAATAGGTTGACCGGCATCGTTTCTTGAAACTTTGACACGATGCCCAGGAGGAAGTTGGTATAATTCCTTTAAAGTGGTACGTCCTCGAGTCTTGCGCGTTCCAGCATTTTCAACTATAAGAAATTATTAAATGTCAGTTTTGAATGAACAAAGTAGTAATAAAGTTTCGAAGATTACCTTGAATTTCTACTTCTTCAACAGTTTCAGGAACTTCGGAAGACTCAGGTGCATTCGTTTTCCTCGTTATTTCTTTCTACATGGTCTTCAGAAGCTCGAACAACCCGCAAATCAGATATTCTCCTCGGCATTATATCTGTAATAAACAAACATGAGTAATAAAAAACGATTTAATTAATGAATACATTGAAAGACAACATATTAAGGGTTATAACATTATAAATAAATAATGAAGATATAAAATCGTACAACAGTCTTATGTTAATGTCAGTTGTCATAAATATCTTCATCAACGTCCTCCCGAACCCATTGAAATTGTGTTGTATTACTGATAGTTTTCATCTAAGTTTTGTGGTAGTAGAGGTAAACACTCTGATCTTGTTTCAATGTCATCTACTTCCATCCCCGATGTCTATCAAGTCTCTGGGAGTATTTCGAAGCAAACATACCAACCGTCATCCATTGGATCGTGACAATAAAATACTTGTTTCACTTGAGAGGAAACATATGGTTCATCCATCAAACGTTGACCCGTGAATTAATCGAGAAAATTCACCATTGAAACCCGAATTTATCTCTTTATACATCTGTTTACATCAACCCAGTCACACCGAACAACACAACCTTTCGTTTTCCATAATATCTAACTCAATAATGTCCGTAAGATTTCCATAATAATCGACCTCTCATCGCGAATTATTGTCCCTTACAGTAGCATAACTTGTAGTTGATGAAGTAACTACGACTCCACAATTTTCTGTCCTCCTTAATCTTTCACGAGATTTCGTGTGAAACCTAACCCATTAATGAGGAAGGCATTATCTTTTAACTATTCTATTCGGACCTTGAGAAAGCCATTTAACTTCTTCACTAACTTCTCTCCCACTCCAAACCTATTACACATGAATGGTGAATTAATTTGCATTGATGTCGATAAAAAGCAAGACATATATATTTTATAAGTGTTCCGTAAGATTTTTGCTTACCGTCGGCCTAACCATTCATGAAAAGTTTATGTGAATAACTTATGTAGCTCTCGCTGATTTAATCTTCGGGAGCGTGCTCGAGATCTCAATACTTCTTTAAACTCACTATAAAGAATATTATGTCGTTAAAAATTGATAAATATAAAAGATAAAGAGATTTCATTAGCATTGGTCCGAAAGACTTACGTGCGAAAGTGATCTATTGAATCGTGATGGAAAAGAACATATCGGTGTGCTTGTACCAAGACGTGTCATCTAAATGTGCAATTTCAACTTTCCCTAATGGTTGACCATAACTTCCAAACAAATAATGTTGAGTTAAGTCATCAGTACCTAACTCATCATTTCGATTTGGTCTATTCCATCTTGTTTCAACATGTTCCAAATACTAGAGCAAAATGTCATACATTCCTCTGCCAAATACCCTTCAGCAATTGATCCTTCCGGATAACGCTTATTACGACAATAAGACTTCAACTTGCCCAAGAACCGAAGAAAACAACATACTACGTAAATACTTTTATTCAAATGTATAATCAGTAGTATTTGAAACGTGTAATTCAATTAACACCTCTCTATAGGGTACATCCATCGATAAAAACGGGACCACAACTCTGCTTCGTGAGGAAGATGAATTAATAGATGCACCATAATTGTGAAGAATGAAGGCGGAAATATCTTCTCCAAGTTGCATAAAGTCAAGGCAACTCGATCTTGTAGTTTATAAAGTTCTTCAACCATTAGAACTTTCCCACATATGGCTTTCATTATATTAGAAAGTTCAATGATACAAGACGTCACCTTACTCGACATGCAACCGCGAACAGCTACTGGTAGTAAATCTTGCATTAATATGTGATAATCATGAGACTTTAACCATAAAGTCTTCGATCTTTAACACTAACACATCGAGAATGTTTGATGCATACCCATCTGGGACCTTTATATCCTTCAACACCGTGCAAAACACTTCTTTTTCTTTCTTCGAAAGAGAAAAAATAGAAGGCGGCAAGAAATTTCTTCATTCGGACGTAATGCGGATGAAGATCATGTCGAATTCCCATGTCCACTAAGTCAAGTCGACTCTTAAGATTATCTTTAGATTTTCTACCATTATTCAGAATGGTCCCGATAATATTCTCACAGACATTCTTCTCAATATGCATTACATCAAGATTATGTCTCAAAATCTGCTTTTTCCAATAAGCAAACTCGAAGAATATACTCCTCTTTTTCCACAAGTCTACCTCATTTGGATCATCCTCTTCATCATACTCATCATCAGTTTGTTCGTCAACTTCAAGTCTTCATTGACCTGTTTTGCCTTTTTCTTGATCGTGTACTAGTTGGTTGATTCATCTTTCCATAAGTAAAATTGATATTTTTCAACATTCTGAATATTCAGAGCCGGTTGTTTGGTCAGGAGCATTTCGAAATTCTTCATCACCATCAAACATATTCTTTTGACATCTAAATCTATGATTATCAGGTAACCACCGACGATGTCCATATAAGAGAACTTTTTTCCATTAACCAACCACTTCGAACATGTTTGTGCAGCACAACAAGGACAAGCATAACGACCTTTGGTACTCCAACCATAAAATTGCATACGCAGGAAAATCATTAATGTCCATAATAAAGTACGCGTAAATTAAAGTTCTCCTTTGTCAACAATCGTACGTTTCGACCCCTTCCATAACTGTTTCAACTCTGCAATTAGCGGCTGCATGTAAATCAATATCATTTCCGGGGCCTTTCTCGCCGGGGATTATCATGGATAAGATGAAAGATGATTGTTTCATGCAATCCAGGGAGGCAAATTGTATGGAACAAGTACAACAGGCCAAGTACTATACGAAGTACTCATGAGTTTGAAAGGATTAACCCATCAGTTGCAAGACCGAGCCTAACATTTCGAGGATCTCTCGCAAAACTTGGATACTTGTTGTCAAATGACTTCCAAGCTAGAATCTGCAGGATGCCGTA